>NC_040080.1:32334291-32947492 GCF_003369695.1 Bos indicus x Bos taurus
TGGAGTGATAAACGTAGAAAAGGTGAAGAACAAAAAAATTTCTTTGTGTGATGGTTACTTTTCTTTGTCAACCTGACTGTGCCAACAGGGTGCCCAGAATTAAGCCTTATTTCTGGGTGTGTCTGTAAGGGTATTTGTTCATGAGATTAGCATTAAAATTGTTGTAGCCATATGTTCGGGGAAACAAACTCACTCAGAAGGACAATGCAGATAGTGGAGTTTATTGGGCCGCCAGTGTAATAAACTGGCGGCCCAAGACAGAATCTCCTCTTAGCCAAGGACCCTGAGCAGTTTTTGTGAAAACCTTATATACCCTAAGTGTGTAAGGTTCCTTGAAACTAGTCTGAACAAAGGAAAAAGAAAGATACAATCAAACTTAACCCGTGATCATAGGCCTTAAGCCTAGGTTGTTAACAGTGGACAATTATCAATAGGCCTGTGGTCATCAAATTGCCAACATCCGCGGGATCATGGAAAAAGCAAGAGAGTCCCAGAAAAACATCTATTTCTGCTTTATTGACTATGCCAAAGCCTTTGACTGTGTGGATCACAAAAAACTGGAAAATTCTTAAAGGGATGGGAATACCAGACCACCTGACCTGCCTCTTGAGAAACCTGTATGTAGGTCAGGAAGCAACAGTTAGAACTGGACATGGAACAACAGACTGATTCCAAATAGGAAAAGGAGTACGTCAACGCTGTATATTGTCACCCTGCTTATTTAACTTATATGCAGAGTACATCATGAGAAATGCTGGGCTGGAAGAAGCACAAGCTGGAATCAAGATTGCCAGGAGAAATATCAATAACCTCAGATATGCAGATGACACCACCCTTATGGCAGAAAGTGAAGAGGAACTCAAAAGCCTCTTGACGAAAGTGAAAGAGGAGAGTGAAAAAGTTGGCTTAAAGCTCAACATTCACAAAACCAAGAACATGGCATCCAGTCCTATCACTTTATGGCAAATAGATGGGGAAACAGTGGAAACAATGTCAGACTTTATTTTGGGGGGCTCCAAAATCACTGCAGATGGTGACTGCAGCCATGAAATTAAAAGACGCTTACTCCTTGGAAGGAAAATTATGACCAACCTAGACAGCATATTAAAGAGCAGAGACATTACTTTGCCAACAAAGGTCCGTCTAGTCAAGGCTATGGTTTTTCCAGTAGTCATGCATGGATGTGAGAGTTGGACTATAAAGCAAGCTGAGCGCTGAAGAATTGATGCTCTTGAACTGTGGTGTTGGAGACGACTCTTGAGAGTCCCTTGGACTGCAAGGAGATCCAACCAGTCCATTCTGAAAGAGATCAGTCCTGGGTGTTCATTGGAGGGGCTGATGTTGAAGCTGAAACTCCAATACTTTGGCCACCTGATGCGGAGAGCTGATTCATTTGAAAAGACCTTTATGCTGGGAAAGATTGAGGGCAGGAGAAGAAGGGGACGACAGAGGATGAGATGGTTGGATAGCATCACCAACACAGTGGACATGGGTTTGGGTGGACTCCAGGAGTTAGTGATGGACAGGGAGGCCTGGCTTGCTGCAGTTCATGGGTCGCAAAGAGTCGGACAGACTGAGCGACTGAACTGAACTGAACTGTGGTCATACCCCAATAATCATAATAGAATGTGTGATTCTATTAGGTTACACAAATAATCAGGGTATTCTTTTAGGTGATGGAGAGCCCTGGGCTCTTCCTTTTAGGGGCCTGGTTTTCCAGTTGGTATGTCGTTTCCATAGATACTGGGCATATAGCTCAAAGTCCACAGTCCAGCCCAAGAGGGAGTCCTGCTTTCAAGATAGAGCCTGTTCTGTTTCCTCCATCAAAATCAGTGGACTAAGTAAAGTATATACTGGCCTCCACAATATGGGTAAGCATTATGCAATCCATTTAGGGCCAAAACAGAACAAAAAGCAGAGAAAGGAGGAGTTTTTCCTATCTTTCTGCTTACTTGCTCAAGCTGGATTATTCGTCTTTTGATCTTGCACTGGAATTTATACCATAAACTGCCCTGATACTTCGGCCTTAAGACTCAGACTGGAATTACACCACCAGCTTTTTTCCTTTGTCCCCAGCTTGCAGATAGATGGAAGATCACAGCACTTCTCAGCCTCCATAATCATGCAAGACAATTCCTATTTATAGGAATATATATATATGCATGATTGCTATATATATATATATATATATATATATATATATATGCATGTGTTTTCTATTGGTTCTGTGTCTCAGGAGAACACTAATACAAGCTGTAAGATGAAAATGAAATGTGGGAAGATGAAGTCAAAGGCAGGAGAGGATTTAGATGTATCCATGTCCAACTCTACAAACCCACAAGTCCCTCTTAGTATATTGTGGCCAGTATTGATTTGGGCACAACAGATATTCCCATCATGTATTTGTGGTCTGAGTGAAACTCAGAGCTGTCCCCAACCATCTACCAATAGAGATGTTTGGGTGAAATGAAGCAAGAAAAACTTAACCTGGGCATTGTGGATAAACATTTGAGTGAGTGAGTGAAAGTTGTTCAGTCGTGTCCGACTCTTTGTGACACCACGGACTACACAGTCCACAGAATTCTCCAGGCCAGAATACTGGCGTGGGTAGCCTTTTCCTTCTCCAGGGGATCTTCCCAACCCAGGGATCGAACCCAGGTCTCCTGCATTGCAGGAGGATTCTTTATCAGCTGAGCCACAAGGGAAGCTGATAAACAAGGGACGGGATAAGCATTTGGCACTTGACAAATCTCTTTTACACTAGATAATATAGCTTCCCAGGTGGCGCTATTGGTAAAGAATCCACCTACCAATGCAGGAGGCACAAAAAACATGTGTTTGATCCCTGGGTTAGGAAGATCCCCTGGAGGAGGGCATGGCAACCCACTCCAGTATTCTTGCCTAAAAAATTCCATGGACAGAGGAGCCTGGGGGACTACAGACCATGGGGTTGCAAAAGAGTCAGACATGACTGAACAACTGAGTACACATGCACACAAATATCAGAACCAGGCAAAGTCCCTAGTTATTCTTTCAGATCTACTGACAGAAAAGGAAAGCATTCCTATATCATAAGAAGGATTTAAAAAAGCCTATTCCAGTGTCTCCCAAACCTTAATGCACATACAGTTCACCTGGGCATCTTGTTAAAATCCAGATTCGATTTCATAAGGTTTGGAGTCTGGGCCTGCTATTCTGTGTGGTCAACAATGATACTTTACTTGTCAAAAATCTAACCAACATATGCCACAGGGAATATAAATATATTTTTAATTAATGGCACCATGGTGTAATGGAACCAAAAAAAAAGAACCTACTTTCTGGTGATATCTTGCCATAGCTTAGGCTGGGTTCAGTTTTTCTGCAAATGCCCCCTCCTAGCCTGAACCTCTATTGTATCCTCGGGCACTGCCCTTTTAAGTATATCAGATTCTGTTGTAAGCAACGTGCCAAGGCTCATGCCTTCCCCCAGAGTTATTATCAAGCCTGGCCCTCCATCAGATTAGAAATAAGGAAAGTCCATTCTCCTATTGCTTCATCATCTTTCCAGACCCAATGCCAAGCCTGTAGCTATCTCACTAGTTGTCATTTTCCAGCTTAACAGATCTTTACTATCATGATGCCACCCCCTATCTCCACTTGTTTTCATGTACCAAATCCAACGCCCCAAACCTGAAAGTCCCTCTTAGTAAATTATGGCTAATATTGATTAAGGCACAACAGATGTTTCCCACCATATGTTTGTGGTTTGAGTGACATTCAGAAATTGTGTTCATTGAGCCTATGAAACTCCTAGATACAGTTCATTTTAAGTAAACCGTAAAACTCTCCATAATTTTTCTTTTTGAAGTTCCAGGCATAAATTACCAATGATATATGATAATCATATCAAACCAGTATTCACCCTCTGGAAGATCATCCTTATTCCATCAAGACAGGCTTGTAAAGCACTCTTATCTGCATTCACATCTGGTATTATTGAAAGAGCAAAGTAGATCCTGATATCTAAGGCAGGCAGCAAATCGTCTCCCATCATACCCAGTTGCCTCAGCAGGCTATCATCTTGGCAAGCCATGGTATCAGCTATAGATGCTAAACCTGTGATTCCTCTTCCAGTTCAAAGATACGTTTCTTTTAAAACCACAAAAGATTCAATACAATAAACACAATCAATAGAACATCACCCAAATGGCACTTGCAACCTGCTCTCATTCCAGTGATTCATCATAAGATGCTGTTGATTAAGCTTTTCTCCAAGTTTCCCAAGTACATTCTTCAGATGAATCTTATAGTATGGCTTCAGTCCAGATCTCCTTCTCAGGGGAAAACAAATCTCGGGGCTTTGCCTAGCCTTGGCCATGACTCAACAGTGCATCTGAAACAGCTACAAGTATTGATTCTCTTGTTCTGAGATTGTTCTCCCAGGAAAAATGTGATGATGCCTATTCCTAGCATCATCACCCTGCTACCTAACTCCTTTCCATCCTCTGCAGTTTCCATTTGCTTTCATTTATTACCTTTTTTCAGCCTTCCTGGCTGAGAGTCCCAGCCTAACCACAGAGCAAGCTGCAGGCACAGCCTTGCCAGAGTTTCCTCTTCTGTCCTTGCTGAGGAAACAGGACTAGAGTTAGAAAGAGTAAGGGTGATGAGCCTGTTTCCACCACCAGGCAGTGAGATAGCCTGGTTTAAGCACATGACATGCTACCCAACTCACTGTTCCCTTAAGAATACACTGAGTCAAATTCAAAGCAATTAAAACAGTGTTCTGGGACTTCCCTGGTGGTGCAGTGGTTAAGAATCAGCCTGCCAGGGCAGGAGACACGAGTTTGATCCCTGGTCCAGGAAGATCCAACATGTTGCGGGACAACAAACGCCATGTGCCACAACTACTGAGCCTGAGCTCCAGCCACAACTGCTGAAGCCCACATGCCTCAAGCCTGTGCTCTGCTGCAAGAGAAGCCACCACAGTGAGAAGCCCGTGCACCACAGCTAGAGAGCAGCCCCCGCTCGCTCTAACTAGAGAAAGTCTGCACAGAGCAACGAAGATCTAGTGCAGCCAATAGTACATAAATAAATAATTTAAAAAAACATTTCTTCTTTAAAAAGTAGTGTTCTGAATACTATTTTCCTTTTCCAGACCCACAAGAGCAGTCTCAGAACCAGCCCATTTGAATGAGGGAAAACAAGAAAAAAATGTTGTGAGACAGGAAGAAAGCAGAATTGCTGTGAGTGCATCAAATTCCGCTCCTTTCTTCCCAATCCGCATTCCAGAAACTTGTCCAAAGGTGTCTCCCCTTCATTACCCATATAATCAGATGAAACACGCATTCATCGTATGAGTCAGCCATCTTTTCTTGCCTTATCATCCCCAGGTTTGTTATTAGGTGCTTTAATTGCTCATTCTAGCTCTCAACCAAACTTCTACTCTGCATGTGGTCAGGGACATCTGTCCACATGTTACTTTCTTTAGTCCAGTTCTGTACATAACCAGCAGCTAACTATAGAGTCCAATGAACTCTGGTCCAGTGGACCAGCTAATGCATAACTGGTGCCCCATACCTTAGATGAGCTTCTCAGCCATTGCTGAGGTCACTGGGGAAGCACAGGCCAAAAAAAAATTACATTCTATTCCAGGGAGGACCCACTGGAAGCCAGCTAGGGCTACTCATGAGAGTCCTACTATCCACCTGTCGGCTAAATGCTGGCTCTTGAACTCAGAGACTGTTATCTAAAGCCGTCTTCAGCCATCTTTTCTTCTTGACGTTTTCTACAATCTTTTAGTTCATTAGTAGCTTCAGGAGGAGGCAAAGGAATTTGTCATGTTTTCACCGACATTTCATAACTTGAGCATCTATCATGCAGCTCAGTTCATGTATCTGGGTAGCTATTTCCAGGGTCTGGACAACGACAGTTCTACATTCCAGTCCCCTTCTGAGGCACCCACTGGGCTTCCCTCATTGGCATCTACGTAGGCCACTTCAGTTCATCCTTGGAATTCCTATAGGAATTTTCATAACTATATTCTCCACAAAGCATTTCCTGACTATACATTAAGATCTTGGTAAGATCAAGATCTTGCTGTACCACAGATATATTACCCTCAATTTTGACCACTGTTCAAACTCATCCTTGCTTTTTGCAGCTCAGGTTTTCTGACCCACTGATCAAATGGGGCAAATTTCGAGACTGCAAAGCATTCTCCAGTTTGGGGACTTCTACCAGTAAATCAGGAAATTGACTTTGCTTTAACAAGAAGAGAAACCAGTGATTCAAACCATTTAGCACTAAGAGCTGCCAGTTTGGGAGGATCCTGTGGTTGGCTCTAAGGGCAGGGTGGTGATATAATTATGGATGCAATGTCTTAATACATCCCCAGGGCCATAGCCTATGGGATATTCCTATATATATCATTTCCATTTTAACACTGAACTCTTCTGAGCTGCTTCTTCCTAAATGGCATGATTCTGACATTGCCCAAGACATGAAGGTATTTCGGATCTCAGAATTATTTTAAATACCTGAGTGGCAGGAACAATATCCATTAATGCCCAGTAAAAGGCTGGTAATTCTCTCTCAAGAGTCATATCTCTTTTCAGCATCAGGGAACCTTGAATCCAATATTTCAGCAACTACCAACTTGGGCAGGGAAGGGTAGTGTTAAAGACTTCTGCAAGAGACTAGTCTGTGTGTATTTAGCTAGTAAAAGCCTCCACAATAATCTGTGCATTAGGGTAACCCAAATGGTACTATTTGAGGCCACAACCCTCCTCTGCAAATCTCTCAAAGCCTAGTTTTGTTTTGTATCTCATTCAGATTTCTTTCTTGTCATTTAATATATTAGTGCTTGCAAGATGCTCAGGAACAGTCAATGGTGTCCCCCCAAACCTAAAGTGCCCCACAAGTTCTGTATCTTATTAGCTCCTCTGTTCATGAGATTCTCCAGGCAAGAATACTGGAGTGGGTTGCTGTTTCCTCCTCCGGGGATCTTCCCAACCCAAGGACTGAACCTGTGCCTTTTATGTCTAACCTGCAATGCAGGTGGGTTCTTTACCACTAGTGCCGCCGGTGAAGACTATCTTATTAGCAGGGCTTGGCAAATATATCAGTTTATTCCCTGCCTTGGGTGGCCTCTCATGGTCTCCAACCCAAGGAATTCCCAAGCATTTAGGTGATGAACTCAGCTCTGTGTCTTAGCCACACATATTAACCATCTTCAACTAGTCATATGTACCAGTGCTGTTTTCAAATCCTGGGGTCTTCCTTCTCTGAGAGGGAAACCTTTACATGATCATTAATGCACATATTCACTTAGCCTTTGACTGTGGTTGGGCTAAATTTCCCTAGGTTGTCAAAAGGCACTGGAAAATTCAATAACCCTTAGGAGAGGATGGTGAATGTATATCAGTGATTTCTATGAAAAAGGAGAATTTTGCGTGACTTGCTTCCAAGACTGGGACAGTAAAGAAAGTATTAGCCGAGACTATAACAGCATCCCAGTCAGCTTAGCTTACTGCATTTTCTGAGCAGCTTTCCACACTTGTGACACAGCAGGAGTGATCAGTGGAACTACTTGCTTTAATCACAATAAACAGCACTTCATCTCCATGAATCATCTGTTTTTTTTCTCACAGACCAGAGAGGATGGTTGCAGAGCCAGTTTCTGGGAATTAATATCCTTTAAAATATTTAAATTAAAATTTAAAACATTTAAAAATTAAAACTGAAATTTCTTGTTATTTTCTTAGGTCTTGGTCGTGTTTAGTATTTAGTAGCAAGGAGGGTGTAGGCAATTTAAAAAATCCATAATTAATATGACCAATTAAAATCAAGCAACAGAGATTGCACACAATGGCAAAGCCCTTCTTTCACAAACATATTTATTCCAACTATGCACTCAGGTACATAGGAAATGCCACTACTGGTTTTTGCATTTAGGCGGTTTTATTTATTTATTTTGATATGGTTCTTTTGTTTCTCACTTTCCAAATAATGGTTTTGCCATAATGCTAGTTCTTCACATTGTAATCACCATATCCCTAAAGACTTGTTTTGGTCTCCTGATTTTTCCTAGCGCTATAGAGCAAGTGTTGCAGTACATTATTCACCAGTGTGCTATAACTGTATCACCCAAGGCTATTTAGTGTAGCCATAGCATATGGCCTTGGACCCCTCCCGTAGGACTCAAGTCAATCATCTTTTCTTTCACCGCCTAACAGTTGGAGCAACCTCAGCACCCTCCTCACACATCCTTCTTCCACGCCCCATCAGTACTACTGAACTTAAATTTATCCAAGCTGGAACAAATAGAGTGAATTTGACAAGACCCTTTAGGCAAGCTGGTCACCTTATGGAAGGAGTTTTTCTTTTCCCAGCTAGCAATAATGTGCAATCTGGTAATGTGCAGAGTCAGTACATTTTCCTTTGGTTTCTAAAGAACTACTTTATGTTGTCTCACATGGTTTTTTTTTTTTTTTTCCTTAGCCCCATCAGGGATTTAATTTTCATGAAAGCAGTTTGCTGTAATCAAAGGACTGTATTTCTGGCCATTTATTCCTTATTTTTCCTCTCCTTCGCAATGCATTTTACCAATTCCTCAAAAGTCTAAATTTTAGATTTCACATATAGATGATCTTATTTGCAAAACAGACATAGACCAAAAAAAAAAAAAAATCAAAATTTTAGAGTCCAAATTTCATAGGTAAGATTTGCCCCAAGTAATTTGTCACAGAGTTTCCACAACTCCAAACCTAGGGCAGGTGGACTAGCAACTTAGCTTCAAAATGTGTTTAGATTTCCACTCTGGCCAGGATGGTGTCCATCTACCATAGCCCAATTTCAACTCTGGACAAGACACAAGACACACCCACCGGAGAGCTTTGAAAATTAAAAAGTAGCAAGGAGATTGGGAAGCAGAATCAAAGAATCAGTATAAGAGTGAATTTTTAAAAATTTTTCCTCCCCTTGTCACCCTACTTTGACCCAAGTGTGGCCCAGTGCACAGCAAATAAGAAAAACTCAAAGAGAAATCTTCTTTTTCCAGCCAGCAGACCAAAAAACAGCAACCCACTTCAGTATTCTTGCCTGGAGAATTCCCAGGACAGAGGAGTCTAGTGAGCTACAGTCCATGGGGTCACAAAGAGTTGGACACAGCTGAGCGATTAACACACACACATATATTACGATTTTACTGATCCTTAGGATGAGTGATTCTGATAGTATTCTGGACATTCTGAGTATTGTCATGAGACTCATTTAAACCTCTGATTTAGCAGATGTTCTAACACCAGGCCAGTTGGGGAGAAGTGGAACTTTCCTATTACTCCCAGGTGGGCACTGAAGTCCACGTCCCCATGTTCTCTACTGATACCGCGGGCAGTGGGAGGAGGTGGGGAGAGTCATTACAGCTGGGCGACGGTGAAGTCTAGCCTCCTCAGCCTTGGAAGAAGAACATATGGCAACTATTTATTCTGGGTTTTAGTGGGTTGCATTAAGGTTGTTAGTGTCTAAAAGATTTCCTTCTTGCTCATCTTCCACCTTCCTGGTCCTTTGGCTAGAGAGAGTCAGTTTTTCTTGAAACATTTTTTGTTATACACATTGGTGTTTCAGTGGCGCTAGTGGTAAAGTAAGGGCTTCCCTGGTTGCTCAGATGGTAAATAATCTGCCTACAGTGCAGGAGACCCAAGTTCGATCCCTGGGTTGGAAAGATACCCTGGAGAAGGGAATGGTTACCCACTCCAGTATTCCTGCCTGGAGAATCCCATGGACAGAGGAGCCTGGTGGTTTACAATCCTTGGGGTGACAAAGAGTTGGACACGATTGAGCAACTAATCATCATTACACTGGTGTTTCCACGTTTTCTTCTGCAGCACCCAGGCCAGGGGATATTAATCAACAACAGCAACAGCAGTAACAGAAAGGAACTCTGCCAGTGACTCTGCCAAGTCCTTAGTCTTTCTTCTTTTCTCTCTGTCTTTCAAAGTCTTCTCTGTTTGCTTTCGATATGCTGTCCAGGATTTTTAGCTGTACTTATTGGGAAGTCTAGGGAAAAGTCAATAATAGAAAGATATATGGAAAATTCCCTCCTACAATTGAAAATTAAACAACTTCTTCTAAATGCCATAAGGGTTAAACAAGTTAAGAAAAAGTCATTTAAACTGAATAAAAATGAACATGAAACATCAAAATTTGTAGTGGGCTACTAAATCAGGAATTAGAGGGATATATATATATATATATATATATAATGTGCTTAGACTATTTATATTTTATATAAATATAATTAATTAAAAGTTTGTGCTAGAAACAATGTCTCAAATTAGTCATTTAAGATTCCACTTAAAGAAACTAAAAAAAGAAGACCAAATTGAATCCAAAACAAAGAAAATAACAACAACAACAAAAAAGCGGAAATCAATGACTTAGAATTTTTAGGAGAAAATAAATAAAACTAAAAGCCAATTACTTGAATCAAATTATAAAAATGATAGGCCTCTCAGGGAAAAGCACAGAAGATACACATTGCTAATGACAGAAAAGAAAGAAGAACTATTACTACAGACCATGTAGACACTAAAAAGATAAAGAGAAAACACTACCAATTTCTCTATGCCCATAATATTAAATGTGGATAAAATAAAATAATCCCTTAAATGAATTTTTTAAATTCTTTGAAAGACTACTAAAACTCACTTAAAAAGAAACAACTAAAACAAAAATTCCATGTACAAAGTGTTTGACTGTCAAATTCTACCAGCCATTCAAAGAAGAAATAATACCAGTTCTATATAAGCTCCTCAGGGAAAAGAAAAGGAAGAAACACTTCTCCACTTATGTTATGACACCGCACTACCTAATACCAAGACCACACATAGACATTACAAGAAATAAAAACTAGATAAAATTATCCATCAAGAATAATCAAAAATAAATTAAAAAAGAATACAAACACAAAACTTTTCAACAAAATATTAGCAAATAGAATCCTACAATGTGTTAAAAGGATAATACATCACGACCAAGTGGCTGTTTCCTAAGAATTGAAGGATAATGATCAATGTATTTCATAATTTTAGAAGAAGAAAAACTACAAAGTTATCTCAACAGATACCAAAAGCGAGCAATTTACAAAATTCAACATCCATTCATGATATAAACCTTTAGCAAACTAGGAATACAAACTTCATTAACCTAATAAAATATATCTACATAAAACCTGTATTCTGCCTCCCACTTAAATGATGAATGATTGAATGCTTTGCCCCTGATAATGAACATCTACAAAAATACTCAGAAAAACCTACATTCTATATAACACTTATTGATAAGACTAAAAATTTTGCTGCTAAGATCAATAATGAAGTAAGGATATCTACTTCCACCCTTCCTATGCAGTATTATACTGGAAGTTCTAACCAGTGCAATAAAACAGTAAAAGAATAAATAGCTTGCAGATAAGAAAGGAACAAATAAAATTTTCTCTACTTTTAGATTAAATAACTATCTACGCAGAAATTCCAAAGTAAGCTATAAAAAAGCACCTAGAACTAATAAATGAGTGGCAAGTTCGCAAGATACTATGATCTAGTCACTAAGTCATTTTTTTTTAAGTTGATAAAGTGTATTTCATCGAATTTACAGTATTTATATCTCTGACAGACACTATAAAGAGAATGAAATGAAAATCCACAGAATTTGAGAAAATATTTATAAGTCACACTACTGACAAAAAACTGGTATCTAGAATAAAGAACTCTCAAAACTTAGGAATGAGAAAACAAACATTTCAGTTTTTCAAAAAGGACAAATGATATCAATAGACACTTTAAAAAATAGATATACAAATGGAAAATAAACACATAGATGTTTGTCATTATGAATAATGAATACTTATTTAAAACTGTAGTATCACCACACATCTATTAAATAGCTTAATTGATTAATTATATAAATTTAATTAAAAGCCATTACCAATACTAAATGCTGGTGAGTATGCAAAGCAATTAATAGTTTCACATGCGATTGATGGGAATGCAAAATTGGTACCGTCACTTGGGAAAACAGTTTGCATTTTCTTATAATGCTAAGTATACACTTTGAACTTCCTTGGTTCCTTCTGCAGTGCAGAAGACTTGGATTCGATCCCTCGGTCAGGAAGATCCCTGGAGAAGGAAATGGCAACCCACTCCAGTATTCTTGCCTGGAGAATCCCATGGGCAAAGGAGCCTGGTGGGCTATAGTCCACGGGGTCTTAAGAGTCAGACACTTAGCCACTAAACCACCATCACCAGGTATACATTTACTGTGTGATTCAGCAATCTCATTCCTAGATATTTATCCAGAAAAATACAAGCTTATGTTCACTCAAAATCTGTACAAGGATGTGCATAGGAGTTTAATTTATAACTGTCAAAAGTTGGAAACAACCCAAATGTCTTCTGGTGAGTGGTAAACTCTATTACATCCATAAAAAGGAATATTACTCAGCAATATTTTAAAAAGAGCTATTGATACCACAAAAACAAGAGTAAACCTCAATGCATCATGCCAGATTTAAAAAGCCATACTCAAGAGGCTGCATACTGTACAATTCCAAATATATAATATTCTGGCAAAGGCAGGATCATAGGGTAGAGGACAGATCATTGGTTGTGGGTTTGGGTTTGGATGGTACTTGTTTACAAAGGAGTAGCATGAGAAACCTTTTCTTAGGTAAAGAAAGGATTATGTTTCCTGATTGTGATGGCAGCCATTGTTGTTGTTTAGTTGCTAAGTCATGTCCAACTCTTTTGTGACCCTATGAACACACCAGGTTCACCAGGCTCCTCTGTCCATGGGATTTCCCAGGCAAGAATCCTGGAGTGGGTTGCCATTTCCTTTTTCAGGGGATTTTCCCGACCGGGATTGAACCCCCATTTCCTGCAGTGCCAGGTGGGTTCTTTACCACTGACCCACCATGGAAGCCAGTGGTGGTGATTATATGACTTTATTAATCTTTTACAACACATAGAACTGTACACCAAAAAGTGCACTTTTTACTGTATGTAAATTCAACATATTACAATAAAGTATTAAGTAAAACCTTGTTAGATCCCATCTCCATGTACGTTTGATTGCACCTGGGCACTTATTTCTAGCAATAATTACTATAAGGGGAGAACAGACTTCTGTGAACAATCAGTAGGGTCCACTGTAGAAAGTTTAATTCTGTATATGATTATTCACTAGTGAAAAACCTTTTGGAAAGGCCCATAAAGATAAATGGTAAGAGGATTAAAAATCTGCAGTCAGTAGAATTAAATAATTGCAGCAATTCTCTCATTCATATAGAAACTCAGTAAAGCCATTTCAGGCTGTTCAATGACTATTAAGAGATGAAGAAACTAAGCCAAAGGGAAAAAACAGAAAGGAACAGAAATAATATTTAAAATGGATAACCAATAAGGACCTACTGTTTGGCACAAGGGACTCTGCTCAGTGTTATGTTGTGGTGTGGATGGGAGGGGAGTTTGGGGGTGAATGTGTGCTAAGTTGCTTTAGATGTGTCTGGCTCTGTGACCCTATGGACTGTAGCCTGCCAGGCTTCTCTAGCCATAGGATTCTCCAGGCAAGAATACTGGAGTGAGTTGCCATTCCCTTCTCCAGGAGATCTTCCTGGTTCAGGGATCGAACTCAGGTCTCCTGCACTGCAGGCAGATCTTTACCGTCTGAGCCACCAGAAGAAAACTGGAGTGGGATATACCATGCCCTCCTCCAGGGACTCTTTCCACGACCCAGGGATAAAACCCGTGTCTCCTATGGCTCCTGGATTGTAGGTGGCTTAGAACTGAGCCACCAGGGAATGGATACATGTAGATGTACGGCTGGTTCTCTCTGCTGTGCACCCAAAACTATCACTAAACATTGTTAACTGGCTATGTGCCAATGTGAAATAAAGAGTTTTTTAAAAAAGGAAAGAGAAATGAAAGGAAAAGTACAAATCAGGGTAAAAGGAGAATGCAGTGTAAAAAGGGGAGAAGAGGTAAAGTTGGAAAGGGGAGACAAGATAAGTGGGGAAAATAAAATGGAAGAAATAGGGTATATGAGATCTTTATTTCTTATGCAGAATACATTTCCCATAATATAGATACAAAAGCAAAAACCTTAGTTGGGTACAAAGTATTACCGTTTTTTGGATTTGAATTAAGTTTCTCACACACTAAAACAAATTTCTAAAAGTCTTCTTCTGTGCAAAAACATTGTCAATTATTTTGCCTTAGAGCTGGCATATAAAAGATTGCTGTGTTTCTCAGAAAATGAAATTGTCTAAGTGTTCTCCTATGAGTATCTTTGATGCCAGTTCTCATATTCTTTAAGCATGCAGAAATTGCTTTTTCCATAGTTGTTAGGTTGAAAACAACATTAAAATCAACTTATAAGATTACCAAAGTTATCAATAAAATACGAGATGCTTAACATTTACAGTACTGCAGTGTGGCATGAATATATTTATGGCATAAGAAAGTAACCTCTTTCGTTAAAATAAAACACCAAATCCTTTCAATCAAATAGTATTAATTAAAATGACAATGAAAATATATACAGAGAGGCTGCCATGAGCACTATAAATTAAAGCTAAGAGAAGATGATATATCAAATTCTGAGAAGTTCTACTAAATGCATTGTCTACTGAGATGAATTGTTAAGAACATTCTTGAACTGTGGACCAGAATACATCAGAACATTCTTCTTAGAATTTCCAATGAGCACATTTAGAATGGTCGACTTAGTTTTCCATCTTCCCTGTCTCTAATTCTTTTTCTTCAAGTCCTAGCATAAGGAAAGTCGAACATCCTTAAATATCTGTCCATGTTAGGACTTCCTTGGTGGCTCAGTGGTAAAGAATCTGCCTGCCAATGCAGGAGACAGGGGTTCAACCCCTGACCAGGGAAGATCCCACGTGCTGTGGAGCAACTAAGCCCATGCACCACAACTACCAAGCCTGTGCTCTAGTACCCAGGGAACCGCAGCTACAGAACCCACTTGCCACAACTACTGAAGCCCAAGTGCCCTGGAGCCTGCACTCTGCAAAAACAGAAACCACTGCAATGAGAAGCTCGTGCACCAAAATTGGAGAGTATCCCCCACTCCCTGCAACCAAGAGAAAAGCCTGTGCAGCAACAAAGAACTCAGCACAGCCAAAAATAAATGCAATTTTAAAATAATAAAATATATGCTTAAAAAATATATCTGTCGATGTCACTTAGGTAAAGCTGACTATCCCAGTTTCTGGAACAGGCTTGTGGACAAAGCATGGACAATAAAAAATATGAGGCTCCCTGTACCAGAGTGATTGATTCAGGAATGGGCACCTGACCCAACCTGGGCCAACCACTGCCAATAAGACTCTGTTTTAAGACTTTTATAAAAATTTGTTGGGAAAGTGAAGCTCTCTTTCTACTGAACTTGAACTAGTAGAGTGTATATCTTAAGATATTGGTGTCCATCTCCCCTGGTGGCTCAGATGGTAAAGAAGCTGCCTGCAATACAGGCAACCTGGGTTCAATCCCTGGGTCAGGAAGATCCCCTGGAGAAGGAAATGGCAACCCACTCCAGTATTCTTGCCTGTTGAATTCCATGGAGCCTGGTGAGCTACAGTCTGTGGGGTCACAAAGAGTTGGACATGACTGAGAGACTAACACTTTACTACTATGCAAAGAGAGTTGAGCAAGGAGTCAACACAGAGAAAGCAGAGCCTCTAGATGTAGATAGAAACTGAGTCCCCGATGGTATCATGTACATCTCTGGGTCTATTTCTGTAGCTCTACCTTTGAACTTTCCAGTTATTGAGTGAATAAATTTACTACGTTTGTTAGTCCGTTTTAGTTAGGATCTGCCAAATCTAATGGAAAGCACCCAGGCTAATACAATTTATAAGTGTCTTTTTCTACATTTATGATTCAAAAAAACAAAAACCAAACTGAAAAACCAGCAGTAAGAGTGAAGGACCAGTAGATAGGGCAACTGATTGCAAAAATGAGTCGGGAAACAGGAAGTGTGGAGTGCCCCTCTGCCTCATTTCCCATCAGCAATATCAAATTGAGAAAAGTTTTTTTTTCGTTTTTTAAGGGGGTGGGCTATGCTGTGCCTTCATTGCTTTTCTCTAGTTGTAGCCAGCAGGGGTTACTTTCTAGTTGCAATGCGCAGGTTTCTCCTTGCAGAGGCTTCTTGTTGCAGAGCACAGGATGGCTCCAGCCTCTAGAGCACAGGCTCAGTAGTTGTGGTGCACGGGCTTAGTTGCTCCACATCAAATCGGATCTTCCTAGATCAGCGATGAAATCCGTATCTCCTTCATTGGCAGGTGGATTTTTTTTTTTTTTTTTTTTTACCACTGAGCCACCAAGGAAGCCCAAGAGACGATTTTTAAAAAAGCTTCTATTTGTGTCTGATTCTGAAGCACAAGCTGGAATCAAGATTGCTAGGAGAAATATTAATAACCTCAGATATGTAGATGACACCACACTTATGGCAGAAAGCTAAGAAGAACTAAAGAGCCTCTTGATGAATGTGAAAGAGAAGAGTGAAAAAGTTGGGTTAAAACTCAACATTCGGAAAACAAAGATCATGGCATCTGGTCCCATCACTTGATGGCAAATAGATGGGGAAACAATGGAAACAGTGACAGACTTTGTTTTGGGGGGCTCCAAAATCACTGCAGATGATGACTGCAGCCATGAAATTAAAAGATGCTTATGTCTAGTCAAGGCTATGGTTTTTCCAGTGGTCATGTATGGATGTGAGAGTTGGACTGTGAAGAAGACTGAGCGCTGAAGAATTGATACTTTTGAACTGTGGTGTTGGAGAAGACTCTTGAGAGTCCCTTAGACTGCAAGATCCAACCAGTCCATCCTGAAGGAGATCAGCCCTGGGATTTCTTTGGAAGGAATGATGCTAAAGCTGAAACTCCAGTATTTTGGCCACCTCATGGGAAGAGTTGACTCATTGGAAAAGACTCTGATGCTGGGAGGGATTGAAGGCGGGAGGAGAAAGGGACGACAGAGGATGAGATGGTTGGATGGCATCACCGACTCGATGGACATGAGTTTGAGTAAACTTCAGGAGTTGGTGATGGATAGGGAGGCCTGGCGTGCTGCAGTCCATGGGGTCGTAAAGAGCTGGACACGACTGAGCAACTGAACTGAACTGAACTGTGTCTGATTCTCCGTTCAGCACCATACAAGTGGATTATGACATATGTATGTCAGCAGTCTTCAACCAAAGAGATTTTTTCTCCAGGTGCTGCTGGGCAATGTCTGGATGGAGACAGTCTTGGCTGTGATAACTGGGGGAGAGGGTGCTACAAGCATCTAGCGGTAGAGACCAGGAACAGGGGCGCCAGCAAAGTCTACAGTGCACAACACTGCCTTCCACAACAAAAAATTACCCAGTCCAAAATATCACGAGAATCAAGGCTGGAAAACTCTCATCTGTGTCTCTCAACATCTACATGCTTATTTGTGTCTATTTTTAGGTCAAGTACTTGTTTGGGTTTCCGGTGGCGTTTACAGTTTTCAATGTTTGGGGTTTTCTGATAAGTATCACAGGTTCTGGGTGAAAGACCACAGGCTCCACTACCAGACTTTCCTAAGGCCTTAAACAAAGATGTTTTCAGTCATACTGACCATTTGCAATTAGTTTCTGACTCAAGTGACAGAGCCCTGATTTATACAACCACATAAAACCCTGAAAAGGAACAGATCCTGTGATCAGGAATGGCAGCTTCCACAGTTCTGAAGATTGCACAGCTGGCCTCCACTGGAGAGGTAATATTATTCCTGTGGCACTTCTTTAAAATGATAGCAAAAGGGAGGGCTAAAAAGGAAACTAGCTTTTGGTGTAGAATGCCAGCATGAATATATTTTCAAATACTTGGGAAACTGGTACTTCTTTACCTGGAATCTGGTGGCTTAGATGGTAAAGAATCTGCCTGCAATGCAGGAGACCTGGGTTTGATCCCTGGGTCGAGAAGATCCCCTGGAGAAAGGAATGGTAACTCAGACCTCCAGTATTCTTGCCTGGGAAATTCTATGGACAAGAGAGGCTGGTAGGCTACAGTCCATGGAGTCGCAAGGAGTCAGACACCTCTGAGTGACTAACACTACCTGGAATAATAATAAGTAAATTCGATTTACTCCTAAATGGGTATTCAGGCTCAGGTAATACTATTCATCTCTGAGAGGCACTGAAAGTGCAAAACTTAGGTTCACCCTGTTAAGTGGATAGATGATTTATGTATGAAATAAATCAGAGAAAATCTTTATTTTTGAAAATGGAGAGTGTCTCAATAAATCAAACGTTTACTAACAAAAGAGTATGGGGGAGGGAGTGAGAGTAAAAACTGAAAAATTCTCTAGTTTGCATGTAGCAAAACCTCTCTATAAGAGTAAAAAGATAAAGCTACATTTTGAGCCGTGGTATATTTAAAACTGGCTTGGGTATAAAAACAAAGAAAAAAGTCTTTTTAATCGTTGCTTTATTTTAAATGCATTTTTTAAAGATTTCAAAAAATTTTTAAAAATTTGCTGGGCTAGACTTACGAAAACTTTGATTACAACCATGTTTAAGTATGTGGAAATTTTAATTGACTACATAAATAAATTTCTACATATAGTTATAAAAATAATTTGTAAATATTTGTATTAAGGATTAAACAAACATAAAAGTGAAGATTCCTCTACACACATAAAAAACCTTCCAGAAGAATGTTCATTTTACAAATTACTACTTCATATTTGTCTCCCTTTACTCTAGGTTTCTCTGATTATAATGTCATAAGGAAGCATGAATCCACTGAGAAAAATCATTTGTTATAAAAGATTAAATTACCCCATTACAAAATCCTTTCTCTGAATCATAATATTTTATTTAAGAGTCCATGTATGAGAACTAGATTTCATAGATTTAACTCCTTTGGCTCAGCCATTTAATACTGGTGTCCCGTGGACAAATTATTTAGCTTATTCAATTATTCTCTAACTCAGTTAATTTATTTATAAATGGGGAGAATAATAGGGTGGTTATGAGAATTGTTGTTATTATTAAGTTGCTAAGTCGTGTCCAGGTTTTTGTGTTACCCCATGGAATGTAACCCAGCAGGCTCCTCTATCCAGGGGATTTCCCAGACAAGAACACTGGAGCTGGTTGCCATTTCCTCCTCCAAGGGATCTTCCTGACCCAGAGATCAAACCCGAGTCTCCTGTGTTAGCAGGGGGATTCATTACCACTGAGCCACCTGGGAAGCCCAGCTATGAGGATAGAATGAGATTTTTTAAAGACTTGGCATAACACATGAAAGATGGATAATCTTATATTACTCAAAACACTGTAAACTTTCTCCCTGTCCCCTAGAATTGGCGGGGGTTTGTTTTTGCTATTGTTGTTTGATTTTGATTTTTACATTTCAGAGACACAATCCTGAAAATCAGAAGGGGAACTAGATAAAAATTTTCAAAATATTCCTCTGACTTCACCAAACTGTACAAGAAATGTTCTGTTACTTTTAGTAAAATGTTCTAATTGTGCATTTAACAAATACAAACAAAAAAAGTACAAGGTTGAAAATAGAACATAAGATACATCACTGAGTTCCATTTAATACTTGACTGGATCAGAATGAGATAAAACTTAGAATAAAAGGAGTCATATGGACTTTCACAGTGATGGTGATATGGGGATATGGGGATGGTTCTGATTTGTTGGATGTCTACTGTACCCACAGTCTCTATTAGGTATTTGTTCACTCATATTCATTCAACTGGTTTTCAGAACATCCTTGTAAGTGGACACAAGTGTGATTTTCATTTTTGTAAATGAAGAAGCTACACACTGAGAAGTTGAGAAGTTTACCCAGGTCTGTGACAGATGTCACGCCAAAAAGGTTGAGACTTGTGTCTGTAAGAGTATAACATTTGTCTTTTATTATACTTAGTTTACTACATTGTGTTAGTTTCAAGTGTACAGCAAATTGAACCAGTTATGCAAGTATGCTGCTGCTAAGTCGCTTCAGTCGTGTCTGACTGCGTGACCCCATAGACGGCAGCACACCAGGCTCCCCCATCCCTGGGATTCTCCAGGCAAGAACACTGGAGTGGGTTGCCATTTTCTTCTCCAATGCATGAAAGTGAAAAGTGAAAGTGAAGTCGCTCAGTTGAGTCCGACTCTTTGCGACCCCATGGACTGCACCCTACCAGGCTCCTCCGTCCATGGGATTTTCCAGGCAAGAGTACTGGAGTGGGGTGCCATTGCCTTCTCCAATATGCAAGTATATATTGATATATATATATATATTCCCTTTTCAGATTCTTTTCCATTATGGTTTATTACAAAATATTGAATATAGTTCCCTGTGCTACACGGTAAGTCCTTGTTGGCTATCTGTTCTATGTATAGTAGTATGTATACATTAATCCTAAACTCCTAATTTATCTCTCTGTCTCCACCATCCCCTTTGGTAACCATAGAATATAATATTTTTAAATTACTTTTATTACTGTAATAATAGTTTACTTATATGAAACAATAAAGTTAATAAAATGCTTTTTAGGCTAATAATTGTAGCAGGTAACACTTAATGCTTACTATGCCCCAAGAGCTATTCCAAATGCTTTACATATGTTAGCTCTCTTCACACTCAAAACTCTAGGAAATGATTTGCTGTTATTTGACCCAACTTGTAGATGAGGACGCCAAGGCCCAAGGAAAGCTAAGTGACTTGCCAAGGAGTATCCATGTCAGGGAAAGGAAAAGGGTCAAGTTGCATCAGAAATCTATATCCAAGAGGAATACTGCCTCTTACTATGAAAGAAATAGTCTTTCTACCTTAAAACAGTAAATGATAAATATGTATTATGTATCTGAAAATAGTAATAAAAGGCTAATTATGGGAGAAATAGTTTAGTTCCTATGTTGGCTCATAAATTCATATTTTCATCTAACTCCTTTCAAATGTGTACTAAAAATTGTTCTCCTTAGTGACAATCCTGGCGTGAATCACTAATACTTATACAAACAAATTAGATTCAAGAAAAATGTGTTGCTTCAAGACAGAAGCAAGAGACAGAAATGTTTCTCTATTTGAACTAGGTATTTAATAGATTCCTGAAACTTTCATTGCCAACGTGTACAGCAAATAATTTCTTTGTAAATCTTTGTATTTATCTGGGCCAAGCAAAATAGAATATTACCTTGATTAAATGTCTTTGAGACTTTTATAAGCTTCATCATTTGCATGAAAATCTATCTTACTCAATTAAAACCTGGCACGGAGAGAAAGCTACTAAAGTGTTCAATTTTTCTATTTTAATCTTCAATATTTCAAATATTTCTATTTTATTATTTTTTATTTCATGTGTAAATCTTGTTAAGTAAGAATGATCTTCATAAACTATAACAGAAATCATCTGAATGAATTTATTTACCAAACACAAACAGATTCAGTCACTACCTTTATGTAAAAGTTGGTGGTTAACCTTTATGGTTACTAAAGGTGAAAGGTGAGGGCAAGGGATAAAGTAAGACCTTGGGATTAACATATACACACTACTATACATAAATAGGTAATCAACGAGGATGTACAATTTATCATGGGGCTTCCCTGGTGGCACAGTGGTAAAGAATCTGCCTGCCAATGCAGGAGACATGGTTCGATCCCTGGATGGGGAAGATCCCCCAGAGGAGGAAATGACAATACACCTCAGTATTCTTGCCTGAGAAATCCCTTGGACAGAGAAACCTGGCAGGCTACAGTCCACGGGATCGCAAAAGGATCAGACACTGCTTAGCGACTAAACAACAGCAATATCATACAGCACAGGGAACTCTGCTCAGTGTTTTGTAAGAACCTATATGTGGAAAGAATCTGAAAGAGAATGGATACATGTATAACGGAATCATTTTGCTCTACAGCAAAAACTAACACAGCATTATAAACCAACTATACTCTAATATGAAATAAAAATTAAATTAAATTTAAAAAAGAAACAAGCTGGCATCATACCCATACCTCACTGACATTTTAAGCAGTGAGGAAAATATAATTCGGCTTAGGTAGTTTGAAACCCTGGTCTGAGGCCACAGCTTCTGTAGCTTTGAACTGTTTCACAAAGAAGTCGAAGTTTGAATTCTCCTTTCTACATTTTTTCATAAAAAGAGGGATGTTACATGAGCGACACTTTATTTGTTCATTTATTTATCTTTGTTGGTGTTGGCTCTTCATTGCCGTGCTGGCTCTTCTCCAGCTGTGGCGAGTGAGGGCTACTCTCCAGTTACAGTGAGCGGGCTTCACGTCGCAGTGCTTCTCTCGCTGTGGAGCACCAGCTCTAGGGCATGCAGGCTTCATTAGTTACACATATAGGCTCAGTAGTTGTGGCTCCTGGGCTTTAGAACACAGGCTCGATAGTTGTGATGCACAGGCTTAGTTGCTCCGAGGCATGTGGAGTCTTCCTAGATCAGTGATTGAACCCATGTCTCCTGCATTGGCAAGTAGATTCTTAGCCACTGAGCCAACCAGGGAAGCCCTAGATGAGTGACATTAATCAAAGAAAAAAACTATATTTTCAGAGTTAGTCAACATGCATCAGAAGTCCAGATGCCAAGAGTCGGAAGAAGTGAAGGGTGAGAAAGTGATCCCCAAACTGAAAGCCGATGTGTAGTATCCAGACTCCAGTAAGACTGTGGGATTCCCTCATCCCTGGGCATACAAAGCCTGGACACAGCCATGCTGGCAGAACCAATTTAAAAAGAAAGCATCAGAGAAAAACTGAAGAAACAAAGCAATGCCCAAGAATGAGGGAGGCAGATAGATGCAGGCTAGAATGAGTAATTATGATTAGCCTCATGGAAAAGCACATCATCTCTGCTTTAAGTAGATGTATGGTAGGACCAAGCATCGTCATCATTCATCTAGAAAGACAAAGTAGCCCTTCCTGAAATTGTTGGTATGAGGCTTAAAGATGAGGTCACTTAAACTGTATGTAATGCTACTCTATCTTCAGACATGTGCTATTTAGACTTGCAAAACAAGACACTAATAATTACCAGCTCCAAACAAATAATTTAGGGTATTTAAGCTCTTGGGAATCACACGCTTAGGGGTATTCCTAAAAAGCCCACGCAGTGGAAAATGTTTTTATGACACTTCTCGACCTCATGCTGGCTGAATTTCTTTATCATCACTCTAGCTGAAAATAACTATAAATGTTGCATACAATTTATATGTTTTTATCTCATCTTAAAGTCACTAAAGAGAAAAAGAGATAGTAAGCAATCTCAATGTCTAAATCTAAATGAAGGCAGAGACCCACAGAGGGAAACCAAGCCTTAATTTTTCCCTAAGAGTATTTGATAAAACTAGACAACTTTTGATTTTGTTTTCACCACCTATAAGAGTGTATAGTCATGGGTGGAAGGAATAGGCAAAGACAATGTATGTGCCAAACATCCCCTTTCTTCATCCTAGACCTGCAGGGTGACTGTATTTCCCATTCCTACTTATAGGAATGTTGAAGGCACATGTCTAGTTTTGGACAATGGAATAGGTGCAGAATTTAATGTATGCAGCTTCAGGCCTGACTCTTCGCATAATCCACAAGGTCCTTGGCTTGTTAAGCTAAAAGTTCAAGGTTTCTAGAAAGGGACTGTGATGGAGATTAACCCAAGAGAGCCATTTGACTTACATCTGATTGTGACATGAGCAAAATAATAAATTTCTATTTTTTTAAACCACCAAGGTTTTGGCTGGGGCAGCTTGTGAGCATTATGTTAACAAATTTGGAGACTAAGAAGAGCCCTTAAGCCCCATAAATATAAAAACAATGTCAACTCATGCTATTATCCTAAACCTAGGAAACAAAGGGAACACCATCTCAAGTTGAACAAAAAATGGAGACAGTGAGAATGAGCTTGAAAAATTGGAAACACTAGTGATTATTAGATTATTAGATGGATTATTAGATTCTATTCTTATTTCCTGGATAGCGAAAAACACCTCAAGTTGAAAATTTGGCTTAAAATTATCTCAGATGATATTGAATAGTTTTACCTGGAAATATCAAATGAAAACAAAAATTCTTTCTGTGGAATTCATCTTCATCCTGGGCATCAAAGAACTTCCAAAAATAATTTTACAGGAAACACTCGTGAATCACCCCCCAAAATCACTGGAAACAGGGAGAAACAAAGCAGCAAAATAGCAGAAATAATACACAGTAGAAACAGACATTAAAAAGGATGATATAGTAGAATCATCAGATATATAATTCTATAATTACTATGCTTAAAACATAAAAGATTTATTTGAATGTATCTGAAATCAGAAAACTGTAAAGAATGACCAAGAGATTTGAAAAGCATGAAAACAGAGCTTCTAGAATTGAAAAAATCTAATAATCAATTTCATGAACATAATACGTATTTATTTCTCCTTTTTACTTCTTTGAAGTTGAGAGGTTGCTCACAAGCTATGACAACACTGTTACAAAGAAACATCATCACTGAAATGAAAATTCGTTGGAAATTTAAACAGTAGATGAGACAGAGCTAGAGAGAGAACTGGTAAAATGCAAGATAGCTCAGAAGGAATTATCCAGAAAGATGCACAATGAGAAAAAGAAATTGAAAATATTTTTTGAAAGATTTTCAAAACATGGGGGGAAAGTACTTCCAGAATTGTGGAATATGGATCTCTGAAAATCATCTCCTTCATAAAAGTAGATGTTGTCAAAATCAAGTTTCTTAGAACTCTGGAAATTAACTACTAGTTTACAACAATCTAAGGGGTATTATTCAAGAAAACAGCTGCATCTCAGTAGTAATTATGAGCCTTGTGATGTTTTAATTTGCTCTAGTCTCATCTGCCTTTCCAGCTCCATGGTAGCCATGAAAGCCAACAGCCTCACAACTGTCATAGGTGTGAAAACCAGCACACTAGAGAACCTAGAGAGGACAGACAGATTTGAAGCTGCCTGAAAATCCCATATGCAGAAAATTGTCAGTATCTGAATATCTGTTAGTTTCCTGAAAAAGCTTCATTCTCAAGACTTGACTCAGCACATGGTCTGTGCAAGCTATTCTCTCCTAGCATATTTCTTGAAACAGTAAATGGCAATTGTTTAACACAATCCCTAACTTCTCACAGACCTTGAGACTGTGCAAGCAAGAAGAGAGTTAAGGCAGAGTTGTGAACTTCCTGCTGTAGCATTGAAAACAGGTCCAGTGCATGCATCCGCGCAAAAATACTTAGCAAAGGCTGGGATAGTTATTGAAATAACTATTAGAATCATTACCTGATCAATAAGTTAACTGATTTCAGTTGCTGCACAGAATGCAGAATATAGACTTTATAGAATTAGTCCAGGAAAGTCACTAAACAATCAAACAGCAACAACAGTAATAATACCAATGAAAAGCAACAACTAACCCTAAAGGAGGAAGAAGGAGACTGTGATTCCCAGAATTAAAATATTTTATTATTTAAATATTAAATCTTAAACAAAAAAAAAATGATGAGAAACCAGAAACTATGACCCATACTCAGAAAATAAAAAGTTAATAGAAATTGTCCCTGAATATTTCTACTGGATGTACTAGACAAGAACTTTAAGCAAGCTATTATAAATATTTTCAAAGAAATAAAAACAACCATGACTAAAGAATTAAGGGGAAGTGTGAGAACCATGTGTCACCAAATAGAGAATATCAACGAAGAGACAGAAATTATGACAAAGAACCAAAGAGAAATTATGGAGTTGAAAAGAATAACTGAAATGAAAAATTCACTAGACGGGCTCAACATCAGATTTGAAATGGCAGAAGAAAAAACTATAAAACTATAACCTAGGTTACTTGATATTATATACACTTAGGAGTAGGAAGAAAAGAGAATAAACAAAACTGAACAGAGCCTCAGAGTCTTATGGGAAACCCTCAAGCATTCAACATACATATAATGGGCATATTAGGAGGAGAGGTGAGAGAAAATTGAGAAGGAGGAATATTTGAAAAATAATAATTAATAAATGCACACATTCCATGACTTTGCATCAGGAATCATGGAGCCAAGGAACAGTAGGACAGCATATTCAAAGTTCTGAGAGAAATAGACTGTCAGCCAAGAATATTATATCCAGAAAAACTGTCTTTCAAAAAACAAATGTGAATTTCAAGACATTCCCAGATTAACAAAAACTTAAAAAATCCATCACTAGCAGATGCACCTTACAAGAAGTATTAATTTTACCGAAGCTACAGTTGATCATTGAGTACAGGCTCATCACTTTTATATAACTTTTTATTGAAGATTCTAGGGAAAAATTTTATTCCTAAAAGGAAAACATTTATTCATAAAAATAAAACATTCAGAAAATATAAATTTTTTAAATGTGTACTTTCCTGTTTATAACCACAAAATATAGAGAGTAAAATTTTACATAACTATAAGGGAAAGTTAATACTTGTGCAATCAGAATGGAAAAATTTTAACACCTCTTCCTTCAGTAGATTAGAATTCAGATTTAAAAAAAAGCTATAAAATGTTTGAATAGCGCACCCTACAAATCTGACCTGATGAACAGCAGTGCTTCTGGAACATAAGCACAAACTCTACAAATCACATTCTTTCAAATACACATGAATTATTTACAAAAAGATTTGAAGTCACATAAATGATATACTATGACCTTAATTCAACTTAGAAGTCAGTAACAAAAATATAATGGAAAAAACTTCCAAGTTTGGAAATAAAGAAATATGCTTTTGACTGAGCCATGGTCCAGTTAATGAATTATAATGGAAGCAGATGACAAGGAAAGTAAAACTGTCTTCTGAAAATGAAATAGACTATACAGTAACATAATAAAAGAGGAAGAAAGGAAGGGAATGATGTCTTGAAAATATAAAAAGGAGTTAGGAAAGAAGATAGTAGGTGGAGAAACCACGAATATCTTTAGAAACAATAGAAACAAACAAAATAATAGGAACAGAATTTTCAGAAAGTAAGGTGGAATGGACAGAATTTACATCAATCTTGACATGTAAAATTCAACAAAATAGGAGCATCTGAATATGTCCTTTACACATTCACCACACACACATTTCAACCACCTAGTCTGACTGACTTACTATCAGGACAGAAACAGCAGAAGAATAAAATCAAAAGAAAGGAAAAAACTTTATTACACTGAAGGGAAAAAAAAAGATATTTTCTTAGGAAGTGGGATTGAGGGCATACTAGAGAAACATGAAAGGAAAATGAGATTTTAGAGACTAGCAAAAATACACCTAAAATGGAGAAAAAGATCTATCCAGCTATTGGAAAAGAGAGATGTACAAGCTGTATAACAGAAAGGGCGACTGGAGCCCCAATAAACCGGACAAAGGAACAGCGATGAGGTCTCAGACCGTCATCAGGAAGGGCCCAGCCTTTGACCCCCAACAGGAGACAGGATCAAAGGTGCAGAGAGACCACAGTACAATTAACTGGGAGAATTACCCTTGAAGATTGGGAAAGGTTTGCAAAATTGCTAAATAAAATTTGGACAGATTTGATGGGGGAAACCAAGAACAGAGTAAATTATTCAAAGAATTATTGGATGAGCTTCAAAACAACACATTTACTCTAAGTAGACAATGCAAGCATTAGCCAGGCCCTGTAGAGACATGCCAAGAAATGTATGGAATTTGGGACTCTTAAGGAAAGACCCAACCAGGATGAGCCAAGATAAAAGGGAGCCAGGTAGGACAACAATAGATCAAAAATAGGCCTGTGGTAGATGTTCACAGAATACAAAATACCTCCTCTGTCAGATTAGTCAGTTCAAAAAGGTGAAGATGGATGAGGTTTGTTTCAACATTGATGCTTTTAATAGATCCATAACTTAAATGACTCATCTATCTTACTATGAGAAATACCACAAAGCAAACTCCAATAGAACAAATGAGAAAATAAACATATGGGCTGGGAAAAAAGAATTAAAAACAAAAATGCATTCATCTTGGGGTTTTTCTACAGTAGAGAAGTAAAGGGTACAAGCATTTTAAATGCAAGGATCTCAGCCAAACCTTTCTGAAAGAGGTCAAGAAAGAGCAGAGGGGAAGCAAAATACTTAAGATATATCCTGCAATTGACAAAATAAAGATATAAGAGTAAGAAATGCTACTTAGGGCATGAAACAAAGGCTGACAGAACATGTCTTAAGGAGCAGATGGCAGAGGTGCCCATCCACCTTATGATAACCCTGGTGGCACAATTTTGAGACCCTCAGTTCAGGAACTGAGGGTCTTCTCAGTTCAGGCATCTTCTCTAGTTGAAACCTAAATGGAGACTAGGTAAAATCTTCCAGAAGAAGTAGGTTTCACACACACTTCATCAATGAGAGGCAGTCACAGTTGCCCCTGTGTCATGAGCTGAACTTGGCTCACAAAAGTAGAACAGCGCCCAAATTCAAAGGATCAGTGGAAATAAAGAGATTTTGTACATTCTTGCTGAGGTAAAACTAGAGACCCACGAAAGACCTGAGAACTGGGATTGCCACCATTGAAATCCTCAATTCTTGAGAAAGACCATAAGGTACACAGGTTGGGACATCCCTCCTCTTCATGGATCACAGCCTTGTCATAGCGAAGAGGCTTGTGTAACTCGGTGAAGCTATGAGACTTGCTGTGCAGAGCCACCCAAGGCAGGCAGGTTGTAGTGAAGAGTTCTGACAAAGTGTGGTCCACTGGAGGAGGAAATGGCAGTCCACACCAGTATTCTTGCCTGGAGAACCCCGTGGACAATAGGAAAAGGCAAAAGATATGACACCAGGAGATGAGCTCCCCCAGGTCAAAAGGGGTCCAATATGCTATTGGGGAAGTGGTGGTGGTTTAGTCACTAAGTCATGTCCAACTCTTGCGAACCTATGGACTGTAGCCTGCTAGGCTCCTCTGTCCATGGGATTCTCCAGGCAAAAATACTGGAATGGGTTGCCATTTCCTTCTCCAGGGGATCTTCCTGACCTAGGAATCAAACCCAGGTCTCCTGCGTTGCAGGCAGATTCTTTACCGACTGAGCTATGCGGGAAGAGCAGAGGATAACTATTAATAGCTCCGAAACAATGAAGTGGTTGGGCCAAAGTGGAAACAATGCTCAGTTTTGGATGCATTTGGTGGTGAAAGTAAAGCCCAATGCTGTAAAGAACAATTATTGTATAGGAACCTGGAATGTTAGGTCCACGAATCAAAGTAAACTGTATGTGCTCAAGCAGGAGAAGGCAATGGCACCCCACTCCAGTACTCTTGCCTGGAAAATCCCATGGACAGAGGAGCCTGGTAGGCTGCAGTCTGTGGGGTCACTAAGAGTCAGACACAACTGAGTGACTTCACTTTCACTTTTCACTTTCATGCATTGGAGAAGGAAATGGCAACCCACTCCAGTGTTCTTGCCTGGAGAATCCCAGGGACGGGGGTAACCCTAGTGGGCTGCCGTCTATGGGGTCACACAGAGTTGGACACGACTGAAGCGACTTAGCAGCAAGCAGGAGATGGCAACATTGAACATTCACATCTGAGGAATCAGTGAAATAAAATGATAAAAGTGGGAGAATTTAATTCAGATGACCATTATATCTACTACTGTGGGCAAGAATCCCTTAGAAGAAATGGAGTAGCTCTCATAGTCAACAAAAGCATCCAAAATGCAGTACTTGGTGCAATCTTAAAAATGCCAATATGATCTCAGTTAATTTCCAAAACAAACCATTCAATATCACAGTAACCAAAGTCTATGCTCCAACCACTATGCCAAAGAAACTGAAGTTCACCTGTTCTATGAAAAACTACAACACTTTCTAGAACTAACACCACAAAAAAAAAAAAAAAAAAAATGTCCTTTTCATCATAGGGGATTGGAATGCAAGGGTAGAAAGTCAAGAGAGACACAGAGTAACAAATAAGTTTGGTCTTGGAGTACAAAGTGAAGCAGGGCTGGCAGAGTTTTGTCAAGAGAGCATAGTGGTCATAACAAACACCCTTTTCCAACAACACAAGACATGACTCTACACAAGGAGATCACCAAAATGGTCAATACCAAAATCAGATTAATTATATTTTTTGTAGCCGAAGATGGAGAAGCTCTATACAGTCAGCAAAAACAAGGCCTGGAGCTAGCTGTGGTTCAGATCATCACCTCCTTATTGCAAAATTCAGGCTTAAATTGCAGAAAGTAGGGAAAACCACTAGGCCATTCAGATACTACCTAAATCAAATCTATAATGATTATACAATGGAGGTAATGAATAGATTCAAAAGATTAGATCTAGTAGACAGAGCAATTGAAGAACTATGGGCAGGGCTTCATAACATTGTACAAGAGGCAGTGACCAAAACCACTCCAAAGAAAAAGAAATGCTAGAAGGCAAACTGGTTGTCTGAGGAGGCTGTACAAATAGCTGAGGAAAGAAAAGAAGTAAAAGGCAGGCGAGAAAGGGAAAGATATACCCAACTGAATGCAGTATTTCAGAAAACAGCAAGGAGAGATAAGAAGGCCCTCTTAATTGAACAATGCAAAGATATAGAGGAAAACAGTAGAATGGGAAAGACTAGAGCTCTCTTCAAGGAAATTGGAGATATCAAGGGAACATTTCATGCAAGGATGGGCACAATAAAGGACAGAAGTGGTATGGACCTAACAGAAACAGAAGAGATTAAGAAGTGGCAAGAAGACACAGAAGAACTATATAAGAAAGGTTTCAATGACCTGAATAACCATGATGGTGTAGTCACTCATCTAGAGCTGGACATCTTGGATTGTGAAGTCAAGTGAGCCTTCAGAGGCATTACTGCAAACAAAGCTAGCTGACATAACAGAATTCCAGCTGAGCTATTTAAAATCCTAAAAGATGATGCTGTTAAAGTGCTGCACTCAATATGTCAGCAAATTTGAAAACTCAGCAGTGGCCATAGGAGTAGAAAAACTGTTTTGATTCCAATCCCATAAAAAGGCAATGCCAAAAAATGTTCAAATTACTGCCCAATTGCACACTCATTTCACATGCTAGCAAAGTAGTACTCAAAATCCTTCAAGTTATGTTTCAACAGTAAGTGAATTGAGAACTTCCAGATGTACAAGCTAGATTTAGAAAAGGCAGAGGAACCAGAGATCAAATTGCCAACATCAATTGGATTGTAGAAAAAGCAAGAGAATTCCAGAAAAACATCTACTTCTGTTTCATTGGCTACATTAAAGCCTTAGACTGTATGGATCACAACAAACTGTGGAAAATTCTGAAAGAGATGAGAGTATCAGATCACCTTACCTGTCTCTTGAGAAATCTCTCTATATATAGCTCAATAAGCAATAGTTAAAACTGGCATGGAAAAAAGGATTGGTTCAAAATTGGGAAAGGAGTATGTCAAGGCTGTATATTGTTACCCTGCTTGTTTAATTTATATGCAGAGTACATCATGTGAAATGTGGGACTGGATAAAGCACAAGCTGGAATCAAGATTGCTGAGAGAAACATCAACAACCTCAGATATGCAGATTACACGACTCTAATGACAGAAAGCGAAGAGGAACTAAAGAGTCTCTTAATGAAAGTGAAAGAGGAGAGTGAAAAGACTGGCTTAAAACACAACATTCAAAAAACTAAGATGATGGCATCCAGTCCCATAACTTCATGGCAAGTAGAAGGGAAAAAAGTGGAAACAGTGAAGATTTCATTTTCTTGGGTTCCAAAATAACTGTGGATGGTGACTGCAGTCATGAAATTAAAAGATGCTTGCCCCTTGGAGAAAAGCTAAGACTAATCTAGACAGCTTATTAACAAGCAGTGACATCACTTTGCCAACAAAGATCTATATAGTCAAAACTGTGATTTTTCCAGTAGTCATGTGCAGATGTGAGAATTGGACCATGAACAAGGCCGAGAACTTAAGAGTTGATGCTTTTGAACTGTGGTGCTGGAGAAGACACTTAAGAGTCCTTTGGACTGCAAGGAGATACAACCAGTCAGTTGTAAAGGAAATCAACCCAGGATATTCACTGAAGGACTGATGCTGAAGCTGAAACCCTACTACTCTGGCCACATGATGTGAAGAGCCAACTCATTGGAAAAGACCCAGATGCTGGGAAAGATTGAAGGGTGAAATGGTTAGACAGCATCACTGTCCAAATGGATATGAAACTGAGCAAACTCTGGGAGACAGTGAAGGGCAGGGAAGCCTGGTACGCTATAGTCCATGGGGTCACGAAAAGTTGGGCATGACTGAGCGACTGAACAACAACAACAGGGACTTCCCTGGCAAGACTTAGCCTTTCAATGCACAGGATATGGTTTAAATCCTAGTGTGGGAGCTGGGATCCCACGAGTTTCAAGACCAAGAAATACCAAGACATAAAACAGAAGCAATACTGTAACAAATTCAATAAAGGTTTTAAAATGGTCCCCATTAAAAAAAAAAAAACTTTAGAAAAAACTATTTTAAAATATAGACAGGGGATATTCTAACAAATGCACAGTAGCGTAATTGCCTCAGGAAACCCCATGGCTCAGATGGTAAAGAATCTGCCTGCAATACAAGAGACCTGGGTTCAATCCCTGGGTTGGGAAGATCCCTTGGAGAAGGAAATAGCAACACACACCAGTATTCTTGCCTGTAGAATTCCATGGACAGAGGAGCCTGGCAGTCTACAGTCCATGGGGTCGCAAAGAGTTGGACACAACTGAGCAACTAATACACACACACACGCACATAATTACCTCTGGTGAATTAATATTGACAAACCATGGAATCCAAACAACTCACTTAGATGGATTGGCATCCTGGTGAGCCAGAAATCATTCATGGTTCTCTCTTTTCCATCAGTCTCCTTAATACACTTACAGAGTTCCCATCTTTGGAGTTTACCAAGTTCTAGGTTCTAAGATGGAGAAGGAAATGGCAACCCACTCCAGTACTCTCGCCTGTAAACACCCTTGGACGGAGGAGCCTGGTAGGCTGCAGTCCATGGGGTCTCGAAGAGTCAGACACGACTGAGCAACTTCACTTTCACTTTTCACTTTCATGCATTGGAGAAGGAAATGGCAACCCACTCCAGTGTTCTTGCCTGGAGAATCCCAGGGATGGGGGAGCCTGGTGTGCTGCTGTCTATGGGGTCACACAGAGTCAGACATGACTGAAGTGACTTAGCAGCAGCAGCAAGTTCTAAGAACATCATTTTGCTTGGTATGGGTCTTCTCTAGGAAGTATTTTTTTCTTTCTTTTTTTTTAGTCTTGTGGTGGGGTAGGTGTGGGGTCTGAAGCTGATTATGCTGTGTAGCCTGTCATTCAAAGATGAAAAGTGAAAATGAAAGTTGCTCAGTCGTGTCTGACTCTTTGTGACCCTGTGGACTATACAGTCCACGGAATTCTCCAGGCCAGAATACTGGAGTGGGTAGCCTTTCCCTTCTCCAGGGGATCTTCCCAACCCAGGATTTGAACTGGGGTATTCTGCATTGTAGGCAGATTCTTCACTAACTGAGCTATGAGGGAAGAACCATTCAAGGATGAGTCATATTTAATTTTCTGAGGTCCCCAAAGAACCACACCCACATCGGTTACAGATAGTACCTGCTGAACATTTTCAAACAGTGGTTCTCAGCCTTGACTGACATTAAAATCAGCTCGGAGCTTTTAAAAAACTGCCAGTTCCACAGCGCAGTGAGTGTCAGGGTTTGGTCCCCAGACTGCTACCAGAACCACCAATAGCATCTGGGAACTGTTCAGAAATGCAAATCAGGGACCTCCCTAGTAGTCCAGCAGATGGTACTCTGTGCTTCCACTGTAAGGGGGGCACCTCTTGATCCCTGGTCAGAAAACTAAGATCCCACAGTCCACGTGGTTCAACCAAAAAGAAAAGAAAAAGAAAGTACAAACCAGGGGATAGGGTCCAGCAATCTGTGTTTTATCAAGCCTTCCAGGGGATTCTAAGATACATAACAGTTTGAGAACTACTGCTCTAGTTCATCTCAAGCAAAAGAAATTAGAATTTTTGGAGGAAAGGCCTAAACATAAGACTAAGGACCACTGTATTAAAAAAAAAAAAAAAAAGCAAACACTAAATCTATTCATGCAATTGGAGATGCACCTGGCTGAGATTAAGCAGAAAAAAAGACTGGGAAATTGGGGTAGGGGGTTAATTTAAGAAAGTTAGATTATAATTTCTTTGGACTTTCAAAGATCAAGAAAATTTGATTAGGAGTTACATTTTTTGGATTTATGACTCACAAAAGTAAAATAATTTGATTTTAGATTTTAAATCTTCTGTTGTTCAGTCACTCAATCATGCTGACTCTTTGTGACCTCATGGACTGCAGCACACTAGGCTTCCCTGTCCTTCACCATCTCCCAGAGATCACTCAAACTTTAAAAGAAAAATCTATTAAAATGAAAGTTGTCAAGCATACAGAAATGTACAGTTAATAGTATAAGTGAACTACATATTTCTCAGATTAAACTGTTATTACTATTAACACTTTAAAAATACTCTTTTCAACTAATTTTTTTTTCCATTTTTCTTTCCTTCATTTTTGTTTCATTATGTTTTCTTTTCTAGGGGTATGTGTTGGAGGGTGGAGTTGGTGCTACAGTATTTTCAGGAAAATTCTTGGTATTATCTTATTTAAAATCACAAGTACTTCCATAGATGTCACTGAAATTAGGAGCATTATTCATGTAATAACAATCTTATTTTCTTTTGTAACAGAATTAACAATAATTCTTTGAGATTATCTAATAACTTGTTTGTAATAGTATTTCCTCAGTTGTATCAAAAATATCTTTTGCAATTCCTTTGAAATAGAAAAAAAAAACAAGGTTCGCACACGGCATATGATGGTTATATTTCTTAGGTCTCTGTTAGTTTGGGCTACCCAGGTGGTGCTAGTGGTAAAAACCCTCCTGCCAACGCAGGTGCACCTAAGAGATGTGGGTTCAATCCCTGGGTTGGAAAGATTCCCTGGAGGAGGGCACAGCAACCCACTTCTTAGTCTTTCCTGGAAAATCCCATGAACAAAAGAGCCTGGTGGGCTACAGTCCAGGAGGTCACAGGTCACATGACTGAAGCCACTTAGTATGCGCTGTTAGTTTAGAACAGTCACCCTCCCTTTTGTATTCATGTCATTGACTTATGGATGAAATAAGATGGTTCTTCTGTAGAATATCCTCCTTCAGAATTTGTCTATTTGCTTCCCCCTGGTGATATTTAACTTTCCCCCTGCTCTTCTTCTCTCATTAAACCAGAAGTTAAATTAATAATCTCACTTACAGTCAAGTCCAAGATATTTTGCAAGAAATATTGACATGTTTACATTTGCTCACACGTAAATTCAAGAGTGCCTGTCTGATCTTTCTATTATAGTCATCAACTTTCCTCTTGATGTTTTGATATCCATTAATGATTATTGCTTGAAACAGTTATTACTGTAGAAGTTATAAAATGGTTCATTTATAATACTATCACTCTTCCTATATTTTCATCTGGAATTCTTCTATAAAACCAACTACTTTTGTAACTGAATAACAAGCTCATACTGCTCACCACACAGCAGGCCAATAAATCGAGTGATGAGTTGTTGGGACAAGAAACAGTGATTTTATTTGGAACTCCAGCAAACCGAGAAGATAATGGACAAGTGTCCCCCAAAAATCTTACCCAAGTTAGAATGCAGGCTTCTTTATACTAAAGGGGTAAGGGGTGTGTGCAAACATTTTGGCACCAGAATCCTTTGTTCTTGCAGCTATCTGGAAGGTCTGGTCATATTATTCCTGTAAACCTCCAACAAGATCATTGTTATTTTACAACAATTTTAAACTCTGTTAAGGACTTTGAAAACAAACTCGATAAAAGGAGAGATAACCATGTTCATGGTTGAAAAACCTGAGATTGCAGAGATATTTTTCCTTACACAGAAACACATAAAGAAAAATAATCCAGAAATTCCTCATGGTCCCAATCAAAACCCAGGTGGATTTTGAGAAAAATATGACAAACAGACTCTCAAATTTAAAAGAAGGAATAAATGTTTAAGGATAATTGACACAGCTTTGAAAAAAAGGGTTAAAGTGACTATAACTGATACTATTAGCTGCCTATACAGCAACCATTTCCCCATTCTTCCTCATTACCAGAGGTCCAGTTGTGTTCACCTTCTTTGCTGCAGAAGGAATGCCCCTTTCCCATGTCATTCCTAGGGCTCATTGTAACTGGTCTTAGACAATCGACAATCATGTCTCATCCTCTTTGCCTCAATGTGGGTGTTTGGCGATCTGCCCAATGATGTGTAAGGGGGAAAGTTTTCTTCACTCTTTATTTTTTTTAACTGAAGTACAGTTAATTTCTTCACTCTTAAAGAAACAAGAAAAGACAGTTCCTCTTTCAAAACAATGCTTTGGCATATGCCAGAATACACTTTCTGCTACTACGACAGCCATTGTGTAACTAGGAAGAGAAAGCCGACTTGCCAATGACAACTGAGTAAATAAAGCCTTGGTGATTTCTTATCTCAGGATTTTTGGTTTATATAACATAGTTAATGACCCTCCTTATATAAAAATTGGGTGATATATATATATTCAAAAACTTGATAGTAGAAAAATAATTCAAAATAGTATGTATAGTATGATTCCATTTATGCAAAACAAAATACATATGTATTATTTACATGTCATATGCATAAAAAATTCATCCAAAGAAACAAAGCAAACTATTAACAATGTTTACTTTTTTGCATAATATTAGGCTCTTACTTTATAATGTTTTAAATTTTAAAAATTTTATTTTCTGTTTATTTTATTATTTTCGGCTGTGCCAGGTCTTCACTGATGCATGCGGGCTTTTTCTCTAGTTGCAGCAAGTAGGGGCTACTCTCTAGCTGCAGTGTGCAGGCTTTTCATTGCGGTGGCTGCTGTTGTTTGAGAGCACAAGTTCTAGAGCACGTATGCTTCACTAGTTGTGGCTCGTGGTCTCAGTAGCTGCGGTGCACAGGCTTAGTTGCCCCACAGCATGTAGAATCTTTCCAGATGAGAGATCGAATTTATGTCCCCTGTGTTGGCAAGTGGATTATTAACCACTGAAACCACCAGGGATGTTCTATAATACTTTTTAATATTTGAATGGTTTTATCATGATTATACATTATTTCTGGGGAAAAAAAATGAGATAGAAGAAAATGGCAATTTGTCAGGTCAGAATAGAGCACAGAGTAATGTAAAGAGTGGTGAATAAAGAACAAAAAAAAAAGGTACTAGCAAATAACAAATAAGTCTGACGTCAAAACCTCTGGGTGATGACATAGGTTGGACTAGGCTTCAGTATACTAAAGTGAAGCTTCAGTTTCAGTCATAGTCAAAATCTAGCTGCTGCCCCGTGTTCTGGGATTCTGGAACAGTGAATGGGGAAGGAGAATAAATTCCAGGTGGGCTCTTTGTATATCTGCCCCCTGCTGGCTGAGGAAATGTTTATTTTTGAAACCTTGGCTCATCTCATGGAATGCCCACCTGCATTGTCTGCCATCAATGGATTTGGGGCTACAAGAGGCAAGTTTCACAAGTCATTAATTATACCAGATGGTGGTGGAAGATTTAATAGACAACATAAATCTTCTGGGGAAAACAAACATCAACCAATCAGTTCAGAAAACAGCATCCATCCATATATCAGTACAGACAGTTACTAGTCTTGGCACAGCAGGTATCCATCATGGAAGTTGGTGAGGTAGTTGTAAATTACATCACCCAGATACAAAACATAAAATCCCAGAATGATCACCTCTAGGATAAAAAAAAATATATATTTTTTATGCTTCTGTATTTGAACAGAAATATAACTCAATGTGATAGAGTCACAGTACAGCCTGCATAGGACCCTGTGAAAATAGAAAATTGATTAAGAACACACATGTTACAGGGGCAGAGATCTTGAGTCTGTGACAGAGTTGCTCTTTTGAGTAGAAAATGGTGCTAATGTATTAGCAACCAGGTCAAAGTTGTGTGTTCAGTACCCCAGGTAGGCCAATTTTCTGTGTTTTCAGGCTACACTGTGCAATTTATCTATCTCTATTACTGGAAAGCCATTCAAATGGCTTAATCTGCCAGTGACAGGTCAGCAGTTTCACCTTTAAAACAAGAGAGAACCAATCATTATGAACACAGCAGACACTCATAATTCATATCAGTGGTGGAAATGTTAAATAATATTATTGGGTGTGTGCCAAGTTGCTTCAGTCATGTCTGACTCTTTGCGACCCTTTGGACTGTAGCCCACAAGGCTCCTCTGTCCATGGGATGCTCCAGGCAAGAATACTGGAGTGGGTTGCCATGCCCTCTTCCAAATATTATTATTATTAGATGTTAAATATTATTTCCAGAAATATGACTTTTACTTTTGGCATAAAGTAAAATGTGTCCCAGTTTTCAGGACACTGAAAACTATATCTTCTTTGCAATTTTCCTAGTTCAGCATTAAACATCAAAAGAACTCACCATAGTAACTCATGGAGAAGGAACATATTCTAATGATCTTGCCCCTGATATTGCAAAATGTCATTCTGTTAGTTCTTTTCCATGACACTTGTCATTACAATACTTTTAGCACTTGACTTTTCCTTTGTGAGTTAAAGAAATAGGTATTAAAAACTTAATAATAACACTAATCAGGCAAATACTACCACTGGTATATAAATACTAGTATAATAAAAGTAATAGTATTTATTTATTATGTTTAGAAATGACTCATTAGTTGGACACCTTGAAAATCTTTGCCAATTTGTCCAAACTGCTACTCATCAAATATTTCAAGTGTAGATGTTTAAATAAAAAAATTAACACTGAATCTAATTAAACCAAAACCTTGATACTTGCATTCTAGTCATAATTTTTGAAGATAAAGTTACCTTAGAAAGAAATGCATAGCTTCTTTAGTCTACAAATATAGCCCCTGGCTGCTTAACAGCTGCAGATGAAGAAAATAAAAGAAGAAAGAAGAAGAAGAAGAAAATAAAATCTATGGAATGAGGCAGAAGTGGAGAAATTACTGCTACATTTCTGGGTTGAGCAAGGAAGGTTCTTTCTGGGTAAATCCATGTATCAGGTAGGACTGGCAAATACTACAGCAACCCAGGAGCTCAATGGCTTAACCTTATAGAAGTTTGTTTCCTATCCAGTCCTGCCTGGACTCTGAGCATCATTGCAAATTTCAGTCAGACCTTTACCATTCTTTACCAGGACCGTCCGCAGGGTTATAGTTACTGTGTCAGCCTTGAAAGACGAAGTAATGTCTTCTCCACAGAAAAGGGCAGGCTTGATTCTGCTTACAATAAAAGTGGTGACTTCCCCAAGCTAAGTTTCCTTCCCTATAACGTAGCTCACTGCATGTGGAGACATCTCTCCCATGTCCTGTGTAGCCTGAATAGAACTTGGGAGACAAGAAAAATAGATAAAAACCAACAGGAAGCTCTGGCTACTGATTTTGCCAGGAATAGTAAAGCCTTTTGTTTCTGACTATGAAGTTTTATGTCTTCTTCCAAGATCCACGGAACAGTAGCAGATACACCAGTTATCCTGTGAGTCTTGTAAAATCCCAGATCCTTCATAATTCTTGACAGGTGGAGGTTGGGGCTCTGTTCCAAACACAATTGTTCAGGGATCAAGGCATATATCAGCTTTTCCAGCCAATGAGTCCTTACCTACATCTTCAGCACACAAATGATAGGTGAGGGAAGTAACAGGGAATGTATAGGAGGTTCTAGGGGCCAGACCGCCAAGCAACATAAATCACTTCCATCCATTTACAATAGACAGGACATGGAAACAACCTAAATGTCCATCAAGAGGTGAATGGATAAAGAAGGCATGGTACATATATAAAATGGAATATTACTCAGCCATCAAAAGGAATAAAATTGGGTCATTTGTAGAGATGTGGATGAACCTAGAGTCACATGGAGTGAGGTAAGTCATAAAGAGAAAAACAAATATTGTATATGAACGTGTGTATTCTAGAAAAATGGCACAGATGAACCTATTTCCAGGGCTAGGATAGAGATGCAGATGTAGAGAGTGGACATATGGACAGAGCGGGAAAGGGAAGGTGGGAGGAATTGAGAGATTGTTTGACATAAGTACAAAGAGCTAGTGGGAAGCTAGCTGTAAAACAGACAGCTGGTGGGAAGCTATTATATAGAACAAGAAGCTCAGCTCGGTGCTCTGTGATGACTGAGATGAGTGATGAGGGGGGTGGAGTGGGAGGGAGATCCAAGACGGAGGGCATATACGTATAATACCTAGCTGATTCACTATGTCATGCAGCAGGAGCTAACACAACATTGTAAAGCAATTATATTTCAATAAAAAAATAAATCACTTCTACATTCCATTGGCTGGAATGTAGCCATAGCCATAGCCAATAGCCCAACCTGTTAATGGGAATCTGAGATATAATCTCTGTGGTCAGGAAGATCCCCTGGAGAAGGGAATGGCTACCCACTCCAGTATTCTTGCCTGGAGAACTTCATGGGCAGAGGAGCCTCCCTGACGAGTTACAGTCCATAAGTCACAAAGAGTCAGACACAACTGAGCAACTAACACTTCCACTTTCAGGAGTAAAAAAGAAACAGGTCTTGAAAAGGATACAGGGATCTCCTTGCTACAGTCCAACAAGGTGATGTGATCATGGAAAACATGAAATCATTTTTGGAATTTTAGAATTTACTCAATAGGAGTTAGTGCCTGGACCAAATAAAGTTAACAAGCACATCTAGAGTTTTGTTTTCTGTGGAGGAATCAGCATTTCTACAATACTTTCAGAAGAGGGGGGAAAAAGAAGAAATGCATGGCATTCTCTATTTTTCTAGAGAACGAGGAAAGCTTTCCCATCTTGACCTGTAAAGGTTTGAAGCAATAAGTGCAATTAAATTTGCCAATGAAATATAACTTGGGTACCCATATTGTTTAAAATTCTACTCGGGTTTAACTTTTTTTATTTCAGGTGATCACTCAGGTGTTCAGAATGTTTCCTTTATCAGAGAATGTGTGGAGGTGAAGATGAGAAGGAAAGGATCCTGAGGCCTGGGGCTCTCACCCTGTTTGACTTCTCTGAGGCTGTTTCTGATCTTCCCTGGACACTGGGCATTTTTCTATTCGTTTGTTGTTGTTTAGGTGCTAAGTCATGTTCAACTCTTTGTGATCCCATGGATTGAAGCCCACCAGGCTCCTTTGTCCATAGGATTTTCCAGGCAAGAATACTGGAGTGGGTTGCTATACCCTCCTCCAGGGGATTGTCCTGACCCAGAGGTCGAAACTGCAGTCTCTGTTATTCGTTGCTAAAAGTCACCAGGAGGAAAACTTGCAGTCTTTTCTCTTTCCTGATCAGATCCTTGTGCTTGTCCCTCCACGATGACTGAACTCTGCCTTGGTTGGAGAGGCGAGGAGTCGACAACGCCCCCAACATCTGTTCTAACCTGTCAACTGGATGCACCTGGCTGGTTGCTCTACTTTCTGTCAGTCAGTCAGTCAGTTCAGTCACTCCAGTCGTGTCTGACTTTTTGTGACCCCGTGAATCACAGCATGCCAGGCCTCCCTGTCCATCACCAACTCCTGGAGTTCACTCAAATTCATGTCCATCGAATCAGTGATGCCATCCAGCCATCTCATCCTCTGCTGTCCCCTTCTCCTCCTGCCCCCAATCCCTCCCAGCATCAGGGTATTTCCCAATGAGGGGACTTGAAATTCCAGCCTGTGCCCAGAAAAAATGGAGAGAAAGCCCTTCTTCTCTTACATGTCCGAAACCTTACCTGGTTGTTTTTAACACCTCACTTCCAGGCCTTGATGTGAAACAGGGAGGAAGGAGTCATTGATCTGACCATGTCCTCTGTCTTCCTTTTCTCCACTCACCCCTGGGGATCTCCGGTTCTTCCCTGTGCAATCAATATCCTTCCTAGATCTCAGCCCATCTGCTCCCTCTTCCTGCAATCCCTAGTGAAAGCTGAAGTTCAGACCACCAATCTTTAAGGAGTTTGAAAATGTAGAAAGCCTTTCTCTCTCATCAAACCTTGCCTCCCAGGATACTGCTTTTTGCAAGAGTCCTATAAATATCCAAGCAATTAAGTAGTGTGTCCTAGCCTTTCACTGAGGGGCTTCCCAGGTGGTGCTAGTGGTAAAGAACCCACCTGCCAATGCTGAGGACACGAGAGACTCGGGTTCAGTCCCTAGATTGGGAAGATACCCTGGAGGAGGGCAAAGCAACCCACTCTAGTATTCTTGCCTGGGAAATCCCATGGACAGAGGAACCTGGCAGACTACAGAGCTGCACAGAGTTTGACACAACTGAAGCAACTTAGCACAACACACACACCCTTCTTCTGAAGAACTGAAACCCACTGGTTCATTAAGTGGAAAGTCCTGGGACACGATACTGGATGCTTGGGGCTGGTGCACTGGGATGACCCAGAGGGAGGGTATGGGGAGGGAGGAGGGAGGAGGGTTCAGGATGGGGAACACAGGTATACCTGTGGCGGATTCATTTCAATATTTGGCAAAAGTAATACAATATTGTAAAGTTTAAAAATAAAACAAAATTTTAAAAAAAATTAAAAAATAAAGGGAAGAAAAATATATCACTGTTTCAAGTAGGTATCTGTTACACTCTCACTCTTGAAGGAAAACAACTAAAAATATGGATAATGTTTTCTTCCCATACATATTCTTCCAGCACCACTTGTAACAAATATTCTCTTGTGGTATTTGGGGCTATCATAACTTTACCTTCCAGGACCACACTCACATCTTGGATGACTTTCAAATCCAGTGTTATGCAATCTACATCCAGTTGTTACTTCTTTGGCTCTTTTTTCCACATGAGTGTTGAGTAGTATCCATTGTCTTAGAACCACACTTGGAACTAGAGTATGGCTATTTTATTTTTTAAAAGGAAGCTCTTGTCTCATTTGAGTTTTCACTGTTCATATCACTATTATAATTAAAAAGGGAAGTTTTCTTGTTTACCAGTACAGTTTTTCAATGTGATTTTGAGACAGGGCTGGTCTTTGTGCTAGAGGCCTGGCTCCTCAGGTCAGAAAAATTAAAAACTGTCTCAAGTAGAGAATTAGGAAATAGACAGGACTTCCCTGGTGGTCCAGTGGCTAAGACTCCACACTCTTAATGCCTGGGTTCAATCCCTGGTCAGAGAACTAGATCCCACGTGCTGCAACTAAGACAGTGTACATGAGTGCTAAGTCGCTTCAGTCGTATCTGACTCGTTGCAACCCTATGGACTATAGCTCCTCTGTCCATGGGATTCTCCAGGCGAGAAGACTGCAGCGGGTTGCCACGCCCTTCTCCAGGGGATCTTCCCCACCCAGGGTTCGAATCTGCACCTCCTAAGGCTCCTGCATTTCAGGCACTTTCTTTACCTCTGAGTTACCAGTGAAACACATGACTCGGCACAGCCAAGTAAATAAATAACATTTCTAAGAAAAGAAAATTAGGAAGTAGAATTACAGAAGTTTGCTATTCTAAACATGCTACCAGAAGAATCACTCTAGGCCAGAACTCAGCAGAGTGGTGTCACGGAGTAAGCAACTATAGTTAAGCACGTCCCTAGATTCAGGTTCCAGCTTGGGGTGAGCATAGAGTATGAACACTAGTATTTGGGCAACCAAGAGGCTAAATATGGGGCCAGATACAGGCTGTGGGGAGAAGAAGTTGTGGAGTCCTGGTGGTTAAAGACCCCAAACAATATCCTCCATACACTTTTGTCAGATGGACGTTTCCTCAGCCACAGGTCATGAGGAATATTTTGTCCTTACACACCACGAAAACATGCTCTGACAATTGCCAACCGTCGATATCAATGTTCTCATACTCCAAGCTGTATTTCTTAAAATAGAAAATCTGTCCTCTGAGTTGTTTGATTCTTATCACAGGAAGTATTTAAACAGAGGCTGTTGAGGCTTATTATTGAAATGCGAAAATAGATTCGCCTTTTCCAAGCTCTACAGTACAAAGAGCAAAAAGACAAAATAAAGATTTGGATTTGCAGAAGAAAAATCACGTCATCCAAAAAAAAGATTTTGTCTGTAAGAATGGGCATATGTTCAGTATTAGGAAGTGGTTCTTGTTGATTTACTTCTACAATTTTTCCACTTCTCTATTTTTATAACTTCAACAACATAAATATCAAAACATCTCACGTTCTACAAAGAGTATCAGCAAGACATGGCTTTTATGTGTAAGCCAGTAAAAGACTGATCGAAGATTCTTTTCCCATGTTTGCCGAGCATTTGCAATAATTTCTATTTTAGGAGCTTCCAATGATCCAGAGTGGAATTAAAGCCAATGTGCACCTTTTTTTTTTTTTGTAAGAATCATAAATATCCTGTGATTTCCCTGGTGGTCCAGTAGTTAAGACTTCATCTTCCAATGTAGGGGGTGCAGGTTCAATCCCTGGCCAGGGAGCTAAAATCCCACATACCTCAGGGCCAAAAGAGCAAAACATAAGACAGAAGCGATATTGAAACAAATTCAATAAAGACTTTTTTTTAATTAATTACAATTTTTTTAAATTTTAAAATGTAAATTTTAAATTTTAAAAGACTTTTGTTTATTAATTGGGCATTCCTGATAACTCAGCTGTAAAGAATCTGCCTGCAATGCAGGAGACCTGGGTTTGATCCCAAGTTGGGAAGATCCCCTGGAGAAGGGAATGGCTACCCACTCCAGTGTTTTGGCCTGGAGAATTCCACAGACTGGTTGCAGAGTCAGACACGACTGAGCGACTTTCAGTAAAAATGGTCTATGTCAAAAAAATCTTTTAAAAAATTTGTAAATACCCAAAACACTGATGACTCAGGAGAAGCACTCAAAGCCCCTCTAACGCTCTCACACCTCCCTCCTCCAGCTCCCAGGCCAGCAACCACATAGTATTCTGGCACCTCCTTGATGTCCCTGGAGTAGCAATAGGAATTTCTTGTTCTTACTATCTTTGGGGAGCATAAGAAATACCCCAGGGGAGAAACACTTGTTGTTTTAGAGTATCAGTTTCCCTTTTTGTTCCTCTCTTGTGGCAGAAGAGGAAGCCATATAAAAAGATGTTAAAAATAGAAATAGCTGTGGTTACTCATGTTTGGCAAAGAGATTCAGAGAGCTTTGTCCAGGTTTTATTGCAGTGTTGGACTCAGAGAATTTAAATTGAAATGACAGTTTTGCCACTGCTAGCTGTGTGACTTTGGGGAAAAGACTTCATTACTCTGTGTTTCATGGAGCCCACAAAATAAAAAATGAGGAGAGTAAAATTCATCCCTTCCTGAACTGTTGCATGAAAGTTAAAAATTTAATAGATGTAAAGCTTTTGAAGTAGTAACTGTATATAAGAAGCATGATATAAATGTCAGCTGTTTTTGTGGTGGTTTGCTCAGGTGGAAATGAAGAACACAGATGGAGCCAGTGTCCTAACCCTCCTGTTATTTCAGTGTATTCCTTCCTGTTTGGTCTTCAGGAAAACTACTGGCTTATCCTCTTTACCTCAAAGCGTTCGTGTCATTCACATTTGCATGCTCAGTTGCTTCAGTCATGTCCGACTATTTGTGACCCCATGGACTGTAGTCACCAGGCTCCTCTGTCCATCAGATTCTCCAGGCAAGGATACTGGAGTGGGCAGCCATTTCCTCCTCCAGGGGATCTTTCCAACCCAGGGATCGAACCTGAGTCTCCTGAGTCTCCTGCATTGCGGGCTCTTTATCGCTAAGTCACCAGGGAAGCCATCATTCACATTTACTCAGCCTTAAAAAAGAATGAAATTTTGCCATTTGCAGAAACATGAATGGAATTGGAGGGCATTACACTACATGAAATAAATCAGAGAGAGGACAAATATTGTATGATATCACCTATATGCAGAATCTAGAAAAATAAAACAAACTAGTGAATATAACCAAAAAGAGAAAGCAGAGCCACAGATATGGAGAGCAAACGAGTAGTTTGAGAGAAGGGAGGGGGCAATATAAGGGTTAGGAGGAAGAGGTACAAAACTATTAGATATAAAATAAGTTACAAGGATGTATTGTACAACAGAAAGAATATAGCCAATATTTTATAATAACAGTAAATGGAGTATAACCTTTAAAATTGTGAGTCACTATATTGCATACCTCTAACTTGTATAATATTGTACAGCAACTACACATCAGTTTAAAAAATAAAGATTGTTTTCATCCAACCTAGAAAATGACTTCCAGTCACAGCAGAAGCATAAACAGAATCTGAAGCCACGTGTTAATTATTCTTCCTGTTGAGGGCACAGGGACCCAGGCTTTCAATCTCATTAAATGACACCATGATGCATAGAACCATCATCCATACAAGAGAGGCTTAAAGACAAGACAGATTTTCCAATCTAAGGATGTGTGACTTTTTGCTCTGATTTGAGACTGCTGTCTGTGATTCACAAAGGAGAATCATGGACAACAGCCTAAAGGAGCCCCTAAATGGAGCTCCTTTACCTTAGAGGAACTGAATACATCCAGTCTGCCTTCTCTAACAAACCACTGACTTTTTCATGTATTTTCTAATGGAAAATAAACACACTTTTTCCCATCTATTTCTGTACTAATTTATTTTCTCAAAGGCACCAACATGCCACAAGGATTGACTCCTTTATTTTATCAACTACTTCTACTGACTGCTAACCTCTTAATAATCTGATATCAAGAATAGGTGAGTTTTTAGAAAACTGGTAGAAACTGATAGAAAGTTTCTGGAAACAAGATAGAGATCAAAGGGGGGAAAGTAAAGGTAATTTGAAAAGTATAAAGCACTACAATTTAAATAATTACACAGGGTATAATTAATAACATCAATAACCCTGGTGGTCCAGTGGTTAAGAATGTGCCTTCCAGTGCAGGGAAAGTGGGTTTGATCCCTGTTGGGGGAAACTAAGATCTCACAAGCCACAGGGCTACTGAGCCCATGCACTCTAGAGTCCTGGAGCCACAACTGGAGACATGCCTGTGTGCTGCAAAGAAGGTCCATTGCAGCCTAATAAATAAATAATTTTAAAATAAAGAAATAATTACATATACATATGCACCCAAATATATTATTTATATATATGTGTATATATGTCTCTACCTTTTTTGTAGACCTGTGTAAATATTAATGAAACAAGGAGTGGAAAATGTCAGTTTTCATTCCAATCTCTAAGAAAGGCAATGCCAAATAATGCTCAAACTACCACACAATTGCACTCATCTCACACGCTAGTAAAGTAATGCTCAAAATTTTCCAAGCCAGGCTTCAGCAATACGTGAACCATGAACTTCCAGATGTTCAAGCTGGTTTTAGAAAAGCCAGAGGAACCAGAGATCAAATTGCCAACATCTGCTGGATCATCAAAAAAGCAAGAGAGTTCCAGAAAAACATCCATTCCTGCTTTATTGACTATGCTAAAGCCTTTGACTGTGTGGATCACAATAAACTGTGGAAAATTCTGAAAGAGATGGGAATACCAGACCACCTGACCTGCCTCTTGAGAAACCTATATGCAGGTCAGGAAGCAACAGTCAGAACTGGACATGGAGCAACAGACTGGTTCCAAATAGGGAAAGGAGTATGTCAAGGCCGTATATTGTCACCCTGCTTATTTAACGTACATGCAGAGTATATCTTGAGAAATGCTGGGCTGGATAAAGCACAAGCTGGAATCAAGATTGCTGGGAGAAATATCAGTAACCTCAGATATGCCGATGACACCACCCTTATGGCAGAAAGTGAAGAATAACTAAAGAGCCTCTTGATGAAAGTGAAAGAGGAGAGTGAAAAAGTTGGCTTAAAGCTCAACATTCAGAAAACAAAGATCATGGCATCACGTCCCATCATTTCATGGGAAATAGATGGGGAAACAATAGAAACAGTGTCAGACTTTATTTTGGGGGGCTCCCAAATCACTGCAGATGGTGACTGCAGCCATGAAATTAAAAGACGCTTACTCCTTGGAAGGAAAGTTATGACCAACCTAGATAGCATATTCAAAAGCAGAGACATTACTTTGCCAACAAAGATCTGTCTAGTCAAGGCTATGGTTTTTCCAGTATGTATGGATGTGAGTTGGACTATAAAGAAAGCTGAGTGCTGAAGAATTGATACTTTTGAACTGTGGTGTTGGAGAAGATTCTTGAGAGTCCCTTGGACTGCAAGGAGCTCCAACCAGTCAATCCTAAAGGAGATCAGTCCTGAATATTCATTGGAAAGACTGATGTTGAAGCTGAAACTCCAATACTTTGGGTACCTGATGCGAAGAGCTGACTCATTGGAAAAGACCCTGACGCTGGGAAAGATTGAGGACAGGAGGAGAAAGGGCCGACAGAGGATGAGATGGTTGGATGGCATCACCAACTCAATGAATATGAGTTTGGGTGAACTCCAGGAGTTGGTGATGGACATGGAGGCCTGGCATGCTGCAGTCCATGGGGTTGCAAACAGTCGGACAGGACTGAGCAACTGAACTGCACTGAACTGATGCAAACTCTGGGAGGTGGTGAAGGACAGAGACACCTGGCAGGCTGCAGTCCATGGTGTTGCAAGGAGTTGGACATGACTTAGCAACTGAACAACTATGTAAGGGATGCAGTGATGAACAAGAGACACCTTAAAGCAGAGGAAGCCGGGATGGCTGGGAGCTTCTGTCAGAGCGGGTGCCTGGGGACAATTCATATAGGATCTTGCAGGATTTTAGTTGCATTCTAAATGAATGAGACTTAAAAGCAGGGTAAGGGGGTTATTGGGGGAGAGTTTGACTTGAAAACTCTGTGTTCAGGTTCACTAATACAGTTATACCTGGTTTGTTGTTATTTTAACTCTTCTTTGTATTTATTCTATATGTGATAATATTTCAGGCCTTCCCAGGGTTTTTGAACACTTACATGTGGGATGAGTTTTTAATTTGCTGCTCAGTTGCTCAGTCGTGTCTGACTCTTTGTGACCCCATGAACTGCAGCACGCCAGGTTTCCCTGTCCTGCACCATATCCCAGAGTTGGTTCAAACTCATGTCCATTGAGTCAGTGATGTCATCCAACCATCTCATCCTCTGTCATCCTCTTCTCCTCCTGCCGTCAACCTTTCTCAATCTTTCCCAGCATCAAGGTCTTTTCCAACGAGTCAGCTCTTCGCATCAGGTGAAGGAGATCAGGGGAGAAGAAGTCATACATACATATGTTTCACCTTCTCCTCCCTTGATTATCCTTGCTTCAGCTTCAGCATCAGTCCTTCCAGTGAATACTCAGGGTTGATATCCTTTAGGATTGACCGGTTTGATCTCCTTGCTGTCCAAGGGACTTGCTTTCGAAGAGTTTTCTCCAGCACCACAGTTCGAAGGCATCAATTCTTCCTTGCTCAGACTTTTTTTTTTATTGTCCAGCTCTCACATCTGTACATGACTACTGGAAAAACCATAGCTTTGCCTATATGGAGCTTTGTAGGCAAAATAACGTCTCTGCATTTTAATATGCTTTTCAATATCCTTCACTAAAACCTGTAGCAAAATATTTAAAAATGGATAAGCAACAAGGACCTACTGTAAAGCACAGGAAACTCTGCTCAGCGTTATGTGGCAGCCTGGATGGGAGGGGAGTTTGGGGTAGAATGGATACATGTGTATATGTACAGCTGAGTTGCTTAGGTATTCACTTGAAACTATTTCAACATTGTTTATTGGCTATACTGCAATACAAAATAAAAAGTGAAAAAAAAAACTGTAAAAAAGAATAAACTTAATGGACAGTAGATGGGTCTTGGTAAACCCGAATTTACCAGGCATATAATTCCATATACAATCATTGGGAAGCTTCCAAGAAGGGGGAGAAAGTTACCTAGAAAAAGCATCCTATCTAATCTTCTCCAAGGTGTTAGCTGCAAATGGATAAGTGATGTTTTCCACATCCTCAGTTGGGAGACATCTCTTATCACCTCCATTTCAGGCCTTAGCATCTGCACAGAACCATAAACAATAAAAGATGTATTTAAATGGAGAAGGTGATGGCACCCCACTCCAGTTCTCTTGCCTGGAGAATCCCATGGATGGAGGAGCCTGGTGGGCTGCAGTCCATGGGGTTGTGAAGAGTCAGACAGGACTGAGAGACTTCCCTTTCACTTTTCACTTTCATGCATTGGAGAAGGAAATGGCAACCCACTCCAGTGTTCTTGCCTGGAGAATCCCAGGGACAGGGGAGCCTGGTGGGCTGCCGTCTGTGGGGTCACACAGAGTCGGACATGACTGAAGTGACTTAGCAGCAAACAATTGGCTTGGAACATAAATCTCTTACCCATCTTTCATTTTATTTGTTTATCCTGCATCTAATAATAAATTCTGTCAATGTTTTTGTGTCAAATTTCCCTAACTTGTTATTTTTCTTTAAGCTTTACCAAATATATATATATATATATATATATTTAGTGCCTTTATTATTAAAAAAAAGAAAACAGTTGACCAAGAGTGATTGTTCAAAATGCTAATAGTGTAAATTAGCATACATGTGGTTTGAAATGTGGCAGGTAGTTTTCCATTATGTAGGATTCTTGAAAGCTAGTATATAATGAATAATGTATCTGAAAGAGTGTGGCCATTAGTCTGAACCTCTAGGGTTTTGCAGTTTCAAAGGAGAAAATATATTCTGTATATCATTACTTGGTATTTTCAGTGCCTGCAGAAATACCAATAACTAAATACTTTTGATGATAATATTAGCAAAATAATTTAGCAGGGTACTTAATAATTTTTAGTAAATGCAATACATTCAGAACTGGTGGGATATTATAAGTATTCCTGAAGTCGTCTTTAAATATTGAAATGGGCTTCTTTCTAATCCTTCTTTGATTTTGACTTGGAAGTAGAATTTCAAATTATGCTGAGAAACAGAGTCCCAAGGTAGTGGGGGGTGTTAGCACCATGCCAGATATAAGAAGGGGTCTGAGAGGCAAGTTTACGACAACTTCTCTCTGCAGGACGTAACAAAACTGGAATGTTTCCTGGGGCACTAAAACTACGATAAATTATCTATTACAGGATGGCATTAAAAAAAGAAAGGAATGTGTACTCCATTGTTCTTCCCCAGTTCTCTGCGGAGTATCTCATAACCTAGAGAAAGAAACAGGCAGGAAGCAATTACTTACAATAGTCAGATACTGTCGGTAATAGCAAAAACAAAGGAGAAGTCAATCCAAGGTTTCCTTATTCTAGTTTCAATCATCTCACTGATGTGCAGAAGGTCACTGTGTCTAAGATATGGCCTCCTGAAACATAGCGAGGTTTATAGCAATTTCAAGGCCATAGAGATTACTTGGTGTAGGTAGCCATTCTGGGCAGTGCCTATAGACATACTTAGCTGGATGGTGTGCATACACACACGGGTTATCTGGTGGTTCATGGAGTTGCTCCCCAAATTTGTAGGCACTACCTTCAGGCTTATAAAGGAGCAATTCTGTATTCACAAAGTGTCCATTCAGCCATGTCTGGAGATATAAGACCCTGAGGGCTATGTACAGAAAGAATCAAGACAAAATTGGACAGACAAGATATTTTAACTTATGCCCATTGGGTCACCAGCAGTCAGACCAGATAGTCCTTTTACAATGTCTGGAACCTGAGTCTTGGTCAGGTCATCCCTTCTTTACATCGCGAGCCATATAGAGGTTAAACATATATTTGTTCCTGTCTGGAAACCCGCTCAATGATGTTTTTCTCTCTCTGATGGCAGTGTTCTGGGTGCTGTACACTCACTCACCATCTGCAACCGGGCAGCTAGGCAAAGGCACCAGTTAAGTGTGGTGAGAATCCCCACCCTCCACATAACTTACATCTTTTGAGCTGAGCTCTTGCACCTTCCATCAGTCTCCTGAAGAAATAGATGGGTGGGATTCTTATTGTCTAACCTGGAATTTTGAACATTTGAAGACCAAAATTAGTTAGAGGATTTTTTTTTTAATAGTTCACCTGAACTACACTGTCTTACATTTATACAACTCTAGCCACTTACAAAGAAGAGACAATTTTTCTTTTAGTAAAAAATGATCTTAGAGGGCTTCTAGTCTCACACCTTAATTTTCTATATTAGAAAACAAGACTCAAGGAATAAACTGGCTTGCCTAAGGACAGAGAGCTTCATTTCTCCAAGTATTCAAAACGCATTTATTTATTGAGTATCTATAACCCATTCGGGCAATTCATGGATGTACAATTTTTCATATTTTGACAACTCTGAAATCTGGGTGACTTTTAGAGTTGCTATCTGCCAGGCATTGACTGTCCACAAGCATCAAAACTTGCAGAGCAAATGTTACCCTCTGGGAAGAAAATCACAAAGACAATAATGGCTCAGTCTTTTAAGAAACACTGCTTTGCTAATGCTCTTGATGACAAAGACAATAATACTGTGTGAAAAGTGTGTGTACCGGCAACTTTTTATTGAAAATTGATACTGGAGAGTTGGATTCTGAGTGAGAAGTTGTTTCAGGAATAGGTTAACCAGTTTAGTTTTGCTTATGTTCTCATCTTTCAAGTGTTCGGTAAGATGTATGATAAATTTATGGTCTTTCTAAATAAATCTAAAAGAGCTCTTCAATATTTTGAGATTAAAAATCTAAAGTGACAAGAAGACATTGTGCCATAGCTTAAGTGGTGGCGTTTTTTACATACATATGTAAAATGATGGTGTATCTTATAATTGACATCATGCTAGATTTGGTGAGATAGGTATACTCCTGCTTCTCTTCTAGACGCTGGATATTTAGCAAAGAAAAAGACATAAAGTCTCTGAAGCTTAAATTCTGGGAGGATCAGTCACAAGAAACAAATAAGAAAAATATCAAGTAGTAAGTGATAAGGGCTATGTAGAGAATTAGTATTAGGTGATGTGTAAGAGAGAGATTGGGTGGCTTTAAAGATCAAGGAGTTAAGGAGGTGACTTTAAGGTGAAGAAGTAATAATACTAGGTGAGTGGAAGAGCCACCCACCTGGACACCAGTTCCTGAACACCAGTGCCTTTGCCAATATACCTACACAGGCTGAGAGTATAATTACTGTGCCAAAGCTTATCCATAGGTTTTTTTCCCACTCTGGAGGCACAATTCTTATTTCAAAGCGAATATGGACTTTAAAGCAAACTACTTTTTATCTCATCGTTTTAAATGGAAATGCCTTAGAGGGCTAGTGTTTTATGAATTAAAAAAAAAAAAAAACCACTGAAGCTTTGATTCATTGCGATTTTGGAAGAAATGAATCTCTCAAATCCTTGTGAAATGAAGAATGAAAGGAGGGAAGGAAAGAAGGAAGGAAGGAAAGAAGGGAGGAAGAATGAAGGAAGATGGAAAGGGAAAGAAAAAGAGAGAGGGAGGAAAGGAAGAGAGGGAGGGAAGGAGAAAAACAATTACTTAATATCAACTTTCCTGTGAAAACTTTTGCCAAAGCGTTAAATAATCAGACAAAACTGATTTTATTTTCTTGGGCTCCAAAATCACTGCAGATGGTGACTGCAGCCATGAAATTAAAAGACTCTTGCTCCTTGGAAGAAAAGCTATGACAAACCTAGGCAGCATATTAAAAAACAGAGACATTACTTTGCCAACAAAGGTCTGTCTAATCAAAGCTATGGTTTTTACAGTAGTCATGTATGGATGTAAGAATTGGACCATAGAGAAGGCTGAATGCCAAAGAATTGATGCTTTTGCACTGTGGTGTTGGAGAAGACTCTTGAGACTCCCATGGACTGCAAGGAGATCCAACCAGTCAATCCTAAAGGAAATCAGTCCTGAATATTCATTGGAAGGACTGATGCTGAAGCTGAAACTCCAATACTTTGACCACTTGATGTGAAAAACTGACTCATTGTAAAAGACCCTGATGCTGTGAAAGACTGAAGGCAGGAGGAGAAGGGCATGACAGAGGATGAGGTGGTTGGAAGGCATCACCGACTTGATGGACATGAGTCTGAGCAAGCTCTGGAAGTCGGTGATGGACAGGGAAGCCTGGTGTGCAGCAGTCCATGGGGTCGCAAAGACTTGGACATGACTGAGTGACTGAACTGAACTGAAAGACCCTGATGCTGGGAAAGATTGAAGGCAAAAGGAGAAGGGGGCAACAGAACATGAACTGGTTGGATGGCATCACACTGACTCAATGGACATGAGTTTGAGCAAACTGTGGGAGATGAAGGACAGGGAATCCTGATGAGCTGCAGTCCATGGGGACTGCAGTCCATGTGTCCACAAAGAGTGGGACACAACTTAGTGACTGAACAACAACAATTTCAGAATGGAAGAGTATCAATCTGGAGTTTGGGCAGAGGGATAATCAACCTCATTGGCTTTTTATTCTTCTCTTGATTGATTGCTATTTAGATAACATGTATTTAATATCAGGATGTTTACTTAAAAATGACCAAAAGATTCTTGGCCTGTGATCTTAGTTTTAAAATATCAGAGGTTCTGAAAATTAGATTCAAACAAACAAGTGTATGAAGAAAGTGATCAAATAAAAGATTCTTAAACACTAGGATCAAAAAAAAATTTTAAGTTAATTAAAAAAAAGACACACAAGGCAACTCCTAGGACAGATGAAAACTCAGGGAGCATGATGCCAAAATGATAAAATTTATTAGAGATACACAAGCACTAAGAGATATAACTGGTTTTTACCTTAAACAGCTTTATGCTTAAAGTTTATCTTGAATTGCATTTTGATTTTTTTAAAAGAAGAAACAAAAGCTTCTCATTCATTTTACTTGTAATAAATATTTACTCTGCCCTTACTATGTACCATTCACTGCATTAGAAGAGTGGCAGAACTCTTAATATACTAAGATCAGTTGAAGCAAAATAAAAGAAACTGTAAATAGGTTATTAGTAGTTTAAGACCTAAAATCTGAGGGATAAAGTGGTATCTATGTCCATCCCAATGAGCATCCAAGAAAACTGGCCTATAGTTTCCCAGCTAGAGACATTAAGTGGTAATCCCTTAGGGTCCATGCCTCTGAAACACGATAAGAATAAATGTGAAAGGCCTTTCTGGAAAATGCCTAAGGTTATGAATAGCAATCAGTCCACGGAACCCAGCTGCTCCCCACCTCCTTCCACCCATTACAAACTGATGCTTCATCTTTTATTTCCATCATTATAACCACTCTGGTAAATGAGGTATTTATGCCAATGTGTGGAGGAAAATCTTAGGGACCAATAAGTATCTCTTCTATCTATCCTGGGATCCAATAATGGCTGAGTACTTTATTTCAAAGTGGAGGATTAGGAGACTGATCAATGGAAATTTTGGCAAAGGTCCATCCAACATAACTGAATGTGACCAAGCAAAAATAGAAATGATTATTCCTCAATTTCCTCAACTTCAGAGAGGGAGAAAGAGATGAGAACGTCTGTAAATAGGTCCTTTCTATTTAGATTGTTTCTCTAAAAACACCTAGCAAACACCACCCAAGGCAGGCAAGAGCAATTCACCCAGGTGACTCTGCTATTAAAACATGCATGTGTGCCTTTTTGTCTTATGGGTATGGAATAGTTACCTTCATTCTTATGCCATAAAGAATCCATCTTGTTCCCTCAACCTGAAGCCTAGTAAGATTTTCAAAGAAAATTTCACAGATTTTCTTTGAAAATCTTACCTGTGAGGATAAAGTGCTATGTGCGACTAACTGCAATGCAAAATGTTTTCTAACCATTACAGATTCTGGTTCATTATTCATTCGAAGCTTCATCTGTCATCTTCTCTACAGACCTCATCAACTCCCTTAAACAGTCTCAAATAAATAATTTCCTGTCAAGAAAACATTACTGCTAGGAATATCAAGGCTTCTAATTAACCTTTTACACATAAAGTTACTTCAAAAACCATCACTATGGAAATGCTGTACTGATATACTAGAGAAGAGTCTTCAGATACACAATATATTTTGCTGTGGCAATATGAAAGTGAAGTGAAAGTTGCTCAGTCGTGTCCAACTCTTTACGACCCCTTGGACTATACACTGCATGGAATTCTCCAGGCCAGAATACTACAGTGGGTATTCACTATCCCTTCTCCAGCAGATCTTCCCAACTCAGGAACTGAACCGGGGATCTCCTGCATTGCAGGTGGATTCTTTACCAACTGAACTATCAGGGAAGCCCCTTGCTGTGGCAATATACTTTTTACTAATTGATGTAATTAAATCTCACAGGTCAAAGTTATGTTTGTGAAACATAATCATTTCCTTGTTTAGCAATAAAAAAAAAAAAATCAACCTTGTCAAATACTCTGAATCACTTGAAAGAGACACTCTCAAGCCCAGTAAGTGGATGTAGATTTAAATCAGCGTTTTGGAAATGCTTTTCAGTTCAGTTCAGTTCAGTCGCTCAGTCGTGTCCGAATCTTTGTGACCCCATGGACTGCACCATCACCAACTCCCGAAATTTACTCAAACTCATGTCCATTGAGTTGGTTGGATCTCCTTGCTGTTCAAGGGACTCTCAAGAATCTTCTCCAACACCACAGTTCAAAAGCAACAATTCTTTGACGCTCAACTTTCTTTATAGTTCAACTCACATTCATACATGACTACTGGAAAAACCATACCTTTGACTAGATGGATCTTTGTTGGCAAAGTTATGTCTCTGCTTTTTAATATGCTGTCTAGGTTTGTCATAACTTTTCTTCCACGAAGCAAGAGTCTTTTTCATGGATGCCATGAAATGCAGTCACCATTTCTGAGTAATCAATTACTTATTATAAAAATAATTAATATAACAAGTAATTGATTAAAATTTCACAATTCACAAAGAATGTTCAGGTCCATTATTTTCTTTTTATTTGGAAACTCACAAGACCATTGTGATTTAGGGCACAGATTAATATCCCCATTTTCAAGTGAGATTGTTATGTTAAGTGGCTTTGTCTAAACCAAACTGTGATAAGGAGCTCTGGCATTTAAGGCCAGTTCTTCTGAACGCCAGTCCATGTTTTCATCCTAATGATTATTTTCACTCTTCTGTTCTCTTAATATCTGTAAAGTTCATTCATTCATTCACCCCTAGGTATCTGGTGCTCTGCTAGAAAATATGGTACTCTTCGGAGGGAAAAATATTGTGAACCTAGAATTATAGAGTCAACTATACTACATAGTGAAGGTGGAACAAAAAAATTTCAGATACAAAATTTTAAATATGCACAGGACCCGAGCAAACTAAATTCTAATAAATATACTTGTGATGCAAGAATGAAAATAAACCCAGAAAAAAGGAATGGTACACAAAAAGCAATGCTAAGTAGATATCAGAAAAGTACATCAGTAATCTCCATAAATACATAAAACTCAGAAACAACCACAATTTGTTTATGTTTTAAAGTGTGAGAATTAAAAATCATAGACAGTAACATTAAATCTTTGCTTATTTGGGAGAAATATAGGAACACTCAAAAGTTTCGACTTGTTAGAGAAATAACATACTAAGAATGGGTACATGAGGACTTATCTCATGGTCCAGTGGTTAAGAATCTGCCTTGCAATGCAGGGGACGCAAGTTTGATCCCTGCTTGGGGAACCACATGTCACATACCCTGTGCCGCAACTACTGAGCCCATGTGCCATAACTAGAGAGAAGACCCTGCACTGCAATGAAAGAACCTGCATGATGCTCAGAAGATCCAGAGTGCCACATCTAAGACCTGATGCAGACAAATAAACAGGCAATTTTTTTTTAAGAAAAAAAAAAACATATATGTGGTAGGCTCCTTAAAGGGCCCCAGAGACAGCCATGCCCTAAATCCAGATCTGTGAATATTATTTTATACACCAAAGGGGCTTTGCTGACAGGATTAAGGATCTTGAGATGGGGAGGTTATCCTGGTTAATCCAGGTGGGTCCTACATGTAACCACAAGTGTCCATAAGTGTCCTTCCACTCTGAATGCAGGCTTTCTCTAGCTACAGCTCAGTCTCTTCTAATCTTTGGGATCAGCTATCAAAAACCTCAGATATGCAGATGACACCACCCTTATGGCAGAAAGTGAAGAGGAACTAAAAAGCCTCTTGATGAAATTGAAAGTGAAGAGTGAAAAAGTTGGCTTAAAGCTCAACATTCAGAAAACGAAGATCATGGCATCCGGTCCCATCACTTCATGGGAAATAGATGGGGAAACAGTGGAAATAGTGTCAGACTTTATTTTGGGGGGCTCCAAAATTACTGCAGATGGTGACTGCAGCCATGAAATTAAAAGAGGCTTACTCCTTGGAAGGAAAGTTATGACCAACCTAGATAGCATATTCAAAAGCAGAGATATTACTTTGCCAACAAAGGTCCGTCTAGTCAAGGCTATGGTTTTTCCTGTGGTCATGTATGGATGTGAGAGTTGGACTGTGAAGAAGGCTGAGCACCGAAGAATTGATGCTTTTGAACTGTGGTGTTGGAGAAGACTCTTGAGAGTCCCTTGGACTGCAAGGAGATCCAACCAGTCCATTCTGAAGGAGATCAGCCCTGGGATTTCTTTGGAAGGAATGATGCTAAAGCTGAAACTCCAATACTTTGGCCACCTCATGCGAAGAGTTGACTCATTGGAAAAGACTCTGATGCTAGGAGGGATTGAGGGCAGGAGGAGAAGGGGACGACAGAGGATGAGATGGCTGGATGGCATCACTGACTAGATGGACGTGAGTCTGAGTGAACTCCGGGAGTTGGTGATGGACAGGGAGGCCTGGCGTGCTGCAATTCATGGGGTCGCAAAGAGTCGGACATGACTGAGCGACTGATCTGATCTGATCTGATCTATCAGTAGAGAACACAAATTCTGCTCTGTTCTGTTTTGCGCCTCAGTAAGGAAGGAATCCTGTGGTTACTCTACACTGTTAGGAACCAGATAAGTCTGCCTAATTCAGAGATAATAGACTTAAAGTCACATTCTCCAAAATGTCATCATTAGTAATAATTGACAACTACATAATTACAGTGGAAAATTTTTTAAATTATGTATCAGTTAGTTATTCCTTCATAAAAATTACCCTCAAACTCTCTGGCTTAAAGCAATTGTCATTCATTACTATTTATGAATCTACCTAACAGTTAATTAATTCAAGTGTGGGATGGACTCAGAAGGACTTATTTTTGCTTCACAAAGTTCCTCAGCTTCTAGCAGACTAGCCAGGGCCTGTTTGCATGGCATGGTAGAGGTTCCAGAGAGAAAGCAGAAACGCACAGTAGAGTACATGTGTGATCCAAGTGCAGTGTAAGCAAATATACTCCTGCTTTATCCCATTGGCCTTTGCAAAGCAGGAGGCCAGTCTGTTTCCTCAAAATCTGGGGAAATAGAGTCCACCTCTTGATGGTAGGAGCCACAAAGTCATATGCTAAATGCCTGGTTACCTGGAGGCCATTATTTAGGGCCATCAGTGTAATCAATGCACCACAGTCACCTCTTTCAGAAATTGACAGGTCAAGGGGACAAAAATAGTGGTAAGGATGTAGAAGATTCAATAACATAATTAATAAGCTTGATTTAATAGAGCCATGATGATAGATGACAGATAGATGATATAGAGATATACAACTTGCTTGCAACAAATGAATTTTCTTTTCAAGTGCATATGAAACAGTTACATAAACTGAACAGAAAAACAACCAGGGAATTTTCAACAATTTTCAAAGAACTTATTGAGATCACAATATCTTATCATAGTGCAACTTAATTAGAAAACACCAAAGAAAACAACAACAAGAACATGCTTTTGGAAACTAAGAATACACTTCTAATGAAGACATCATAATGGTAATTACTAATATTCAGGTAAAAATCTAGAGATACTGAATTAAATGTGTGGGATGATAAAAAAGCAATTGCAGGGCAATTTATAACTTTAGATACACTTATGAGAGTGTATCTAAGTGTATCTAACTAAGAGTGTATTAGTTAGAAAGTGTATCTAACTAAGAGTGACAATAAGCAAGCTAAATGTTCACCCTAGGAAGCTGATAAAGTCCAAAGGGAAAAAAATGAAAAGTAAAATTGATTTCAATCATTCAAAGAATATTCTTGAACTGCAAAGTTATGCTGCTATACTATTATTTGATGGTAGACTGGGATAAATATGAAAATACATATTGAAGAGTCTAGAGCAACCACCAAAGCTATATTAAGAAGAGGCAAAATTTATATGTCAATTTTGAAGACAAAATGAAATCAGAAAATCTGACCTTGAGGATATTATGCTGAGTGAGATAAGTCAGACAAAGACACAAATACTGTAAGGTATGTAGAATCTTAAAAAAATAAAACTTGTTATAGTATAGTGATTATAGACAACATACTGTGTTTCAAACATAACACTTGCCAAGAGACTAGATCTTAATTATTCCCATCACAAAAAAGAAATGATAATTACATGAGCAAATAGAGGTATTAGTTAACAGTATGGTGGCAATCATATTGCAATACATAAATGTAACAAATTAATAAAAAATTGCGCACCCTAACCTTACACAAGGTTACACATCAATTGTATCAATAAGCTAAATAAACAGTAAACATTTTAAAATGAAAAGTTGAACTCATAGAAACAGAGAATAGGATGGTAGTTATCAGAGCTCAGGATGGGGAACCAGTGGGGGCACTGGGGAGATGCTCTTTAAGGGTAAAAACTTGCAAACAATAGATAAGTAAGTCTTGGAGCTCCAACGCACAGCATAGTTATTACAGTCAACATGATGTATTCAGTTCAGTTCAGTTCAGTCGCTCAGTCATGTCCGACTCTTTGCGACCCCATGAATCGCAGCACGCCAGGCCTCCCTGTCCATCACCAACTCCCGGAGTTCACTCAGACTCACGTCCATCCAGTCAGTGATGCCATCCAGCCATCTCATCCTCTGTCGTCCCCTTCTCCTCCTGCCCCCAATCCCTCCCAGCATCAGAGTCTTTTCCAATGAGTCAACTCTTCGCATGAGGTGGCCAAAGTACTGGAGTTTCAGCTTTAGCATCATTCCTTCCAAAGAAATCCCAGGGCTGATCTCCTTCAGAATGGACTGGTTGGATCTCCTTGCAGTCCAAGGGACTCTCAAGAGTCTTCTCCAGCACCACAGTTCAAAGGCATCAATTCTTCAGCACACAGCCTTCTTCACAGTCCAACTCTCACATCCATACAGGACCACAGGAAAAACCATAGCCTTGACTAGATGGACCTTTGTTGGCAAGGTAATATCTCTGCTTTTGAATATGCTATCTAGGTTGGTCATAACTTTCCTTCCAAGGAGGAAGCGTCTTTTAATTTCATGGCTGCAGTCACCATCTGCAGTGATTTTGGAGCCCAAAAAAATAAAGTCTGACACTGTTTCCACTGTTGCCCCATCTACTTCCCATGAAGTGATGGGACCAGATGCCATGATCTTCATTTTCTGAATGTTGAGCTTTAAGCCAACTTTTTTACTCTCCACTTTCACTTTCATCAAGAGGCTTTTTAGTTCCTCTTCACTTTCTGCCATAAGGGTGGTGTCATCTGCATATCTGAGGTTATTGATATTTCTCCCAACAATCTTGATTCCAGCTTGTGTTTCGTTCAGTCCAGCGTTTCTCATGATGTACTCTGCATAGAAGTTAAATAAGCAGGGTGACAATATACAGCCTTGACGTACTCAGTTTCCTATTTGGAACCAGTCTGTTGTTCCATGTCCAGTTCTAACTGTTGCTTCTTGACCTGCATACAGATTTCTCAAGAGGCAGGTCAGGTGGCCTGGTATTCCCATCTCTTTCAGAATTTTCTACAGTTTATTGTGATCCACACAGTCAAAGGCCAGACATCCTGGAATGTGAAGTCAAATGGGCCATCACTACGAACATCATGTATTATAAACTTCAAAATTGCTGAAAGACTCAATCTGGCTATCACCACAAAAAAATAACTGGAAAAATCCCTAAATATTTGGAAATTAACACTCTTTTAAACAACTCATTAGTTCAAGAGGAAGTTAAAAGGAAAATTGTGAACTATTTTGAATTTAAGAAAAATATAAAAATTTGGGGAGCCTCTTCAAGGAGTGTATATAGAGAAGTGTGTCACATTCAATTTTACATTAGAAAAGAGGCCTCAAATCCATGATCTAAGCTTCTGCCTTAAGAAACTAGAAAAATAAGAGAAAATTAAACCAAAAGCAAGTATAAAGAAGGAAATATAAAGGTAAAAGCAGACACAGAGTCTGAAAACAGAGGGGAAAACAGTAGAGAAAAATCAATGAAACCAAAAGCTGCTTCTTTGAAAATATGCTTCTTCGCCCCCTGAGATCTGGAACAAGGTTAGAATATCCACTCTTATCATTCTACATTATACTTAATAATTTAATAAGATAATTACTAATAAAGCCAATTAAGTAAGGAACAAGAAAAATAAATATACACTAGATTCAAAGGAATAAATAAAACCGTCCCCATGTACAGTCATAAAAATGATTCTCCACATAAAAACTCCAAAGAAATACAGAAAAAGCTAATGAATCAATACATCCTGGATGCAGGATGCAATACCAATGTAAATAATCAATATTTGTATATGCTAAAAATCAGTTCTCAACCAAGAGGTCCTGTCAATCCAGTGTAGCCGAGCTAGTCAACATTGTCATTGCTGGAGCAATTCAACATCCATATGCAAGCAAAGGAATGAATCAATGAATAAATCCTTGACCCCTACCTTATACCATATACAAATGTAAATTGAAATGATCATGTACTTAAATGTAGAGGCAAAAACTGAAATTTCTAGAAAATGTTTTCGAGGTTTATTAGGCAAAAATTTCTTAGAACACCACACAAATTACAAAACAAAAAAAAAAGAATTAGACCTCACCGAAATTTAAAATTTCTATTCCTCAAAGATAATGTTTAAAGAATGCAAAATAAGCCACAAACTGAGGGGAAATGTTTGCAAAGTACATATTAAAAAAAAAAAACCCTGATATCTAGAATTTGTAACTCTCAGAACTCAATAAACAGTTGAGCACCATAAACTGAATTTTGGCAGGTTTCCTCAGATGGAGCAGGCATGAAGAAAATTTCTTGCTAAAGAATCCTGGAAACATACATGCGCATCTTGGCCAGTTTGACATCCTCACTGCAGAAAAACCAGCATCGTCTGCTCTACTGTGTGGAACCCGTTACAACAGTGACACCATGTGGCAATGAGAAGCAAGTGCAAACCAAAGAGGTTCTGAGAGCTGAGGGCTTTGGGGGCTGAGACCTAGAATTGAAGGCAACTTCAAAGACTGGAGATCATGAATTTCTGCTTAGTCAATGAGTATTAAAAAATTAATTGGAAAACAAAAGAGATACAACTATACTCGTACCTTGAGTTAGTGAAGCATTTTGTATTAGATGTTATTACCATGTGCTGTGCTTCAGTTCAGTTCAGTCGCTCAGTCATGTCCGACTCTTTGCGACCCCATGAATCGCAGCACACCAGGCCTCCCTGTCCATCACCAACTCCCGGAGTTCACTCAGACTCACGTCCATCGAGTCAGTGATGCCATCCAGCCATCTCATCCTCTGTCGTCCCCTTCTCCTCCTGCCCCCAATCCCTCCCAGCATCAGAGTCTTTTCCAAGGAGTCAACTCTTCGCATGAGGTGGCCAAAGTACTGGAGTTTCAGCTTTAGCATCATTCCTTCCAAAGAAATCCCAGGGCTGATCTCCTTCAGAATGGACTGGTTGGATCTCCTTGCAGTCCAAGGGACTCTCAAGAGTCTTCTCCAACACCACAGTTCAAAAGCATCAATTCTTCGGCGCTCAGCCTTCTTCACAGTCCAACTCTTGCCGGGGTCCGGCGAACTCTCACAGCCATACATGACCACAGGAAAAACCATAGCCTTGACTAGACGAACCTTTGTTGGCAAAGTAATGTCTCTGCTTTTGAATATGCTATCTAGGTTGGTCATAACCTTCCTTCCAAGGAGTAAGCCTCTTTTAATTTCATGGCTGCAGTCACCATCTGCAGTGATTTTGGAGCCCTCAAAAATAAAGTCTGACACTGTTTCCACTGTTTCCCCATCTATTTTCCATGAAGTGATGGGACTGGATGCCATGATCTTCATTTTCTGAATGTTGAGCTTTAAGCCAACTTTTTCGCTCTCCACTTTCATTTTCATCAAGAGGATTTTTAGTTCCTCTTCACTTTCTGCCATAAGGGTGGTGTCATCTGCATATCTGAGGTTATTGTGCTTAGTCACTCATAAAGAGCACTGTATTTGATATTTGAACTATATCTCTTCAGTTTAAACTTATGAGAACTTGTATTAGTTTACTATTCCTACTATTAAAAAATGACTGCAAACTTAGTGACTTATACAAGTTTAGCTTACAGTTCCACAGGTCATTAAGTCTGATGTGAGTCTCCCTAGGCTAAAACCCCTTTCTGCAGGCTCAAAGGAAAGAATCTATTTCCTCCTCCATTTGAGGTGAGGCAACATTCAGTTCTTGCAGGTGTAGAACTGAGAACCCTGTTTCCTGGCTAGCTGTCAGCTGGTGGCCATTCCCAGCATTGAGATGCCACCCACATTCCTTGGTTTATAGCTCTCTTCTTTCTTCTTGAAAGTCAGCAATGGCAGTTGAGTTCACCTCTCAAAAGAATCTCTACGACCTAGTCTCCTATCCCTCTTTGAGAGGTAAATTCAACCTGCCATTGCTGAATTTCAAGAAGAAAGATTAGGTTCTAGGACTTTCACAGATAAACTTAGATAATTCGCCCATCTCTAGGTCTTTAGCTTTGACCCTATCTGTGAAGTCCCTTTTGTCACGTAAGGTAATATGTTCACAGGCCCTGCAGGTTAGGCTGTGCACATCTTTGTTGGGAGGTGGGAGGCCGGGGGGACATCATCCTGCCTACCATAAATATACATCTTTCAAATATTTAAACGTCTAATCTTAAAAATGTCTTTTCTACTGGAGAAGAGGCAAACATTTTAGGATAGGATTTACCCAAATCTTCCTAATGTTTCCTTCAGCCTGGTTCCTTATTCCCCTCCATATGCTGTGCTGTGCTAAGTTGCTTCAGTCATGTCTGACTCTGACCCCATGGACTGTAGCCCACCAGGCTTCTCTGTCCATAGGGTTCTCTAGGCAATACTAGGGTGGGTTGCCATGCCCTCCTCCAGGGGATCTTCCACATGCAGAGATGGAACCCACGCCCCTTATGTCTCCTGCATTGTTCTTCACCCCTAGCGCCACCTGGGGCCTGTACTAAATTTAACTTGAGCTCAACAATGGGGCTTCAACAAACCTGAAATAGTGTGCAAAATCTCACCTCTGTGCTTATTTTTCTGGAGAAGAGTTCCAGAGCTTAGATCAGATTCTCACAGTACTGTTTGAAAGACCTCATAGAACAGAAACACAAGTTTCACAAGAAAGTGTGAACTTAAATAAAAGTTTTATTCATAATAGCCAAAAATGTTGTCCAAATGGGATGCCTCATACTAAGTGAAAGTTACCAAGCACAAGATCGTATTGACATGGAGGGGGTAAGTTAACTGACTACAAAGGGGCACAAGGCATTCTCCTTGGTGATGAAATGTTATCTTGGTTACACAACTGAATCTATTTGTCAAACTTTGACTCATACACTTAAAATAGATAAATTTTATTGAATGTAAATTATATATTAGCATATTTTAATATGTAAGAATACATACTAGGTTATTAACATGGATTGGGAGGGATAAGATGGGGGAAGAGAAAACCAGGTGAAAAGGTAAAAAAAAAAACCAAACACCAATATACTTAAAAATTAGGTACTTGATCCAATTTATGAAAAACTGTTTGTGTATGCATGAAGCTTCTTAGCTACCTGATACTGCAGTCCAATACTTGCATCCTTGCCAAGTTCAAATTTAGGGGTAGATCAGATGATGGAAACCTGGTGATGGTTTATGGCAGAGTAGGGCTTCCTGCATGGCTCAGCAGGTGAAGAATCCTCCTACAACGCTGGAGACATAGGAGATGCAGGTTCAATTCCTGGGTAGGGAAAATCCCCTTGGAAAAGAATATGGAAACCCACTCCAGTATTCTTGCCTGGGAAATTCCATGGACAAAGGCGCCTGGTGGGGTACAGTCCATGGGGTCACAAAGAGTTGGAGATAACTGAGTGACTAAACACACACACGGGAAGTGAGGAAATGGGACAGTGAGTTTAGCAAATCTAACAAAGGATTGGATAACTTGTATAGTTTAAGCTTTGGAGTACCAATAGAGAATGAGATACTACAAGGTGTGCTAAAGTCCTGTCACTGGCCTCAATATTTCCAAAAGATTAAGTCCCAGTATGTTTGTCTAAAATGATGTTTCTGAGGGAACTTACACACAATGAACAGCAGCAACTCTTTCGGCATCAGGTAACATCAGCCTTTCCAGAAGGAGCCATTTCTGGCATGGGCTGACTACCTCACATGTGACCCACATTGAGCAAATGGCCTGTGTCAGCAGACAGAAAACCTGAGTAGTTATAGAAACTCTAGCTTTTCTAGAAATCAGTCTGTGCCTCTGTTAAGTATCCAAATGTTGAGACCAAAATGGAAATACATTTTGGTCTCAAAAGGTAAAACAAAAACAGCCAGTATTATGTTTTAAACATTAGTAATAAGGTACATGCACAAACCTAAAGGAAATCAACTCTCAATATTCATTGGAAGGACTGTTGCTGAAGCTCCAATACTTTGGCCACCTGACGGGAAGAGCTAACTCATTGGAAAAGACCCTGATGCTGGGGAAAATTGAAGGCAAAAAGAGAAGGGGACAGCAGAGGATCAGACAACTAGCAGATAGCATCACTGACTCAGCTGACATGAATTTGAGCAAACTCCAGAATGTAGTGGAGGACAGGAGCCAGGCATGCTGCAGTCCACGGGGTCGCAGAGTTAAACATGACTTAGTGATTGAACAACAACAACATGCACAGGATATGACACAAAACAGGCACTCAACCAGTGAGCTACATTATTAAGCCCCTGTCAAGAAAGAACTCAGAAACATACTCAGGAATCACAAAATAGCTGTTGTATGGATGGATAAAACTATGAACAAGTCAGTCAATTCCAAGTACCTGTTTTTCCAGAATGAGCTTAAGTATTATCCTCTTGGGGAAGCCACCTTCATCCCAAGCTACACACATTTTCTCACTTAACCGTGCAGGTTTCCTACCACCAACAACGAAAGTGGCACAATTACAAGTGTATTTCCCCTCCAAATGAAGAACAGACATACAACAGAAGATTGTTGACTAAAGAAATGAAGACGATCATATGGAAAGTGATTTCTGACCACTGACAATACTACAAAGGGGCAAAAAAACAGATTTAGGAATATTCCAGTTTATAAAATCTTTTATTTAAAAAATAAAATTATAAACAAAATACAGAAAAATATTGACACCTGTGATAAGAAGGAAACGACTCCTAATCTTTAGGGCAGTTGTTATCCTGGAAGAGCAAAATCATGAGTTTTAAAAAGAAATTTTATTGTCCAAAGGAGGAATGTACTTTTAAAGGTTCATCTGTAATATGTATTTGGCATTGACAAAAAAAAAAGTATTTCTATCTATACATTCAACATTCTGCAGCATATTTACATTCAAGTTACATTTCCAAATTCTATGCCAAATACAGTCTACCTCACCACCCCAAACCCCTAATAAGATAGTACTAAAATTCTGTTTATTTGTAAGAGTTCAGTATGACTTTATTAGAAAATAATTTTATGTTCCAACTAGATCAATCATATTTTAACTACTTCAACAAAACTCACTGGCCTGTTCTTCCCAGTTGAAGCCAAGCCCCTTCCAGAAAAATTAAACACAAATTGAAACTTGGGTAAAAATGAAGTTATATAGTAATTTTTTCCTCCTTCCTTAGAGATATTATTAAGCTTCCGATAAAAGGACATTGGCTCTGATAAACAGATTTTACTTTTGCAGCAATTAAGATACAAGTTACAGAAGCTTAACTCCTTTTTCAAAGATGGCTAAAGTACTTTTCCCTTTCAGCTGTTACCAGATTCTTCATCAAAATAACACATTAATAAACTCACAGTTTTCTTAAAACTTTTCTCCATTTTCCCCATACATTCCTCAAATCAGATTATTTATTAACAATTTGTTAATTTCTTGCTTAATTTTTATAAATTACACCAGGATAGCTAGCCTAATTTCCTGATAATTTAAATTACGATTTTATTAAAATCAACATAAATTATAAATAGCTTGCATCTTTGCTACAGTTCTCAGAGAAATTTATCTGAACTTCCTGGGGAGTCAAGCCTCCATAAGGCCTGTCTGTCTAGCCTTGGTTAAAAAAAAAAGTCAAGATTTGAAAATTCTCATGCCTCCAAGCGATCCCATTCAAATCAAACATTCTCATATGGGATCAATTCTTTCTTAATTCTCTCATATTAAGTTCATTTTTTATGTCTAGTACGATAAATGAATGACAAAGGAAATTGATGAATGTCATTTAGTTGAGCTCTTTCTAACTGACTTCAGGTTGTGACTTCTCCTCCAGTACATGAGGGCTGGCAACTGGCAGCAGGCTGCGGAGTAGACACCACTTCTAATTCAGATTCACGAACAAAAACCACCGCATCACCACTGACGTTTATAAGACACTGTGCCTAAAAGAATAACACATTTCAGTCACATTTCAGTAACACACTCATACTCTCCTGTTACGCTGGGGGCAGTGTTTATGTTCTACTGTTTCTGTAGAGCAGAAACAGGCATACAGTTCAAGAAAAAAATGAGCAAAGGCTAAGAAGGCAATGCATAGGAAAGGAAACAAAAAAATTCATTAATATAGTTATTTAATTTTTTAAAGGACTATGTTTAACAGTTGTAAGTGAATTATTATGTTAACAAAGCTGATAAGAGAAATCTATTCTAAAATTTAACCTAAGTAACACTCCCCTATCCTCATTAACAAAATTATATTACTTATTAGAATTAACAGTGTGGCCCCATCAGGATGTACTCTTTACCAGCAGGGCAGTCAGAAGTGGACAGCATCACAGCTCAAACCACAGGGCATCTTTAACTGTCCTCCATTAGCCATCACTGGATCCCAAAAACACCCCCCCTAAGAAGGTGGTGGGAAAAGTAATTTAGGAGCAAAACTTCCAGAGGTATTTCAGACTACTAACTAGTCACTGGGGATGTGAAAACAACACCTGACCTATGTATGACCACAGTTACCAAAATATTTACTAAAACATGTTTTAAGCCTCTGGAATCAAAGAGCTCTGAGGAACAATTCTCTTTTTTGGAGGCGGATGGGAGGTGAAAAGGCCATAGGGTGAATTCGTAGGGTCTCCCCATCAGAGGTTTTTAACTCCACCTCACCTGGTTTTTGTTTGGATTCTCCATGAAGACACACTGCTTCATTATGTAGGAGACGACAGCGTTCCCTCCCAGCGCAGCCACGTGTGCACGCACCATTGCAAACACTTCAGCGATAAAAGCATGGAGAAAACCACTGACCCCACCTTCCTAAAGGACAATGCACAAGCAAACCAAACTATATACCTGGGTAAATGAATGTACATAAAACATCAAAGAATATATATTAAAACAGTTTAAGTGATCTTACTATAATGGATGGTCCTTTTAATTTCCTTCACCATGCAGATCTGTTGCATGAATGAAAAACCTTTACCTAACACATGTCTACAACAGGGATTATTGTTGGTGTTCAGTCATTAAGGTGTGTCATAATCCCAACAGGGATTACTATCTTGATTTTAGAGACGATGAAACTGAAGCTCATGTGACGTGTCCATGATGAAGGTGGAACACAGAGCTAGTGGACAGATGGCAGAGCAAGAGTTCTAACTGTTCCTCCACTGTCAACACCTCCCTCCATGAAGCTGTTCCCGTCATCATTCAAATAAATTGATGGTAAATATACACAATGAGACTTCCCTGCTATCCATATCTCCCACTTTGAAAATGAACCATGTTCCAAGTCACACTTGTCTTTTACAGTTTCTTGAAGGTTTGACACCTTTTCCAGCCTCGGGGTCATTGTACATGAAGGGTCCATACCCAATTTTCCACCAGGGTAACTCATACTCAATTCTTCAGGTCCTGGTTTACACGTGACTTCTTCAGAGCAATCTACCCCGCTGCTGTTGCTGCTAAGTCGCTTCAATCGTGTCTGACTCTGTGTGACCCCATAGACGGCAGCCCACCAGGCTCCCCCATCCCTGGGATTCTCCAGGCAAGAACACTGGAGTGGGTTGCCATTTCCTTCTCCAATGCATGAAAGTGAAAAGTGAAAGTGAAGTCGCTCAGTTGTGTCTGATTCGAGACCCCATGGACTGCAGCCTACCAGCCTCCTCCATCCATGGGATTTTCCAGGCAAGAGTACTGGAGTGGGGTGCTATTGCCTTCTCTGGCAATCTACCCTATCAGACCTAAATTACATTCTCCTGTTAATATTCTCTGAGAGCCCTTGTTGTATTTCTTTATATGACTTACTATTACTAAGAGCTATCTATTCACCACATGATGATGATTTACTGTCCACTAAATTCCATCATGCCAGGGACCGCATCTGCCATGCTCACAACTATATACGCTAACACCTGTTTCAACAGGGGCATGTACTCAGTGATCTATACATATTTGTCATGGAAGGAAATCCAACAATTTGGGGAACTTTTGCAGTGTTCAAAACCAAACAAGACAGAAACCAAAGGCTAGCTGATAGCTTAGAATGCTTTACAATCTAAATTTCCCACAAATTTTACTGAAGGTTTTTTACAGTCTAGGAAGAAATTTCCAACTTCAAATTGGAATGTAAGGGCAAAATTTAATACACTGTTAGAAAAAGCATTTGTCTAGGTCACATTTTTCTGAAAAGCTACAGGATCCTACATAAAGTTTGTCATTAAGGAATTAAAGGAGTTGCTTCAGCCTCCCTCTGACTCAATCACAGTCCAGGACAGTCTTTTCTTCTACTTTCATCAGTTTTCCTCTTACATATAAAATCAAAAAATTCTTAGAGTAAAAGACACTACAGAGGGGTAAATTCTAATATTATGTAATTGAAAGCAAATAACTCAACAAGGAATGAACAGATTTCAGGTATTACACTATATACAGGCTTCTCAGGTAGCACTAGTGGTCAAGAACCCACCTGCCAAAGCAGGAGACATAAGAGATGTGGGTTAATCCCTGGGTCAGGAAGATCCCCTGTAGAGTATGGCAACCCAGTCCAGTATTCTTTTCTTGAGAATCTCACGTTCAGAGACGCCTGGTGGGCTACAGTCATGGGGTTGCAAACAGCCAGACACAACTGAAGCAAATTAGCCCACATGCATGCATATACTACATATTATACTATTAACTACATTATAGCTGGTATTATAAATCTCTGTTGAAGGAAAATCTGTGAAGCAACATTTCGGGGTATGGTTGCTTCAGCAGTTGAAAAGACACTTTGGAAAGAAAATTTTACGCATTCAACAGTATAATATCCATGTGCAACTGGAAAAGGTTAATTCACCAATCTATGACAGCTTCTCAAACCCAAATTTGTCAAACCTCAATGGATTTAAGTGTTGCCTATTTTAATTCTACATTAAAAGGTTTTTGAGAATATCTTGAGACAGTTTCTTTTCCATCTCAACACAATTAGAATATGATTATAAAAATAATTTTTCTTAAAGGAAACATCTATCTAATTAATTAATCTGTCAGAAGTCACTCCCTCATTTACACAAAAACGGCTTGTGGTTACTCTGCACCAGGCACTCTGCTGGGTGCAGGAGGGTGAGCCTGAGTTAGTAAGCAGGCTGCCATTTCCAAGAAGGCATAGAAACACTGCTGGTGAAACAAGGGGGGGAAAAACACAATTAAGTTGTGTTTATAATTAACACACTTTTAAAAAATACAAACTTCTGCTAAAGTAAATTTTGAAGAGTTTATTGGGTTTCACATTTAAATAATTAAACATTTTCCCTACTCACTATATTAATTTGTTTAGCAGCCCTGCTCAAGAAACATAAGACAAATAGAAATATAATCTTTTCCTGAGTTTAAATTCTTCTGTAATGCAAGATATAATAGGCTGACTCTGATTCTTAATTCTGACCTCATCAAGCAAGAGATTATAACTGCTGTTACTTAAAAAACAAATTAAAGTTTAATGATACCCAGTGTGAGGTAGAACTTGAACAAATAACACTGATGGCTAGAGGAGAAAACAAGCAGCCTCCTTCTTTGTCAGGAGAAAACGACAGAACTAAATGATATAAAAAAAACCTCCAAAGACATCTATTCAGGATACAGTCCCCTACTATTTAATGTGAACTCTTAAAAATTGCCATTTAAATCCATCTCAGGCAAATACCTACTGAGAAACTAAGCTATTCTTTCAGGGCTGTTTTAAACCTCTATCAAACATGGATACATTTATTTTTTTTTAATTTACCATCTGATAAGGATCTGTAACTTCTAATAACAAATGAATTTAAACCCAACACAACTCTTGTGATAATACTGAAAGTGAAAATGAAGTCGCTCAGTCACGTCCAACTTTTTGCGACCCTATGGACTATAGCCTACCAGGCTCCTCTGTCCATGGAATTTTCCAGGCAAGAATATTAGAGTGGGGTTGCCATTTCCTTGGAGAAGGCAATGGCACCCCACTCCAGTACTCTTGCCTGGAAAATCCCATGGACGGAGGAGCCTGGTAGGCTGCAGTCCATGGGGTCTCTAAGAGTTGGACACAACTGAGCAACTTCACTTTCACTTTTTACTTTCATGCATTGGAGAAGGAAATAGCAACCCATTCCAGTGTTCTTGCCTGGAGAATCCCAGGGACGGGGGAACCTGGCGGGCTGCTATCTATGGGTTCGCACAGAGTCAGACACAACTGAAGCGACTTAGCAGTAGCAGCAGCCATTTCCTTCTCCAGGGCATCTTCCTGACCCAGGAATTGAACCTGGGTCTCCTGCATTGCTGGCAGACACTTTTACCATCTGAGCCTAATCTACAGCCAATCCAGACAGGTTATGGCAAAAAGTGTGTGTGTGTGTGTGTGTGTGTGTGTTACTTTTGGCAAAAAAACAATTTGAAACATGTTTAGTTTTGATACTACTACTTTCAACCACAGAAAATTCACACACACAATGAAATAACAACTATAAAATTACCTCACGTAGAGAAGTGGTTTCCCGAATGAAAAACATGTTAATTATCCCAAGATATTTTGTTATTTTTGCTCCAGGAATGAAAGAAAGAGGTGTCATCTTAACAACCCCAACGGTGGAATTTGCACAAGGGGGAGCAGAACGATTCCGGAAGTTTCCTTCACCCATTGGACTTGCTTTTTCAACTGTCACTGCTAAAATTGGAAAGAGAAGAGAAAGCATCAAGATCACATGTTGGTGACTCAATGATTCCCTAGTGTTTCCAAATAAGTGGTGACAACATTCAGCTGTCTGTGAGGCTAAGCCATGTCATGAAAGAAAAGAAATTATCATGCACTGCATGCAGTTACAAATAGAGAGAGAAAGAAAAACGTAAGAGGAAATGCTGGAATGGAATCTTGGGGAAGAAAAATGGCATTCCTGCAAAAGAAAATGTCGATGCGGTGTAGCTACACACACAATGATCGTTATAAAGTGAAGACAAAGAAAAAGCGGTAGAGCATTAAAAAATCTGCTGTAGGAACAAATTATTACAAGAGTGTGAAAGTTGTTACATTTCCCAGTGCAGTGTTTTCCATCTCTTTTTCAGACGACTTCTTCATTGTCAACTTGTAGATAAACCTTATCTTAACTAGTTGTAGCAGGTTTCTTTTCCAAACCTTCTCGATCAAAGTTGTCATTTAAAAAATTTAACAAATGACCTTGGCTGTCTAAAAGTTAATTGTTCATAAAATAACAAATACCTACTGCTTATCAAATAACTACCATGAACCAGACACACACACACGTGTGTGTGTGTGTAATTTTCACAGCAACGCAGCGACATAGGTGTTGTCATCCCCATTTAACACATGAGGAAACTGAGGCTCACAAAACTTAAATAACTTGCCAAGGTCACACAGCTATTAAAATGACACTTTTAGGATTCAAAACCAGACCTGGTTGGTTTCATAGCCTGTGAGCTTCCCCCTAAATACAGTTCCTTCCCTTTAATGTCAACTCTTTCACTCAAATACATTTACCTCAAAGTCTACCAAAACACATGGAGTATAGATTAAAAAAAAAAAAAAGTCTTAGTCCTGATGCTGAGTCTAGCAGTGAGGTAAGAGTTGGCCACTTTCTCTCTGGAGATACCTTCTACTCTCACTCTAGACATTACTCTTAGTAATCTGACAGATGCCATATACTACCGAGTACCTTGGGCCCTGAAAGAGTCTCTTCAATAAAAGCTCATTAATTTCCTTCCACTATGTGACATAATATCTATTTATATACGTCTAAGAAAACCTTCCCAAAATAAAATACTAACAACACAACCCTGCAGCTACAATTTAAACATCTAAAGGCCCTTCAAAAGCTTTTGCTAAATGACCATTAGCATCTGCAGCTTTCACACTCCAACACATGATTGATTGGCAATGTTATTACTGAGTAGTCAGGGCCAGCCTTCACCACTGGGAAATCACGGATATGCTTCTCAAATCACAACGTGGTAGAAACATCCGCCTACTTGTCTTAATTGATCCGCGCCTTATGGTCTGAGCTTTCAGTTTAATGAGCTCTATCCAGCTGCTGCATCTGTCTGCAAAGGAACTGTAATCAACTGACGTTGCTGAAAACACAGACAGAAAACAAAAGAAAAAACAAAGAAAAAATATGGATGACGTCTCTTACTCATCACAACACTCCTCTCGATGATGTAATTTAACTGTAACTTAGGGGGAAAGGTGGTCCTTTTCAAGTCAGGTTGAGAGAGATAGTAAAGAATCAAGCTTTAGACACTGATTTGTCCAAAGCCAAGTTGTCGGTTGGCTGAGCATCTCTGGTGATGTCAGAGCTGTGTGGTCTCTTAGCGGGAACAGAAGCGGGTCTACCAAGATCAAGGAAAGGGTCACGTGCTGCGTTTTAACTAACTTCCTTTCCCTTGTTTTTATTTTACACTGTTTTTAGCTGTTTATACTTAGGACTTTAATTTACAATCAGAACTTTGTGAGTAATTCCTTGCCCTGTTTTTGCCCTGAAATCAAAAAAATAAATGAATAAATAAATAATGAGAATCAAATGTTAAAGGATACATGAAAAAAAATCACTAGTTAACTTATTTTTTGCAAACGATCTTCTTTCTACCAGTAGTAACAAGGAAGCCAAAGGGTCATTTTTATCAATATTCTATTTCCACATCTGATTTTGGCAACAAAACTTCTATTAACATGGAGTGAGGATCAAGTGTGAGCCCAACAAGTTCTCCTTTTCAAAAGGATATCTTTTACTACTGTTGAGCTAAAAAATAATATTAAAAAGCTAAAGTCTTATATTTAGAAACTGGGACACTACTAAAATGCTAGATGGCGTAAATATTACTTGAATTTCACAATCTAACTACAACAAAGCCACATTTTGGTGTCTATCCCATTGTCCAGAGCATTTCTTCGATGTCTGTATGCTTATGCACCACCACGCTAGAATTTCACACCTTTGGTGACTATTTGCTTCATTAGACAAACTCACCTCTCTGTGCAGCTGGTATACCTGAGTTAGAACTTGCACTCTCCAGGTGTTCTAGTAAGACAATATGAACAACATTAGCTTGGATGCTAAGTACAAGCCAGTATCTCTTTGCTCTTGGTTAATACTCTCTAAAAACCAGATGAATAGGAGAAAATTTTTATGGCCTCATTATAAAAGCAAACCAAATAGAAGTACTTAGGTTTAAAATGGCAGTTTCTATTGATATATGAAAACTAGCTCGGTTAATAAACACCATGCCAAGAAAGATTACTTGTTATTATAACACAAAGAAAGTTCCAGAAAGTCTACATGTTAGAAAATACCAACACAGTAACAAATGTTAGCGGGACGGAAGCAGGATGTGGGAAACCTGAACAGAGAAAAGGGTCGATGTACTGGGAAGAAAATCTGAAATGAAAGAGGGAAGGTAAATGTCTATGGGGGAAAAGCCAGTAAGATTAAGAGCTACAGACAAAGCAATGACCTGTGTCTCATAGATAAACACACACCATACATTAGCCCCGCCCCACCCACCTCACCACCAACCCCCTCATTCAAAGCTTTCACTTTCAACAGCTTCCTCTGAAACTATCATGACTTTATGGAACTAAAAGGTGACTACTTTTCACAGAAATAACTAGGAATCCCAAACTATAACCTCCTTTCTAGTACGCTCACAAAAGCAACATCTTGAATTCTTCCTGAAAGTTTATATTTTTATCATAGATATTTAAGGAACTGTACAATTCAAACAGCACTACATTAAAAAAAAAAGTCATCATCTATTTCTAATTTTCAGGCTCTACCCACACTAGCATATTTGAATTTTTGTTTCTAAGAATCTCATAACTGAAGATATATAGTGTTGCCAAGACAGAAATAACTCATAAAAACACTAAGAATAATTTGGGTCAGCCATTTTTTATTATTATAAACTAAGTAAATAAGTAAATATATAATATTTTTGTGTCTGTGTCATATGGTGATTTTGGGGGTAATATTCTTAAATTTGTAAAAGTTGTACTTTTCAAAAATCAGAAGTATACAGAATGTATCTGCCAACTGGGGGACAATGACATATCTCCCATCCCCACTCCACCTCTTTTTCCCTAAGGCTAGTGACCACGAGCTAATACTGGAGAGAGTACAGTGGTCAACATTCCTCTTGAGATACACAGCTGTCCAATAAAAGGGATCATGAGGAGAAGTTCACAAAATGACTTGTGAGGGGATCACACTGGGTGTGCCCTGACCATCATGAAGTTCTCGAGGGAGTGTCCTCCTGATTCGGGATCCTGAGGGGTACTGGAAGCCCAGAAGGAGACAGGACCTACAGCAGGAAGACTAAACAGAACTGACACTCAATTTCTAGCAACAGCTGATCCAATGCAGAAGCTGGGAAAGTAAGTGGCCCACCCCAGGCTCACATATCCCAGGAGAGTTCCAGGACTCCCAGAGGTCCTGGGCAGCACAGCCTCACTGAGTACAGACACAGAAAATACAGTTGGCATTAAAGACACTAGTTTTATCGTGTGGGGATGGGAAGAAGGGAGAGGAAGCTAAGAGAAAACATGAAAATGACTAAATTATCCTCTATACCTTCATATTATCTTGGCAATATGGAATTCCCTGGTAGCAACTGTATATGAAATGTCCACAAAAAGAGCTTATACATGTAGAATCTATCTGCTCCCATCTTCAAATATGTCAAGTGTTAAAAAGTAAAGGTATACAATGGTCTGTAGATTATCTGTGTTTTTTTTTTTTAAAAAGGATAAATAGAACATCTTTGCAAAGAGAGACAATATAGCTATTAGAAGCACTTGCCTCTTGGGAAGGAAAATGAAGGGAGAAGGGAGCTTTATTTTGGACAATGTGGTCTTTTTGCAGGGTTTGAATTTTTTATCATGTACACTTTAGTAAGTGTACTTACTACTTTCTACTACTTACTACTTTCCCCAAAGTTTTACAAAAGTGGAGAAGAAGAGAAACAAGAGAGCAAAAATATTTATTCCCAGCCCTCAAATGTGAATGAGTCAGGAGACCTCTGACCTCACTGAAGGAGAGCAGGTTCACCTTCTGCCACGTTTGCCTGGACACTCATTTTTTTCCATCAGAGAAAAGGCCCAAGAGAAGCTAGTCCTGTGGACTTCAGCACTTTGGACTGGTGTGAACACCTCAAACATTTAATGACCTCAGGCTCTCTGCCCCTTCTGATTACTGTTTGGCTTCCCAGGTAACAGCCTTTTCAAGAGAAGGTGGCATAGACATTAGCTGTCTGGCTCACTGACAAAGCAGAAATTCTGGTGGTGTGTGTGTTAGTTGCTCAGTAGTATCTGACTCTTTGTGATCCCATGGACTGTACAGCCTACCAGGCTCTTCTGTCCATGGGATTTTCTAGGCAAGGATACTGGAGTGGATTGCCATTTCCTTCTCCAGGGGATCTTCCCGACCCAGGGATCGAACTCAGGTCTCCTGCATTGCAGGAAGATGCTTTACCGTCTGAGCTACTAGGGAAGCCCTCTGCAATCTCTAGTGCGTGCATGCTCAATTGTGTCTGACTCTTTGTGACCCCATGGACCATTGCCTACCAGGCTCCTCTGTCCACGGGATTCTCTAAGGCAAGAAAACTGCAGTAGGTTGCTGTTTCCTTCTCAGGGGCTCTTCCCCACCCACGGGTCAAACCCGCATCTCCTGTTCCCTGCACTGCAGGCAGATTCTCTACTGCTGAGCCATCGGGGAAGCCCCATGCAATCTCTAAGCCAGTACTTTAAAAAGGCAACAGATTTCATACTCCGAAGTAGAAACTTTTTAAATGTCCTTGAGGCTTTGCTGGGGAGCCAATGCTCAGTTCTGGCCATTTGTATATCTCTGTGGAAGACTTTGAGACAAACACTTCGTATGTCAGGTCCCCACTGAAGCCGCAAAGAGAGTTTAAATCAAGCCACACAGCAACCCAGTTCTCTTACCATTTCCTTGCCCACTGAATACAATTTTGCTATTCAAAAAATCTACTAAGTGATAGTGATGATCCCTCAAAAAAAAACAATGCTGGAAAGTTAACAAGGCAAGCAGAACAACATATAGAACTATTTCCTTAGTATACTCTAATGACTTTTAACAGGCCTGAGCAGAGTGGGGAGGGGGATTAATCCAGATTAAAGTGGTTTAGTGGAAATGAGCATACAGATGAAAAACAAAAAGAAAATGTAGCAAGAATTCTTCCTCCTTCAATTATACCCCTGCCAGTGCTTCCGAAGTTTGAGATGCCTCCATCCTCCTAAACAATCTGTCATACCAATGACAAAGGGATGTACTAGTCACGATAAAGTCTTACACTGACTACTCTTCTGACAATTTACTATCATTAAATTTTACAGATCATCTTTGCTCTGAATAATTAAAAAAGTCTTTGAGACATTCTTTTCCTGTCACCCTAAGAAAAGTATTAAAGCTGAAAAAATTCCTGCAAACTCTGAAAAGATTCTCTGGCAGATAAAACTATGTGCAATCTGGAGTCTCTAAACTATATTGCTTTATTTTCCTATTTAAACATGCTCAGTTTTAAACTATGATGATCAAAATTTGGTTTTATGTTCCTTTAGGCATTTCCTTAATGCACTGATCAGTATCTGGCTTAATGACTGAGTGAGACAAATGATGTATGTAAACATTCAGTATATACCTGGACCCTAATGGTCTTCAAATATTGGTGGTTTGATAATGAAATTGACATATTACAGTTAAAAATTATTAAGGCATGGAGAAAAATGTAAGTTGTTTTTCACTAGAAGAAAAAAATTCAACTAGAATACACAGATAATACATATATGACAAAAGACAATTAGTTGCCCTATTTGAATCATTAAAACTTCCGATTAAAGGTGTACAATATCTTAACCCACTTGCTTTTCTTCTTTAGTCCCCATCATTCACTCCTCTCACTACCATCCTTTGTTATCTTTTTTCCCCAAATAATCCTGGTTTTTGGTCAGTAGCCCAATTCAACTTTCTTTGCTTTTCACTCCCTCGATTCCTGATTGGCTTTTACTGCCCTCGAGCTGCCTTGAAGAAGCTAAGATTCCCTATCTCTACTTCTTCATCCAACTCTTTGCTTCCTTCACACTTCTTAGGTGCAATTTTCACATTTTCCACTCTTAATAGAGTTCCTATTCATTCTCTTTCCCCTCAGTATCTTTCTCCTTTCAGGATCCCCTACTGATTGCTGTGGCCACCAATAACAAGGAAAATTTAGCATTTTTAATAGATTTCCCTGGTGGCTCAGACGGTAAAGCATCTGTCTACAATGTGAGAGACCCAGGTTCGAGCCCTGGTTTGGGAAGATCCCCTGGAGAAGGAAATGGCAATCCACTCCAGTACTATTGCCTGGAAAATCTCATGGACAGAGAAGCCTGGTAGGCTACAGTTTGTGGGGTCGCAAAGAGTCGGACACGACTGAGCGACTTCACTTTCACACTTTCAGCGTTTGGTCACGTGTGCTTAGTCTCTCAGTCCTGCCCAACTCTGTAGCCTGCAAAGCACTTCTGTCCATGGGGATTCTCCAGGCAAGAATTCTGGAGTGGGCTGCCATGCCCTCCTCCAGGGGATCTTCCCAACCCAGGGATCAAACCCAGGTTTCCCGCATGGCAGGCAGATTCTTCACCATCTGAGCCACCAGGGAAGCCCAAGAATACTGGAGTGGGTAGCCTATCCCTTCTCCAGGGGATCTTCCTGACCCAGGAATTGAACTGGGGTCTCCTGCATTGCAGTAGATTCTTTACCAGCTGAGCTACCAGGGAAGCCCACCATTTGGTCATAGTGACTAAATATATCTTAAAAAATAAGAGAGAAAAAACAGACATGCAATGAACTGTTAATATAAAAAAACTTTAGTTAATATAAAGAATTATATATACTTGTAAGAATTCAGAACCATTAGTTGGTAGGAAAAACTGAAAGCTAATTTCTGTAATTCTTATAGATTTATATTTCTAATAACTAGTTTACAATAATTTAAAGCAAGTCATTTAAGTTTAAAAAATTAAACTATATTTTAAAATCAAATTTGGTTTAACAAAAAAGTAAACTCCAATAGTCTACTGTAAAAATAAAGGAAAAAGGTTCCAATGTGGATACCTAATTATGGAGTACAATGCATTGAGGGGTGTAAGTTTTCTTTTTTACTGAAATCCAGAATGTGACCTATGTTTGTCACATTAGTCAGCAACTGCTCAGTGAAAAGAGAACTCCTCCCAGCCTCTAGTTAATGCAACTGAACGTGAGGATACCACCCCAGCATAAAGCCAAGTGACAGCAGAAATAAGCATGGGGGGTAGGGAGTAATAAAAAAATGTTTCCTCTATACAGTTTCATCCAACAGTATACAAACACTAAAAGTGACTCAATTAAACACTTTTATAGCCTTAAATTCTCAGAATTTTAGTGAAAACCATTATCCTGATATAGATTAGATTTATAAAGTATTTGATATCTATTTATATATGTGTGTGTATATAGTGGTATATGATTCACACACGTTTGTCTAACGTAAGTTCTTAAAGTCCCACAATATGGTATCTAATATCTCAAGATTCAGGTCTTTAAATGTGTATCTACTAAAGCAATATGCTAATCTTTTATATAAAAAAATTATACACATCTTTTACCCAGATTAATTTACTCAGATTCTCTATTTTTACTATATTTGCTCAATCTTTTTTCACTTTCACTTCATAAAATATGTATGATTTTAAAATTCTCTTAAAAACCATTTCAGAGTGAAGTGACATATTAAAAAAATTGACATATAGATATTAATGAAGGGGAAAAATATTATGAAAGTGCCATAAAAATTTATGATAAAAACTCTCCAGAAAGCAGGAATAGAAGGAACATACCTCAACATAATAAAAGCTATATATGACAAACCCACAGCAAACATTATCCTCAATGGTGAAAAATTGAAAGCATTTCCTCTAAAGTCAGGAACAAGACAAGGGTGCCCACTTTCACCATTACTATTCAACATAGTTTTGGAAGTTCTGGCCACAGCAATCAGAGCAGAAAAAGAAATAAAAGGAATCCAAATTGAAAAAGAAAAAGTAAAACTCTCACTGTTTACAGGTGACATGATCCTCTACATAGAAAACCCTAAAGACTCCACCAGAAAATTACTAGAACTAATCAATGAATATAGTAAAGTTTCAGGATATAAAATCAACACACAGAAATCCCTTGCATTCCTATACACTAATAATGAGAAAATAGAAAGAGAAAATTAAGGAAACAATTCCATTCACCATTGCAATGAAAAGAATAAAATACTTAGGAATATATCTACCTAAAGAAACTAAAGACCTATATATAGAAAACTACAAAACACTGGTCAAAGAAATCAAAGAGGACACTAATAGATGGAGAAATATACCATGTTCATGGATTGGAAGAATCAATATACTGAAAATGAGTATACTACCCAAAGCAATTTATAGATTCAATGCAATCCCTATCAAGCTACCAACGATTCTTCACAGAGCTAGAACAAATAATTTCACAATTTGTATGGAAATACAAAAAACCTCGAATAGCCAAAGCGATCTTGAGAAAGAAGAATGGAACTGGAGGAATCAACCTATCTGACTTCAGGCTCTACTACAAAGCCACAGTCATCAAGACAGTATGGTACTGGCACAAAGACAGAAATATAGATCAATGGAACAAAAAGAAAGCCCAGAGATAAATCCACGCACATATGGACATCTTATCTTTGACAAAGGAGGCAAGAATATACAATGGATTCTGCACAACAAAGGAAACTATAAGCAAGGTGAAAAGACAGCCTTCAGAATGGGAGAAAATAATAGCAAATGACACAATAGACAAACAACTAATCTCAAAAATATACAAGCAACTCCTACAGCTCAATTCCAGAAAAATAAATGACCCAATCAAAAAATGGGCCAAAGAACTAAATAGACATTTCTCCAAAGAAGACATACAGATGGCTAACAAACACATGAAAAGATGCTCAACATCACTCATTATCAGAGAAATGCAAATCAAAACCACTATGAGGTATCATTTCACGCCAGTCAGAATGGCTGCGATCCAAAAGTCTACAAGCAATAAATGCTGGAGAGGGTGTGGAGAAAAGGGAACCCTCTTACACTGTTGGTGGGAATGCAAACTAGTACAGCCACTATGGAGAACAGTGTGGAGATTCCTTAAAAAACTGGAAATAGAACTGCCTTATGATCCAGCAATCCCACTGCTGGGCATACACACTGAGGAAACCAGAAGGGAAAGAGACACATGTACCCCAATGTTCATCGCAGCACTGTTTATAATAGCCAGGACATGGAAGCAACCTAGATGTCCATCAGCAGATGAATGGATAAGAAAGCTGTGGTACATATACACAATGGAGTATTACTCAGCCATTAAAAAGAATACATTTGAATCAGTTCTAATGAGATAGATGAAACTGGAGCCTATTATACAGGGTAAAGTAAGCCAGAAAGAAAAACACCAATACAGTATACTAATGCATATATATGGAATTTAGAAAGATGGTAACAATAACCCTGTATACGAGACAGCAAAAGAGACACTGATGTATAGAACAGTCTTTTGGACTCTGTGGGAGAGGGAGAGGGTGGGATGATTTGGGAGAATGGCATTGAAATATGTATAATATCATATATGAGACGAGTTGCCAGTCCAGGTTTGATGCACGATACTGGATGCTTGGGGCTGGTGCACTGGGACGACCCAGAGGGATGGTATGGGGAGGGAGGAGGGTTCAGGATGGGGAACACATGTATACCTGTGGCAGATTCATTTTGATATATGGCAAAACCAATACAATATTGTAAAGTTAAATAAAATAAAATTTTAAAAAATTGCTATTGTTATCTTTTTTTCTTATAACACAGGTTCATATGAAAAAAAAGTAATTTATGGTGATACCACATCATCTCTGTTCCTCACAGTATTCAGAGAATTTTGATGACCTTCACTTGATAATGTTCTTTAAGAAATTACTTAAATTACTAAAATTACTTAAATATCAAAAATTACTTTTTGATATTTCAAATCAGAAAAATCAAGATAACTAGCAAGGTAACATGAAATCAACCATAATTTGAGACACACATCAAAACTGTTTTGTTTACCTTGAGAAACAAAACCAAGTATAACAAAACATAGAAGGGGAAAAAAACTGAACATGGATGGACAACTCAGGCCCAGGCTTACTCTACACAGTCAATTAGAATACACATAATTGAAACATATTCTCTTCAAAGAGTCTCTCATTTTCAGTAACACCAAAAGATAAGTAAAGGTTTATCTACAAGTGAAAAGATGGAAGTATTAATAAACATACTGTGCATAGCTCTTGACACTACTCTGTCAACTAAAAAGAAATAAAAATTTTCATAAATCATCTCATTTGTGATGAGAACTTGGAAAATAAATTAGTATTCAAAGTTTTCAGAATTAAAAAAGATAAACCTCAGTCAGCTTAGCTAACTGACCTAACTATAAAAACTATATTTATTTATCATATCAGTTGTCAATTTTTAAGCCTCTGGTTGCAGAAAGAAAGTAAAGTTTTTTTTTTTTAACATTTATTTCCCATCCTTGCCTTTCTATCTCCCACCTATTTCCTCTAAACTGCTAAGCTTAACTGTTTCCAGATATTTCTATTCTCTATTCAAAGCCTGTCTTCATGTTAAAATATTCAGCTACTACATTCATGATATAACACTCTATTATTACATGTTTCCTACCTTTCAAAAGCCATTCTATCCTCAAATTTTCTAAAATATTTTGAAATAACTTTTTCTAATGTATATAGCATAGCACACGTTCTCCTGGAGAGACGTCAGGAAGCAAAGACAATAAGTAAGCATGCAACATAAACCACAGTATACACGACTTTAAAAAAAATGCACAGGTAAACTTTTTAGTATTCACTGATGAATTTAAAATATAACATTCAAAGAAAGGCACGTAGGTTTTACAGTTAAGTACTTAGTATTAAAAGTTTTATATATATATATATATATAAGTATTAGATGTGATGATATTATTATGAAGCTGATAATGGTGACAACGATGATGATAAAGGCAGCAGGATCTCATTCAGTGATTTTCAAACTTTTTGAAACCCTTTCTTCTAACAAAATCACACAGAAAGCGAACACAGAAAGCACAGTGAATCAAAGCTACTCTAGTTCAGAGGTAGGTGAGCCAGCACTAACCCCGATACCTTGCCTCTTGGAAGGCCACAAGGCACCTCTGAAGAAATTCTAGGGTTTGGAGGGACAGAGTTTAAAAATCATTGGTTTAACTGATTTGAAGCTATTTGGAAAATGAACTCAAAGAAGCTCAATGTGACCTCAGGCATAATTTAGCTTTTGTTTTTAGTAATAATTGAAGAACCATACACCATAGAAACTCAAAAAAATCCGAGAATTTTAAAGGCTGGAGAGAATCTTCATCTTTTCACATTTTACAAATGAAGAACTGAGACTTCAGTGGCTTAACTGCAGATTAACTGGCCCAAGTTCTCACATTTGATATCATCAGGAGTAGAACTGAGAAAAAAGCCAGGTCTCTTGCTTTATTAGTCCACTTTATGGCCGTTTCCCATGCTCCTTAAAATAAACTGCAAATATTTTAGGTATTGTTTAGATATAACTTATTCTGCTCAAATTCTTCTTTGTTTTTCAGTTCACAGAGTATCATTTGTGCAAAATACACTGATTACTACAAAAAGCATTAGTTTTAATTACCTTTGAAAACATTTTGAAAGCTATTACTGAAACTGTAAGTTATCAATATAGACATGGTTAATTTACAGAGTTTAAATTTAATCTTCCGCAGATTTCAGTAGCTATTAACAACATGGTAAAATAGAGCTGACAGGGACCTCAACTCCACAAATAAATATTTTTATAGATTAGCAACTAATCAAACCTTATTGCTGATAGGGTTATTGGTTTTAGTTGCCCCCTCCTCACCACTGCTGGGTAAGGATAAACTAAGTGAAAACTAAAAGTAGTTTGAAACTAACCCCGTGTTAAATGTAAGTTTCTATAGAAAGCAGGTGTTTAAAAAAAAAAAATCTTATGAAGTCAGTTCAAGGAAGATTCTAGACTGTTCTGCTTTTTGTTCTAAAAGCTATATTTAAGTTATAAATCTGAACTCAGATTGTCTTTGGATTTATCCCTTCTTCTTTTTTTTTTTTAAAGAAATTCTCTATGAAGTTCTAAATGAGAATTTTATTTGGATAAAAAGGAAAAAGAACCACATGGTAACCATGTTAGAAAGTTCCAAATCTGAAAGTAGCTTAACTTTTTCAGCTCCAAAATATGAGTCAAGATCTATTTATCTTCATAGACTCTGAACTGATTTAGTAAAGACTCTACTGATATACACACAATGTGAATTTAAAGCTATTATGTATTATAACTAACTTCATATCAGATAAAGTAACTGACAAATAGAAATCATATGCATGATAAAATGTAAACATTAGAAAGGCCATCTGATTTTAAATAATGAATGCATCATTTCTCAGAATAAAAAATTTAGGAAAAACACAAACATTTATTGTATATAAACTGCTCTAAGATAAGGTACAGTAATTCTGAAATTTTTGTAAGAATTACATTGAAATCACAAGAGAAATGGAAAAAACTACCTCCCATTTTTCTCCAAAGATTGTAGAGATATAAATATACCTAATGTTACTGAATTAAGGGATAATCATTTTGCATTTGAAAAAATGTTCCTCAAATATAAGATACCCGAAAGACAGAAAGCTCATCCCTTTCTCACTTGCACTAATCCTTGCCCAAAACCTCTCTCCACATAGCTTCTGAAGAAAATAAGTATTTTGTTGTCTAAGAAAATCTAGAAGTTTCTGAAAGAGGTTACAATGTTGCTGGAAAAAATTCACCAGATAAAAATATCAAAAATACCATATGTGAACAGTTAACTTTGGGAAATCCAAATCTCTGAAAATAAAACTTTAATATATTTGAGGTATTAGAACAGAATATTACATGAAAAATTACCTTAATAAGTTATGATGAGATTACTAGAGAAATTAAAATGAAAGCAACAGTACTCCCTCCCCTTTATGAACATGAAGAAACATACAATGGGGAATGAAGAACAAATCTCCATTTCAAAATTAAGTTAAGATCACCTACAATCAAGAAGCAAGTAAAAGCATCTAGAAACTAGTATTTGTGCTTGCATTTCTCTTGCTTAACCAACCTTTAGCTGGTGGAAAAGGATGAGAAGGAAGTGAATCTGAACAGAGTTCCAGGGGAAACTGCAGAAGTTCTTCATTATCTGTAGAGGCTAGAGAAGCAAGAAAAAATATAAATTACTATGTAATGATCTCTTATTAATTTTTTAAAAATTAAGAATCTGGGATAATATATGTATTTTTCCCCAACTCAATTTATTCTGGTTATTTTCTCCTTGCTTTCTACCTTCACGTGCAGACACTGAGAGTGGTTGCTATCTTTCCAGGTGGGACTGTTAAGATTTAGAAAGGATGATACATATAAACCTCTTAGCACAATGCCTTTCAAAGAATAAGCACTCACTAATAATTATTACTATCCTACTTTTGTATTGATACTATAGTAGTTCTATAATACTTAAACCAGTTACTGTCTATTTATTTTTGATAAGTATCTGAACACATCATCATTTAACACATCTTTCAATCTGACATTTAATCAATACTATATAGGTGTAATCGGAGAAGGCAATGGCACCCCACTCCAGTACTCTTGCCTGGAAAACCCCATGGATGGAAGAGCCTGGTGGGCTGCAGTCCATGGGGTCACTAAGAGTCAGACATGACTGAGCGACTTCACTTTCACTTTTCAGTTTCATGCATTGGAGAAGGAAATGGCAACCCACTCCAGTGTTCTTGCCTGGAGAATCCTAGGGACGGCGGAGCCTGGTGGGCTGCCATCTATGGGGTCACACAGAGTCGGACACGACTGAAGCGACTTAGCAGCAGCAGCAGCAGCATATAGGTGTAATATATTCAACTTAAAATATTTTAGATATTTATTTAGCCAGCAAGTCATTAAACTTCAGAAAGTTTCTTTTTTTTCAGAGCCTCTAAATTGCTGAAGAATTAATGATACAATCTAAGTCTAAAAAACAGCCACATTTTCTGTGTAATCAGCAGTGAACCACCTATCCATGTGTGAAACAAAAAAAAGCCAGTCATATGCTTATCCATACAGTTATCCTGATAAAGAAAACAGAAAAAGTAACAGTATCTTACCAAAAAACATCATTTAGTTACCTATCCTCTATATTTTTTCACTGAACTATAAAACAGACAAATATATTTTTTTCACTGAACCATACTCCCATCTACCACAGGTTTACCTCTTTGCAATAACTTCTCAGCGTGTGTTTTTGTAGTCTGTAAAGCCTGATTTTTGTCAAAAGTTATTGCAACTGCTGTGACTGTAACCTAGAATCACAGAAACAATATGATGAGCGAAGTAATCATTCCCAAAATCATCTTCTCACAGATCTTTCTCACTACATACAACTTATACAAACTGGCTAATCTGCCTTTAGTTTTACTGGTTAAGATTCTTAACCGGAACTGCACATAAACTCAGATATTCAGACTACAACTAAGCCCAACATGTACACTGAAACCTAGGTATTCCAGAAAAAGCTCAAGAACCTTCTCTAAAGGATGGAGACTGCAGAAGTCACACTGAGACAGAATTCCCAGTGGGTATTACGCTGGAACACACATGTGATTCCACCTTTAGATAACTAGAGTTCACAAAAGTAAAATGGACAGATAAGGTCTGACTCATACTAACATGTTTAAAAATATTTTGAAATCAAGCAGTTTATACTTCTCAATTATGGCAAATGTATAATATTAAAACAGATCAAAGAAATCTTTTTAATAATAGACTAAACTGTAATTACCTGAATTAATTCATCTTCAGGGAGAGAGACTGTAAAATTGACATGGCAGAGGCAGCAGGGGATCATAGACCGGAGTTTAAAATACAGGCTCTACACAAAAGATGTAATATCACTTCTTGTAATTTAAAAATCCATAAAAAATGATTTTTAATGCATATTTTACTGTGGCAAATAAAATTCAAAAGATTAAAACATTTCTGTTTTGTCTATTCTTTCATTAAGAATACAGTTTGGGTGGGGGGAACACATGTATACCCATGGCTGATTCATGTTGATATAAAGCAAAAACCATCACGATATTGTAAAGTAATTATCTTCCAATTAAAATAAATTAATTAAAAAAATAAAAAATGGAGATATTAAAAAATGAATACAGTTTTAATATCTGAGCAGACAGTAATATTCAGTCATATTTCTAAGTCATAAAAACATAAGAAAGAGGGATTTTAAAAATTTATAAATACAGATTTTTATGCAGTTTAAAGCTATGAAATAACTCAAAATATATATCTTTTATACTATGGCATATTAGGATGGAAAGGACAACTTTGGCATTTTACTTGGTGGCAAGTTAAGACTGACAAATAAATAAAATAATTGTCCCTACCACTGTGCAAGGTATTCCAGACAATACAAGCACTTTTCTTTTTAAATCTCATGATCCTTAGGCATTTTAACTAAGGTATAGTTAGTCAGAAGGTTCCTACCTTAAGCAAGTTTTCACAGAGATCATTAAAGTTCTTATTAAGGGCTTGATTAGTCAGGTTAAGGCTGCTTAATCGGATTACTCTTACTGATGTAAACATCTAAATATGGGAAGATATAATGGCATGTCATTTCATTATTTTTAACTATATACTGTAACAGAAAATAAAATAAACAATAACTACCATACTACTACTATAATAATTATTTTCTAAAAAGATAAGATTTAATTGCAATAAGGAGGTAAAAAGAAGACACATGTTAAGAAAAAACTTGCCAAAATCACACATGCTATACTTGTTTAAAATTAAGAATAAAAGGTTTACCTGTATTTCAGATGTCCAATTATTTATACCAGGCATGATTTCTGTATTACAACTATAAAAGCCTGTCAAAATAAATTAGAGTTAAAACTTATGATACTATTTCATTTATTCTTGTTGTTAAAGGATAACATATTTCAATTATTACATGAAGTCCTAACTGTAAAATCTACTCATTCTTTTCTTCTAAAACTCTATACCTCTGGGAAACTTCAGACCACATTAATAAATCAGCATGGTTTTGGGGGTAATGATAAACATAAAAGGATTAAAAATCAGCTCACAAGTTCTAATGTAAATATTTTTAAACACTGTGTTTTCGATCTTGGGCAGCAAAGAACATGATAGAATGTAACACTGACAAAGCCTTTAAAGTTAGTGCTATAACAATTATGAACCGAAATACTGATATGCAAAATTAGTCTCCTCTCAGGTAATTTTTCTCTATTTACCTGAAGGAGGTGGGACATCAGTGAGGAGAGAATGTACATCTTCCATAGCATCTGTGTCATCAATCTGAAAATGAAAAGATTAAACCTATCACATAAATAATAAATATATAGTTATTTCAAATTTTTAAGATTATTTTTATTATTTATTAAATAGAAAACATAAAGCGTCAAGGAAAAGTAGAGCCATTTTCCCCTAAGTTAAAGCATAAAATTTGAAAAAACTTTTCTAAAATCTATAAACTTTACTGCAATAATAATTATAAATACTTCTAAATGAAATATCTTACATTACAAAGTACACTGGGTTAAAAAAAAATCAAGCCTTTTCTCAAGACTTTTTGAGGGCATGTTTCAAAAGATTTACAAAGATAACATAAATAATCACTACCTCTGTTTAAACTAATAAAGTGTAACTTTAAAAAATCTTTTGGCTAAATATGGAACTGCTTTAAAACAGAATTACATAGGGATAAATTTAAAGGTATATCTTAAAAGAGTAAGTACAAATTCCATTTTTCTTACATCTCAATATTCTGTTGTGAATTATAAATAGTGAACATATCCAACTGGACATATATAGACATTCCTCTGTACCTTGGGGGTCTAAGTCCTATCTCATACCCTTGAGGTGTCAAGAATCACTTTCACTTACACTTTGCTTCAGTTACCCACAGTCATGGCCATACCTCAACTGTGGTATTCCCCAAAACATTTCACACCAAGATCTCAAGCACTCTCCAAACACAACCCCTGTGTCTCTCTGTCCCTTCTTTTACTGAATCTACACCTTGCCTTCTTGTCCACACTTGAAGCACTTCCATTCTCCAATTAGCTAGAATCCCAGGATCAGAAGTATCAAAAATGCTCTGGATCAAGGTTTAAGTAATGCTAAGAATCATCTAGAGGTTTGTGAAAGATTCCTGGGCCCCACATTGAAATATTCATGTTTGAGGTCTGAGTAGGGGCCCCAGGGTCTGAATTTCTTACAAACTCCCAGCTGGTGCCAATGCCACTTCACAGGACACTGAGTAGCACTGCTCGAAACAGAACCCTGGAGCTTGTTCTTAATCTTTCACTGACCTACTACACTTTTCTTTTTCCATTCTCAGACTGTAGAAATTATGAGAAAAGTGTACAAAGTCATATAGTTTGAGTTTTCTACAAGGTAACACTCTTATTTCAGTTAAGCCTTGAGCATCTTCTACAGCTGACATCCTAATCATTCACAGGCACTGTTCTAGACTCTTCAAGCCTCCAATCTCAACCCAGTTCAATTCTACTATCACCTTCCTGCTTTACTGAGATGCAGATGTCGGATTTTTTCTCTCAACTGTCACCTTACCAGGAAACATTTCTCAGTATCTTCATTTATTTTCCTTTCCTTCAGGATCAAAGAAAGATCATCAACCCTTTTAAAGCTAAGCATTCTACAGGGGAGTGCCTGGGAAGCAGATCTGTGAAAGCAGAGGTTCCATAAACCTTTCATGTCACATTTATTCTTCAGGAAAGTCAGTTCTGAATGTCTTTGTACAATGAAAATTCGATTACATATTCTGAACTCGGCAAGAAAACACTACAGTGCTTATATTATTATGTTTACATGTAAAAATGTTATAGTAACATTATAACCTATAAAGTAGATAAGAACTATAGTAAGTGAAGGAATAGAACCTTATTTAAATTAATTCAAATTTACAAAAATAGCTCCAAAAGTTTAATGTTTTTATTTCAACCCCAACATTAATTCTTCTCAAACCATCTACATTATTTAATCAGTCATCTGGTGTTAAACAACAGATATATTACCAAGTCTTGATATCTTCAAATTTGTTGTAATTTCTGTAAGAAAACATTCTTCTGACATTTATAACAGTTGTAATGATAAAAATTGCACCAATTTAGGATTTGATTGCAAAAATATGTATCTTATCGTCCAAAACCTTTTAGAAATTATTTCAATACAATAATACCTCCAAAACAAAGGCATCTTTTTTCCCATGTGAAAGGTCCAATTCTGTAACTTCATCAGAGCTTTCTGACTGAGATCTCAAAAGTCTTGAGCGTTGTCTAGGTTCTGGAATGGGGGATCCTATAATCTCTTCAGATATCTCCTAAAAGAAATATAATTGCTTTATATCGTATCTTTTTCTGTTTAATGGAGCTTCCGTTGACATGTAACATAGCAGTTTCAGGTATTCAACACAATGATTTGATATTTGTATGCTTCGGTCTGGTTTTAAATTTGCATATTAATAGAAAACTACGGGGCGGGTCTGTAAAATGTATTCCTAGTCTATATTTAATTATAATCTTTAGGAATAATTAAACTTTTATAGAATACATGTCTATCTCTTTTAGTCAGACACAACTTAGGGACTAAACAACCACCACCGCCTTGATACAATAATCCAGAAACTATCAGACACAGCAAGGCAACACTGACATCTAGTGTACAAAGAGGAACTACAACTGGTAGGGAACTAGCCGTTTTTCCAGCTCACAGTGTTTTCTACTCAACATTTGAAAGTCCTAAATAACTCATAAAGAATTAAAGATTATGTACCAAAATAACATTCTAATCTTTTATATCTTATGCAGTGTTAGTTTTTCAAAGCCCCAAATAGTAAAATGTGGTATATGACATATGTATCTATGTTTGTGTTTGTACACATAATACATATATTATACATGTATTTGCTATGCAACTTATTAAGCTAAATAAATTTTGACAGTTACAATGATCTTTTTAAGGTAAATGTATGGTGCAATCTTTTATGGGTTTGTAAGTTTTTACCTATTTTATAGCCAAAGATCGCAGCTAACTAGAGGTTCTAAACAGCTGCTGGCCACAAGGATATCAACAGAAAGTGGATATGTGAACACAAATGTAAAAGACAAAGCTTGCTGTTGGTATAAGAGAGCTATCTTAAAAAAAAAAAAAAAAAAAGACCAAGGAAATTATTTTTAAAAAGGTTTTTCCAAACTGTTTTCAACGTTCTCTGCTAGTGCATACCTTACATAAGACTGCCACCGCAGTTTCCTAACTCAGCTACTCCGCAGCACCTTCATATCCATTACCTTACTTGCTTTCCACATTAATCTGCCCTACATAAATCTGACAGGGTGCCTGTTACAGTGACTACAAAGTGAGAAAGAAAAGACCCTGCCTTTTTTAGTATTTTTGCCATAGACAAGCAATCTTTCTTTATACTAAACAAAGAAAATTTTAAACCATTTATTTGGTTACTTAACAAGAACTTATCTATCAGGAGGCTACTACTAGGAGGAATTGGTTGAGCCACTAGGAATACAGCCCTGATGCAGCTTCATTCTACTGAGAGCATCAGGCAAGTAAGTGAAAGTCACTCAGTCGTGTCCATCTCTTTGTGACACCATGGACTATACAGTCCTTGGAATTCTCTAGGCCAGAATACTGGAGTGGGTAGCCTTTCCGTTCTCCAGGGGATCTTTCCAACCCAGGAATCAAACCCAGGTCTCCCATATTGCAAGTGGATTCTTTATTAGCTGAGCCACCAGGGAAGCCCAAGAGTACTGGAGATAGCCTAGCCCTTCTACAGTAGATCTTCCTGATTTAAACCGAGGTCTCCTGCATTGCAGGCAGATTCTTTACTAACTGAGCTATCAGGGAAGCCCAGGAGCAACAAGCAATACACAAAAACATACTTCACACATAAAGACACACAGAAATAAGAGAAACAGAAAACAATAAAACACTGAAGGGAGATGGGAAGTACCAAAAATTGATGGGACAGTTACCATTTTTTAAATAGGGTGTTTGGAGTTGGCTTCCCTAAAAGATAAGACATTTGAGCATGGATGTAAAGGAAGGAGAAAGAATGAGTAATAGGGACAGCAAATTTAGACAATAACTTATGTATTCACAATGGAGATTTATTTCACTTACCGGAGGATTGATTTCATACAACTCTTTATTCTTGGCAATCGTGTCATTTATCTTCTTCTGCATATGAGATATATGCTGCTCGTATGAGCCATCATTAGGAGTCTTTCCAGCAATCTGAATACCACCAGGCGTTGGTAAAGCTGCTAAGTACACACCGGTGGCCGACTGGTAAAAATAATGGGGGAATAATGAGAAAAAAAATATCTAAATCATAACAGTCCTTCAGTATTCATATTCAGAAATATGGTCCTTGTCCTGTAGGAAAAAGATAATTAGCACCAGTGTTCGCACAGGACATATGTAAAAGAACACAGAAAACCAGAACTGGTAGCACAGGGGTTGGTTACTCCCAGTGAGAACCCTGGGTAGGTCAGACAGTAGTGAAAGGACAATTTCCTTGGCTCTGCACACACAACTGGACTGTAATGTGCACAGAAAGAAACAGCTCAGGAAAATACGATTGAAAATTGTAATAAAATAAGTATTTCATGAATGAGTAGTTTATCTTTAAAATGGCAAAAGTAAAAAAGAAACTTATGCAAAGCAAGTAAAGAAACTGAAGTTCAGAAAGGATAGGAAGCTTACTCAAGATCACATCAATAAATGTGGAGAAGAGATGTGAATGTGTTTCAAACTCTTAAAACCAAGAACTTTCCACTATATCATCCTAACTTCATAATCACCAAGAAAGAAAACCTGATACAGATTTATTTTAAATATTTAATTAAATAAAATTCTGACTTTGTAACAGTACTGCATGTCATTAGTACTGAAAACCTATTAGGGGAAATACAAAACAAGATAAAACACACACACATATGTGCTTTATGTTTAAATATGTTTCTGTAAGGAAAGAAAGCAAAAAAAAAATGTATAAAAGTACCCACAGCAAATCATTAACATCAAAGGAGTAGAATGGAGAAAAGAGAAGACAATTCTTTTAACTCTGGATAGTTGCATAAATTGTAAGAGCTGTTGTTGTTACTAAAATTTTTAAGCAACTGCCAATTTTGTTAAAGTCCATCCTGGAAAGCGTGTGGTGCTCTATGAAGTCTGGTCCCCAGAAGCTCTTTCTCCTGGTTTGTTCACATGTCCATGACTGGACTCACAACCCAGTCTCTGATGCTCAAACTTAGAATGCCCTCCGCACCATATGAAGCCTGAGAGCACCATCTCTTAACACTTTCTTAACTGCATTCACTAATGAGGCAACAACCCAGCATAGCTGAGAACACAAACTCTGGAACTAGACAGGCCTGCATTTGAAACTGAGTTCTGGTATGTACAACCATATCACTTTGGACAAGTCTCAATCTATTATGGCATCTGTCTTCTCTTGTAAAGTTAAGATAATGTCACATTCCTTCCAGAGCAGTGCAGTGCCACATACCCAGGAGACACTCATCAGAGATTACCTATTATGAAAGCTACTCTTGGGACCTTGAGATTCAGGTGTACAGACTAAAAAAGTCTCCAATAGTTACAATGAGTGTCTCTAGTGATTAAGAAGAAAAGATCAGTAAGAATCAGAAAAGGCAGTATTTGAGGCAGGAATGTTACCAATGCTGAGAAGGAAAAACCCTATGTTAGCAAGTATAAACAATAATAAAGTCCAGACAATGGTGGCCAACTTACAAAATAAGGTCTACATGGTAATTCTTAGAAATGTGACTATAAGAATTATAATCTGAATACAAAAATAGAATAACAACATAAATATAAATTTATATAATAGTTTATTAATTTAATTTCAAAATAATTTCATAAAGAAATATAAAAGTATCTGAAAGTCTATCACTGGGTTTCTTTTCTTCTTATAATGTCCCTAGCCTTTAGAAGTCTTAATGCCAATAGCTAAGTCTTCTTAAAAGACTCTTTGAATCTCATAAAACAGAATCTACAACTACATGAATCACAAAACAAAAACAAAACATCTTGAAACTTACCGCTAAGCCCATCAACATATTTTCACCCACTGTGATCTGAATTCTCAGTCCAAATAAAGCATTCATTGCTTTGAGTTTTAGTTTATTCATTAGCTGAGTATGCACTTCATATTCCATAAATGGCAAGAGATTACTGATGGCTGTGGCATTTGCTTCTGCCTGTGCCTTCTTTTTTAAGCGACACAACCTATTAAGGAAAATAATGTAGTCAGTGGATAGTGTTCCTGATACCATCTTAAGCAATATCCAATTTTTAAAACTTCATAAAAATGTGCTTAATTAAAAACATTTACTTGCTTCAGATGGGCTTATTATGTTTTATCAATAATCCTTTCTGCCATTTTTTCACTGTATACACTTTTGGTAAAAGTCCCATTTTGATAAACAAAATGAAAAAAAAATCTCAAAATCTCTAGAAATGAAACAAACAGTAATCAAAATCATCAGAGAATATAATTTTAAATCTTAGGTTTCATAACTCCACATGATCATATAATGGGTGGACAATAGAGAAAACAGTTAATTTACTCATTAAAAGAATATAAAACTTGAGTATCTACTACATGCCAGGCACTGTTCTAGGTGGTGAGCAATGATCAAGGAGTAAAACACAGAGACCCTGCTCATGACTGTATTCCAGGGGAGGAGTAATTAAAAAAAGGCAAAGAAACAAAGCCAACTGCAGACAACACTTAAGAATCAGGTGTGTGCAGAAAATAAACCAGGGGAAGAAAGAATAACTGGACAGAAGGCCTCAGCGCAGAGATAACACCTGAGCCAGGATCTTAAAGGCAAAATAGAATTGGGACTGCTGGAGAAAGACAATGATGGAATGAAGTTGGCATATTACAAGAACCAAAAGGAGACCATTGCAGCTCCAGTGAAGTGAGCAAAGGTGAGGGCAGCACAGAGGAGGATGCAGTTAAGCATGGGCATGAATATGTTAGGACTGGTCATGGTGAGGAGTTTGATTTTATTCTACCAGCAATGGGAACGCCAGATAGATTTTAAGAAGTAACATGATCTAATGTATATTTTAGGACACCATTTATACTGCTACACAGAGAATGGTGCAAAGAGAACTGATGTGGGAATGGTGAACAAGACCTACTTAGGTGACAGACAGCAAAAGCTTGGACTAAAAAGTTGACTGAAAAGATGAAGAGAAGATCCCCAAACTGGTAAGCCAGGCTGCTCAGGCCAGTAGTTGTTAAAAAACAATTGCCGGGCTCCATCCCTAGGGTTTCCAAATCATCAGTTCTGGCACAGAGCCTCAATATGCATTTCTATACATTCCCCCAGGACGGTGATGCTATTGGTCTAAGGGCCACACTCTGAGAACTGCTGAAGAAGACTACCTAAAACAAGGAAAAAAAAAAAAAACTGGATAAACTATGTACTTTTAAAAATCTTCCTAAAAGCAGGACCAGGGCAAGGGGCAATACAGGGTATAAATGTAAGTGGGCAGCATAAGGAAGTTCTTTCGTGGTGGTAAACAGCTGTGGATCTTGACTGTGACGGTGGTTTACACCATCTATTTGTTGGATAAAACTGCATAGACATATATATACACACACACACACAAATACTTAAATGAATGCAAGTATTACAAATGTAAAACTGATTCAGGTCTGGAGCATAGTTAAAACCATTACAACAGTGTCAATATCCTAGCTGATACCCTACTACAGCTGTGTAAGATGTCACCAATCGGGGAAGCTAGGTGAACACAGGACTTTTTACAATATTTGCCAAAGCAAGTAAAACACAATGAATAATAAGCAGCAGAAACAACAGAAAAAAAAATGTTTTAGAAAAAAAAAAAAATGTTTTAGATATTAAAATAATCAGTTACAGAATTAAACACAGACTATAGTATGTGATATCAGATTTGAAAAAGAATAAAATACAACTTCTGGAAATAAAAAATCAAAAATTTTAAACCCAATTATTAGGCATAACAGTATATTAAAGACAGCTGAAGACAAAACTAAAGAACTGAAAGATAAGAAAATATCCAAAATATAACATAAAGAAATAAAAAGATTAAAAATATAGATAAGAAAGTAACAGACATAGAAGAGGCGGTCAGAAAGACACACATACTTTAATTGGAATATCAAGACGAGAGAACAGATGAATCACAGAACTAACCTAAAATTTTTTAAAACACATGAAAGATACCAATCTATAAATTCAAGATGTCCAAGGTATAGCAATTAGGATAAAGAGAACTCCATACCTAATACTCTACAGGGAAACTGAAGAAAACTGAAGACAAATAAAATAGCTTGCACACAGCCTGAGGGAAAAAAATAGACAAACTTCAAAAGAAGAACAGTTAGTCTAAGAGGTTATTTCTCAACAGTTGCAATGAAGGCCAGAAGGCAGTGGAAGAGTATTTTCAATGTGCTTAAAGAAAATAACTGCTAGCCAAAGATACTGTTTAAAGATAAAATAGGCTCATTTTCAAACACGTAAAAATTGTTCACCATCAACAGATCCATCAAAAAAATACTCAAGGAGATAACTCAGGTGAAAGAAAAACTATTCTAAATGGAAGGTCTAAGATGCAAGACGGAATGAAAGCAAAAAGGAAATACATTAGAAATATAAATAACTCTGATGTGGGGAGGTTAGGAAAGAGAACAATGTCTAAGAATACCATATTTGCAATGAAGAACTGAATAGAGCAAGTATCACTTATGAAAACAGGAAAGACCAATATGAGAGAAATGGATAAAATCAGCAGTTCAATATGGAACAAGTATGAGATGCTTATGAAAGTGGGGTATAAAGTAGACAGCAAAGTATATGGGTCTGAAGCTCAGAAGAAAGTTCTGAACTAGAGCTATAAATTTAGGAGTCCTAGACTTACAGACAGAATACAGATATATAGGAGTTGATGACTTCAACTAGCGAGAGAGCTTCGAGAAGAGGGTCTGAACTCATGGCTCTCAAGGAACAAGAAATGAGGAGGAATGAAGACTACATATAAAGGCAGGAAAAAAGAGGACATGTGGCATTGTGAAGTCATGAATTTCAAGGAGAAAACGATCAGCTGTGTGATTATTGCTGAGACCTTAAGTAAAATGAAGACAGAAATGCTCCATGGATTTGGCAGCCTGGCAGTTGTTAGTGACCTAGATAGCTGCAGCTGTTTCCTGTGTGCCTTCCAATTTCCTATTCCAGCACACTTTAAAGAGAACTCTTAACAGCTAACTGAAATTGTTTAAAAAAAAACAAAACAAAACACAAAAAACCACATAGCACCATTCTTAAAAAGAACAAAAAGTCAACTTCCAAAATGTATCAGATATTTAACGTCATTAAAGCATACTGAGTCACATCCCTCACCTGTGACAGGTTAGTTAATAATCTTCATAATAATAAACATTTGTACCTAATTTCAATTTTTAAGACTGCTTTTGCATTAAAGTTTATCTGAGTCTCATAAAGAGGATTATTTTTCCTTCCAATTTTCCATACAGTAAAATCATATGGATCAAATATGTCTATTTGACTTCATACTCTACATTCCTTCAAGGACCCCAAGTACTGTCTTCACAAACATACCTTGCTTGAATGAGACAACCTTTTCCAATAACTGTTGCATCCACTGGGAGGTCTATGGTTGTGAAGAGAACATCAGGAACTTTTTGTTTCCTGCAGTTATTGCAGTATGTGAGATGAGCTGGAAATGGCATATTCAGTTCATCATATGGTATATGGCAAAATCCACAGCCTGCAGGCAAATTTTCTTCTAGCCTATATGGATACATTAAGGGGAAAAAAAGGCATTCTTGAAAAATTCTACGCATTTTTCCAAAAACAAATATTCTCTATCCAGTACCTGTGTACAAACTATATCATAACTTTGACCATAATAGGTACTACTATGATTGATAAGAAATAAACAGGAAATCAGAACCACACGTTGTTATGAAAGAAGAGGCTTATACAAGTAGAGAGGCATTTTCTATCAATTATGTTTTTTTTATTTTTTTAATTGAAGGATAATTGCTTTACAGAATTTTGTTGTTTTCTGTCAAACCTCAACATGAATCAGCCATTGGTATACATATATCCCTTCCCTCAATTCTTATGTTTGATGACCTGACAAAAACCACTATTATTCCAATGGTTTCTTCTTTAGAATACAACATAAAAATGAATGGTTGATATATGACAGAAATCAAACCAATATTGCAAACCAATCATCAATCAATTAAAAATTAAATATTTTTAAAAATGGCTAGATAATAAGAGTGATATGCTTTTATTATCTGAAAAGATAATACACATAAAATCAGAAAATAATTCCTAAGGGAAAAAACTTTACCAATCTGAAAAAAATCTACAGTTAGAAACAAATGTATTTAAGAGGGGGAAAAAAAGTCAAAGCTAGGCACACTCTAAAGTTTCTAATTTCTAATGTCTGTTGTAGCCTTTCAGAGAAACCAAAACACCTGTGTTTCAGAAATGAACATTTATCATACATGAAGCAGAAAAAAATAACCCACAACCTTCCCATTCATTGTAAAATGTCTACTGTAATAGGCTGTTTATGAAATCACTTTAGAATGATAAAATCTTTTTCCAGTCATTAAATCTGAAGAAATCAGGAGAATAGGAAGGGAAGAGGGAAACTCCACGGAGAACAGCAGGATTTCACAGTCACATCCATGAATCTGAAAAGATGTGGGTTCTCAATTGTGTTTCATCTAAAAGTTTACAAGTTACTATATTTCCCAGGAATCAGGCTTTGCATAGATTCTTTGTATACATTATTTCACAGAATAAGCCTCTAAATTATTAAGTTTCTCCCAGATATTATTCTTTTACTGGTGGGATGGCATTCTGGCTTATTAGAAGTAACAGGGGAAACAGATATGAGCAGAGCTGTGAGCCTAAGCAAGTCATTTAACCTCTGAGAGTCTCCTCTATAAAACTGGAACAACAGTATCTACTCAGAAACGTTCTTTTTTTTTTTAAAGATTAAGAAAACTATAGCTACATGAACACCCCCTTCAATATAATGCCAAGCACAGGGAAACAAAACCTAGTTTCACTTGGCCTGAAACCAAGCTGAGATGCTAAGTAATTTGCTCAGTCACAAAAAGTACTAAGTAGCAGACATCAGATTTTAAAGTCAGTTTGTTTGAATCCAAAGGTCATGTGGTACAAGGGGGCCACAGAAAGATGAAAATTTGGGACAACTTTTAACCAAATAACTCCCAGAAATTTGAACACAGGTGGTGTAACATCATAAAGCATAAAGAATAAAAGTGCTAAAATGTATGACGTTCAGTTCAGTTTAGTCACTCACTCGTGTCTCTTTGCGACCCCATGGACTGCATGACATGAGGCTTCCCGGTCCATCACCAACTGCCAGAGCTTGCTCAAACTCCTGTCCATCAAGTTGGTGATGCCATCCAACCATCTCATCCTCTGTTGTTCCCTTCTCCTCCCGCCTTCAATCTTTCCCAGCATCAGGGTCTTTTCCAATGAGTCAGTTATTGGAGCTTCAGCTTTAGCATCAGTCCTTCCAATGAATACTCAGGTTTGATTTCCTTTAGGATTGACTGGTTTGATCTCCTTACTGTACAAGGAAATATCAAGAGTCTTCTCCAAGATCACAGTTTAAAAGCATCAATTCTTTGGCATTCAGCTTCCTTGAATGGTCTACCTCTCACATCCATACATGACTACCGGAAAAACCATGCCTTTGACTAGATGGACTTTAGTCAGCAAAGTAATGTCTCTGCTTCTTAATATGTTGTCTAGGTTGGTCATAGCTTTTCTTCCAAGGAGCAAGCGTTTTTTAATTTCATGGCTGTAATCACCACCTGCAGTGATTTTGGAGCCCAATAAAATAAAGTCTGTCACTATTTCCATTGTTTTCCATCTATTTGCCATTAAGTGATGGGACCAGATGCCATGATCTTAGTTTCCTGAATGCTGAGTTTTAAGCCAGTTTTTTCACTCTCCTCTTTCACTTCATCAAGAGGTTCTTTAGTTTCTCTTTACTTTCTGCGATAATGGTGGTGTCATCTGCATATCTGAGGTTATTGATATTTCTCCCGGCAATCTTGATTTCAGCTTGTGCTTAACCCAGGTCTGGCATTTTGCATAATGTACTCTGCATATACGTTAAATAAGCAGGGTAACAATATATAGGCTTGATGTACTCCTTTCCCTATTTGGAACCAGTCTGTTGCTGGTTCCATGTCCAGTTCTAACTGTTGCTTAAGAATTTTCCACAATTTGTTGTGATCTACACAAAGGCTTTGGCGCAATGAAACAGATTTTTTCTGGAATTCTCTTGCTTTTTCTATGATCCAGTGGATGTTGGCAATTTGGTCTCTGGTTCCTCTGCCTTTTCTAAATTCAGCTTGAACATCTGGAAGTTCATGGTTCACGTAACGTTGAAACCTAGCTTGGAGAATTTTGAGCATTACTTTGCTAGTGTGTGAGATGAGTGCAATTGTGCGGTAGTTTGAACATTCTTTGGCATTGCCTTTCTTTGGGATTGGAATGAAAACTGACCTTTTCCAGTCCTGTGGCCACTGGTGAGTTTTCCAAATTTGCTGGCATGTTGAGTGCAGCACTTTCACAGCATCATCTTTCAGGATTTGAAATAGCTCAACTGGAATTCCATCATCTCCACTAGCTTTGTTCATAGTGATGCTTCCTAAGGTCCACTTGACTTCACATTTCAGGACGTCTGGCTCTACGTGAGTGATCACACCACTGTGGTTATCTGGGTCATTAAGATCTTTTTTGTATAGTTCTTCTGTGTATTCTTGCCACCTCTTAATATCATCTGCTTCTGTTAGGTCCATACCATTTCTGTCCTTTATCGTGCCCATCTTTGCATGAAATGTTCCCTTGGTGTCTCTAATTTTCTTAAAGAGATCTCTAGTCTTTCCCATTCTATTGTTTTCCTCTATTTCTTTGCACTGATCGCTGAGGAAGGCTTTCTTATCTCTCCTTGCTATTTTCTGGACCTCTGCTTTCAGATGGATATATCTTTCCTTTTCTCCTTTGCCTTTCACTTATCTTCTTTGCTCAGCTATTTGTAAGGCTTCCTCAGACAACCATGTTGCCTTTTTGCATTTTGTGACTGGTGATGGATGTAAAGTCTGATGCTGTAAAGTACAATATTGCATAGAAAACATTCCTAACCTGGAATGTTATGTCCATGAATCAAGGTTAATTGGAAGTGTTCAAACGGGAGATGGCAAGAGTGAACATCAACATTTCAGGAATCAGTAAACTAAAATGGACTGGAATGGGCGAATTTAATTCAGATGACCATTAAATCTACTATTATATCTACATTATATCTATTATATCTACTAGTGGGCAAGAATCCCTTAGAAGAAATGGAGTAGCCCTCATAGTCAACAAGAGAGTCTGAAATGCAGTACTTGGGTACAATATCAAAAATGATAGGATGATCTCTGTTTATTTCCAAGACAAACCATTCAATAGCACAGTTATCCAAATCTATGCCCCAACCACTTATGCTAAAGAAGCTGAATGGTTCTGTGAAGACCTACAAGACCTTCTAGAACTAACACCAAAAAAGATGTCCATTTCATCATAGGGGATGGGAATGCAAAAGTAGGAAGTCATGAAATACCTGTAGTAACAGGCAAGTTTGGCCTTAAGAGTATAAAATGAAGCAGGGCAAAGGCTAAAAGAGTTTTGCCAAGAGAATGCATTGGTCATGGCAAACTCCCTCTTCCAACAACACAAAAGACTACTCTACTCATGAACATCACCAGATGGTCAACACCAAAATCAGATTTTTGCAGCTGAAGATGGAAAAGCTCTATACAGTCAGCAAAAACAAGAGCAGGAGCTGACTGTGGTTCCAATCATGAACTTCTTATTGCACAATTCAGACTTAAATTGAAGAAAGTAGGGAAAACCACTAGACCATTTACGTATGATTAAATCAAATCCCTTAAGATTATGCAGTGGAAGTGACAAATAGAGTTAAGGAATTAGATATGAAAGAGTGCCTGAAGAACTATGGGTGGAGGTTCATAATACTGTACAGGAGGAGGTGATCAAAATCATCCCAAATAAGAAGAAATGCAAAAAAAGTATGAAAACATTTGAAATATGAAATGTACAAAATGGATAATCTCTAAATACTGACATCCTAGGGAATTTTTTTCTTCCTTCTACTCTCCTACATTTTTTCAAATTTTCTTTAGTAAGCGCTAATAATTTCATGTGTCCATCTAAGCCATTATATGGAAACAACCAAACTGCATGAGAAAGGCTGTTCATTAAATTAGGCTTCTACCTACCACAGAATGGAAGCTACTGACATAAGCAAGAACTATATGGCAGCCCTGGGACAACTCACTGGCAAAGTCAGTTTCCTCAACAGAATATTCCAACTGTTTAGTATACTTCAAAATGTCCAACCTTCACTTTCCTATTATTTACCATGACTTTTAATGCTCTGAAAAATATTATGGTCAAAATCCATTTTTAATACTGACAAAAGAAACTAACCAAGGTCTTTGTAACACATTTTTCTTGGCTACATAGAGACTTTCAAATTTATAGTAAATTTGATAACATATAGATTTTTTTTTTGGCTTTCTTCCTTAATATATATTATACATTAATACTGGGGAAAAATATGCATAGTGTTAGGTAAGAAGTATTTAAGATTTATATTATTCAGGCAAGCTCTGGTATCAAACTTACAGCTTTTTGTATATATAGTTGATAACCTCATCTTTTTATTTATGGACACTAACAGATTAAAGGAACCAATAATCAAATAAACCAAAAAGCAGTCTCATTTTACCCAATGCTTTCATTTTTACTTTCTCTTTTACATATCTTAAAGTCATATTTCACAAGATTTTTATACATAATTGAAGCTTTTATATATAATTTTCATACAACATAGTGTCTGTTTTATAATTAGGAATTTTCTTTATGGAAATTGTGTCATGACCTTTTCCTATTTTGGAGGTAGAACAAAAGGAAAAGAAAGGAAGAGAAAACTCAAAAGAAATTATTTCTACATTGTAGCAAACACAAAAACATATACCTGAAATTCTTCAATTGGTAATCATATGTGCCATTTACTGAGGTGTTAGAAATAACAGTGTGCGTCATGCAGTGCAGAACCCAATACTTGTTTGTTGCTATGGTGTTGCTATGGATTAGGTAAAAATCAGTCAAGTGCCTGGTCCTGATTTCTGCACCGCACCCGTGTAACCCGCCCTCATAAAGAAGGATTATCCCAGCTCTGAGAAGAAGAAAGTCAAACTTTCCCTTCTCTACCCTTAAGGAAAATAAGCCATGCTGTCGTGACAACCTCTGTTCCAAACAGCCCTCCACGGTGCCATCCTGCAAAAATCTAGGGTTCAGTACAGCTGCCGTGCCGGATGCAGATAAAATACAGACCTCTTCACTACAAGAGAAAAAAAAAAAAAAATGTAACCAAGTTAATATTTTCAGGCAGTCTAACTTACCAAGGTGACAATTTAAATTTAAGATAGACTTTACTAAATATTATTATCACTGGATTACCTCCTAAATCTAGGATAGAAAATAGAAGTAATATTGTTAAAATGAAGAGGAAGAGTATTCTTTGCCACTTAAAAATTGTAAAAGATTAGTATTAGTGACAATTTCTTTAAAATATGGCAAAGCTTATAAAGACTGGAATGTTTCAAAATAATAGTAGTAACAAACTATATTGCTGAATCCAGCAATAGCCCATTAAACTGTAATAAAATACTCTTTAAATGAATATTGAATTTTATTAAAATTATTCTAAAAGCACAACTATGTAAATATCTATATTGCTTTAGCTTAATTTAAACTTAATAATAAAAAGACAACTGACACAAACATCCAAAGTATACTAGACAGAGCTTAAGCTACATCATATTATATATATGATAAAAACCGATTTTCCAAAGAATTATCTGAAACTCTTTATTACATATTACCCAACTTGAAAGCCAAAAAACAATCAACATAATTATTGAATTATGAATGAGATCACCCAAAGCTAATGGGAAAAGTAGCAACCTAGGGACAATACACTTGAAACAAAGTAAATGGATAAGAAGCAAGGCCATAAAAGAAATGATCTGCAAGAGGCCAGGCTTCTAACGGTTAAATGCACATTGAGAATATAAAAAAAACATAAAGCCACAGAAGGCACTGAATCAAAGAGCTACTAGAGCAGGTGTGCATTTCAAGGTGTGCACTGCAGGGAACTAAACCAGTAATAGTAAGTAGGACGGGTTAGAACAGAAAAAAACTAGTAAAGACAGGATTTAAATACAAAATTTCTGAGGTCTCCAGGGAAAACAGAAGCTTACATCAGGTGAATGCAAACTTCTAAACAAATGAATTGGACTCATTTCTGTAGACTCCTGCATCTGTGACTTATCTCCAGCAACTGAATCCACACCTCTGGCCTTCTCCACATGCTACTCTTTTCACCCTGAAAACCCTCCCTATGCCTTTTCTCTTCATTGATATAACTCATCTCTCAAGATACAGTTCAAGCTTCAGTTACTTCATTAAAACTTTCTTCCAATCCTCCTATAGCCCTCTAGGATCCTAAGATATCCTGGGATATCTCTACCATAAAATGTATTATGCTTGTCATAATTCTCCAGGAGAATGTGAATCTGATGGTAAGAACTATGTCTTCTAAAACTATACCCCTAAGAGCTGAAAGTATATGAAAATAAATCCACAAATAGAGCAAGACTATCTACTGGGAAGAAAGGCAGGATAAGCCTAACAAGGTTAGTAGGTTAACAAAAGTAGAACAGCTACAATGAGAATAGAGCAGTTCAAGAGTATAATATATACAAAGGAGTACTACTCAGCAATGAAAAGGAACAGGTTCTTGCTGTTACAGGGATGACACTCAATTTAATCTCAACTTAAACATGCTGAGTGAAATTAAACAAAAAGGAGTGCATAATGTTAAGATTCTATTTACATAAAATTTTGTAAAAGTGAAAACTTATTCTAGTGATAGAAAGCAGATCAGCAGTATATCCTATGACAGGGGTGGGATGAGAAGGGACTGAAGGGAGAGAGTACAAAGGAATATAGAGAAGCTTTGGGGGTGATATATGTGTTGACTGTCTCAATGACACTAATGGTTTTATGGTTTCATGACTGATGCTAATGGTTTCATGATAATAATGGTTTCATGAGTTTTATGGTTTCACATAAAAGTTATGTTAGAACTTTTCAAAGTAATGTACTTTAAACATGTGAGATTATATGCCTATTATATATCACTAAAGTTGTTTTTTAAAAAGAGTATAATATATAGTCTGCAAAGAAAAAAAAAGGATCCTTAGAGAATTAAACAGCATGGCTCTGTAACATCCTCATTTATTACAGTCTAATCATTTTTTCTCCAACAAAAATGATCAGCACCACCACAAGAAAGTTATCCATGTAATAGCTGGCAGTTAAGAATTACCCAACAGAAGGTGGAAAAATAAGACAGCCTAAAGTCAAACAGTGTCTGCTGCTGCTGCTAAGTCACTTCAGTTGTGTCCGACTCTGTGCAACCCCATAGACGGCAGCCTACCAGGCTCCCCCTGTCCCTGGGATTCTCCAGGCAAGAACACTGGAGTGGGTTGGCATTTCCTTCTCCAGTGCATGAAAGTGAAAAGTGAAAGTGAAGTCGCTCAGTCGTGTCCGACCCTCAGCGATCCCATGGACTTCAGCCTTCCAGGCTCCTCCATCCATGGGATTTTCCAGGCAAGAGTACTGGAGTGGGATGCCATTGCCTTCTCCGCAAACAGTGTCTAGATGACATCTATTACCAACTTCTGAAGGAGTGGAAAGTAGGGTTCAAGGATGGCAGACAGCAAGTAAAGTCAGAACCTAAGTAAGGAACTGGGAAAACTCTTGATTAAGAGAAGGGCCAAAATAAACCAGAAATAAATAAGCAAATAGGATGAGTAGGAAAATATCAGGTTGTGATCCAAGAGTGAAATTTTATGGTTTCAAATTTTTAAAGAGGAACAGTTTCATGCAATAATGAAGTCAAAATAAGGTTGAAAGTCAACTAAGGATAGAGGACTTGAGAATGAGAAAGCACAATGACAGACTGTTAGAAGGGAGATAATTGTGTTTAACTGGAGGAGATGGGCAGGAAAAAAAAAAGCAGAAAAAAGTTTTGGAGGTAGAAAATCCTGAACAGTGGATTGGCACGGACTTAAATGGGGAAGAAGTTGTCCAAATGAAAGACAGGAGAAAAAGAAATTGAGAACTGAGAGTATGGAAGTCCCTTCCTAACTGGGTAGCATTAGGGAGATTTGTTGGTAGGAAAAAGTTAAGTTATAGTTAATTAATGAAGGCAGAAAGAGTTTACAAATGAACTTGAAAGACACACGGCGGTTTGTTTACAATAGATTAAGAGTTTCGAAATCCCAGAGGAAAGAGCTGGTGGAGTCACAAACTGGAGTAAAGTAGGCTTGGAGTTAATACTTGCTGTGTGCCAGTATTATATTCTCATTTAATGCCTCAATAACCTTAACTGACAGGTAGTTACTGTCTCCAATGTATAACTGAGGCTTGGAGGAGTAGAACAATTTTCCTGAAGTTTCACATTAACTAAGCAGTAAAGATAGCATACGAATTTCCTCTTGATGTATTCTAAAAAAGCCCACACTAACTGGATCAATCCACTTTTCTTCTTTTCTCCGTATCTGCATAAAGCTTTTCCCCTTTCAGATGACAATCTGTAAACCACAGCATCTAGAAAATCAAGTTGTTATTATCATTTACCAGATGCTAGTTGATTCACTGTAGCCCACTACAGCATGACAGCCTAATGCTTTGGCATGGGATTTTATTTCTTGTCTGATTTCTGCCCACCATGCATCTCGAGTTTCTGGTTCATCTGAAAAATAAATTTTAAATCAGTTCACTACTCAATAGCATATTGTCTATTTGAACAAGAAATATTTAAAGTACGCATACTCTGGAAGGCAAAGAACTACTATTCTACAACAGGTTTTCAAACTTCACATCTTTAAAATGCTACTTCTCAAAAAGCTTATTAACATTTTCATTTAATGCTACGTCTCAAGAAGTTTAACATTTTAAACTCAGGTGCAAAAAAAAAATAAATAAATAAACTCAGGTGCTAGAAAATAAATCATCTAGTTCTATTTGCTTTTTTGCTTTAGGGCTATCTATAGGGATCTGTTTTATGAAATACAATTTGAAAGGTAGACCCAGAGTTTTCAGACTCTAATCTTAAACTAAAATGACTTCCTATGTCTCACCTCACTGAGTGAGCACCTTGAGTCATATCCATAAATTTATTTTAAATTCTGATTTCATTTCCTGTACTTAATTTTTAATAATGCAATACATTCTGGGTTCTCTGCAAGGCATAGATTTATCAACATTAAAAAGCAGAAAGCCATCTATAGCCATCCTTCTAAAGAGATGTGGGTCCTGAAGCAAAGTGACAAGAAATAAAGGGACTGGCCAGTTCAAAATAAAGAAAGCAAATACATTGAAAACATTAGTACGAAGAATCTAGTTAATGTACATAAGGACAAATTTCAGAAAGAACACTGCAACTCCATATATAGCTCTGTCATTAAGAAAATGCTTTCAAATCACAGAATCACATTTTATTACCATAGAGTAGCCCAACATTGCTTGCAATGGAGCATTATAGATGGAACATCTGTCACATACACTTTCTAATTACTTGCATTTAGCTGCAAACTACTGATGAACAGCAGCTGCATATATAGTTAGCTTTTCATGCCCAAAGATGTTAAAAACAGAAACGGTCTATAATCAGCATATCCTAAATTGTTTCTTTTTTTGTGGCCAATTCCATTTGGGAACAATTTGGAAAAGAAAAAACCTGATCAACTCTAAATAAGATGCTAAGCTCTTACTGTAAATCTTTCACATTAAAAAGGCACTATTACGACTAAAAATCCAACAATCCAAAAGCCTTCTGAGTTTCTGTACATATGCAGTTTTCAAATACGTTTTTCAAAATAAGTAGAATAAGTAGAATCATACTCACTAGTGAAATACTGAAGACAGCAAAGTAAAGAAAGGGTAAAAGCCTTGTTATAGCTCACATTCCTATGGTGGAATTTTGTTTCCCCCACAGGGAGATCAGCAAAAAGAAGTGAGGAGATAAAAACCAGAACTACAAATGATGCCAGCCAGTTCTTGCGTTAAAGTCTTAGATCCAAGACCGTGCTACCCTAAAACTTTCTTTCAGAAGAGAAGAAAGAAACACAAAACTCCAGGAAACCAAGGAAAAGATCAAAGTACGAGATAAAGAAGGAAAAGAAATAGAAAATACTACAATATGGTGTTAGCAATCAATATTACGAATTCAGAAATGGGTGAGACAATTAGGTGGCCCTATTTTGCACATATGCTACTACGTTAAAGAATTTCTTCATATTCCTAGCTGAAATGTAGACATTAAGAGCACAAAAACACTTTCATATCCATTCTCTCTTTTTAGGACATACAAGTTTCCAGATTAATTTGGACATCTATTAACATCATCTTTTCCTAATAGGGAAACTTTATATCATAAGACAAACTATCATTCAACTAGTTGCTCCATCTATCAAGTTACTTATGATTTTCGAAAAAGATAGCAAAAATAAGAGAACTATATCTCAGCTTAGAAAAAAATTATTTTCCTGAAAAACTATGTAAAATGAAAAGTTGACTTTCTAAAACATAATAGTAAAACCTGCAATTTACTTTTCAAATCATTCTGGAAATTTACAATAATATTTACTAAATCAAATAATCATATACTCAGTTTTTATAAATTAGATTTTCTCACATTAGGTTAGCCTACATCTTGCTACATAGTGATACATGGCAGTTTTCTGCTTTAAAAATTTTACAGGATGTAATCAACAGTATTATATTTTTTTAAATTAATGAAAAATTTGGAAGAAGCTACTTATTTCAAGTTCGAGATCTATTTATTTAGAAAGGCCAGCATGCCTAAATGGAAAAAGTATGTAATCATAATTACTATGAGATACATGTAACCACATAGAATACAAAGTTTATCTACATCAAACTTACCTTGGTATAACACATAAAATAATCAGATAATTAAACCAAACACTATGAAAGAATAAGTGGCTGATTTAAAAAAAACAAACCAAAAACCAACAAAAAGCTGAATGCAGCGCAAGTAGAGCATTCATACTCTTCTGACAAGTTCACAAGCAGCCTTTATTTTGACACACGAGCCACACAATTGCACATGGGGATGCCGCTGCTGTAGTTAATACAGTATTTACAAGTTTAATAAAAGCTAGAGTTACATACAGGAGGGCTAAGGAAGCAAATGGTGTTATGTCCACACTCCAAAGAATTTCTTAAATTTGGTTTTTGGCTAAAGCAAAAGCTCAAAGAACGAAGGGTTTTGCAAAGCAGATTCAGCAGACAGGAGCCAGAAACAGTGGAAACTTTGGCGCATGCTTGGATCAGGTGACAGTACAGACTGAAAACTATGGCAGCTCACTGAAATGGTTACAGAAAGTAATGGCCCTAGATTCTAGGTGAAAGCAAGGCAAGCATACAGTAGGGAGCACTTCATCACAAACTAGGAATTGGATTAAAATAATTACCTACAACTGTGAGCAAGAAGTCAAAGGATGAATTTTTTGGCTATTAAATTTAGGGGTTAATTAAGATACAATTAAGAAAAATCAATTTATTTAATATTACAGAAAAATTAAACTTCTCTTCAAAGCCTATCTTATATTTAATGCCAGAGATGAGCCACAGAATATTCAAGTAGCAGTCATGATTCAGTCTAACTTACTAGTACTGAAAATTCAGAAACAAAAATCAGAGTATTTAATCCCTACTAATGGAAATCTTAAAAACTGCTAATTATACTTCTTATAGGAAATACATTAGTGAATCTGAACTGTTTTATTCACCCTACAAAAGTAAAAACTGAGGATTTACCATACTTCTGTAAAAGGCAAAACAAAGAACCTGGCTTAAAAACTTACTGGCAACTATACACACCTTATATGAAACTGGATACAATTTGGTCACTTGAAGGATATACAGCTGAGATGTGAGGGTTGCAAATTAACGTTTCAGAGATGTGAAGAAAAAATATCTTCACTTAAAATACCATGCTCCTTCCAAGAATCTATAGAATTATTGATAATCGTAAAAAGATTATCATTTTAGGAGATATGAAAAGTTACTTATTATATAAATTATATTTCATACTATTTTGTATTTTTCTTCTAAGGGTCAGAACTATACATAGATAATTATCACAGATCTTTTACTATATTCTTTTAATTGCAAGCAAGAATTGAGTTCTAGATCAATGCCTCACTGATGCCTCTTACGAGGGTAATGTCCTCACACTTATGTTGACACCACAGTTAATTTGTTTTTCTATTACTTGTCTAGAGCATGGCCATAGCTTGATATCTTGCCATCTTTTTAGTATTTAATCTTGTTTCTAAAGTACAGGTGACACTGGTAAAGATTCCTAAAATGACAGTAATAGTTTACCCCTCAAAAAGTAAAGAAGTGAACAACTCAACACAATATGCCTTTATAAAAGTCAATTCCTTCGAGATTTTAGGCAATTACACATTTGCAACTAAGAAATGCTGACTACATGAAGAGTTAAATGTAGTTCTATTTTCATATAGGTCTAGAAGAGAATAATTCTGTCCCTGGAAACCTTTTAATCAAGTTGAAAGAAAATAAAAAAGGAAATGGGCAGTTATTCAATCTAATTTTTAAATAAACAAGATAAAGTGTTAGATAGGATTTTCAGAAAAAGGACAATGTATCTTGTTAATGGACAGCACAAAAAGCTACCTTCTCAAATGTCTGAAAGTAATAGTCCAACGCAAAACAACCTTTTGAAGAAGATAAATTTCCACTAATAGAACAGAAATTAGAGAGTCCAGGTTCAAGGAAGTATAGAACCTCAAACTGGTTGGGGATTCAGTACAGACTAAAAAGAAGAATCTCATTATAGAAGAAGTAATGTGCAAACTGAGAGTGAACTTCAAGATGTGGTAATTTGGAATATTAGGATGGTGGCTCAGATACAATCCATGTTGGACCAAGCTGCAGTCATTACTATTTGTTTAAAAAAAAAAAGTCAAATATGTAATTTACTCCTTGACTGTGACATTTCATTCTTTATATATATAATGTAACTGGTGACCAGTTACATTATTTTATACAGAGAATGATACATTACATTTACATGTTACATTATAATAATGTAATGGAATATCCAGTTACATTTTACATATTTCATATATATGAAGAGTGAAACTTCCCACTTAAGGAGATTACCCATCTGACTTTTTTTTTACAGATAGTAGAAAAGTAATGAATATCCAGTTACATTATATATAGAAAGAAAATTAAATATTACATTTATGTCACATTATAAAGGAAAGCTCACAAGTCATGCATGCTATATTTATGCCTTCTTGAACTCTATGTATCTACTTTCTGAAAACCTTATTAAAATACTGAAAACCAAATGCTGCTTAACTACTTTAGGCTTACTTTGCACATCTGCTCATGAATGTCCCTCAGATGTAGAAAAATAATGATTGCTGAGATCATCAGTAGAATTCAAATTCCAAGAAAGTCTATCTCCATTTAACTCTCTCTCTCTCTCTCTCACACACACACAGCAAAGTAGTGTAAGAAACAGACTAGACTAGTATGTAAACAGGAGGTCTGCCTGGGTGAACCCTGGTTATTTCCAATCCCAGAATTGTGCTTAAGACATGTAGGCACTTGACAAACATCTATTGGAGAAAAATTTGAATGATCAGAGTGATAAGTATATTCTATATAAATATTTCCTTATATAAGTATTTCCTCAGCTGACTCATATTCTGTTACATATTTTTAAAGTAGTAACTACATTTTTAGATGTTAACTATTAATTTTGCCTCCAAAATAAAGTCAAATTTCTAACTATATTTCTGAAAACAAAAAAGAGAAAAAGAGTAACATTTTCTAAATTTAAACCACTAAATCTATCATTAGCTTAAGTTCATTCATTGTAAGATTGAGAAAATTTCCAGTCTAATAAGTCTTAAAACCTACGATCTGTCTAAAACAGTAAAAAAAGAAAAAATATTTTTAGAATATTCTCAAAAACAAAAGAAAGGCTATTCAAACATCTTGCTTTACTAACTCAGGGCTTAAAAACACTTAAAAATATTGTCTAAGTTCATAAGCTACTTCAAACTTGTATTTTTCAAATGACATTATACACGTATTTTAATTTCCTCTTGTCACTTCTAAAAAAGTTATCTAAATTGACATGCATCCTACACAGGAAAGAATAACAAATTTTCCTCAACTCACTGAGACTGTTATAAGTAAGAAACTATGTGTGACCTATTCAGAAATACTTCTAGTGGTAAACTCAGAAGAAAAATAGATTACAGCCATTTGAGAAGCAATGAGCTAGGGCTATCAGGATTTACTCTTAAAATATTATTTACAACTGAACTTTCAAACAGACTTGAGTTTCTAAAAGATAGGAATCATTTGTCCCCTGGGATGTTAAGACTTGCAGACATGTGGGACAATCATTACCCTTCTCTCTCTCTCAGCTGACAATTGCACAGAGCCTGTTTCACTCACCACATTCTCCTTTAATTACCAAGTCCTGCAGGCTTCCCATTCTAAACAGTTTGTAAACTTGTGGTTAAGAGTTTAAGCCCTGAAGCCAAAATTGCAAGGTTCAACCTGGGGCTCAGTCACTCCCTATTTGACCTCGGACAAATGGCTATGTTTCATACTGCTCACGTCCAAAATGAGAACACGTATGTGAGCACTGTGCTTGAGGACTAAATGAGCTACTACCATAAAATCTTAGAATAGTACGTAGTAAGTGCACCACAAAACTTTAGCTCTCCTGTCACCATCAGATCCCAGGTCACAATCTGGCTAGGACTCCTGCGCTGCACTAACTGGGATCTCTCTAGTCTTGCTGCTTTTAAATTCATTCTGAACCAGCAGGCAGCAATTTAATGCAAATCTGACTACTCCGTCTTCTGAGAATCTCCTCCCTGGCATGTCACACACAAGATCTTTAAATGTTACATTCTCCTTCCAGTAGCAAGGTTCATTTTATCTTTCTCAGTGTATTAACAGGCCAAAGAAAAAGAAACAAGGTAATAAAAGGTAAGAGTTTTGAATAAATTTTCAAATACTGAGTTCCTTTCTTCCTGCTCTATAAAAATACACAAACTAACAGGACAAAGCAGAAGAAAAGGGGGTGGGGAAAAAAGGTAAACTAAGACATTTTGTATTAATAGCAAACAAAAAGTATGAACTAGCTATGTAATAAACTTCATTGAATGAGTAATGGCTAGGATATTGTTTTGCAAATGCTTGAAGTTTCAGAACTAAACTCAAAGAATATATTAACATGGTTCCAAATGCACTGTCTGAAATATAAATCTAAGTGAATCTTCATATACTATCCAAAACTGAGCTCAAGATTACTACCTCTATAAGGTACCCTGCCACACAGAGTTAATCCTAACTTTCTCTTTAACTCTGAATCTACTATCACACCATACTACACAGTAAGCCGTTTACATATTCGTCTATCCTCCCAGAATATAAAAATAGGGGGACAGGCACCTTTGCACATCTCTTATCTAACAAATTGCATAGTACAAAATAAATTCTAATAACTGCCCACATGGTTTACTGTTTTGCATGAAACACTATTGTGTGATATAAAATGTTTTCCTATACTGTTCCACATTTTAATGTTTCTGAAATAAAAATGTCGAATAATTAGTACATTTGACTACCACGTGTTCCTCTTTTTTCTTAGAAGACTTTTATGAAGTCAATGATATATCATATTATAGCTGGTATCAGAGACCAGGAAATATAGTATTGATAAATAATTTCTAGCATTAATAGAAACTGTATCAACAACTACTTTTCTACAATTTTTGATTTTCTGTGGTAATTCAGGACAGGAGTGGCTAAATATTGCCTAATTACACAGAAAAATATATAAAGGATTTGAATACATTTACCAAATATATAACTTTTTTTGCAGAACTATCAAGCTATTTTTCTGAAACTAGTATCAGAAAAACCCTGGTTTCTAAGTATGTACCAATTCTTATCAGAAAGACTCTAAATACCCCCAATCAAAAACATAAAACTATAAGCATATTAAACTGAAAGCATCACTTTTTATGTTATTTTAATATGCTGTAACATATCCATCTTTTCTTTCTTACACTTCCTACTGGATTTTATTTTAAATGATGGCAAGATATACTGCTTCCTCAACCATGTTCCTCCTCACCAAATTCTGTTTACAGGGAACAAAGTCTTTACTGTGTCTTTAAAAACTTTTGCCTTTTCCACATTTCAAAACAGTTCTATCATCTATTATATCTCTCATCTTAAACATCGTTGCCCTCACAAACTTTCAGCTCCTTAAATTATTAATGATGATGCCTCAATGTTCTATTCTTATGTAACTAGCCTTTTCTCTGCCCACCACCATAATCTGCCCATGTTTTTCTAAAATATATTCTTATTAAATGAATCCAGCAGGACGTTTTTAATTTCTCATTAAAGAAACCAATATAAAGCATGACATTACAAGAGATTACTTTAACTCTAACCAATGTGATACATGCTGGCAAAAACTTAGATAGGAAATAGAGGTAATTTCCTCAAAGATTTACCAACTGACGTCAGTCCAAATCTGCAAAGGTTGGACCAGATCAGCTTGTTTACTAGACTGACTTTAGGTTAAATCCACATGATGAACATGAGTTACTTCAGAGTCAAACATGCACTACTTACATCAGAACTTACTCCTGGACTCCTAAAAACAAAAGAAGTTTATAATACTGAAAAGACTATGGAATATTATCTCAAATGTTGAGCCTCTTGGTGCTTCTGCTTTTGTTTTTCTGTAAATAGATGTACTTTCTGACACAACTAAAAAAGTTCTTTAGGAAAATGCCAGTTTCTGAGACTGAATCAAAATAGCTCTATTATTTAATTCTAAAATAGAGTTAATATAAATATCTACATTTTTATGTTAAGAGAACATGCTTTTAATCAAAAAGAAAAATTGTTTTGACTCTAAACCACATCATCAGCTGTAAAGCTATCTTAAGTTTCTTTAAAAGCTACAAACTATATTCATATGTAAAATTACTTAAAAAGAAAAAATATATTCTATTTGGAAAGGGAGAGAGGAAAGCTTATGAAAGCTGTTAATCCCCCCAAAATCTGCTCCTACTTACCAAATTTTAGAACACTTCTAGAATTATAAATAAAAATACAGCAAAACCACCACAATATTGTAAAGGAATTAGCCTCCAATTAAAATAAATTTTAAAAAATTAAAAATACAGTTATACTTTTATAATATTTATAGAACACTAAATATATTCAAATCTAAATTGAAGTTTAAATAATTACTATTCCCTTAATGATAAAGCTAATCTAGTATCATTCACCTGGTATGAAAAAAACTGTACAAAAATGTAATAAATTTAAAATTATCACTCTGAAAGTTCATCACCTAACAGAAGTCATTCATAATTCATGGTATTTCTATGGTTTTGATTAATTCATTTTAGTAAAAACATTTTTATGTTTGTATTTCCAAGGAAATTACAAAAGTTATCACATATGTATTCCAAAATGTATCTGTATTAACTGAATTGACATTAAGCCTATTTAATTGAGAACATTTCTAAAAACTTCACTGAGCTGCCATAATTTTTGTCAGCATATGTAGTACTGAATGACCATTAAAATACCTGAATTGAAACTATTCCAGTCTAGCAGTTTGTAAGATCTTGTGTTACCCATAATTCCGACAAAGGCTGAGTTCAAAACAGCAAATTAGTAGATCAGTTTTAGGTGCAGAATAGTAGGAAAAAAAAACAAAAAATACTACAAATAAGAACACAATTGACAACACCACTTGACAGGAACTAGAAAGACACAGACAGCAGAGTTAATAAGAAGTAGAAATAGAGAAGAAGGAACATGCTATAGTAATCTAACATTAACTGAAGTCTAATTATTATTTCAGACAATTACCTTTTAAAACCATCCCATTCTCTCCCTTATTGTATGACCTGTTTGTTTAATATTGAAGAAGAGGAAGTTCTAAAGAAGTAACTCCAAAATAATAATCAATAGTTAGCAGGTGGTAGTCGTTTTAAAATAAGGCTTTTCCTTTTATACTTAGTGTGAAATGAAAATTTCCCATATTCACTAGTCAAAAAATAGCCGCAAGATTCATCTGAGAGTGCAAATATAGGTCTTTTAACATTAGCGCGTGTTATCTCATCTGTCATAATTTTCTTTCAGCAGAGTAACTCAGAATCATAAAATTAATAAATCTTTATTATGGTAGATGCTAACTGAGTTTTGTTCTGACATTTAGCTTCTGTAAACAAATTAAAATTTTTTCACACATAATTATTTACGGGGCCTGAAGATTAACAAAATGTTAAACAAATGTTCCTTTTTCAGGCACAATACATATATAAAAAACAATCCAAATAATGTGATAATTGTATCAAAATAATATAATATTAGGGCCATTAGAATATGATCTGTATTTAACTGAAAATAAAAACAAAACTGAAATACAATATTTATAACATTACAAGTATTTATATGTATTATATATGCCCATAATCTTCTGGAAAATAAACCATCAGTAACTGAGAATTTCTCCACGTAAACTGAAAAAATATTCTGATAGGGAAGGAGAGGAAGAAAATGGATGTGCTATAGTTACAATATACAAATCATATTTTATAAGAAGGAAGAACTTGTTTTTTCTTCCCTGGGCCTGGAATTTTATATTTCTTACACAACTAAAAATAAACTGGCAAGTATAGAAAACGCTCAAAAGCAGGTTTTTGGGTTTTTTTTTTAAGTAATGCAATTTAAAATTTGGCTCTCTACTTAAATTTGGTTTAAATAACCTTTGTTTCTTCTCCTAGATTCTACAGCTTACTCAGAGTACATGGAAGCAATGATGAAGTCTAAATGCTTCCATCACGAACAACTGAATATATTCCTATAACCATTTTTGGAGCTATTTGGAGTTGGTGGATGCCAGCTATCAAAATACTTGAGTCAAGGGTACACAGAAACTCAGCTAACTGGCCTTGGGTCACCCAGTTAGTGTCAGGTATCTTAACTCAGTATTTCCTTGCACTTCTCAAATAATTCAAGCTCCTAAATGCACAGATATGAAACTTGGCATAGTTTTCAAGATCTCAATCCATTAAAACTGGCATCAGTCTAAATTTGCCTTTAATTGCTGCTGCTGCTGCTGCTAAGTCGCTTCAGTCGTGTCCGACTCTGTGCGACCCCAGAGACGGCAGCCCACCAGGCTCCCCCATCCCCGGGATTCTCAAGGTAAGAACACTGGAGTGGGTTGCCATTTCCTTCTCCAATGCATGAAAGCGAAAAGTGAAAGTGAAGTCGCTCAGTTGTGTCCAACCCTTAGCGACCCCATGGACTGCAGCCTTCCAGGCTCCTCTGTCCATGGGATTTTCCAGGCAAGAGTACTGGAGTGGGGTGCCATTGCCTTCTCCATTTAATTACTACAGAATGCATAAAATACTGCATGAAGAAAAGATTTTAAATTGACCCCAAAAATGAGATACAGGGGAAAAAAATAATAAACCAGAGAAGAAAAAGAGAAGACTGGCACTTAAAATATGTATTTGCCCAACGTTAGGAGTTTAACTAATCCCAAATAGTATTGCTTTTCTGCAATTCCATTCAGGGTCTAGAAAAATTCCATTCTGTTTTAATTCAAATGACATCAAACTATGGGGCCCAGATTAAATTTTTTAAAAATCTAAAAGAACGGTAATGCTTTGTATCCTCAAAATCACTACTTGAGTTTTGCATACAGTAATTTCAAAGCATTTTTCTTTTTTCATAGCTGTCAGTACAAGGCCCCGAAGAGGTTACTGGAAGTGACCATTTCAATTTTCAAAAACACATTCGCATACATGCCAGGTAAGAATACTAACATAACTTCAAGTTTAAGGTATGTCATCAAAATAATAAGTGACCTGAGCAAGTTACTGGGCATCCAGTCAATGAGAGATGCAAGAACAAGTTCCACAGGGAAAGTTCCTACTATACTTCTCATGCTTATTTTAGATTTAGAAAAATCAGCAAAGCATTTCTAATCCAAGGGTCTGAAATTACCGGGACTTGCATGCTTTTTTTCTCTTTTATAATCAAGGTTCATGTCTTAAAGAAGTGAGTTGCCATTTTCTCCTGTTTGCTTAAATGGAATAAATAGCTACTGAAAGAAACCAAGGACCCAAAGACAATAATTATTTTTTTAAAACTTTTAGGTTCTCTACACAATTTATACATTTCAAACTAAGACTTCTTTTATGAATAAGAAAATTACTCAAACAACCCATAAAGAATTATTCCAGTGAAAAGAACTAACCTAACCTCTTAAGCTAATGGCCACAATGATCAAATTGTAAATTTCGTTATCTGCCTGAGTCAAAGAAAACAGCTGACTCAAAAGTGATTTAAGGATTGCCTCAGAGTGATATACCTTGGCCAAAAATGAATCAAGATTTGCTTTGTATTAAAAAAAGTAACTGAAATATACACTTCTACTTAGTTTATTTTTAGTTAAGATTGCTGCAAATATTTATAAGCAATGTGTGCTAGTTTATACTTTTTTCGTCATTTTTCTTTTTGGATAAATTCAGCTTAAAAAACTATCAAAATCAGTGTTAATAATAATCACAGTGTAAGTAAATGAAACACAGAAAACAAATGTTTAGAGAACATACCAGGATTGTGGATACGATCCAAAAGCTTCACAGAGCGTGCACTAACAACGCCCCCAACATGCACAAGGAATCCAGGAGGAAATGCCGTCAGGGTGAAAAATGGAAATTCCTAGTAGAAAGAATGGGGGAAAAATATGCCTGACCATGTGTGAAGTACAAATGCATGCCTGTTAAAAAGCCTGTCATAAAGAAATGAATTCTACCCCTTAACAAAAGGCTACCAATTATACATTACAGATGCTTTGTAATGAAAAGCTTCCTTGGATGTTGAGTTCCCAATCCATTTTCCCATATGTATTATGTTATAGAGAATCCGAACACCTTTTTTATCACTTCTAAACGAGAAAAAAAAAAAAAATTCTCAGAGTTTCAATTTGAGATATTTGAACACACTCTTCCTTCCTCTCAATCGCCTATTGCGATCCAACTTAGCAATGAGATGGGGAATCTGCCAGAACCACAATCCACGTCTACTTCTCGACGGGGCAGAGTCTCCCTCAGACACCTACCCTGTTCCAGGCTACTGGCAGACTCTGAAGTTCTGGGGCAGGAGGTCTAAAACAAGGTGGGGCTGAGGGAGGAGGAGGGAGAGGATGAGCAGAGCAGGTTAACCCTACATTGAAAGGTGAAGAGAAGAGCCAATGTCAAGTTCAGGTAGGCAGAGAATTATTGTGTGGGCTTATTTCCTCTATCAACAAGGGGGCAGCAGGAAAAAAAATCTAAATATATAAATGCAAATTAAGAAGGGAGAGGTATGTAGATGACAGCAAGGGAGGCAATCAAATTCTACAAGTTCTTCCAAGATTTATTCTCCTCTCTCTCTCTCTCTCTCTCTCTCGGACATCAAATTTGTCAACTTAGAAAAGTTCGACTCTTTGCCAGGCTCCTCTGTCCATGGCATTTTCCAGGCAATAGCACTGGAGTGGATTGCCATTTCCTTCTCCAGGGAACTTCCCGATCCAGGGATCGAACCCAGGTCTCCCACATTGTAGACAGACGCTTAACCGTCTGAGCCACCAGGGAAGTCTAGAAATGAAGAGATGCAGGCAACAGAGAAATGGTAAAGCAGAGAAAGAAAATGTACTGAAACAGCAGCCAAAGGAAAGGAGAGTTCCTGAGGCCGCTCATATGATAAAAACTGGATGCAAGAAAGGAAAACAATATCCGACCTGTCTGGCGGCCAAGATTAACGTAGCTCACTTAACCACAAGTCACTTAGCAGTAGCCTCAGCTATTCAGAACATAACTGAGAACTGGAAAGTAAGCAAAACAGAGCTCTCAACAATCAAACAAACTGTTAAAGTTGCAAGGACTAAACTTCATGTATTTCATTCCTAAGAGATCCCCATAGACTATATTCATACAATGATATACGGTAATTACAAGTGTGTAACATTACAATTATATTCTAAAATCTACTGATATCTTTTTTTTCTGGACCATAGCAGATTAAATGCAGCAAATAAAAGTTGGGAGATAAAGAGATACAGAATACTACAAGAAGCAGGCACATTAACCACAGCAAGACTACTGACTGGCTGTTTAAAGCATGGGGATATGAACTGACCATAATTCACACAGCAAAGCAACTTGGAGTCATTTAGCACACAGGCAAACAGTCCTGCACACCCCAATAACCCATGAGGTATAGTATTAAAATATATATACATGTGTGAGTGTGTGTGTGCACACACACACTCATATTCAGAAATAAATTCATTAAAATTTAAAAGTAATCTTTAACAAAGGCAAGAAAAACCTATGCTATGTAAAAAGGGAGTAAAAAAACAGTGGAAGTGGACAGGTTTGACCCAGTTGATAGGTAGAGGCCCCCTTATTTCCACCTAAATTTTTTACATATAAATTTTAAATGAGAAATGTACAGATAAGCTCATACTATTGGAAACATGAGTCTTTTGTTCAGTCTCTGAGTTGTGTCCTTAAGATCCTTAAGATTTGTTTTTAATTTAAAAATTTTAAAATTTCCTCAAACTACTATGGTAAAGCCCAAAAAGCATGTTACACTTTATCTTTATATTTAACATTTTAAATATTTTGGATAACAGACAGTGAAAATGCAAATTTTGGAAGCTAAATGGAACGTAGTACTTCCACCTAAACTTGAGAAATAAGTAAATTCCATGCTGGAAATATGCATATAAGATTTTAGATAAGATAGAAAAAGAAAATGAACCTAAATGATTTTTCTATTTGGGAGTCTCTGACCCTTCTCCCCAAACTTCAGAATATGGAAGAACAGGATGGGGAGACAGGATCTGGAGACAGCTCACTCCAGAGCTGGTCAGAGCAGAAGTAGTAGGGACCAGCTGACCTCAGAGGTGGACGATGCCCTGCCAACTTAGACTCTGTCCTAACTGTCCCCAGTTCATCCAGGCAGCACACTCCCCCAGTTTAACACAAAACTTAACCTTGGAGGGACTTCCCTGAAAGTTCAGTGCTTAGGACTGGCATTTTCACTGCAGGGGGCATGAGTTCCACCCACGGTTAGGGCTAGGATCCCGCATGCCACAGGGCGTGGCCAAAAACAAACCAACAAACTTAACCTAGAATTAAAATGGCATTGTTATTCAACCCAAACTATGATTGGCAAACAACACTTTCAGAAGAGCTTACCGCCAGGATCTCAACTGAAGGTTAAATAGCTGTCCTCCCACCAGCGTCACCAGTAACTATTACGGAGCACTTCCAATGTGCCAGTCCTGTACACAGTACCTCAAAACTAGGCTTCACAGACGTTACCATACCCTGAGATGGATGTCCTATCAAATCCAGGGTTCAGGTGAAACACTGAAATGAGGAGGCCTACACTCTCTGAGCCACAAACTTTGTCACCTGGCTTCTTACCATTGCTGGTTAAATCAATGAGTAAAAGAATTGATTTTAATCTCTAGTCCATTACTACACCTGATGAATCCATAGGCTCTCCTCCACTGAAAAGGACAGCTTCGTTAAGATCCGCCCAAGCACACCCTGCCTTCAGTGTCCAGATGGGAATGCCAGGGACCACATTTTCTCTGGAAAGCCCTTATTTTGCCCTGTGGAGCCTAGATAAGACTTCATACATTGATGCTTTGACATAAGCCAAGTGCATGCAGCATAAATCATTTAATAGCATGTGCTCAGAGGCAGGCTACTTGAAAATTCTGAGAACAAATGGAATTTTTTTTAAAGATTTAAATAGGATTTTTCTCAAAAGATATTTAATCAATTTCATTTTTTGAAATTAGAGATTTTTTTATTATCCCAAGACACCACAGAAAACTTTCTAGATACAAAACTCCCCACTAGGTTCCTACAATGATTTATCATATAATTTTATCCCTACTTCAAAAAAGATCATAATTTATCAAAAGAATCCATTTTAAATCTAAGTTTTCCAAAGTGGGTTCCTAACAGGCATTTTAAATGGAAGGACTTCATGGTAAAATACATTTGGGAAATACTAAACTAAACTAAGTCAATTAGGATTCTTTATTGAAGAAAAATATACATTCCAGAATCTAAAAAGTAACTTCATTTTTCTGGCAAGTTAAAAAAGAATCATATTGGAAAAATAAATCTATTTGCTTCACAGCAAATACTTCACAGGCAGAACCTTAATCTAAACTTTTACCTCCCAATAATCTGATACCAATTACCACGATCTTGTCAATTCATTTTTTAATGCTTTTGTGAGGAAGAAAAAAGCACTTTTATTTTTGATAACTGCTACTTGAGTAACTCAAAATAAAAGACGATGGACAAATAAAGTTCCTCTTTTCCACAAGAAACAAAAGGCCATATAATATATTAAGGGTAGCAAGGGGCAGAAGTGAATATTTTAAAAATGAATATATAAAATAATAAGTAGATCATATGTTCAACTTGATCTAGTGTTCAACTTGGCAGAGTTAAAGCATAAGTGACCACATATAGGAAGAATTCTACATTATTTCTGCACAAATTTTCCCATACTGATGGCAGCCACAGGTAAATGGGGAAGCCAAGCATGACAATGCTTTTTCTACCCATTATGTACACAGGGTAGAGAGGGAGGCTCACACATACAACTCACTGCCACTGCAAGGTTTGATAATGTAAATATATTGCCAACTAAGGTTTACAGAGTGGTAAACGAAAACTATAGACCTCCACATCTCTGCTGCTAATGCCTCGAGGATTATCTAGTAATGTATGTCTAATGTGTTAATGCGCCCAAAAGTTTAAGAATGTTTGAAAGCATATTTGAAAACATAAATTTTATCCAAACTAAATCCAAAACCTTTTCAATGATTAGTATTTCTTTTGTCTTTTAAAACTAGGTGCTTTTTAAAGCTCTTAGTACAGACAGGAGAGTCACGGACTCAACACACAGGCAAAGTCTCATTATATCAAACGTCAAGGCAAGTCAAGTTTCTCTGTTCATGTGAATTCTAGAATGGTAATTAGATTACAGAAAATATTCCCAGCGTAAGGGACTCCAGAAAATGTAAAACTGGGAGGGGGTAGGCAATAAGAGTTCTCTGGCCTAAAAACTGTAAGTGACACACACACTTTAACTCTGATCCTCTTCCCCACGCTGTTAGTCTTTCTTTATATTTGGTTTCAATGTATAGTTTGAATGTTTAGGTGAGCTACTTGATGGCAGCCGTTGGCACGATATGCCTGCCGATGTAAGAGTAGTAGCTCAAAGGCAAAGAACCAGGTACCACCCAAGTCCTACCAAAGTCCCAAGTTTAGTTCAGCTCTGTTCTCTCCAGACTTTCATAACAGGCAAACTGCACGCATAGATACTTTCAGCACACGGAAAGGAAGTCTAAAAAAATTACTTGTTGTATTGTTTATAATAATAGCATCTGAAAAACACTCTTGTTGAAAGCCAACTTCTAGCAAATAAATACCTTTGTTTTATAAAATGCATCCTTTTACAGGCATTTGATATGTTTCATCTTTTTTTTTTTACTGTAGTATAAAACGGAACATGTAAAAGAAAATTCTGTAAATGCTTGTAACTTCCAAATCAGACATAATGAAAGCTATGGAACTGTGCCTTAAAATAACTGACATGACATATAAAACCATGCACTGTATTAGTTAGGGGGGAAAAAAAAATGAGTCTCATAGTGCCATTAAATTAAAACAAAAAACAAACAATTTTGCATTATAAAAAGAAAAAAAGCTGGCAACATTTGTTAAATGCTTAAATAAAACTTAAATGACCAAGATTAAAACTAGAAAAGCTACCAATACATGAAATAGGCTCTCACACATGTTCAGAAACATACCCGCCTTCTACAGAACCTATGAGGCGATCCTCCCTTAGCAATGAAGTTTATACAAAAAAATAAAGAGAGAAAATCATCCAAACACTTTAGCTCTTCATACAACATATTTAATTAAATAAATTTACAGTACTTAATACAGATGTATTCACATACTGAACAATCATATTATCTACGTTAATCTGTAAAAATATGGAATCTGCATTTCTTAATCCCAAAGAGACTGGCCACTGATAAAATTCATCTCAGCAAATCTATATTAATATACTAAAGAATTATTTTTAATACAACACTAATAAACTTTTTTCTAGAAAATTATCCACTATTTCCTTTTATATATTAAACTCTAATGTAAAATTAGAAATGATTTCATTATTCAGTGGATATTTCCAAACAGACTATTTCTAATATAACTTTGGGAGATAAGACCAAAATAGTTATAGAATTATTCCAAATTAAAAGTAATCATTTATAAGCAAATTATTATGATACCTTTTGGACTGAAATTATAATATTAATCAAAACTAGTATATGGAAACAAGTAAGTACATAGAAGCATGAGAATAAAATCATATTAACAGTGTAAGAAGAAAGAATATTGAGTGAACCTTACCCTCTGTTCCAATGCTGATTGAGTCTGTTGTCTTAAAAGAGCTTTAAAGGGCCCCCCTTCTTTTCCAGCACTACCACTTCCCATTCCTACAGAACATCAGTATGTAAATAACGACCAAAAACAACTAGAGACATAGAAAGTTTAATTGCATTTATCTTCATAAACATCATGAACAAAATCTGTTAAAAACAAAAATCTAAACATTTTAAGTATTTGTGATGGCAACTAAGCACATACTCTTTTTTATTCACAAGGTTTTCTTTAGAAGCAAGATGTCAAAATTCTGATCACAGTGAGTGTGGACTTAATTTATTCTAAAAATCATTTTTAAAATTACATTAAGGTGATAAACTTTTTTATGTAATATTCAATTTTCAAAGCTGAATCTTCTAATAAAAAAATCAATGTAATATCAATTATTTATACCCTGCTAACAAGTGAAAAGTACTAAAAGAAATAAGAGAAACATTAAATGTTTGTTTCAAACTAAATATATATATAGAGAAAGCACTAATTGAGCTTAAAATATTCCAAAATTCTCTAAGGAGTATGAATTTTAGGCAATTTTGAAATATAGTCACATCTATTTTCTGATAATTTTGCATTCATAAACATAATATTCATTACAAAATAGCACTAATATTCATATCATAACACTCATTTGCAAAAATTGGCATAAAGTTTTTAAAAACTAAAAATTGCAGACATAGAATAGACACATCACAAATGTACATGGTTATGGATGAAAGAATTACATTTCCCAAGCTCTTAGACGTATTTATTTTTAAGGCATAAGTTTAAATGTCTTTCCTTATTTTGTTCTTTTGATAGTACTAATAGACCAACTATGGTCAAAGAATTAAAGAAAGCAGGGGGCAGGTGAGAAGCCAGTGCTCTACAAACTAAAATTAATAATTTAGTCCCACCTTTTAAATCTGAAGATACATGCAAGCATATTTACTACAATGACTTAAGAAAGGAACTAATTTACTTTTATATTTTTAGCTGTTCTTGGATAAGGAAACAAAGTTAGCATGTGTATAGTCCCATTTTGTTCTTTAAAAATTAAAAAGAAATGTATTTTTCTTGTAGTAACCTAAACATAATTTTTAGAGACTATACAATACTAAACACAGAAACAAAACTAAGATCTTCATATGAAGCATATTGAAAGCCATGAAATAAAATGTAATTTGGTAGAGATAAACGAAATATCAGAAAATAGAGCAGAATAACTTGAAAATTAATGCAATGGACAAGAAAAAAAATAGATAATGAAAGAATATCACTAAAATGAGACTTAAACTGATTCAAACAGAATAATTTACTAATGTAACCATATGGTTTAGCAACATGATGGCATAGGTCCAACGTGAATGGAGTTGGTGTGAAGGGAAAGAAAGTAAAAGCATCTAGAACAGAAATTCTAGTAATGAGAACCTAATAATTACTGGAAATATGCAGCTCTAAGCACTTAGACATACAATTTTTAATACATAAGATTATTTAGCAGAATATCCATAATTATCCATCAAGTAATCCTCAATCGTGTTCTCATGGTAATTTTACTGTCTGCCAATAAGAAAAATAAGAAATACATCCTGTGTCAAATACTCAATACTTCTGTATAGTATGAAATAATTAATTTTTTTCAAAAATGATTTCGAATAAAGGGATTAAAAAGCTGACATAATATGATCCTACCAGAAGCAGCCAGGAACAGCTCTTCACTGAAAGAAACACTTTTCCTCAGAACTGGGCTGACAAGGCTAGAAGGATGAGGGGGAAGGCTAGATTCCGAGAGGAGGAGACAGGACTTTTTAAGATGAAGGGACCCACAAGGGAGAGAGGGGGAGCTGGGACACAGGTAAATCCTAGGCCCCTGTGGGTAAGGTGCTGTGGAGGAAAGTAGCAGAGAAAAGATGCAGATTCAGAAGATGACCAGAAAATGCAGGATAAGGAAAGCAATGGTGAAGCAAAACGTAACAGTAAAATGAACTGTAAAATGCGTACACAAATTACAGTAAGCATATGAAGTCATTAGCAAGATCATCTGTTCAACGTAATAGAAATAAAAGGCATAGTCTAAAACTTAACAAAACCTTTACAAACTCTGCACTCATTAAACATTTTTAAATCAATCAACAGGATTTTATGCCATTCTGATTACTTTTAGCTGACTCCTTAAAAACATTTAAATTACTTCCCATTTTTTTGCTTAAGACTGTTTAAGATCAAAATGTATCACATTTTTTAAAGCCAGAAATTTGTTGTCTCAAATACAAAAACCTTTTTAAAGAGGTAAGAGTATAGTTCTTCCAATGTTACTAGCTAAAACACATGACTTATGAGTATTTTAATTGAATTTAAAAAAAAATCAAACACCTGCTACCACATTAAGCAGATAGCCATCATTAAGTTTAAATAAATACAATATTAACTACCTTCTGTCATGCTTCAGGATGTATGTTAATGCTTTTCTTTTTCCTCTAAAATTTTAAATACTCAAATCTGATCATAGCACTGTTTGCATTTACAAAGATCTGAGTACCTGAGAGTCAAAGGAATATGCTCTGAACCACAAAAAACACACATGGCAAAAAGCCTGATCAAAAAAAAGTAAAAATTAGCTTGAGTCAGATGTCACATCAGTATCTTAACACTAGCATTCTAAAATTCCACTTCTCCTAGTTGAATACTTGAAAAAAAAACATGAAAATAAAATCTGGTAAAATGTCAAAAAATAAAAATCTACAGAAATAAGTGTGAAATTTTTTTAAAACAAGACTCATCTGAAGGTGGATGAGAGCTTTATCTACAAACAGAAAAACAACTTTCTCAGTCTAAGTTCTATTAACTTTATTCTATTCTGTTTTTGTTTCCCAATGTACATATAATTATCAATCATGAGCAACCAATCTATCATGAAATACATGCTGACCTACAGCTCTAGAAATTTTAGAACATTCACAGTTTTGGCACTTTCAATCTCCATGAAAAATAGGAATACTTCCTAGTGGCTCAGACGATAAAGAATCTGCCTGCAATGCAGGAGACCTGGGTTCAATCCCTGGGTCAGGAAGACCCCCTGGAGAAGGGAATGGCAACCCACTCCAGTATTCTTGCCTGGAGAATCCCATGGACAGAGGAGCCTGTCGGGCTATAGCCCATGCAGTTGCAAAGAGGCAGACAGGACTGAGCAACTAACACTTTCACTTTCACTTTTTCAGAAGTATTAAGGACCCATGATTAGGACAAGCACCTAAAAACTGTTAATATCCTATGAAAATGCAACTGATGTAGTGAATAGTTACAGGCAAAACAAAATAATTTACTTAGAAGCAGCTTATATAGAAATACATGAGAACAATACTTTTTTTGTAAATGAATTTTTAAAAACCAAAAATTTGGAGCTAGAAAATACAAAAAAAGTTTCCATTGATAATACAATTGATTGCCTACTAGAAAGCTAAGGGAATAGAAGTCTGGTTTGGTTAATTTATTACTTGACAATCTTCACTAGATTTGGTTTTCCTGATCAATTAAAAAGAAACAGAAAGACAAAGGAAAATACTTTAAAAAATGTGTCTGTAGCATGGCAAAAAAAAGATAAGGAATACTGAAAAGTGGCTTGGAATACAAAAATGAACAAGCAGTGGACAAAGTCTCAAAAAATTAAGAAACTACTCATCAAATGTTATGCTACGTCCTTATTGTTTTGATATTATGAATCTCAAAGCCAGAATCTTATTCTTTACTTAAAAACAAAATTTAAAAAAACAAAACAAAAAAAAACACCCCCAATTCCCTACAATTTCAATGATTCTGTTTTTAATGACACCAATATGGTTAAGACGCCACATTCCACAGCATCCATTACTATCAAATATCACATTTTTTTGTTTTTGTTCATAGTTATACATGTAAAAATAAAGTAATGCTTTTCAAAGAATTAGGTATTAATAATTATCTTCTTTACATTTTGTGACTACATTTATAAAAAATAATATTGTGTCTGGTGGTGGTGGTTTAGTCACTAAACTGTGTCCAACTCTTGTGACCCTATGGACCCTAGTCTGCCAGGTGCCTCCACCCATGGTATTTCTCAGGCAAGAATACTAGAGTCTGCTGTTATTTCCTTCTCTAGATATTATGACTACAGGCTTTTTAAAAACACCCTATCTTTACTTTGAAAGTAGCACTGGTTCTAGAATTAGATTTCTTCTCCTTATTTTCATAAAATCTTCTCCTTATTTTCATAAAATCAAAAATTTCAAATAAAAATTTCATAAAATTTTCTAAATTTCTTGTCTAACATAAAAATAGTTACTAAAGATTACAAATTAAAAATAACACATGAACTAGGCAAAACGTTTTCCTCAATCTGTCAAGGAAACTCCCAAACATGCTATTTGCAAAAACTGCAAACGATTAACTTTTAAATGTTTCATTTATCTTTTATTTTTCTTAAGAATATTAATTTGATGATTTAAATAAGCTAATTTTATTTTAAGGCATAAGAAACTAATTTGATTCATTAATCAATTTTTATCATAAAACATATTCACAAAACTGAGAGATCAGCAAAATACAAACAGGAGAGGGAAAAATTATAAATTTCATATACTGAGAAATATGCAAGAATAAGTAAAGCATAAATGCTATTTTCTAACCTAGAGAATATGACTAGCAAAACCATACATTTTAAATAAAAGCTAATAAATATATATACTCCAGTATAACAATATCAGCTGTTCTTAAGGTTTTTTTCATAATAAAATCTTAGAATTAAATTTCAAAATAGAAACAATGAATTCAAAACTGTTTATACTGCATGAGGAACTGGACTGCAAGCTACTAGTGTTACTTTCTATTCAAATGCTTTGAGATGTTATTCCTCTTAATTTGAGCATGAAATGAAAAATACCTACATGCAAAAATAAATCCTGGACTTCATATCTAAACTATAGTTAAATCAACAAAATGTCATGCTTTAAACAAAATAACTTCTGAACTATACAAAGTTTTCACATTTTAATTGTAATCACTGAAAATGATCAGTATTTCCATTAGCTTTTAACTTAAATGCCAAAAACAGGAAGAAAGGCTTGGATGGAAAGCTAATAAGGAACAAAAAACAAATTTGGAAAATAAAAGAACAAAAGAAAAGGTGAGTGGAAGTGCCTTACCAGTTTTGGGTGTCAAACTCAAATCTGTGTCAGAAGAAGAGGACTGTCGACTGTAGGACTTGGAAGGTGAAAAGGAATAAGTTTGGTTTTTCAGAGGGGTTGAGGGTCCTGATGAGTGAGTATTGGGATTGGGATCTTCATTGAAGGGAATCCTGCCAGAAGAAGGTGGAGAAATATTAAGCAATCATGTGCCAAAGGACCTGACAGAGGCAGCATGATCCAAACACCAGGGAAGGATTGGGGCAGGGCCAGTAGTCATTTCTTAAATGTGGAGCTGGGTCTGAGGCCAAAGGCATCCAACTGTTGTTTAACCATTCACCATTCTCCAGATAAGTAATTATCTGCATTGAAACAGTTAATAAGCCAAGGGAAAAAGCAAAAAAGCATGAAATGGCAGACTCAAGGGGTAAAAAAATATTAAAAGAAGAAATAAACAAAAAGGATCAATACATGATTAAAAATATTTTCAAACAAACAATGCTTTTTTAAGTTACAAAATAAAAAATGGTGACTGCAAATGGTGTGTGTAAATATTCACAATAGTTTTTATATTTGCACACACGGGTATCTTGGGAAAAAAACATGTTTCCTTATCCTATAGCATCAAGAGTGCCACAGCTAAAAACACAGCAGAGTGGAAAATGAATATAGTTACACAGAGACATCGCATTTTACGCACAAGAGTCGCTTACCTGTTTTCCAATAGCTCTCTTCCACAGAACGAAACAGACCCTACTGTAACAAGCTTTGTACATAAAGAAAATAAGCAAATTGGAAGCTTTGGCAGCTATTTCATTTAGATTCCAATTATCTATTTTATTTCTAATGCAGAAATAATGGCAAAAATATACACTGGAAGATTCTCCCAAAACTCACAGTATCTATATGTATGTGTATATATATGTGTGTGTATATATATATACACACACACACAAGATAGGGGTCTTAGAGGATCTATGGAAGAGACTTTGGAAGCTGGAAGGACACTTTCACTTCCATGTAGTTAGAGCCTCTGCGGTGGCTAAATACAGGATTCTTCACTGCCGCTGGACTAGGAGTGAGAAAAGGAGGAAGCAAAGACTAGCAGGGGCCTGCCTACGCTACCTGCCTGCCTGCCCTCTGCAGCCACTCTGCCCGTGGCCTGCTTCCCCAGCTCTGGAGTCTGAGCAGTCTCGTACCAGTATAGATGAGAGTGGGAACAGACACAGAGAAGTTCTGAGTAAGTCGTGAGCCAGTAGCAGTGTGAATTGGGCTGTTGTGAGTCGAGCGGCATCCATGGCTTGGAGGATGAACCAGCGGAGACCTGAGGGAGTTTGTGGTCAAAGTGGAAGAAAAGAAAACAATACATACAACAGATAGCAAAGTTATGTTAAAACAGTTTAAAATGAGCTTTAGTTAGGGGAGAGGAATTATTTTTTTAATCCCTAGCATGCACAAAACAAGTTGAGATAAAAAAGAAGAGCTAGATATTAATTTGTTAGAAATCAGATTAATAAATTATGACTGTGAATAGAAAAACAGCAAGCAGAACTGTCAGTGGAATTAAATAAGAAAAAGACTATGATTTGGATTTTCAGTTACTTTAAAATGCCTGTTATTATTTTGATCATCACTGAGCTTACTGAACAGTATTTCAGCAAGAAAATACCCATAAAAATGAAAGTCAAATATGAAGTTCTTACACGGACTTTGAAACTGAGATATGAATAATTGCTAATATAATTAATTATATTTTTCTATAAAGAAAGTTTAATAACAGAACTGTTTCTGTCTAGAATATCAAGACTGGGGTACATTAGAATATGAAAAATGACAGCATAAAGATAAATAAGTGAATAGAATGTATATATATGTATATCCAATCATCCATATTTCTGCACACCAAATATCTACCTTAAAATCAGGTTACAATGGGAAGAAAACAAAGCAAAGGAACACTACTCTTAAAAAAATAAAAACATTAAACAATATAAATGACTCTTCTGTAACTTTCAAACAGAAAATATTATTTAAACTTAAACAGAATTTATTTCAACTAAATTCTAAACTGAAACTTTGTAGGATATCAACTATATCTTGCAACAGATCACATCTATGTACATGTAAAGATACATATTTAGACCAGATACACAGATATACATTCATCTATGACATTTAAAATTTTCACAAAGAAATTTAGCTGAAAGAGCAGTTTCAATGGATGGCCAAAAAGGAGAGAAAAAAAGGCATATTATATAATTAAGAATCCTGGACTTCATATAATCAATTATTTCACTGTGCAATTCCTTCCCTTATGTTTCTCCCAATGGGGAGAAACAAATAAGTGACTATACTCTGAAAAGCTCTCATGCTCCCATTTTTTAGAATTCAAATTAATAGTAGTTTAAGAGCCCAACTTTTCCTGGCCTTTCTTCCTTTTCCATCTCCCAGTAAACATTCCCAAGTCACAGTTTGTCAAGATTCAAACATGAGTTCTCATTAACTGGCAACAGTGGTCCTTTACAGACCATCTACTTTCTGAAAATATCACTGCTTTTACTGCAGGACAAATGTTTCTGCTTTTGTTGCTAACTTAAATTTTTAAGTGTTTAATGGATAAAAATCAAATATCTCATGGGTGACCAATTTCTATACAAGCAACTAAGTGAGGTTTTGTTTTTTTCTTTCTCTGCTCCAGAGACTAATGGTTAAAAAGTATAAGAATCAGTGCCATACAGAAGAGAAACTATAACTAAAAGCTCCTAAAAAGTACTTTTTAAAAAAGAGTAGGGAATTGATAAATCATATTTAAATGCACTTTCTACCATTAAGATAGTTCAACTAGGAAACACCAAAGAGATTTATACTCTGTAATACACTAAACATCTAAAATGAAAACAAACTGATGGAGTAGAACACATGGTTAATAAAAGCAAAATAAAATGAACACTGTTAAATGTTCAAATTATTACATCGAATTAAAATCCAAGCATAGTGGAAGGAGCATCACCATAATGTATTCTTGGAGCCCTAATTCTTATTGGTCTTATATGAGAGGTTGCCTTACAAGAATATGTCAGTGGTATTTCTTAACATTAAGTCCATTCAGACAAGAACATAATCCAAATTACCTTTATCAAATTCCTGTCTAGAATCAACAAAGTTAAAATTAAATAGCAAAGTAATACAATCAGATGACTCATAAAACAATTTTAAACTAGCACCCAAACTAATTCTTTATCAAAAAGACAAAGAAGCTGGTTGAAAGTGTTTTTGTTTTTTTTTTTAAATAACATGACTTAAGTAATAAGATGCCATCAGAAAATCTTAATGAAGCCACTTAAATTCTTCATGGTGTGAATATCTGAAAATTTAAGGCAAATGGCTGCAACAAAATTAGAAAAAAGAGAAAACTTAGACAAGCTCAGGTTTACTATAAATGGAACTCTCCCTGAATGCAGGCAAAATGTATTTCTCTACTATCCATATATCATTTTAAGACAACAACAGGTACTGCAGCTTTATTTCCACTAAGTAATTTAGTGAAAAGAGGAAAACTTCAGACATCACACTTGTAAAGGCCAGGCCCCTTCAGGCAGTACAGATAAAGCAGGAGGGTGGCGGAAGGAGGAGGGACCCAGGTCTTCAAGTAAATTTGCTATGGAAAGAAAAAAATCTCAATCCCCCAAAAGGTTATACCTGCCATCTGACTTTATCTATAGCATAAGGTAGTTCACAGCTTTTTTAAGACATATTTTAAATGGAATATAAAGCAAATTCACTCAATTTATTTAAAACAATTACACATCAATACTTCTAAATAAATTAGGTAGCATACGCAATACTGTCCTCCCTCTTGTGACTAAAATTTAATTCAAATAACTAAAGGTCAGCATAAAGAAATAATTAAAAAGAGTTAAGTTGAGACAAAGAGAAAAATTTCACCTTTATAAAGACTGTTGGAAAAAACATTGTGATTGCTTTCTAGGCAACCTCTCTTTACTGCTGAACTAGGAAACATTTTGGGTTTTTTTACTACAGAACTCTGACTCCCTGATGATGAAAGTCAGAGGTCAGCACACCACACAGTACAGACCAAATCCATCTTGCCATCCATTTTTCAAAAATAAGTAAGTTTTATTGGAATGAAAGACACACCCATTCATTTGCAAACTATTGTTGGCTGCTTTCTTGCAACAACAGCAAAGTTGAGTCCTTGCTATTCCCATTCTGGTCATTTACCAAAACAAGTTTTTTGACCTGTGATCTACAAGAATCTCTAGAGCAATGGCTCTCAGTGGAAATACTATCAGCATTTTTAGTATAAAACAAGTCTTTGTTATATAAGTTGTCCCTTGCTCTGCAGAACAGGCAGCATTTCTGGTCTCCAACAGAATCATCCACCTTATCCCAGACATTACAACAGAAACTTTTCATTTCAAGTACTCCTTCTTGATAGCACCACCACCATGTTGAGAATCTCTGCCTTAAGCACAAACGATGACACATAAGCCAAATCAAGCCAACAGAAATGTTTTGTTGGATCAGATGGAGTTTTTTTTTTTAAAATGTGAGACTCTAACTTCCTAAACTTCCTAAAGGTCAAAATCAACTAAACTTCCTAAAGGTCAAAATCACCAAATTCCTTTTTTTAAAATTTTTTTTGATAAATAAAGATCAAAACTATATGTCCAGTGCATGAAATATTTACTATCTATTTACTATTTGGTCTTTTACAGAAAAAGTTTGCCAACATCTGCTCTATGTAGTGCCAGTATTCACCATTTAATTATACCCAATTATTTTATTTATATAAATTGCTTGACCTCTGTAGACACTGAAGTTTGAGACCCCTGAACAGGTCTCGTCCCTGCTGTCTATACTATGTTGCTAATAATATGCATAATTGGATTATGAGGTATGGGGTATTAACCATTTCCCATAAAACAAGTAAAATTCCCCACAATGCATAAAAGTTCATTTTATGCTTTAGGTACACAGTGCCTAAAGATGCAGAACAAGTTTAATTATACATTATTTAATATGAATTTCACAAGACAGTATAAAAAATACTAGAAAGATCTAAGTTTCAAATTGTGATAGTCATCTCTGATAAGTAAAATTGCCACAGGAAAAAATGTATTTTGAACAACTCTATTGTCCCAAATCAAATGAAAATATGTAAGCAAAAGATAAAAAGCTCCATAAGAACAATTCATCAATTCATACTTACTCCTTCATTTCTTTGGACGGGGAATTACATGCAGGAAGGAATGCTGCTGGGCTACTTAATTTATCCAGCGTACACGCTGTTCCTATGGCTCGTACTACTAACCCAGATTCGCCTTCCAGATCAAAACACTGTAAGTACCCAACAACCGCATTTCCTCTCATTTCAAGAACTTTTAAGCCAATCTTCCTCTGCAGTTCACCTACAAAAAAGGGAAGAAAATTCAGTCAGCTTTTTATCTGTATGTTTCAAAATACAAAGCTGGGTATGGTGGTGATTTGAAAGAGTTCAGAAAAATCACAGATTTTGAGAACTTGAAGGGAACCTAGAAGATTACCTGGTACATACTCCTATAGTCAAGGAGGTAAGATATTACTAGCTACATTTTACATATGTGCTAAGTAAGGTTCACTCATTCGTGCATTCATTTACTAAATAATTTCTCACCGTATACTGTGCGCCTGGCATTCTTTTCTTCTGTGCTAGAGATACAGAGGGGAACAAGAAAGATAAAGCCCTAAAACTAGTGGGATTTACATACTAGGGGGAGAAACAGATAAAAAACAAGTAAACAAGTATTATATATAATATAAATAAAATACATAGAATATACAGCACATAATATACTCTAATATATTATAAATAAATATAATAAATTATATATTTCTTAATATGTAGACTAAATACAAAAAACATTTAATTAAATTAATATATTAACAGTAACATATTAAATATAACATGCATATGCATTCAAACATTAAATATTTAAATATTTAAAATTTCATCAATTATATTAAAAAATTATAAATATTAAGTACATGTTTAATATACTTAATAATATATTAATAACTATAAATATACCTATATTTCTATTTAAATATGCAAATTTATTATAAACACATTTGTGTTTATTATCTGATATATATGAGAGAATGAATGTATGTGCGTGTGTGTGCGTATGCAGTCACACACACATACATATAAATACAAACTTTAGATGGAAATAAGTTCTTCAAAGGAAAATAAAGTAATGGGGTAAGAGTGGCAGGGGAGTAGGGGATAAAAGGAGGTATAAATTGTCAGAGAAGGACTATGAAAAGACATTTAAACAAAAAGCCTAGGGGCTTTCCTGGTGGCTCAGCAGTAAAGAATCTGCCCACAATACAGGAAAAATTATCTATTATGTAGGAGACGTGGGTTCAATCCCTGGGTTGGAAGAGTCCCTGGAGGAGGGCATGGCAACCCAGTCCAGTATTCTTGCCAGGATAATGCCATGGACAGAGGAGTCTGGTGGGCTGCAGTCCATGGGCTTGCAAAGAGTCAGACACCACTGAAGTAACTGAGCACGCACGCAAACAGGAAGCCTCAGAGAGATCACCTAAGCTCTGCATACAAATAAACACTCAAAGGAGGGAAACTACTTCCCTCTCTTCCACTTCATAAGCGCAATTTCCTTTCACCACCTAGAAAAAAGGAACCATAAGCTTCTGATTCAGATTTCTTGTTATAAGACAACAATGCACATGTGTTTAGCAGAATGGGGCCAAGGATAGGGAAACAGTCAGTTACAATTCAGTCTTCATTGTAAAGTTTTAGTAAAATGTCAAAAGGAAGTGAAGAATTCTTGAGGATTAAGTCAATCAGCCATGAAGTTATTATTATTATTTTTCAAATACCTGACATTAAAGAAATGAGCCTCTGTCTGGCCTCATTTGATGCCCTTGGCGTGCGAATTCGATCAATCCATTGATACTCTGGGTCTTCATTGACCACAAGTTCTTCTACAAATCCATGAATTATTACAGCTCTATAGCATTTTGGAATGGATGTTGCTGTTAAAAAAAATTATTTATTATGCTCTGTTTATCACAAAGTTAAATTCAACCCTTTAAAAATGTACAACTAGTTCTTACCTTGTGGATACATACTACAAGAACATCTTTGACTGTGATAACCTCAGTATAATCATAATAATACTTCCAATCAAACAACTGATTCTAATGATTCTTGATTAGAATAATATTAGAATATTATTATTCGAATAATATTAGAATAATCAAGAATCAATTGATTCTAATTGATTCTTCCAATCTATTGATTCTAATGATTATTCTTAGAAACAATAATTTTCTTTCATGAGGCTTCTCACCTTTCTCATATAAGCATAGTAGATACAAACTTTACTTTTATAATACAGAAAATAGCTACACACCATCTTAAGTAGTATTCAATACAGAATATAAAAAAAGTCAAAATTCAACTGAGCTAAGTAGGTATTATACAAAACATCAGAAAGCAAATAATGAATACCAAAAACCTCTAATTACTGGAAGCCCTTTTAAAAAGTTTAAAAACACCTCATAATGCAGCCTCAAAAATCACACCATTACCTTTCTGACTTAATCTGAGAAGTCCTACAGGTTTGTAGTTCCTAATAATCCATGGCTCCATGGCCAACTGGTTCAGTAGTCACTACACTACTTAACAGACTCATTCAATACTGAGAACAACAAAGCTCAGTGGATTTATCAAAAAGGGGAGAATTCGAGAATTCACATTTTCTCAACCAATTAAAAAAATGCCATTAATATCAACATCTGGGAAACAAATCTGATAAGGTTACATGTGTGGCGTATTTACACTTAATTCATATAGGCTGTTCAAAATTAGACAATACTGACATGGAGCCATTTGTGGTGGAGTCATTAGTTTCAAGCCATTCATGTACCTTGAAACGAACTCAATTATTTAGGCGTTTTCAACCTTGTTAGTTCAGGCTGGCTATGAATTGCCCAGAACTGATTAATTGCAACCCCATATTTCATGGCATTTGTAGGGCTCCATACCTGTAGGTGTTTATGTCGTTCTGGATAGTACCATGGTACTCCACTCCTATCTTTTAGCATCCTATACCAACATAAAATGCCACTGGATTTTTCTTTTTTGGGACAGTTAGTCAAAGCTTAATTATAGTCAGATCTTTTACACATTTGACAAAAATAACTTGTTCTAATTTATGAAAAAAATGTAATAGGCAATAAAATATTAATTTTTATAAAATAAGACAAATATGTGCAAATTATTTTAAGATTTTGTTGACTACTGGTACAAGAGTAAAACTCAAACCAGATGAGTAGCTTGCAATCTTCTCTATAAGTTAGTGTCCTGTAATTATGCTTTTTAAATAATTCTGCTTTTTAAAGCCATGTCAGACTTCTGCAAGATATACATGTCCATCCACCACAAATGGTTCCACATCTATATTGTCTGATTTTGAACAACCTATTTGAATTAGGTCTGAATATTCCACACATGTAGCCTCATCCAGTATGTTTCCCAAATGTAGATATTAATGGGATTTGTCTTCATTGATTGAGAAAGTGCAACAAGTTCTCTCCCCTCGTGTTGTCTCTGACCACTGACTACCTGCTGACATCAAGATAGCGTAGGCTATGTTCAAATACAGTATATCAGCTGTTTTATATCACAATGTTTTATATTACACATGGGCTCACACCTAGTTTAAGAATGCACTGATTTTCTTTCAGCATGTAGCCTGGATGAACTGTGGGCTCATTATATATCAGTTTGGGTTTATTCCCTTAATTATTGCATTTTGAGTTAAGACTGTACCAAATGCTAGCACACTTTGCATTCCCATATCTAATTTCTCTAAGGCTGAATTAATTTGTTGCATTGCAGGAAAAAACTTTTCACCTTTATCTTCAATCTTGTTTCCAGTCCTTCTTAAATATTTCTTATGTAGTGCTTTACCAATCAATTCTCCACCTTAAACCCAGTATCACTAAACATAAGGTTTAAGTAAATATTCTCTCATTAACATATGGATTCTTCTTTAAAAATTCTGAAAAAGATTCAAAAATCCTCACCTGTTACTCTTTCTAATGGTGTTAAGTACTGTAACCCGCAGTGACTAATGTGATTCCTTCTAATCACGCTCTGTGGGCCTGGGCGGAGGCTGGCATAGAGACTAGAGAAGTCAGGGAAGGGGGGAACAACCAAAGGCAGCCTCCCTGTAGGCCACAGGGACATCGTCATGACAACCACATGCACAGACATGCCCTACTGGATTTTTCTAGAAAAAACCTTCTATGAACTTGTGAAAATTGGCTATCATCTACTTTAAAATCAGATAAGTTTCCAGAACTACAGCAATTAGTTTTGAAAAACTAGCAATTTTCTCTTTGACATTAAGACCAAAGTATAATAGGTTTTCTGTCAGCCTTCTGAAATATTAATTTGATTTCTCACACGTAACATATTTATTAATACATTTTCATATTTATTAATATAAATATGTATAAATTAACAAAATTTCTCATATTTATTAATAAATGCATTAAATTTCCTGTCAAATGAGTAATAAAATATATTTACTTACTGCAAAAGAATTTGACTCCACATGATGACTGCCTGAATCGATTTAAATCATTGAAGAGGTCTACTTTGACAACTACATTGATTTCCCCACGGATACCTGAAATTTCAAAAGGAAAATCAAGTTTCTACCTTTAGAAAATAAAGTATAATTAAATAATCAGCAAATAAATGCCAATTAATGATTTTAAAATAATGTATCAATCATAATAGCAATGCTAACCTTGTTTCCTAATTATTTTTATTCTACAGATGCTCTAAGTAAATATTGTTCCCAACTTATTTTACCATTTTAAATATCAGTAAAAATACAGAATATGAATAATGTCACAATACACACAAATCTCATCAAATATCTTACTTCTTATAATAAACTACTATCGATGGAATTGCCAGATCAAAAACGTAAAATAGGCAAAAAGTACAAGACCGTAGGCAGAAGTATCTGCCAGTTTCTTATGAGTCCATCTGCCCTTTTAAAGAGATGACATTATTTTTAGGTTAGTGGTTCTCAACTTTTTGATCACTGGGCCCCTCTAATCTCAAAAACTATTGAGGATCTCAAAGAGTCTTTGTCTATGTGGGTCAAAACCTATCTTCAATATTTACCATGTTACAAATCTAAACTGAGAATTCAGAAAAATATTTACTTATTACTTCATTTAAACAGGAAATCTATGTCAAAATAAACATTTTTATAAAAATAACTATATTTTGAAAAACAAAAAAATGTTTAATGATAAGAATGGCATTACATTTTTTCGAACCTTTATAGTGCGTAACTTAATGAAATATTTAGATTCTCATTTCTGCTCTGCATTCAGTGTGTGGTAACATGATATTATCATCAGATCAGATCAGTCGCTCAGTCATGTCCGACTCTTTGCGACCCCATGAATCGCAGCACACCAGGCCTCCCTGTCCATCACCAACTCCCGGAGTTCACTCAGACTCACGTCCATTGAGTCAGTGATGCCATCCAGCCATCTCATCCTCTGTCGTCCCCTTCTCCTCTTGCCCCCAATCCCTCCCACCATCAGAGTCTTTTCCAATGAGTCAACTCTTCGCATGAGGTAGCCAAAGTACTGGAGTTTCAGCTTTAGCATCATTCCTTCCAAAGAAATCCCAGGGCTGATCTCCTTTAGAATGGACTGGTTGGATCTCCTTGCAGTCCAAGGGACTCTCAAGAGTCTTCTCCAACACCACAGTTCAAAAGCATCAATTCTTCGGCGCTCAGCCTTCTTCACAGTCCAACTCTCACATCCATACATGACCACAGGAAAAACCATAGCCTTGACTAGACGAACCTTTGTTGGCAAAGTAATGTCTCTGCTTTTGAATATGCTATCTAAGATACCTCTAGAAAGCTCCATTGTACCCTCCTAAGAAAATGAGGCTAAAAATGGCAAATGACATACATGTAAGTATCATGCCGAAAACAGTTCTCATCTCACTTCTCAGGGCCTGTGAAAGTATCTCAGGGACACACAGATGTCCCTAGACCATACTTTGAGAACTTTACTTTAGGTAACAAAAAGCCTTTGAACACTTTTCTTCCTTTCAAGAATTTTTACAAAGTTTCAAAATCATTCATTTTAAAGTATGCTTTAGAAACAGAGTACTAATATTAGATGATTTTCAAATGATGTATTTGCTTATTATATTGCACAAATTCAGCAAGCATTATTCCAAATTACGGTCAGAAAAGTTACAACTCTACCAACAATACATACTACCACATGTCTATTAAAACAAGTCATATTTTTAAAAAAACCAAATTTAGCACAAAAGTCTTTAAGATAAATTAAAAGATTGTGAGGACTTCCCTGTGGTCCAGTAATTAAGTATAGGCCTGCCAATGGGGACATGGGTTCAAATCCCTGGTCCAGGAAGACCCCATATGACACCCAGGGCAACACCCATGCACCACAACTGCTGAGCCTGAGCTCTGGAACCCATGAGCCACAACCACTGAAGCCCGGGCACCTGGAGCCCATGCTCCATAACAACAGAGAAGCCCTCACTTACCTCAACTAGAGAAAAGCCCACGCAGCAACAAAGACCTGGCACGACCAAAAATAATTTTGAAGATTTAATTTTTTAAAAAACATCGTGACTTATTTTCTTAAAATGTACTGCTTACCGTGAATGGTATCATAAATTGGAAACCATCCTGAGATGACAGTTGCAGCCTCACTGTAGAGTAAAGGATCAATGTCAATGTACACTTTACCAATGGCATCGTTTGCACTATATGTATCATGGTCAAGAACTGTGATCTGGAGAGGTTCATCTTGTAAATCTTCATCATCCACCTAAAAAAGGATACTTTAAAAGTTAAATCTTATAATAAAAATATAATAAAAATCTTCATTACCATAAATGTATGCATAATGTAGAAGATTACTTATCTCTGGGGAAAAAAAAATCACACAGATTTATCTCCAAGTAAAGGTAGAGAGACTAGTCATCAGAGAAATGCAGAAGAAAACCAATGAGATACCACCTCACATTTACATTCTTTGTATTAAAATGGTCATCAAGTCTGGTGAAGTCTACCTCAAAAATCTACATATCTTCCTTTGGTACAGTTCAAAGTAAAAAAATGCAAATGAGCCTTAGCCATAAGAAATCAAACTCACCTCATTCATAATAAAAATGCACATTAAAATTATATAATAATGTATATAATTTATAGGATAATTTATATAATTAAATTATCCTTCCTATTAGGATGACTTACATTTTTAAAATAAATAAATATGGACAAGAATATGGAAAAACTGAAACTCTCAAGACATGCTGGTGGGAATGCAAAATGGTGCAACCACTGTGGAAAAGTTTGTTCTTTAAAAAGCTAAATACAGAAATTACCATATGACTCACCCACTCCACTTCTAGGTATATATCCAAAAGAACTGAAAACAAAGATTCAAACAGATCCTTGTATACCAGTGTTCACTGGTGTGGCATTAGTCACAACAGCCAAAAGGCAGAAACAAATCCAAGTGTTCAACAACAGATAAAGAGAATAAACAAAATATGGTATGTTCATAAGATGAAATATTATTCCGCCATAAAAAGAAATGAAATTTGGATACACACTGCACAACACAGATGAACCCTGAAAACATCATGTTAAGTGAAAGAAGCCACACACAAAAGGACAAATACTTATGATTCCACTTACATGAAATACTTACATAGGCAACTTCAGAGACAGAGAGTAGATGAGAGGCTACAAGGGGCAGGGGAGAGGAGGGCATAGGGAGTTGGTGCTGAATGAGTGGTTTCTCTGAAGTGATCAAAAAGTTTTGGAAATAGTGGTGATGCTTGCGTATCATTGTATGCAGGTAAATGCAATTAATGCTGTTGTATTGTACACTTAAAAATGGTTAAAATGGTAATATTTATGACATATTTTTAGAAAATTCAAAAACTTTTAATCTATACACAGTGCATATGTGATTTTTGGTATATGCTAAAATCCAGAGGAAAATTATTACATAATAATATAATACCTTTTTAATCTGGGCTCTCCTATTCATACACCATTTTTCTAAACTGTAACATAATTTTTTTGAAAATTCAATATTCGTAGGGCTTCCCACAGAGAAATCAATGGCACCCCACTCCAGTACTCTTGCCTGGAAAATCCCATGGACGGAGAAGTCTGGTAGGCTGCAGTCCATGGGGTCGCTAAGAGTCGGACATGACTAAGCGACTTCACTTTCACTTTTCACTTTCATGCATTGAAGAAGGAAATGGCAACCCACTCCAGTGTTCTTGCCTGGAGAATCCCAGGGATGGGGGAGCCTGGTGGGCTGCCATTGGGCTGCCATCTCTGGGGTCGCACAGAGTCGGACATGACTGAAGCGACTTAGCAGCAGCAGGGCTTCCCAGCTGGCACTAGTGGTAAAGAATATACCTGCCAATGCAGGAGATGCAGGTTTGATCACTGGGTTGAGAAGATGCCCTGGAAGATGCAACCCACTGCAATAATCTTACCTGGAGAATCCCATGGGCAGAGGCCAATGGGGCCAAAAAGAGACACAATTGAGTGACTGAGCACACACACCGGAAATATTTTCCTGGTGTACAAAAACTACATTACCTGAAATAAAAGGTAGTGCAATCATTCCTGGGGAGAGGAGAAAAAAGGGTCATATCAAAAATACACACACAAAAAATGCTGACATTTAAAAACTTACCTCAAATTTAAACCACTCTGAATTCCACTGAGGGTTGAGGGACTTGAGATACACATCTGTTTTAAAGGTAGTATTACCAAATTTTACCTAAAAACAAATGAGAAATAATTCAAATATAAAGATCAAAAATTTGAATAAAAATAAAATTTAACGTCAGCTAAGCAATGGGAAGATTAACCATGCAGGGGGAAAAAGACAACTATCCCTGAGATGAAAGGGGAGAAAATAGGATAGGCCCAGGTAAGTTGATAGATTACACCTGGGAACAAGGGCTCGCCCACTGTTCTGTTTGACTAGCTCTGCCGATCCCTGGGTCAGGAAGATCCCCTGGAGGAGGGCATGGCAACCCACTCCAGTATTCTTGCCTAGAGACTGCCCAAGGACAGAGGAGCCTGGTAGGCTACAGTCCACGGGGGTCATAAAGAGTAGGACACAACTGAGTGATGAAGCACAGCACGGCATGGGGAAATTAAAATCAGACCATTATGTCAGTGTGAGAGCTTCCCTGGTGGCTGAGTCTGTAAAGAATCCACCTGCAATGCAGGAGACCCAAGTTCAATCCCTAGTCGGTAAGATCTCCTGGAGAAAGAAATGGCAACCCACTCTACTATTCTTGCCTGGAAAATCCCAGGACAGAGGAGCCTGGTGGGCTACAGTCCATGAGGCCACAAGTGTGGGACAAGACTTAGTGGCTAATCCACCACCAAGTCCGTATGGAGGAAGTACTCAACACGGCGTTCACTAAACAGGAGCTTAAACAAAAGAGGAAAGTCTTAAGGGTGGAGGACCAGCAAAACAAATCAGAAGGTAAAAAGGACAACTGTCTTACCAGCTTATCAAGGGAATCCAGAACTACAGACTATTATTACAAGAACTTGGTAACATATACTCCCCTATTTTCTTACTTCCTCATATTTGTTATTTTTTTTAATCTTTACTTGTGTATACATCGGTTCAGTTCAGTCGCTCAGTCGTGTCCGACTCTTCGAGACCCCATGAATCGCAGAACGCCAGGCCTCCCTGTCCATCACCAACTCCCGGAGTTCACTCAGACTCATGTGCATCGAGTCAGTGATGCCATCCAGCCATCTCATCCTCTGTCGTCCCCTTCTCCTCCTGCCTCCAATCCCTCCCAGCATCAGTGATCAGCAATAACTATGGTCATTATGGGTTTTATGTTCCTACGTCAGGGGACAATAAAAGGGGTTGGATGGGGAGTCTATCTGGTTTCACAGTCAGTCTTGGTGGGCACTAAATCAAAAAGAAAAAGTAAATAAGGAAATGAAGAAGATGGAAAGCAGGCTAAATCCCTGGGACATTTCTAACAAAGAATGGAGATTGTGAAACCTTAGACTGGACTTGAGAAGCGGTCAGGAAGCTTAAGAGCAAAACAGATAAGAAACTACTTCCTAGACTGTCTCATCTTTCCTAAATTTGATCTTGCCAAGCTCTTTCCCAGTTCTATCAGTTTTCACCAGTGTGTATGTCCCACCCTCAAAATTCACTAAAGGTTTATCCCAATACCCAATAAAGAATTTTGCACATTGTAGATACTCAGGAAATGCTGGTTCAGTCAGATTACCCATGAAATCTCCTTTCCTCCCTGACTGACAATCCTACTTTTGGTATTATAATGCTGGCAGACATTAATGTTTAATCAGTCCAGAAAATATTCTAAAAGCAAAATACCCAAAACTATAGTCATTATCTTCGTACATTTCATCACACAATTTGAATTATCAGGGATGATACCCACCATTTTGTACCTAGGTAGTTGCATCAGAGGGTAGAAAAAGTTTAAGAAATTACACAAAAATAGTAAGTTCTTGCATGGTGAGTGCGCTTAGTTGCTCAGTCGTGTCCCACTCTGCGATCCCATGAACTGTAGCCAGCCAGGCTCCTCTGTTCATGGAATTTTCCAGGCAAGAATACTGATTTGCCATTTCCTACTCCATCAGGCTTGGTAAGGACTATGATAAATAAGAAAACTGAGAAAAAGGATTTGCCAACATGTCACAAACAGCTAATTTCCTTGATTTCTAACAAGTTCCTACAAAGCAATAAGAAAAAGATCAATAAACCAACTGAAAAAAAGAAATTCAAAGAAATGGAACGTAGACGTCTTTTTAATATATCAAAAGATGAAAACAAACTAAACCAACACGTTGACTGCTTGGGTTGGTAGAGGTCCAAAGTCCTAAAAAACAGTGTGAGTGTTTCATACTCGTACTCTTGTTGCTGTAAGTGCAACTCTGAACAATCTTCACAAAGTGCAATCTGACAATAGTTATCAAAATGTTAAATGCCCATACCCTTTAAACTCATACAGAGATGCACAATGACATATACAAGCAGCATGATGGTGGCAAATGACTGGAAGTAACCTAGATGTCCATCAATTGGGAACTGGCTAAATCAAGTATGGGAAAGCTGCATGATGCAGTGCTAAAGAGAAAAACGAAGCCGTTCTCCAAACACCTAGTACAGAACAATGTCTAAGGGCCCAGGTTTGATCCCTGGTCGGGGAACTAAGATCCCACATACCACGACTAAGCCCATGTGCTGCAAGCAGAGAAGTCTGTGTGCTGAACCAAAGAGCCCAGTGCAGCCAAAATAATTTGAATTTAAAAAATTTTTCAAAAGGAACAATGTCTATGATACATCTCTACTGCAGGGCAGTGTGTATGGTATTCTTTGTGGAGGAAAAAAATGACAAAATGTCATAAGGCATATGACATATGCCTATATGTGCACGCATTATTTCTGGAAGGATATACAACAAATGTTAACAGAGGCCACTGAACAGAACAAAACAGATCAGTTGAAGGAGAGGCAATGAGAGGCTGACTCATTTTGCACCTGCTGGAATTTTGACATGCATGTATATTACCTATTTTTTAAATGGGCTATTTTAAAAGTCAAAAACATCAAAAATAAATTCAAATGGCAAAAACTCTGTTTAGATTCGAATTACAGAACTCTGGATTCACATCCAGGAATTTATCCTCAAGTAGTACTTTCACATGTGGCTCCTCCTCCAAAAAATACACAAAAACCTAGTGAGAACAAGAAAGGGACTAAATCACACACTCCCTACTAAAGAACGGGGTTAACTATATATGCTGGGAGGGGAATATGAAAAAAACAAGAAACATATGATAGTAAGAGTTGCTTTTTTTTTAGAGGGAGGAGTAGATATAGACATGCCAAAAAAGAGACAGCAATGATCTCTGAAGAAGGAACTGATAAGGGAGCAGATAACACAGTACAGTGTAGCAAGAAGTATGGGGCTTTCAAGTTTACATCTGAGTATCTAAATCTTTTGTAACAGGAGTTATTCGTGCTCAGCTGTCTCTCAGTACCCAGGTATTGGTTCCAGGACTCCTCCCTACCCCTCATCCAACCCCCAGATATCCAAATCTGTGGATGCTCAGGTCCCTTATATAAAATGGTACGGTATCTGCACATAATTTCCTGTACACTTGAAATCATCTCTAGTCCAGAGGGTCGCAAAGAGGACATGGCTGAAGCCCTGTGCTAAGTCGCTTCAGCCCTGTCCTCTTTGCGACCCTATGGACTGTGGCCCACCAGGCTCCTCTGTCCAAGGAATTCTCCAGGCAAGAATACTGGAGTGGGTTGCCACTTCCTTCTCCAAAATGCTATGTAAATAGCTGTAAATACAACATGTGTGTATGCTAAGTCACTTCAGTCCTGTCTCTCTGTGACTCTCTGGACTATAGCCTGCCAGGCTCCTCTGGCCATGGGATTCTCAAGGCAAGACTATTGTGTTGCCATCCCCTTCTCCAGCAGATCTTCCCAACCCAGGGATTCAACCCTACCCTTGTCTCATGTCTCCTGCATTGCCAGGTAGGTTCTTTACTGCTAATGCCACCTGGGAAGCCCATACTATGTAAACAGCTGCCACACACAAAAAATTCAACTGCTGCCTTTTGGAACTTTCTGGAATTTTTTTTCCCAAATATTTTCTACCTGCAGTTGGTTGACTCCAAGGAAGCAGACCCCAGGGCCATGAAGGGCCAACTGTATTACTCTGTAACTATCTTTTCACTTTTAAACCACAAATGTAAAAGAAATGAAATGAGGAAAAAGACCCCTCAGAAGAAACCTGATTACTACTTCTTTAATGTTTATTACATTTCAATATTCAAAACACCAAAGAAATATTTATTTTTTAATTTACCTAAAAACTACTTTATTTGAAGTAAAATATCACTAGGATTCATAATACCATTCAACACCATTCAAAAGCCAAATGTACCCAAGGGTTTTGGCTCAACTGCCAAAAACCAGCATATCATTCCCTAAGTTATGATTTTGGCACCCTCTTGAGTTCTGTCCCACTACCATGTAGTGCCATAATGTGCTTTTTTTTGGGGGGGTGGGGTGGGGACGGTCAACTGTCCATTTCATCTACAGTAAAAATCTAATAGTCCCCATACTACTCTAAACCAACAAAAGATTTTAGAAGAAAAAGGCTAGAGCGGGTACTCTGCCAACAATGCGGTGATTCCCCACCTACTAAAGAAGAATCAGAGTTCATTTGGTCTTATTTAATTCAAAGGAGATTTTATTACTCAGCAATTAAATGAATGCCTCACCATTTAGCTAAAGAACATCAGGGATTTTAACGAGATTCCCTGGTAAGGTAAAGGCATTCTCTTTCCCCACTCATTAGCTAAATTACCTTGAGAAAGTTATTTAACCTGTTATTTAAAGCTGCTTCCTCCTCTGAAAAGAGGAGTTGCTGTAAGCATTAATCAGGATAATGCATGTAGAGACCTAGCAAAATGTCTGGTAGAAGATGCTCATTAACTATTAATTTCTTTTCCGCTCCCAGTTCCTTCAAAGGCTCCTGGGTAAACACCACATGATAATGTAGTTTAGCAGAACAGTTTGTAACATGCACATTAATACTGGGATATATTTTGATTAATACTTCCCTTGTACAGAATCCCATCCCATTCATCCTGAAGATTCCCATTTAATAATCATCTTTAAGTACTACTTGGTCTTCATTGGCTTCCTGAAAGCCTCACATCAAATACAGCAGAAATTCCCTCAACCAATACAACCAGGACCAATATCTGAGTAGTCAGTCAAATAATTTGTAGTCAGATAATAATTAAAAATGATGCAAGCAATAAACATTTTCAAATAAAACAGGCAAACAAATATTCACTTCTCTATCTTTTATCTTAAGACTAAAGGCCTCATCTTTGAGTAAGGATCCACTGCTGATAGTTCTGTGGCATCTTTTTTGCATAAACAACACTCATAATGTATCATCTGTGTTTACCAGTTTGGGTTTCCTTATAATGTGGTAGAGGGACTTCCCTGGTAGTCCAGTGGCTAAGACTCTGAACTCCCAATGCAGGGGGCCCAGGTTCGACCCCTGGTCAGGGACCTAGACTGTACATGCCATAGCTAAAGACCTGGTGCGGCCATATAAACAAATAATTTTTTTTTTTCATGCAGTAGACTTAAAATTGCTGGTAAAAAACTATGGATAGAAAATACTCATTTTAAAATCTTCATCTAATTCAGGAGTCATTTTTAGCAACTGTATCCATAAATCTTTACACAGCATTATCAACTTCATCATCCCACTTAAATCACTGATTTGTATGAGGTTTAAACAAATAACGATAACAAATGGAGTTGGCATAAATAGGATAGGGCATAAATAAACACAACTGCCTCTTAGTAATATATCAGAACTGATGGGAGAAACAGGCACACTGGAGCAGAATCTAATGATACGAGGTATTCAAAAATGTGTTTATGGTAGAAACGCAGAGCACTGGAGACCGTAATGAGTCAGCTGGTAGAAACTGGTTAAGAGAGCATCCACCGTACAGACTTCTCCCCCTCCTTTTCAGACCACTTGGTAATCTGTATCCATCTGAGCCACCAGGGGGCCCGTATCCCCTTTACTCAGCCAAATTTTATTTCCCAGTTCTATTCAACAAGAACCCTCTCTTCAATGACATGTGCTCTATCACCTCCTTTTGCTTTTATCAAGTTTGTCCTATTCATCCAAAAAATGCTCCCTTTTCCTCTCTGCCTGTGGAGATGTTACTATCCTTCCAGTCCAGCACAAAGGCTTCTTATCACCAGCCCAGACTTCATTATGCTCCTTTCCTATGTGTTCATACAGTACTTAGAGTCTACCCCATACAATGTATCCCTTTATTATATTATAATCCTTCATTATCCCCTTTTTCCTGCATTAATCTTTCCCTTTCTGCTGGATTATTCCTACTAGCACACAAATATGTTCTAATATCTTCTAATTTATTTTTTAAGTACTAAAAGCTGCATACCCCCTCAATATCACACTGTTTCTCCTCTCCCCTCACAGCCTTATTTCTTGAAACAGTTGCCTATTCATGCCACCCCTACTTCCTTATTCCTGTGTACAGTGCATGTGTGCTGAGTCGCTTCAGTTGTGTCCAGCTCTTTGCGACCCTGTGGACTGTAGCCCACCAGGCTCCTCTGTCCATGGGGTTCTCCCATGGAGTGGGTTGCCATGCCCTCCTCCAGGGGCTCTTCCCAACCCAGGGATCAAACGTGGGTCTCTTATTATGTCTGCCGTCTTGGCAGGTGGGTTCTGTACCACTAGCACCACCTGCGAAGCCCTCCTGCGTACTTACTTTTCTACAGTATGCGTTTCCGGCCTTGTCACTCCTTCTGAGTGTCAATGCCATCTGAGACATTACTTTCCTGATTCTCTCCTAAAATCACTGGCTGACAGTATGTTTCCATTCCACAATCCTCAACTTCTAATAAATTCTTAATGTCAAATTTGTTCAAGGATCCATCCTTCTTCTTGCTCCCTCTTCTCTCCCCCTTAGTCAGTGGTTTGCAAAAGGGACAGAACCAACTTCTAATGGAACTTTAAAAATTGCCACCAGGTATTTTGGGGACAAACAGTAGTACTATTAAGCGAAGAAGCTCAGAGATGCTAGGTGTCCTGCAATTCAAGAGACAGTCCCCAACAATGAAGACTTGTCCAATGTCATGACTATCAAAATGTCCGCACCAGATAGCCAAATGGGTCAAAAACCTACCTAGAACCTAAATCAGTTTTACAAATATAAGTATTATAGTGTGGTTTAAATATACACTCACTTTAATATACATAATTGTCAAGAAATATGACCACTGTAAAAATCAGTGGACAACTTTTTTCCCATGAGCTGACTATTTTGGAAACCCAGATCACCTATGGCCGTGAAGGCCCATCTGAGATGCCAGCACTACACAACTGTCTCACTCTGTTCGAGGAGCAGCCGTGTTCAGGAGATCGTACGTGGAGGTGAGGTATTTGCTATCCTGAATCCCTGCTTTATTTTCTCCACATGGGGCACTTCTCACCACCTTGCATAGTTTCTCTTACTTAACAATTTTCCTGATTAACTCTCTCCTCCCACTAAAACCTACATTCCAGGACTACAGAAATTGTTTTGCTCACTGCTCTATCCTTGCATGCTGTACTATAGCCAGTACAGTATCTGATATATACAAAGCCTCAATAAATATCATGGACTCAATCTGACTACTTCATGTCTTCTACTATGGTCATTAACAAGTATGTCCATATTAAAATACATATTATAAAATACTTTTATTTCTGTATCATATTACAGTTAGAGCATTATATTGATTATTTAGAACTGTAAGCATGTAAAGATAGTAAAGGGAAGATTCCAAAATACCTGCTATATAAATGCGAGATTGGGTCTCACAGAGTTGAGAAGTATTGGACTGTGGGAGCTTATTTTTAACTCATACCTCTCTTCAGAACACCATCCTCACAAATCCAACCTTTTCTCCTAAATAACTCCAATTAAAGGACCCAAAGACACTTCAAACTGAACATGCCCAAACGGAAGCTGATGCTCAACCCACTCAGCCAATCTCTCTGAACCCCATGGAGACTGAGAAAATTACTCCAGTGACACCAGAAGGCTAGGAATCATCTCTACATCTCCCTTTCCCTGGCCCCTACTCCAACCTACCAAGTCCTCTACTGTCTACTTTCAAAGTGTATCTGGAATCCATCCACTTCTATTACCAAAACCATCACCTTGACCCTCACAATCTCTTTTTTGAACTATTATGAAATCTCCTAACTAGTTGACTGCTTTTGCTCTTTCCCCTCTGCAGTCCATTCTCTAGACAATAACAGAAATACTCATTTTAATAAGTGCTTCCCACTGAACTGACAATCAAAACCAAACTTCAGTCATGGCCTCTAGGATCCTGCACAATTGGCTCCCTGATTAACTGTCCAGTGTTCTCTCACAGCACTCGCTCCTTCCCTTATTACTTGCCAGCACACATCTCTTCCCTCACTTCCTGCAATAAGCAAATCCTCAGGATCTTCCCTCTGCTGAGGTTTCCTTCTCCTCCAGCCCCTCCGCTACACACACATACACCGCCACTGCCACCAAGCAGCTATTCCTTCTCATCCAGCAGGTCTGTGCCTAGCTGGCACTTTCTCGGGGGCCTCCCTTGATAATCCAACCAAAAGTTCCAGAGATTCTTCTTCTTTTTTAATAGTTACTGACAATTAGAAAAGAGTATCTGCATATATTTATTTTTTTACTCCAGGACAGTGACTATGCAAAATTAAATTTTAACAGTCTAGTACTTCTAAAAGGGTACAAGTACATGGTATTTAATTTTTTTTAAACCTTTTTTTTTTTTTTGGAGCTGCCACTTCATTTATTAGAAGATCGAGAACAATTACAGGTTGAAGAACAGAAACTTTAAAATCTGTAGCTTAAAAAATTGAGGTCAGATAATACTGGATGCATGGCATAGTCCCTCTTGGGCAGGAATTCTTTGCAAGGTCTCTATACTTGTGGTTTTAGAATATCCACTGATGACCAGTTTATAGAGTGATCCATGGTACCAAATATGAGTGTGAAACAAAGAAAAACAAATCAGATTTGCCAAAGCATGGCAGGAGAAATTAGTACATTTAGGAAAAAAATGAAAAGGTATGATGACTGAGCGACTGAACTGAACTGATGATGATGTAAAAAAGGAGGTCCAGTTTTCTCATGTGTAAAATGGGTCAGCCGGGGTACCTTTAGTATCTTTCTTACATCTGTAAAAATTATGAGTTGATTTGTTCACTGATTTGCACTGAGATGTGACCAAATCTTGATTGTACTGCATCTCACTTTCTTAGGTCCCATTTTACACATGGGAAATATACTTAGCCTCTGACAGGAAAAAAGGAGTAGGCAAAAAGCAAAAATAATAGAAGTAGTTCAGGATATAGACAAGTTTAGCTAATAAATCACATACTCTGTCTCTGTGGTGAAAGAAATGCTGTGACTTCTACCACGTACTTTGTTCCTTCCATACCATTTAGGTGGAAGAAAGAAACAAGGAAAAACTAACACATCCATCCACACACTTTTTGATGCAAAAAGCAAACTATTATTAGATTGATTTATTTGTATACCTTACGTCAGGGCAAAAAAAAAATTTTTTTTTTTTTGGTGAAATGAATGTTTGATCTACAATAAATACCAATAGGAAAAGTAGTATTTGCTTTACAGAATTCAAGGCAGCATCTATTCTGTCGCTAATCGCTAAGTCGCTTCAGTCGTGTCCGCCTCTGTATGACCCCATAGACGGCAGCCCACCAGGCTCCCCCGTCCCTGGGATTCTCCAGGCAAGAACACTGGAGTGGGTTGCCATTTCCTTCTCCAATGCATGAAAAGTGAAAAGTGAAAGTGAAGTCGCTCAGTCGTGTCCGACTCTTAGCGACCCCATGGACTGTAGCCACCAGGCTCCTCCGTCCATGGAATTTTCCAGGCAAAAGTACTGGAGTGGGGTGCCATTGCCTTCTCCATTTTAAAACCTTTTATTTTGGATTGGCGTACAGCCGATTAACAATGTCGTGATAATTTCAGGTGAACAGTGAGGGTAAACCCCCTGAGATTCTCTATCACTTTTCTTTCATGACTCTCACCACTATTTCTAATTATAAATTTAAGTTTCCTTTACTTTTTAACATCTGGTTCTCCCACCAAAATATACAGTCCATAAAAACAGGAACCAAGAATATTTTATTCACTATCACATATGCATCGGCTAGATCGGTGACTACCACAAGGCTTGGCAAACAGCAGACACTCAGTAACTATTTGTTGAAAGAAGGAATGAATGAGTCACCATTAAATCCAACTCCTCCCTCTCCAGCAAACACCATTTGTTACCAAGGCCTGAGAATGTTACCTCAGAAACGTCCCTCAAATCTTTCTCCTTTAATTCATTCCCACTATCATCTAAACACGCACACATTGTCTGGATAATTTTACCACCTTCTCAACTGATCTCCTTGCCTCGTCTCTCATCTATCCAGGCTATCAATAACATCACCATTCAAGTCATCCTAGAAAGAAACAACCTAATACAAAAATGATCTTATTTCATTTCTGCTTGAAAAACTTCCCCAAACGACCCTACACTCAAAAAAATAAAGGAAAATTGTCTTTAATACAGAAAATGAGGTTGGCGCAAACCTACCTTTCTAGCTTTAACCCCCCAAAGCTCCACTACCCACATATCCCTTCTGACACCAAGCACATCACAAACTAAGTTGGTCTCCTCACACACCACGTATCCCACTCGGTGCCTTTGATGTTCTGCGCCTTTTCACTCTGCCTGGAAAATTCTGGGTATTCTACAAAGCCCAGCTCTGATGTCTCTTTCTTAGGAAGACCCCTCAACCTTCAGAGACAGAATTAAGTTTCCAGAGTCTACAGAAAACACCCATCATCTTGTCCGGAAAGGCAGTATGAGCACAGTGGATTAACAGACCACAAGGCTATGGAGAATTACAAGGTTAAGTTACCTCGGCAAAATACTTACTGTTCCTAGGATTTTTCCAAGTTGTAAAGCATTTTTAATTGTAAAAACAGTCAATACAGGTTGACAATGCAAATGTTATCTCAGAACATTTTCCCCTGGCTCCTGAACTTGCCAGGTTCCTTTGCACCAGCAAGTCTTCATAGCATTTCTCAGGTATCATGATTCTTTCCAGATATGTTTTAATTGATTATATGTACATATTGCTTGGAAACAAAAGTTCATATGCTATTAAAACAAACCAATCTGTTGTGTCCTTCCAGTACTTCCACTGTAAATGGGAAATAATACAACAGTAGGACTGATACAAAGGCTGGGTTGTGTGTTAGTCCCACACTCGTGTCCAACTCTTCGAACCCATGGGCTGTAGCCCTCCAGGCTCCTCTGTCTGTGGAATTCTCCAGGCAAGTATACTGGAGTGGGTAACCATTCCCTTCTCCAGGGGATCTTCCCAACTCAAGGATCAAACCTGGGTCTCCTGCACTGCATGCAGCTTCTTTACGGCCTGAGCTAGCAGGGAAGTCCGATATAAAGACTAAGACGTAAGACTAAAATTTAAGATATAAAGACTAAGAATTGAAAAATACTTAGCACAGACCTGGCAATAACAAGACTCAACACATGTTAGCTACTATTTATTAACCTAAACTGTGCAGGTCAGTCTCTGATATACCTGAGAGCAAAGACTATGCTTTTGCAATCTGTGCAACCCCATGACTTATCATCTGGCCCAAGAACATACTCAGTAACTGTTGCTCAAATAAAAATGAAGTTGAGACTAAGAATGTAAATGTTTGTGTCAATATTTGACTGAGTTAGAGAATCTTTAGGGACCATGAACAGTATTTTATATTGAGATGGAATCAGGCTGTATATTATCATGTATCTATCAACTCGAAGCATTAATAGCCCAAACAATTACTGTTCTAATGCTCTGGCTCGTCCTGACAATTTTTTATTACAGTATTACTAGGCTTCTTTCAGACTCTGGATTATTACTTTCTGCGCCCCAGGCCTGTGCTAATTTGCATGAGTTTTAAACTAATCATTAGATTTAAAAAGCAATTTTGCAATTTAAACCCATGGCACTTAATTGGCTTCCTACCTCAAGGCACTAAATTACCCTGAAACAGCTCATCAGACCTACCAGTCTATACAAGAGCAGAAAAGTGTTACACTTGGGTTTCAGAACTTGCACTGATGATTCAGAAATCACTATGCTAAAGAGGAGATCGCCTTGCAGCTCTCCCGAGTCCATAACAGACTGTATCTACATTCTTAAATATTTCCATCACTCTAACATTAAAAAACCAGGTACCCTGCCCCCAGAGAAGGGTGGATGTGGGTGTGGGTGTGTGTGTGTGTGTGTTTCAGTGGCCGCCTGGCCACGCCTTGCGATCTCCTGACTGGCGGGTGGCCTGTTAGGAGTCCTGACATCAGGGTCACCCCTGCAGACAGAGCAGTAACAGCCTTCCCTCGCGGCTGAGCGTGCCGCTGACGCCTGCGAGCCGTGCACCCATTACATGGGCTGCAGCCTCAGCAGCCAGCTCTCCAGGGAGGGCTGGCTAAGCACCGCACCCGGCAGGCCGGTGGGCGGGGAACGGGCTGAGGGACTGCGGGCAAGGTGGCTAGGATCCTTCACAGGGCTTGGCGCTCCCTGTGTTTGGAGGGGCAGGACCTTGCACCAACCTCCACGAAGGCATCAGTCAGGTCACTAGCTCGGTCCATCACTGGTAAATGGCGCCCGGCCACGATTTTCACCTTCAGCTTCCCAGGCATCGTCTCGGCTTCGGCCTCTTCTCGGGCTCCTGCAGACACAAACAAGCGAGTCTGCGCCGAGCGCCCAGCCTGGGAGGGGGAGGGGGAGGGCGGGAGCGCGCAGGGAACGGCGCGCGGCCGCGGGGACGCGCGGGGTAACTGACAGAGGAGGGCGCGCGGGGGCGCGCTGCGCCGCCTGGTGCTACTTACTCTTGGAGGAGAAAGGGGGCCTTCCGGTGCGGGAACTTAGGCCTCATTCCGGAGAGGCAGGCGGAGGAGTGGCCCCTATGGAGGCTTCTGCCCGAGCTCCACAGCGCTGGCAAGAGAAGCAGGAGCCAGTCGACATCCCGTTGAGCCGCTGCCGCCCCTACTTGTGTTTCTCCTCCCCCCAAAATGGCGGCTCCCGGGGCGGAGGAGGAGGCATCGATTGCTCGGCGCTCGGCCCACCTCGCAGAGGAGATGCGAAATTGATTGAGAGCAGATGAGAGGCGGGACGGACTTCGAGGAAGCGGAGGGCAGGGAAACTGGTGGAGCTCCGCATCATCCAGCGAGCGCGGGCTGTGAGTTGCAGCCCAGCTGCTTCCGGAGAGGAAACCGGTCTACCGGTCAAGGGCGGACCGCAGGTGCAGCTCCTAACCTCTCCGCGGGCCGTTACCTTCCCGGCAGCCAGCGCCGCGTTTCCAAAGGGCCAGGAGAGACCAGGCAGCAGCAGAGACGGATAGAGGAGCGGTTTCAGTTTGCCTTTAACGACCATTTAGTAGTTCGTGAAATCAGCTTACCTGGTTTCTACCTGGAAGGGCTACAGTTTTTGTCTTACATGAAATAGAGTGAGAAATTTCAGGAACCTCTCGGGTAGTCGAGTAAGTATTGGAGTAAGATAGTCGAGTATTTTATAGTAACATTCTTTATTCAGTCATATACACGTGTACTGGGTTACAGATGTTAAGGTAGATTTTGGACAGAAAATTTTTGAAATCCAAAGGCACTTCTTGCAGGAATTTGCCTCGTACCCTTAGGTCATCGCAGGCTGGTTATGCTGGCCATAAATCGGGCCAATCAATCAGGAGATGAGTTGTTGGAAGAAAAAATAACGATTTTAATTGGAAAGTTAGCAGACTGAGAAGATGGCCGACTAAGGCCTCAAAAAGCTACCTCTGCTTAATCTCAATTCAGGCTCCTTTTATACAGTGGGAGAGGGGCCCACTCTGTTAGTGTTAGTCGCTCAGTCGTGTCTGACTCTTTGCGACCCCATGGACTGTAGCCGGCCAGGTTCCTCTGTCCATGGGATTCTCCAGGCAGGAATACTGGAGCGGGTAGCCATTCCCTTCTCCACAATATCTTCCCGAACTTGGGTCTCCCATATTGCAGGCATATTCTTTATGGGTCTGAGCCACCAGGGAAGTCCAAATCACTGAGCAGAACCAGTAACAGCTGCGGGTTGACAGTTGCTCCCTGTCAACTGCTTGGAGGAGGAGCCCATTGGGTGCTAACCAATGGCTATAAAGCTGAGCGGCTATAGCTTGCCCCTGCACTGACACTCTTATAACTTCTTGAAGGGAATTGCCCTCCAATCTTAGTTCATTTCAGTGTGGTTATGGCACCCCACTCCAGTACTCTTGCCTGGAAAATCCCATGGACGGAGGAGCCTGGTAGGCTGCAGTCCATGGGGTCGCTAAGAGTCGGACACGACTGAGTGACTTCACTTTCACTTTTCACTTTCATACATTGGAGAAGGAAATGGCAACCCACTCCAGTATTCTTGCCTGGAGAATCCCAGGGACAGAGGAGCCTAGTGGGCTGCCGTCTATGGGGTCGCACAGAGTCGGACACGACTGAAGCGACTTAGCAGCAGCGGCAGCAAACATCTACAGTTCTGCCGAATTTCAGGACCTCCTACCATTGGAAGTTGGGCTTTTCTGGTGGCTCAGATGGTAAAGAATCTGCTTACAATGCAGAAGACCTCGGTTCTATCCCTGGGTTGGAAAGATCCCCTGGAGAAGGAAATGGCAACCCACTCCAGTATTCTTGCCTGGAGAATCCCATGGACAGAGGAGCCTGGTGGTCTATAGTCAGGGGACTAAAAGAGTCAGACACGACTGAGCAACTAATACACACCCCATAGGAAATTATGTTCAGCTAATTGGACGTACTTGATTAAACAGTTTGAAGACTCGACCCAATTGTATATATACATAAACTTGCTAAAATCAAGCCTAATTTATAGGTTCAGACCATCAGAAAAAGAGAAATTGAAACACACATATGAGGTAACACAAATCACTCCATAAAAGTATCAAAAACAGCGTTAACGATGCATGGCATGTTAAATACCAGAATGAGCATTAGCAATTTCAGTAGAAATATTATACCACTGGGATTCATCAGGAGTGGAAAATTCCAGATGAAGATATCAAGATGATATTTTTAACTTTGAAAATACTCAACAAGATAGGCATCCAAATTGGAAGGCAAGAAGTAAAACTTACTATTTACAGATGATGTGATACTGTATAAAGAAAGACTCCATGGAAAACATTGTTAGAACTAACATGAATTCTCTATAGTTGCAGGATACAAAATCAATATATAGAAACCTATTGCTTTCTTTAAAACTATCAGAGAAATTAAAATTCCATTTACAACTATCAAAAAGAATAAAGTATCTAGAAATAAATTTAACCAAAGAGATGAAAGACTTGTATACTGAAAACTGTTAAGACATTGATGAAAGAAGACACAAAATATTGAAGAATATTCCATGCTCATACATTGGAAGAATTACTGTTGTTAAAATGTCCATATTACCAAAAGCATTGTATAGATTCAATGCAATCCCTATCAAAGTTACAAAGCCATGTTCCACAGGACTAGAAGAAACAATTCTAAAATTTTTATGGAATCAAACAAACAAACAAAAAAACCCCACAAATAGCCAAAGCAACCTTGAGAAAGAGGTATCACACTGCCCAATTTCAAACTATACTGCAAAGTTATAGAGTGATGTTGTCATAAACATAGGCACACAGATTAGTGGAACAGAATACAAAGCAATAAATAGACCCACAAGTGTATGGGCAATTTCCATAAAGGAGCCAAGAGTATACATTGGAGAATTTTATAAGTACGTGCAATGTACGAAACTAGACCACTATCTTACACTATACACAACAGTTAACTTAAAATGGATTAAAGCCTTAAATATAAGACCTGAAACCATAAAACCTCTAGAAGAAAACATAGGCAATGAGGTCCTTGACTTTGGTCTTGGCATTAAATTTTTAGACTGAATCCGAAAGCAAAGCCTTTTAGGGCTTTCCCGATGGTTCAGCGGGTAAAGGAATCCACCTGCAATTCAGGAGACGTAGGAGATGCAGTTTTGATCCCTGGGTCAGGAAGATCCCTAGAGGAGGAATGGTATCCCAGTCCAGTATTCTTGCCTGGAAAACCCCATGGACAGAGGAGCCTAGCAGGCTACAGTCCAAAGGGTTGCAAAGAGTCGGACACAACTGCACACTGCATGCAAAACTAAAGGCAACAAAAGCAAAAATAAGTGAGCTTACATCAGACTAAAAAGCTGCACAATAAAGGAAATCATCCACAAAATGCAAAGGCATCCTACTGAATAGAAGTGCAAATATATATCTAATGAGGGGTTAGTATCTAAAATGTCGAACGCAAACAATAGTAAATAAAATAATCTGATTTTAAAATGGACAAAGGATCTAAATAGACATTTTTCCAGAGAAGACATGTAGGTGGTAAACAGGCACATGAAAAGGTGTTCAACATCACTATCATGGAAATGCAAATCAAACTACATTGAGATATCAGCACACAATATTAGACTACTCTCAAAATGGCAAAAGTTAACAAGTGTTGAAGAGGATGTGGAGAAGGGAGTCCATGCGCATTGTTGGTGGGAGTGTAAATTGGTACAGTCACTATGGAAAACATTATGGAGGTACCTCAAAAAATTAAAAATTGAACTATGATATGATCAAGCTTATGGATATTTGTCTACTGAACACAAAAACACTAATTTGAAAAGATGCATCCATTTTAATTGCAGCATTATTTACAAACTAGCCAACATACGAAAGCAACCTATGTCCTGTGTATATACAATAAAACACTAGTCAGTCATAAACAAGGTAATTTTGCCATTTGTGACAACATGAATGGACATTAAGGGTATCATGCTAAGTGAAATAAGTCAGAGAAAGACAAATACCATATGATTTCACATACATGCAGGATCTAAAAAAAAAAACGAACAGAGAACAGACAAAGCAAAACCAAACTCACAGAAAAAAAACTGATGATTAGAGGACAAGAGGGCTGAGAGCAAAATGGTGAAAGTGGTCAATTGTATAGTGATGGATGGTAACTAGACTTACTGTGTTGATCACTTCATCATTTCAGTCGCTCAGTAGTGTCCAACTCTTTGCGACCCCATGAATTGCAGCACACCAGGCCTCCCTATCCATCACCAACTCCCGGAGTTGACTCAAACTCATGTCCATGGAGTCGGTGATGTCATTCAGTCATCTCATCCTCTGTCATCCCCTTCTCCTGCCCCCAATCCCTTCCAGCATCAGAGTCTTTTCCAAGGAGTCAACTCTTTGCATGAGGTGGCCAAAGTGTTGAACTTTCAGCTTTAGCATCAGTCCTTCCAAAGAACACCCAGGACTGATCTTCTTTAGAATGGAGTGGTTGGATCTCCTTGCAGTCCAAGGGACTCTCAAGAGTCTTCTCCAACACCACAGTTCAAAAGCATCAATTCTTTGGCGCTCAGCTTTCTTCACAGTCCAACTCTCACATCCATACATGACCACGGGAAAAACCATAGCCTTGACTAGACGGATCTTTGTTGGCAAAGTAATGTCTCTGCTTTTGAATATGCTATCTAGGTTGGTCATAACTTTCCTTCCAAGGAGTAAGCGTCTTTTAATTTCATGGCTGCAATCACCATCTGCAGTGATTTTGAAGCCCAGAAAAATAAAGTCTGACACTGTTTCCACTGTTTCTCCATCTATTTCCCATGAAGTGATGGGACCAGATACCATGATCTTGGTTTTCTGAATGTTGAGCTTTAAGCCAACTTTTTCACTCTCCTCTTTCACTTTCATCAAGAGGCTTTTGAGTTCCTCTTCACTTTCTGCCATAAGGGTGGTGTCATCTGCGTATCTGAGGTTATTGATATTTCTCCCAGCAATCTTGATTCCAGCTTGTGCTTCTTCCAGCCTAGCGTTTCTCATGATGTATTCTGCATATAAGTTAAATAAGCAGGGTGACAATATACAGCCTTGACGTACTCCTTTTCCTATTTGGAACCAGTCTGTTGTTCCACGTCCAGTTCTAACTGTTGCTTCCTGACCTGCATATAGGTTTCTCCAGAGGCAGGTCAGGTGGTCTGGTGTTCCCATTTCTTTCAGAATTTTCCACAGTTTATTGTGATCCACACAGTCAAAGGCTTTGGCATAGTCAATAAAGCAGAAATAGCAAATTATTATGTTGTATACCTGAAATTAATACAGTGTTATATGTTAGTTTTACCTCAATTAAAAAAAAATACTCAACAGGTTAAATTAAGTATACTAGACAGTGGTGACGCAGAATTATCTTTTCAAAGGAAAAAATTCTTTACAGAAGGAATACTGTTCATGTAAGTAAGAAGTTGAACTCCCCCCTCCAAAAAAAGAAAGACTACCTCAAAATTAAAGTCTAAAAGATTAAACTAGAGAAACCTTTACCCATCCAAACTATGACAAATGAATAGAGGCAACAGTTTCAATGCAAATTTCCTTAAATCTACCTGCAGTTTTTGTGGAGTGTAACTCTACACTTAAAATGCCCTTACAATACTCTCAAGGTCAGCTATAATAAGTACATGATCAGCTAATCTTGGTTTGTTTTATTTTGTTTCAATGGTAGAGGTGAAAGAGCTTTTTTGCTGAAATCAAAATGTAGCTATAGTGTCATTTTTTAATACCAAAAAATATATATATAAAGAGAAGAATTAGATAAATGAAGTTTAGCAACAATCTTAATGGAAAAATACTGCGTTATGTTACAGGATGTTGTAATAAAAAAATTTGTAAATTGCACAATTAGAAATTAGTCATTCAGCCTCCTAATTAGTAGCCTGAGAGGTACTTGTACATAGCTGTTGCCTTAGGCTTATCAACAGGAGATTATAATTAAGATGCTTCCTGAAGTTTTTTTTTTTTTTAGCAGAATTAAATCTGGCTTCAGTTTGTCATCTAATAATTGTACTGGTTTCTTTTAATTAGTTCTGTGAACAATACTGACTTTCCTGACAAATCCATCATGATCTGCTTCCTGATTACCTCTTTAGCTTCATACCCTCTCACACTTTTTACATTTTATATCCTACCATATTAACCAAAGTTAATGTATATTGAATATTTGATGTGCAACAGTCAGCGCATCTCAACTTTTAAGCCTCCCTAAAAACCTGAGATAGTAATTATCAGCTTTCATTTTATAGATGAGGAAACTGAGGCTTGGCAAACACACGGTGATTACCCAAAGTCATAGAGCTGGTAGCTTGGAGGCAGGATTTATATCTAGACAGTGCCATTCCAAGAACCCTTGTTATTTAAAGGCTACATGTAGTTTTTCAATAAATTATGCTTTTCTCTCTGCTTGAAATGCCTTTCTGAGATAGTAATCATAGAAAACATTTAAAAATTCATGTGTGTGCTGTGCTTAGTCGCTCAATCATGTCCAACTCTTTGTGAAGCAATGGACAGAGGAGCCTAGCAGGCTACATACAGTCCATGGGGATTCTCCAGGCAAGAATATTGGAGTGGGTTGCCATACCATCCTCCAGGGGATGTTCTCAACCCAGGGATGGAACCCAGGTCTCCTGCATTGCAGGCAGATTCTTTACTGTCTGAGTCACCAGGGAAGCCCAAGAATACTTGAGTGGGTAGCCTATCCCTTCTCCAGCTGATCTTCCCGACCCAGGAATCGAATCAGGGTCTCCTGCATTATAGGCGGATTCTTTACCAGCTGAGCTACCAGGGACACCTAAAAATTCATGACTCAGTTTAAATGTAACTTAGATGTCTTCCCTGTTCTCCTTCCTAATAAACGTACAATGCTATCACTGAATCTAACACGTGTAATATTGCACTGTCCATATACATAATTTTTGGCCTGTCTCTCCCCATTCAACTTTGAGCAACTTGAGGACTTCTTTCTGCTCACTCATCTCTCAGTTCTCAGTTCCCTGCCCTTCATGTGATCAAGAAAATACTTGTTGAATTAAATTTAAGTAACACTTACAGTATTAATACATTGCTCGCTCTTTCCTGATTTCCTAAAATCCTTTCATCTCTCTCCATCCCCTCAAAGTTAAGCCTCTCAAGGGTTGTCTACATGTGCTGTCCTAAATTCTGAAAGGGATGGGAATACCAGACCACCTGATCTGCCTCTTGAGAAATGTGTATGCAGGTCAGGAAGCAACAGTTAGAACTGGACATGGAACAACAGACTGGTTCCAAATAGGAAAAGGAGTTCATCAAGGCTGTATACTGTCACCCTGTTTATTTAACTTATATACAGAGTACATCATGAGAAATGCTGGAATGGAAGAAACACAATCTGAAATCAAGATTGCCAGGAGAAATATCAATAACCTCAGATAAGCAGATGACACCACTCTTACGGCAGAAAGTGAAGAGGAACTAAAAAACCTCTTGATGAAAGTGAAAGTGGAGAGTGAAAAAGTTGGCTTCAAGCTCAACATTCAGAAAACGAAGATCAAGGCACCTTGACTGAGCGACTTCACTCTCACTTTCTCTTCCGCTGCTGCTGCTGCTAAGACACTTCAGTCATGTCCGACTCTGTGCGACCCCATAGATGGCAGCCCGCCAGGCTCCCCTGTCCCTGGGATTCTCCAGGCAAGAACACTGGTGTGGGTTGCCATTTCCTTCTCCAATGCATGAAAGTGAAAAGTGAAAGTGAAGTCGCTCAGTCGTGTCCAACTCTTAGCGACCCCATGGACTGCAGCCTACCAGGCTCCTCCGTCCATGGGATTTTCCAGGCAAGAGTACTGGAGTGGGTTGTCATTTCCTTCTCCATAGTAAGCATAAAAATGAGCCAAATAGGCAGCTAAGTAGGATCATCTTCCCACTGGTTCCTCTGAATCTCATAAAGCCATAATGGTGGACATCCTGACCACATTGAGTAAGATGTTCTCCAGATTGTTCCATTATTGAAGTGGAACACATTGTTTGGTGTCAGTAACCAACAATGCTCTCAATGAGCCAAGTCACCCACGTGTAATGGGTAGGTTAAAGGCCTTGACTTTCTTATTTTGACAAGCTTATTATTTCTTATTGTGACAAACTCCATTTATTAGTGCCTGTATTGCAAAGCCTAGAGGATTTCCATTTATGTCCATTTAAGATCTTTCTAACAGAAGCAGAAGATATTAAGAAGAGGTGGCAAGAATACACAGAAGAACTGTACAACAAAGATTTTCATGACCCAGATAATCACCATGGTGTGATCACTCACCTAGAGCCAGACATCCTATAATATGAAGTCAAGTGGACCTTAGAAACCATCACTACGAACAAAGCTAGTGGAGGTGATGGAATTCCAGTTGAGCTATTCCAAATCCTGAAAGATGATGCTTTAAAAGTGCTGCACTTAATATGTCAGCAGATTTGGAAGACTCAGCAGTGGCCACAGGCCTGGAAAAGGTCAGTTTTCATTCCAATCCCAAAGAAAGTCAATGCCAAAGGATGTTCAAACTATTGCACAATTGCACTCATCTCACACGCTAGTAAAGTAATGCTCAAAACTCTCCAAACCAGGCTTCAGCAATACGTGAACCATGAACTTCCAGATGTTCAAGCTAAAGGCAGAGGAACCAGAGATCAAATTGCCAAGATCTGCTGGATCATGGAAAAAGGAAGAGAATTCCAGAAAAACATCTACTTCTGCTTTATTGACTATGCCTTGACACTCAAAGCCTTTGTGTGGATCACAATAAACTGTGGAAAATTCTGAAAGAGATGGGAATACCAGACTACCTGACCTGCCTCTTGAGAAACCTATATGCAGGTCAGGAAGCAACAGTTAGAACTGGACATGGAACAACAGACTGGTTCCAAATAGGGAAAGGAGTACGTCAAGGCTGTATACTGTCACCCTGCTTATTTAACTTACATGCAGAATACATCATGAGAAACGCTAGGCTGGAAGAAGCACAAGCTGGAATCAAGATTGCTGGGAGAAATATCAATAACCTCAGATACGCAGATGACACCACCCTTATGGCAGAAAGTGAAGAGGAACTCAAAAGCCTCTTGATGAAAGTGAAAGAGGAGAGTGAAAAAGTTGGCTTAAAGCTCAACATTCAGAAAACGAAGATTATGGCATCCGGTCCCATCACTTCATGGGAAACAGATGGGGAAACAGTGGAAACAGTGTCAGACTTTATTTTTTTGGGCTCCAAAATCACTGCAGATGGTGATTGCAGCCATGAAATTAAAAAATGCTTACTCCTTGGAAGGAAAGTTATGACCAACCTAGATAGCATATTCAAAAGCAGAGACATTACTTTGCCAACAAAGGTCCATCTAGTCAAGGCTATGATTTTTCCAGTGGTCATGTATGGATGTGAGAGTTGGACTGTGAAGAAAGCTGAGCGCTGAAGAATTTATGCCTTTGAACTGTTATGTTGGAGAAGAGGGAGTCTCTTGGACTACAGGGAGATCCAACCAGTCCATTCTGAAGGAGATCAGTCCTGGGTGTTCTTTGGAAGGACTGATGCTGAAGCTGAAACTCCAGTACTTTGGCCACCTCATGGGAAGAGTTGACTCATTGGAAAAGACTCTGATGCTGGGAGGGATTGAGGGCAGGAGGAGAAGGGGACGGCAGAGGATAAGATGACTGAATGACATCACCGACTCCATGGACATGGGTTTGAGTGAACTCCAGGAGTTGGTGATGGACAGGGAGGCCTGGCATGCTGCAATTCATGGGGTCGCAAAGAGTTGGACACGACTGAGAGACTGAACTGAATTGAAGATCTTTCTGGAAAACTCTAACCACAATTGATAATTACCTTGGACTCTTCCTCTTACCCTTAACACTCAAAGAATTGCCAAGTCCTGTGGCTTTTTACTCCTAGTTCAGTTCAGTTCAGTTCAGTCGCTCAGTCATGTCGACTCTTTGGGACCCCATGAATCACAGCACACCAGGCCTCCCTGTCCATCACCAACTCCCAGAGTTTATTCAAACTCATGTCCATCAAGTCGGTGATGCCATCCAGCCATCTCATCCTCTGTAGTCCCCTTCTCTTCCTGCCCCCAATCCCTCCCAGCATCAGAGTCTTTTCCAATGAGTCAACTCTTCCCATGAGGTGGCCAAAGTACTGGAGTTTTAGCTTTAGTATCAGTCCTTCCAATAAGTATCTTTCAAATCCATCTACTTCCTTCACTATTTATCACCTGGATGTCTGGTAACCCCACTTCCACTTTTGTTTTAAATCTATGAAGCCGCCAAAGAGATGTTTTTAAATAGCAAATATATTTGCATCACTCTATTTTAGGGGAATATTTTTGCCAAAGATTAGATGACATCCCTTTTTTCTTGTCAGAGACTTTTCTTTATAAGAAAGTAAAAATGTTCAAAACTTAGGGAGATCAGAAGTGGCTTTTTAGTTTAATATTTGCCTTGATGGGTTTGTTTAAAGCCAAACTATGACTTTCCACCTGTGTTACCCTATCACCTAATGGTAGATTATTCCATTTCTAAGGGATTGTTATTCAAATGAATTGTTTTGTTTCAGTATCTACAGACTGAAATAGATCCCAATTCACCATAATTCATTACAAGTTATACAAGTTAGACTGCCTCCTGTGTATGCATGCTCAATTTTGTCTGACTCTATGCCACCCCTTGGACTGTAGCCCACCAGGCTCTTCTATCCATTGTTTTCTCCAGGGAAGAATACTGGAATGGGTAGCTATTCCTTTCTGCAGGGGATCTTCCTGACCCAGAGATTGAACTCACGTCTCCTGCCTTGGAAGGCTGAGTCTTTACCACTGAGCCACCTGGGAAGTCATATACAAGTTAGATACTGACCCTTAAAAGTTTTAACTCAGCCACTGTATTTCCTCTGATGCAGATTATTTTTCCTTTGCCAGTTACATGACATTAATAGAGTTTTCCTGACCCTATAGGCCATTATCTTCACAGAGACACTGAATGTAACATTAATCGAATTACACTGGTATAAATTTCTCAACCCCTTTGTTAATGTCCAGTATTTTCCTATTGTTAGAGGAGATGTTCAATAATGTTCCAATGTATCTTGAAAAGTAAAGCTAGAGATATATATTTACTAAAATCTGTAATGAGCAAGATTCAGCTCCTAGGCTGAACTCACTGTGGACTATTTAAAGGAGGGATGGTAAGAAGTGAGGCAGTTACTAATTACTGCAATTGATGGGAAGAACAGAAGTGAACCTAATCTATGGCTAGTATCCCTGTACAGCTCACCGTGATATGACACACTTGAAGTCTGTTCCAAACAGTTGCGTAAAGGATTTCTAGACCTGCTATGGATTGAGTTGCTTCCCACAGGAGAAAGTAACTTCACACGTTACAGGCAACATACATACAGACAGCTACTGCAATTCAGATGCAACCAGTTGAAATTTTAGCAATACCTATGGGGTTGGAACAACAAAACTCAGCTGATGTAGGGATTTGAATATTCCAAGAGTAAATTCAGCTACATACCTTGGGACTTTAGTTCCTACTTAACTCCTGTGGCTTGTCTTCACTCCCACTTGGGTAAAGAAATTGACTCACCACCACCACACCTAGCCAAAGGAAGTTTGCTCAAACATCTCCTGATATATATTACTATTGAATATTTGTCTACTGCTACAAAGAGAAAAACCAAAATTTCTAAAGTATACTATAAGATTTTATGTGATTTGGCCCCTACAAACACTAAGTAAGTGTTAGTTGCTCAGTCGTGCCTGACTCGTTGCAACCCCATGGACTGCAGCCCACGAGGCTCCTCTGTCCATGAGATTTTCCAGGCAAGGATACTGGAGTGGGTTGCCATTTCCTTCACCAGGGGATCTTCCCAACCCAGGGATCTAACCCAGGTCTGCACTGCAGGCAAGTTCTTTACCGACTAAGCTACAAGGGAAGCCTAACTTTACTAGCTTAATTTTCATGACCCTCCCTCCCACTGACCTATTCCAACTGCATTGGTCTCCTTTAAACAATACCATTTTCCATTTCTTAATAATTAATGTTGAGATAACTAAATAGCTGTATGGAAAAGGAAAAATTGAACATGTTCCTCACATCATAGTAGTTGGAACTTATATCACAGAAAAAGGATTAATAGCTCTGTATATAAAGAGCTTCTAAAAAAGATCTTTAATGACTAAGAAGTATAAACATAGTTCATGTCCATCCTGTTTGTGGGTGTTCAGTCATGTCTGACTCTGTGATCCATGGGCCTTTGCCTGCCAGGTTCCTCTGTCTGTGGGATTTCCCAGGCAAGAATGCTGGAGTGGGTTACCATTTCCTACTTCAGGGAATCTTTCTGACCCAGGGATCAAACCCACATCTCTCTTTTGCATCTCCAGCATTGGCAGGCAGATTCTGTACCCTGAACCACCTGAAAAGAGAAAATCAGGGAATTCTCTGGCAGTCCAGTGCTTAGGATTTTCACTGACAAGGGCACAGGTTCAATCCCTGGTCTGGGAATTAGAATCCCCAGAGCTTCGCAGAGCAGGGGCAAACAAAGAAAAAAAAGAAAATCGAATGGTCCTGGAGCATATAAAATATACTCATAATTTTAAAAGGTGCAAATAATACCATAATGAATTGTCGTTTCTTATATATCTGGTAGGAAAAAAACCCAAAAGTTTGACAAACATACTCTGTTGGCAAAGCTGCAGGGAAACATATATCATACATTTCTAGTGGGAATGCCAAAACATAATCCATGTGGAGAAGAATGTGGGGATATTTAGCACAATTACAAATGAATTTTTGTTTGATGCAAAAATCCCACTTCGAGAAACATATCCCAAAGAAACACTAACAAAAACACAGAAGATTGTGTGCACAAGGCTATTAATGATAGCACTCTTTGTAACAGCAAAAGACTAAGAACACATACACCTATCATGAAAAAGACTGAAAATCATGAAAGGCTGAATAAAGTACTATGTCATTTGCATATTTAATATGAATAGTATGCAACTGTAATATGAGTAAAGACAGTATCTATATACTACTGAGGAACAATTACCAGGATATACAGGCTAAGCATGAAAAAAAGAAGCATGTTTTGAAAACAACCAAGTTGAGGGGGAAAAAAAAACAACCACCAAATATCTTTTCTCGAAGGAAGGGGAGGAATAATAATAAATAGAAAAGTATTCACATATATTATTTTGAAGCAAAGAATAAATTAAAACTAATAAAAATGGTTACCTGTGAGGAGAGAGAGAAGATAGGAAAGAAGCTAGCCTTTTTAGAAAAGTACTTTATTCTGTCGCACAGGCTTTGGAAACAAAGTACAAAAAAAATGTTTTTAATTGAAATCAAAATAAGGCAAATCTAACTATATAGAAGGTGCTTGCCTCGTAGCTCAGATGGTAAAGAATCTGCCTGCAATGCAGGAGCGGAGAAGGCAATGGCACCCCACTCCAGTACTCTTACCTGGAAAATCCCATGGACGGAGGAGCCTGGTAGGCTGCAGTCCATGAGGTCACTAGGAGTCGGACTCAACTGAGCAACTTCACTTTCACTTTTCACTTTCATGCATTGGAGAAGGAAATGGCAACCCACTCCAGTGTTCTTGCCTGGAGAATCCCAGGGACAGGGGAGCCTGGTGGGCTGCCGTCTCTGGGGTCGCACAGAGTCAGACACGACTGGAGTAACTTAGCAGCAGCAGCAGCAATGCAGGAGACCTGGGTTCAATCCCTGGGTCGGGAAGATCACCCTGGAGATAGAAATGGCTACCCACTCAGTATTCTTGCCTGGGAAATACCATGGACAGAGGAGCCTGGCGGGCTACAGTCCGTGGGTCTCAAAGAGGAAAACGGTAAATTAACCACACACACAAAAAACCAAATGTCTTTACAACATAGAAGTTCATCTATGTATCCCTACTGCAAAGAATCCCAGGGATGAAAATAACTACAAAGAAATCTTAATCTGTTTTATATGATCAAATCTTTAGTAATAATATCCATATTGAATATATGTGTGTATATATATATATTTATTATTGGGCCACATCAAATTTAATAGCATGTATATTTTGTTGGAACACATCAAATGTGTAAAAATCCAATGTTCATAATATTTACAGCAATAGAATAAAAAGCCTCATTGTTCCCTTTGGAGAATGCTAGGAAACAAACACATTATTCTGAGAACAGAAACTAAAGAGAATGAATAAAGTATTATCTTGCCTTTTCTAGAAGAATTTCACCTCAGGATAACCTAAGGGAATAATATATAAGGGAAAGTTTTTCTTTATAGATATATTCCAGTTCATAAATAAAGGAATAGTAAAATTAAAATATTACCAGTCTGGGGTGTATAGCACAGGGAACTATATTCAATACCTTATAATAAACTGTAAAGGAAAATATATGTATCTAGCTGAATCAGTTCAGAGATGACTTCTCTATCTGAAAGACTTGTGTGTGGCAAGCCAAACTCTTCTCATGTTCCGGGGACTTGTCTTCCTCCTTTTGAAGTCCCAGGCCCCTACCTGTGTCTCCTTAGCTGAAGAGGACACAGCCTTATATAATCCTCAATTTCCTGACAGATTTTGACCATCATTGTCTCTGAGGGTCTCTTGTACATATATATTTAAATGTGTTTTTCTCCTGTTATTCTATCTTATTTAATTATTAGACCAACCCAAGAACCTAGAAATTTTTTCACCCCTACAAGAAATATATAGAATTAATAAATGTTTTCTTTTAAAATTAAGTCTACCGTGAATTATTTTACTCATCCTGTGTCTAGGGTGCTCAAGACATTTAAGTTGAAAGATGAGTGGGAATTAATTTCAACACAATTGGCATTTTTTCAAAGAAACCTTCCCTGCATTCCCAGATTAGGTCAGCATTGTGTAGTACTTTAAGTTACCCCTTTTAATGTTAAAATAATTGTAACTAAATAATTAATTACGTGAGTAGTTGTTTAAAGCCCTCTGCCCTGGTAATAAGCCCTGTGAAATCAAGCACTGTCCATTTCTGTCTCATCATTGCATTGCTGGCAGATTACACACAGTAGGCAATACAATATATTTTTATTAAATGAATAAAATGTCATGTCCCTGTGTAAGAAGAACAGATTCTCAAGTTTGATGAAATGCTAAGGACTTGCAAGGAGACAAGAGCCCTGGATTTAAATCTTTAACTCCTCATTTACTGTTTGAGACTGAGTAAATTACTTACACTGTAAAAACTAAGGATTTCTATAAAATTAAGAAGTACTGGGAGCATTTCAATAATGCATTTAAACTTTCTGGAGGGACTTCCCTGGTGGCTCAGTGGTAAAGAATCTGCCTGTTAATACGGGAGACACGGATTTGATCCCTGGTCCAGGAAGATCCCACATGCCGTGGAGCAACTAAGTGTATAGGCCACAACTACTAAGCCTGTGCTCTGGAGCCTGGGAGCCGCAACTGCTGCAGCCCCCTTGCCCTAGAGCCTGCACTTTGCAACAAGAGAAGCCACTGCAACGAGACGCACTTGTACCACAAGAGAGTAGCCCCCTCTGCAACTAGAGAAAAGCAGGAGCAGCCACTAAGACCCAGCACAGCCATAAGTAAGTAATTCTTCAAAAAAAAAACATAAAAAAACAGTTTCTGGAACACAGAAGTATCCAACAACCATTGACTATTGTTTAGCTACTCATTTATTCAGCAAACATTTTTATGTGGCAGAAACTGTTCAGGGAACCAAAGATTTCATGGTGAAGGAGAAATATTATCACTACCCTCATGGGATATATTTCAATAGAGGAGAAATTAGGAAGTAGGTAAACGAATACTGTAATCTCAGGCAAGTATAGGCACAGTAAAGAATAATAGGAATTATTTTAAATAGAATAACTTGAAAATAGCCCTTTTAGAAGATACTATCAGGAAAAAAGGAGGGGAATACACAATGTAACGATGTAGAGGGAGAAGGGATGGTAAAGAAATTAGCTTCTCCTTAATAAACTATTATGATTGTGGATTTATTTATTTTCCATTACAGTTCTATCAATTTTTTTTTGTTTTATATATATTGAGGCTGTTATTCAGAGGACACAGAAATAAAATTGTGATCTCTTCTTGTTGATCATTTCAACATTACAAAGTGAACTGTTCACAATATTTTTTTAATGAACATTTATCTATTAATATTGCCCAACCAGCTCTTGACTGGTCAATATTCTCAACAGTATATTCTCTGTCCTTGGAATTTTCCAGGCAAGAATACTGGAATGGGTTGCCATTTGCTTCTCCAGGGCATCTCCCCAACCCAGGAATTGAAACCACATCTCCTGTGTTTCCTAGCATTGGCAGGCAGATTCTTTACCTCTGTGCTGCCTTGGTGGTATATTCCTGCCCTTGAAAATGTTACTTGCTCTTCGTGTCCCACTCTTTGTGACTGCATGGATAGTAGCCCACCAGGCTCCTCTATCCATGGAATTCTCCTGACAAGAATACTGGAGTGGGCTGCCATTCCCTTCTCCGGGGGATCTTCCTGACCCAGGGATCGAACTTAGGTCTCTTCTACATTGCAGGCAGATTTTTTACCAACTGAGCCACCTCATAAGACTTCTCTGTATATAAATTTTTCATATTTTTTATTGTGAGGCATGTTTCTCCTAGCATAGTGTTTATCTCATAGTTGGCACTCAGAGAATATTTGTTGAATAAATGAATTTGTTGAATGGTGACACCACTACATGTCGATTGTTAGAGAATTTAAGGGCTCATGTAAATAGTGGTTACTGAGTGTTTTATTGGACCAACTGCATGAATCTTTCAAATATATGCAAACAGCACCCTTTTTAAACAGCTCTTTAGAACTTTTGACTACAGGGCCCTCTCTTCTGCCACCCTGCTCATTTAGGGAGGCGTTTCCTTGTGCTAAGCCACAAGACAACTCTGAGGAAGAGAGGCTGGGAGGTGGGCGGACAGGTATAAATAGATCCTGTCATATGTTAAGGAACTGGGGTTCAGTGGTAATTTGCCTACGGTTAGTGAACACGCCCCCTCTTTCCTTCCTGTAACACACCTCTTGCAAACAACAAAGTAATTTTAAAATTCTGTTTTGGTTATCATATTTTCCACAACAAGTGTTGAAGTCCTGAGGCAAAAATGAGCCCCGATGTGCCTTGGAGAAAAGTAAGCAAGTGGAAGGATAGTTGAGCACTGCTTTTATCGTTGCTGTTGTTAGGGACTTAAATTGACCCTTTATTTGATATCATCTTTCTAGTCTCTGGAACAAACTGCATATTTTATTGTCCCTGTTGTTCCTCTAGAATGCCCTTTCTCTCCCCAATTATGCAAATCTACTGCTTCCTTTAGCACCAGTTACTATTTACTGACGATGCTTTATCCTTATACAGGTGTAAGGTATGGATCTTGATCTCCAGAAGTTTGTAGTTCAGGTATGTGGATGAAACATTTATTACACATGAAAAATGTTAACTATAATAAATGACTACATGTTGTTGATTAGTCGCTAAGTCATGTCCGACTCTTGGTGACCCCATAAATTGTAGCCCGCCATGCTCCTCTGTTCGTGGTATTTCCCAGGCAAGAATACTGGAGTACTTTGCCATTTCCTTCTCCAGAGGATCTTCCCAACCCAGGGATTGAATCCATGTCTGCTCCATTGCAAGCAGTCTCTTGCATTGTAGGCAGATTATTTACCACTGAGCAACCTTTTGGGTGTTAACTGAATGGTTTGGACAAAATATTAAAGGACTTAAGGAATCTGAGAAAAGTCACGGAAGAAGCCTCACATAAAAGACAGATTTGAGTTGGCAATTTGAGGATTAGCAGTGGGGGTTCCTTTGAGAAAAAAATCAAGAGCAAAACTATTGAAGAAAGAATGCTGATGGAATAGTCTAGAAATAATGACTAGAGTTATGGCTGGATTTTGGAGAAAAGTGGTAACATGTAAGAAGGATAGGTTATCCCCAGGGCAACAAATGGCCACCAGAATTGGGAGGGAGGTGATTTGATCAATAAATCGAAGGAGCAAGAACATTGTTATGTCAGCAAAGGAAGCCATCCAAGGATTTTTTTGGAGGAAAGAGGCATAATTAGAGCAATATTTTACTAAATGAAAATTCCATGAGGATTCAGGATAAATTGAACTGCTGAAGGCCAAAGAATCATTGCTGTGCTTTAGCTATTAAATTAGCATAAACATGGTAACTGTTAGTGGAAAGGAAAGTAGAGTCGGAAATTATTAAGGAAGAATTGATGAGACATAGCTCTGCACATTAAAGGGAAATAAAATGAAAGAAAAAGACTGCCTCAAGTTTTGAAACATGAGGACACAGAAATGAAGGCACTGTTACTAGAAAAGGGGGAAAATGAAAATCAAGAAAAATGAGTTAAGTTTTGTAATATTTTTAAAGAACAAAAATTCAACCGAGTCAATATAAGCATCAAATTGGCTTTATTAAACAATCCATGAATCAGGCAACACCCATCTAGTAAACAGATAGGAGCTCCCTTGAGTTATGGAAAAGGAAAGGTTTTTAAAGGCAGAAAGGGGGTAGAAATAGAAAATTATTAACAAACAATGCAGTTTCAGACAGGATCACCTTTCTAAGGGGAGAGAAAGTACCTATTGGCCAAATTGCTTCAGTTAGTGCTGACAGGTAATTTCAGGCTAACTGGTTAAAGATCACATTCCAAGGGAGTTAAGACAGCAATTAGATTAGGTATTAAGTCTTGATTTGGTGACGTGGACTTAGCATAAATGACTCTATTTTGGGACTATTGTTTCTTTTTTAAAACATTGAGTTTCATGAAGTCTTCCTCAACTGTCCCAATCTGCTTTAAGCATCCCAAAACCCAGTGACTTTACAGCAAGGATTTCTTATGCCAATTCTGAGTTGGTTGGATGGCTCCTCTGTCAATTTTGCTGACCCACTCATGCAGCTACATATTTGCAAGAATGGCTGTTCTTGCAAGAACGCTGGAATTTGCAAGACTGGGGGTTCGACACTGGCTGTTAACTAGGGGGTCTCAGGTCTCCTGAGAATGTGCTCCATCCTGTGGTGGGGTAGACTGGCTCTAATATGGTAGACATAGCCAGCATTCCAGTAGGGCAGAAACAGTCTGTCACTGAAATTTCTTGCCTTCGAAGTTTCCAAAGTCCACCTAACAGTCAGGAACCATTGTCATGACCCAGTCTCCTCTTTCCTTGCAAAGTGAACTTGATACTTAAAATGATACCATTTAAAAAGTTTATTTTTTTATACTTAGGGCCTTGAAAGGCAGGCTTTTTTCAATTGAAATGTTACATGTATTGGGGTTCAGACTACTTCACTCCAAAATGTACCTCAATAGCATATTGATTATTTTGAAACAATGTTGCTAAAGAAATGTCCAATGCAACAGGGCCACTCTGACTCTCCTCTCTGTCTCCCTGAAAGCAGGAAATAAATGTCTCATGTGAAAGATGCCCTTCTTTCACCTGGAGGCAGAAGGACATTCTTATGTCCTGAGGTAGGAAATTGGGGCTGAGAAGCCTCTGTAAATAAACCTGGCCACTTTTAAAATTTACTACCCCAAGCCCAAATGCAGTTCAGATGTTTCACTAATTGGGGGCCCCAAACCTAAATTTCTTTGTCAGGTCAATTCCTCACAAATTTATTGTTTCTTTGTATAAAAAGTATAAAAGTTGCCTGTTTTCATTACTTCTTAGGTGTCATTTATATGGGACTACCATGTGCATGAATCAAATTGTGTTCCTTTTTCTCATATGAATCAGTCGTGTGTCAATTTTATTATTACTCCAGTTACAAGAACACAAGAAGGGGAGAAGAGGAAACTTCCCCCTCCCTAACACATGCATTCAACACACGTGAACTTCCAGATGTTGAAACTGGTTTTAGAAAAGGCAGAGGAACCAGAGATCAAATTGCCAACATCTGCACAATCATTGAAAAAGCAAGAGAGTTCCAGAAAAACATCTATTTCTGCTTTATTGACTATGCCAAAGCCTTTGACTGTGTGGATCACAATAAACTATGGAAAATTCTGAAGGAAATGGGAATACCAGACTACCTGACCTACCTCTTGAGAAACCTGTATGCAGGTCAGGAAGCAACAATTAGAACTGGACATGGAAAAACAGACTGGTTCCAAATAGGGAAAGGAGTATGTCAAGGCTGTATATTGTCACCCTGCTTATTTAACTTATATGCAGACTACATAGGAGAAACGCTGGGCTGGAGGAAGCACAAGCTGGAATCAAGATTGCCAGGAGAAATATCAATAACCTCAGATATGCAGATGACACCACCCTTATGGCAGAAAGTGAAGAACTAAAGAGCCTCTTGATTAAAGTGAAAGAGGAGAATGAAAAAGTTGGCTTAAAGCTGAACATTTAGAAAACTATGATCATGGCATCTGGTCCCATTACTTCATGGCAAATAGATGAAGAAACTGTGGCTGACTTTATTTTCTTGGGCTCCGAAATCACTACAGATGGTGATTGCAGCCATGAAATTAAAAGACGCTTACTCCTTGGAAGGAAAGTTATGACCAACCTAGATAGCATATTCAAAAGCAGAGACATTACTTTGTCAACAAAGGTCCGTCTAGTCAAGGCTATGGTTTTTCCAGTAATCATGTATGGATGTGAGAGTTGGACTGTGAAGAAGGCTGAGCACCGAAGAATTGATGCTTTTGAACTGTGGTGTTGGAGAAGACTCCTGAGAGTCCCTTGGACTGCAAGGAGATCCAACCAGTCCATTCTAAAGGAGATCGGTCCTGGGTGTTCATTGGAAGGACTGATGTTGAAGCTGAAATTCCAATGCTTTGGCCACCTTTTGCGAAGAGCTGACTCATTTGAAAAGACCCCAATGCTGAGAAAGATTGAGGGCAGGAGGAGAAGGGGACGACAGAGGATGAGATGGCTGGATGGCATTACCGACTCAATGGACATGAGTTTGGGTAAACTCCAGGAGTTGGTGATGGACAGGGAGGCTTGGCATGCTGTGGTTCATGGGGTCACAAAGAGTCGGACATGACTGAGAAACTGAACACACGCATGCAAAAATTTTCATGATGTAGAGAAAGATATAAAGACAAAAACATCCTTTATACTCTTTCCTTAGACCATACAGCTTTGGGGTACCTTGAATTTTAATGGCAGTGTATCAAATCTGTCTCTTTCCACGTAAGAGAGATGGTCACATGGCCCATGCTAAAGTCTGATGTTTCAAAAGTCCTTGTCATCCATAACTTTCTCCACTTTCTGTTTTTCTGACTCAGAAAGAAATGATGGTTTGAGATGTTCCCTGAAGATTAGCAATTCTGTGAAAAATAAGCAGAGATTAGCAGAGTGCGGACGTGTCAGTTAATGACTTCAATTATTACAGTCTTGGAGTGATGATGCATCTTTAATGAAGATGTGAGGAGAAAATAGCTGGTGAATGGCATCTGGAACTTACCTGAAAAATTTTTTGCTTGGGGTCAAATAGAGAAATAAGTAAGAGATTGATGTCTTTCTTAGCATAGGATACTTTTATTTTGAAGCTTCATTATATAACAAGCTAAAACATAATAGTTCTTTCTAATACTTTTTATGGTAAAAATCATAATGAACAGAATCAAAGACTCATTTCAGCTCTTCTCTCTTCTCACCTAGGATGTAGCCTATCCATAGAGAAGAATATATTTATGGGTTCATCACATGGTGATGGTAACTGAAATCACAGAAACAGTGTCTAGGAGAAAATATGTTCCTTGCTCTTTGAGTGCTTCACACAATTTTTTTTTTAAATCATTCTCTTTTACGTGGTTACAAAAGCCATAATATTTTTGCTTAAAACATCTGATCCTCTGCATAATATAATGGAAACTTAGGGAAAGCTTTGATTTCCAATATTCTAAACAACACACAAACTTCAAAGCATGAGTAGATAATTCACTCACTCTGTAAAATTTAGAAACTGATCTAGAAACTCAGCTGACTTAAGCTGGGGAAGAGCCTGTCTAGAGCTTTTGATCAGATTCCTCACTTAGGATATTCCAAAAATTCTTTCTCATTCTATCTTGCTCCCCTTTCATGTATCTTTTTCTTCTGGAAAAAACAAAATCAATGCCCCAGTGTTCCAGATAGCTGGCACCTGAATTTAATGTGCCACCAAAAAAGTGGATAGTTTTTTAAAATTAAACTTTGAGTTTTAAGGTGAAATTTGTAGGTTCACATGCAGGTGTAAGAGTAACAAAGAGATCCCACGCACCCCTTACCCAGTTTCCCCCAATAGTAAGTTGTTGTTTAGTCACTAAGTCATCCCCAACCCTTTACAATCCCATGACTGCAGCGCATCAGGCTCCCCTGTTCTTCACTATCTCCGGGAGTTTGCTAGATTCATGCCCATCGAGTCAGTGATGCTATCCAATCATCTCATCCTCTGTCACCCCCTTTTCCTCCTGCCCTCAATCTTTCCCAGCATCAGGGTCTTTTCCAATAGTAAGTAGCATCTTACAAAACTCTAGTACAATAATACAGACATCGTTGGATATTGTTAGCACTCCAAAAAATATATTTTATTGTTATTTAATGGTTTAGCTAAATTAACCCAAAATGAAGTCACTGGCAAGCAAGGATAACCCACACATGCTAACACTTGCCACCATCATTGTCTAACAAATGGAAATTCAGAGTCGTGCTGGAAGAATTGGATTTAGTCATATAAATCACAATGAATGAAACTAATTATGTAATCGTGAATAATTCAAGTTTAATTCCATTAAAGAAAGGATTCTCTTTGAGAATGTGGGGGAAAGTACTAAGAAAAATCTTAGATGTTCTTTGTTTGTTGGGTTCTTTTCAAAATATATTCCCATCCTGATAAACTTTCATGGGTAGTGGTATGGTTGACAAAATTCTCAAATGGTCCCCAAATATCCCACTGACAGGTTGTGCATTACCTGATAATCCCTGGGACTATGACTCTGATGAATTTTCCTCTTGTGATTATGTTGTTACAGGAAGAAGTGACCTTAAGTTAGGGAGATTATCTGGATGGACCTGACCTAATTATATTGAATCTTTAAAAGTAGAGCATTTTTGGGCTTCCCTGGTGATCTGGTGGTTAAGAATCCACCTTACAATGCAGGGGACACTGGTTCCACCCCTGGTCCAGGAAGATTCCACCTGCGTCGGGGCAAGTAAGTCCATGTACCAAAACTACGGCAGCAACTACTGAAGCCAGGGTGCCCTAGAGCCATCTCTGCAACAAGAGAAGCCACCACAATGAAAAGAGCAAGCACCACAACTAGAGGAAAGCCCACATGCAGCAACGAAGAGCCAGGGCAGTCAATAATCAATAAATAAATGTAAATGTGGTGGTTTAGTGGCTAAGTCGTGACCAACTCTTGTGACGCCATGAGCTGTAGCCCACCAGGCTCCTCTGTCCATGGGATTTTCCAGGCAAGAATATTGGAGTGGGTTTCCATTTCCTTTTCCAGGGGATCTTCCTGACCCAGGGATTGCAGGAAGATTTATTTATATTTAAATATAAACAAATGTTTTTTAAAAGTAGAGCATTTTCTCTGGCTAGTTGAAGAAGGGGACATTAGAGAACTGTCTGGCTTCCCATGTTGTGAAGTGGTAATGGTGGCCACGCAGAAGCGGGCTAAGGGCAGCCTCTAGTGCCTGGGAATAGCTCCTGGCTGACAGCCAGCAAGCAAAGGGGACCTGTCTTAGAAGAACCACAAGGAACTGAATTCGGCCAACTACACCAATGAACTTGGAAGTTAATTTTCCCCTAGAGCCCCCAGGCAAAAATCTCAGTCCATATGACGCTTTGATTTCAGGTTCGTAATATCCTGAACAGAGAGCCTGGCCACACCATGCTGGCATCTGGTGACACAGAAGATGCAAAAGAAACGGATGACTCTGTAATGCTGCTGCTAAGTCGCTTCAGTTGTGTCCGCCTTTGTGCGACCCCATAGATGGCAGCCCACCAGGCTCCTCTGTCCATGGGATTCTCCAGGCAAGATCACTGGAGTGGGTTGCCATTTCCTCCTCCAATGCCAAAGAACGCTCAAAGTACTGCACAATTGCACTCATCTCACACGCTAGTAAAGTAATGCTCAAAATTCTCCAAGCCAGGCTTCAGCAATACGTGAACCGTGAACTTCCTGATGTTCAAGCTGGTTTTAGAAAAGGCAGAGGAACCAGAGATCAAATTGCCAACATCCGCTGGATCATCAAAAAAGCAAGAGAGTTCCAGAAAAACATCTATTTCTGCTTTATTGACTATGCCAAAGCCTCTGACTGTGTGGATCACAATAAACTGTGGAAAATTCTTCAAGAGATGGGAATACCAGACCACCTGATCTGCCTCTTGAGAAATCTGTATGCAGGTCAGGAAGCAACAGTTAGAACTGGACATGGAACAACAGACTGGTTCCAAACAGGAAAAGGAGTACTTCAAGGCTGTATATTGTCACCCTGCTTATTTAACTTACATGCAGAGAACATGAGAAACGCTGGGCTGGAAGAAGCACAAGCTGGAATCAAGATTGCTGGGAGAAATATCAATAACCTCAGATATGCAGATGACACCACCCTTATGGCAGAGTGAAGAAGAATTAAAGAGCCTATTGATGAGAGTGAAAGAGGAGAGTGAAAAAGTTGGCTGAAAGCTCAACATTCAGAAAACAAAGATCATGGCATCCAGTCCCATCACTTCATGGGAAATAGATGGGGAAACAGTGGAAACAGTGTCAGACTTTATTTTTGGGGGCTCCAAGATCACTGTAGATGGTGATTGCAGCCATGAAATTAAAAGACGCTTACTCCTTGGAAGGAAAGTTATGACCAAGCTAGATAGCATATTCAAAAGCAGAGACATTACTTTGCCAACAAAGGTTTGTCTAGTCAAGGCTATGCTTTTTCCTGTGGTCATGTATGGATGTGAGAGTTGGACTGTGAAGAAGGCTGAGCACCGAAGAATTGATGCTTTTGAACTGTGGTGTTGGAGAAGACTCTTGAGAGTCCCCTGGACTGCAAGGAGATCCAACCAGTCCATTCTGAAGGAGATCAGCCCTGGGATTTCTTTGGAAGGAATGATGCTAAAGCTGAAACTCCAGTACTTTGGCTACCTCATGCGAAGAGTTGACTCATTGGAAAAGACTCTGATGCTGAGAGGGATTGGGGGCAGGAGGAGAAGGGGACGACAGAGGATGAGATGGCTGGATGGCATCACTGACTCAATGGACATGAGTCTGAGTGAACTCTGGGAGTTGGTGATGGACAGGGAGGCCTGGTGTGCTGCGATTCATGGGGTCGCAAAGACTCGGACGCGACTGAGTGACTGAACTCAACTAAACTGAACTGAATGCATGAAAGTGAAAAGTCAAAGTGAAGTCGCTCGACCGTGTCCAACTCTTAGCGACCCCATGGACTGCAGCCTACCAGGCTCCTCCATCCATGGGATTTTCCAGGCAAGAGTACTGGAGTGGGGTGCCATTGCCTAATTCTATAATCCATCGCAATTTGGTAATGATCACCCCCTTTGAGAATCTGCATACTAACATTACATCATGAAGCTAGAGGATAACAAATATTTATGACAAAAGGAAAATAGGAATAAATAAATTGCCATGTGGCCCTGACTCATGTTGAAATCATATTCAGAGGTAACAAGCCCAGCCCAGCCACATTCAATTCATTATTGTCATAAATAAAAATGTCCTGTCTCAGGCACATAGGTCACGTCTAAGCATGTGTCTTACTATGTAAGAAACTTAGAAACACCTGTTAAACCTCAAATTACTTAATAATTTCACTTCTTCTTGCTTTGATGCTTCATTTGTTTCCCTGCACAAAGCAGATTTCTCGTAGTTGTCAAGGCAACCACCGCCTCCATCTGTATTCATGGGGTATTTAGGAAAAAGTCCACTTCTTGCCTGTTTAATTTTTATCTTTTTTTCTGGCTAGGAATACAAATTTAGCTGAATTGTAAACTTAATAGCCATGACACATGATTTTAGTATGACCATCAGTTCAGTTCAGTTCAGTCGCTCAGTCGTGTCTGACTCTTTGCGACCCCATGAACCGCAGCACGCCAGGCCTCCCTGTCCAACACCAACTCTCAGAGTCCACCCAAACCCATGTCCATTGTGTCGGTGATGCCATCCAACCATCTGATCCTCTGTTGTCCCCTTCTCCTCCTGCCCTCAATCTTTCCCAGCATCAGGGTCTTTTCAAATGAGTCAGCTCTTCGCATCAGGTGGCCAAAGCATTGGAGTTCCAACTTCAACATCAGGCCCTCCAATGAACACCTAGGACTGGTTGGATCTCCTTGCAGTCCAAGGGACTCTCAAGAGTCTTCTCCAACACCACAGTTCAAAAGCATCAATTCTTCGGTGCTCAGCTTGCTTTATAGTCCAACTCTCACATCCATACATGATTACTGGAAAAACCATAGCCTTGACTAGACGGACCTTTGTTGGCAAAGTAATGTCTCTGCTTTTGAATATGCTATCTAGGTTGGTCATAACTTTCCTTCCAAGGAGTAAGCGTCTTTTAATTTCATGGCTGCAATCACCATCTGCAGTGATTTTGGAGCTCAGAAAAATAAAGTCTGACACTGTTTCCCCATCTATTTGCCATGAAGTGATGGGACTGGATGCCATGATCTTAGTTTTCTGAATGTTGAGCTTTCAGCCAACTTTTTCACTCTCCTCTTTCACTCTCATCAATAGGCTCTTTAGTTCTTCTTCACTCTGCCATAAGGGTGGTGTCATCTGCATATCTGAGGTTATTGATATTTCTCCCAGCAATCTTGATTCTAGCTTGTGCTTCTTCCAGCCCAGTGTTTCTCATGATGTACTCTGTATATAAGTTAAATAAGCATGGTGACAATATACAGCCTTGATGTACTCCTTTTCCTACTTGGGACTAGTCTGCTGTTCCATGTGCAGTTCTAACTGTTGCTTCCTGACCTGCATATAGGTTTCTCCAGAGGCAGGACAGGTGGTCTGGTATTCCCATGTCTTTCAGAATTTTCCACAGTTTATTGTGATCCACACAGTCAAAGGCTTTGGCATAGGCAATAAAGCAGAAATAGATGTTTTTCTGGAACTCTCTTGCTTTTTCCATGATCCAGCAGATGTTGGCAATTTGATCCCTGATTCCTCTGCCTTTTCTAAAACCAGCTTGAACATCAGGAAGTTCACGGTTCACGTATTGCTGAAGCCTGGCTTGGAGAATTTTGAGCATTACTTTACTAGCGTGTGAGATGAGTGCAATTGTGTGGTACTTTGAGCATTCTTTGGCATTGCCTTTCTTTGGGATTGGAATGAAAACTGACCTTTTCCTGGCCTGTGGCCAATGCTGAGTTTTCCAAATTTGCTGGCATATTGAGTGCAATACTTTCACAGCATCATCTTTCAGGATTTGAAAGAGCTCAACTGGAATTCCATCACCTCCATTAGCTTTATTTGTAGTGATGCTTCCTAAGGCCCACTTGACTTCACATTCCAGGATGTCTGGCTCTAGGTGAGTGTGAGTGATCACACCATTGTGATTATCTGGGTTGTGAAGATCTTTTTTGTAGAGTTCTTCTGTGTATTCTTGCCAGCTCTTCTTAATATCTTCCTCTTCTGTTAGGTCCATACCATTTCTGTCTTTTATTGAGCCCATCTTTGCATGAAACGTTCCCTTGGTATCTCTAATTTTCTTGAAGAGATCTCTAGTCTTTAGATTGGTTCCAAATAGGGAAAGGAGTACATCGAGGCTGTATATTATCACCCTGCTTATTTAACTTATAAACAGAGTACATCATGAGAAACGCTGGGCTGGGTGAAGCACAAGCTGGAATCAAGATTGCCAGGAGATATATCAGTAACTTCAGATATGCAGATGACACCAGCTTATGGCAGAAAGCAAAGAGGAACTAAGAACCTCTCAATGAAAGTGAAAGAGGAAAGCAAAAAAGCTGCCTTAAAACTCAACATTCAGAAAACTAAGATCATGGCATCTGGGCCTATCACTTCATGGCAAATAGATCAGGAAACGATAGAAACAGTGAGAGATTTTATTGGCGGGGGGGGGGGGACCTCCAAAATCACTGCAGATGGTGACTGCAGCCATGAAATTAAAAGATACTTGTTCCTTGGAAACTTTCTCTGTCCCTTTTCACTTTAATAAAACTCTGCTATACAAAACTCTTGAGTGATTAAGCCTGGTGTCTGGCCCCACAGCTAAATCTTCTTCAGAGATCATGAATCCAACACCATTCACCATAAGCTATCATCTTGGGGGCTCCTCCAGGATCTTCAGGACAAGGTAAGAACACTCAAGAGCTCTAGCCTCTCTGCTCTCTCAGTGTAAACATTTTCTGCTCTACTTCACTAACTCTATGGTGTGCTTGTGTGAATGAATGATATGCCCTGTATGAAGCAAGTGATGAGCCCTGCTCTGTGGTTTTGCAGTGCCTTGTAATGACTGAAGGCAGTCCCCAAAAGGGGAACCTTGGCTGGGGTTTATACCTACCTGCCAATGCCAAGAGACACTCAACGTCCCTGTGAAGAGAATGGCCAGAAATGGGCGAAGCGTGTAGACCAAACTTTCCTTTCTAGGTCAACTTTTCCTGGTCCCTTTGGCTACTTCATGATTACATGGGGAATTAGAACTACTAACCTAATCTGTCAGATTATAGACTTTCAAGGGACTTGTGATCCATGCTGTTGCTGTGTACTTTTACTTAGACCCCATGTATGGAAGCATTTAGGCTTGCTAGGAGCTAAAAGTTACAGGAGCATGTTTGGGAAGGAAGTGGAACTCTAGCTTCAGCAACGTCTCTCTTGGTTGCCTGCCTCAGGGGCCAATGACCTGAAAGCGAATCTTTGTCATGGCTGTGCCTCTGATCTATGTGGATAGAAGCACTGCTGAAGATCGTGAGGTTTTTGAGGACACAGATCAGGAATTGCAGGATCTGGTTAGATTGCAAGTGCAATGGGCCTCTTCCTTTGGTCGTGCTAGCTCTTAGAAGACCAGAGAAAGCTCTCCAGTGGCTTCTGTTTCAACTCCTTAGATATTCTTTTTGTGGAATCTGTGGACAAGAACTGGAAGGATTGGCCCTAATAGCTTGAGGACAAAAACCACTTTTTCCTCGCTGGCCGACCCTTTTGCTCTCACATATGCTGGCATGGTGACACTCAGAAGGGACATCTTGGTTGTTTTTCATCCCTTTATGACTCACCATTTCTACTGCAGTCAGGACTGTACTCAGGAATGTGCACAGGCAGAGGGAAGATGGATGCTTCCCCTAGTCATCTTAGCTCGGGAAACATTACAAAAGACTACTCTGATCCACTCTGGGTGGCATCAGAGGAGGAGAAGAAATCAAACAAAGGTCTTGGTGGTAAGGAACAAAGTCAATCTGGGATGCCATCAGGTCTACCCCTGGTGCATCTCCACCCCACATCTGTGGTAGAACCAGGGGGGATGATTAAGGTACCTGCATCCATAAGGGACAGACTAAGTCTGACCAGGGAAGGAAAGCTTCAGTGGAAAGTCTGTCTACACCCCCATCTAGAGTGGAGAGGGACGCCTCTGGTGGAAAGAAACCACAGCTGTGGATGCACTTTTTTCCCTCTTACAGATGGGAGCTAGCAGTTCCTTTATAATATTTTTTTTTTTTAAAGGAACAAGTTTGACCCAAAGTTTAAAAAAGACACACCTGATCTTCTTCTGTGATACTGAATGTCACAGTATCCTTTAGAAGATGTGGAATGCTAGCCTGTTGAAGTGTCTCTTAATTACAATACTGTTTTATAACTAGACCAGTTCCATAGAAAACAAGAGAAATGGGTAGAAGTACCATATATGTTGCTCTTTATTTCTCTGTGAGACATGCCAGACTTCTGTCCTAAAGGTGCAGATTTGGGTGTGAAACCTTTGGCTCCCTCCTGTCCTCTTACTTTGCCCCTGTATCTGAGGCTCCCAACTGAACAGGCTGAGAAGGCTGAACAGGGCACCCTTCCAGGAGGGGTTGCCTCAGTCTTGGTAAAAATTCAAACAGTCCCAATTGTGGTTGAACTATTTAGAGGATCCAAAAGGTACATAGAAGGCTTTACAGAACTAACTTTACTTTATAATGTTACTTGGAGAGATGTAACGCATGTCTTTATTGGGACAGACACTGACTCCTGACTCAAAAACTTGAGTTTTGGGGAAATCAATTACTTTTGGAGATAAATGGCTTGAACGTGAGATAAGGGGAAAGAGGGAACACGAAATAGCCCTCCTTCCTACTGGGAGCCAAGTGGTTCCAATAACAGAGTTGCTTTGCCAGATGTATACTTGAGGGACTTAAGCAAGTGCACACTAAGATTTTAAACTATATTAAGTTGGCTGACATAGAACGAGGAGAGAAGGAAACTCCTGGTAAATTCCTCGATAGACTACAGAAGTCTCTCCACAAGTTTACTGATGTTCATTCCAAAAGTTCAGAGGAGGAGTAATATTAAACAATAGATTTCTCACTCAGTCGGCTCCAGATATCCGCCATAAGTTATGAAAATAGGCTTTTGGACCAAATCAGTCTTTAGAAAAACTGTTACAGATGGCTCAGACAGATATTATGGTAGAGAATATGAGGAGGAAAATAGGAAAAAAAAATCAGGCAAAAGACTGAAGCACCAACAATGGCTGTTAAACCTGCTCTGAAACAGCCTGAGAAAAATACCCAGAGGTACCCAGGTGAAAAGGGATGGACTTGTTATTACTGTGGAAAGAAAGGGCATCTCAAGCAGGAATGCCCTCAGGCATCTAAGCTGCCCCCAGCTCCATGTCCGGTCTGCAAAGGACCATACTGGAGAAGAGACTGCCCTCTGAGGTGTAGGCCCCAGGGGTCAGACTCTCAAGACAATCAGGACCGAAGGTGCCTGGGGGTCCCCACACAAGCCCCCATCCTAATAATACCCGAGGAACCCCGGGTATTAATAACTTTGGGGGGCCAATCAGTCGATTCCTTTTGGACCCCAAGGAAACTTACTCTGTGCTCACTGAAGCCCCGGTCCACTTTTCTCCCAGTCCACTACTGTAATGGGCTGTCAGGACGAGCCAAAGGCTATTATTTCAGTCATCCTTTAAGCTGCAATTGGGACTCTGTGCTGTTTTCTCATGAGTTTCTGATCTTGCCAGAGTTTCACTCACCCCTTCTAGCAAAGAATATACTGAACCAGGTCCAGGCCTCTGTGTTCATGAATATAGAGCTTACTCTTTCTCTCATTAATTGAACAAAATGTAAATTCTAGAGTGTAGACTGATGGGAAAACTATGAGTTGAGCACAAAATACTGTTCCTGTCATTATCAAGCTCAATGACCCTGACCTATTTTCACATCAAAAGCAGTATCCACTAAAGCCCAAGGTTAATTGAATGGGCAAAATCTTACTGTACTAACTTCTCATGATGTAAGTGGGCTCTTAAACTCTGAAGTTCAGAGCAACAGTGCTCTACCTTTAAAGGTGCTGTAACTCGAGGGGTGTCAAAAACTTGAGGAACAGAATATCACTTACCGTGTTCTTAGAGACCCCAATGTCAGAAAAACTGAAAAGGCTAATGACATTATTAAGAGACATCTGTGTAAGCTAACTCAGGAAACACAAGACAGTTGGTTTAAAGCTTGACCCATAGTTTTAATGAGGGCTTAACTGCCCCTAAGAAGAAGGGATTATCTCAATGACAGTTTTTGTGCACAGATATTGTCATAGATCCTGAAGCCTTCGAATTAACTATGTGACTCAGCTTTCAGCTTTTCAGCCTCCTCATCAATTGAAGGCTTCCCAGGGTGGGTTTCTCCACTTCCAAGAAAGGACTTTCCTCAACTGTGCGATGACATCTAACAATCCTAAGATAAACTGATGTAACTATGGACATAATGTGACTCTTAATTTTGATTATATTTTAACTTGGTTTAATGACTATTTTGCTTCACATAAGAACTTCAGGTCCTCCTTTTTGCCTGGCCAGGCACTGATTGGGACTGGATCCCTCAGTCATGCTGGCTTGCTCTAAAATGGACCTACTGTATACATGGCTCTTACCTATGGGTGTGGCTTCCCCCTGGCTGGACAGGGAGATGCACCCTAGGTGCAGCTTTTACTCATGGCTTCATATTTTCAGAGTTTCCAGAGAAGCCTGCTAATCTGCCACACCTTAAAACTCATTGGGCAAGGTCTGTATTTCACTGGTATGATTATCTCTCTGGGAACTATAGATGTTATACTACAAGTTGATGTTCTGACTAACTTTACTCAACAGGCTTTACAAGATTCTCAAAAAGCTACTTCAGCCCTTCAGTTCAGTTCAGTTGCTCAGTCGTGTCCGACTCTTTGTGACCCCATTAACTACAGCACCCCAGGCCTCCCTGTCCATCACCAACTCCTGGAGTTCACTCAAACTCATGTCTATCGAGCAGGGATGCCATCCAGGCATCTCATCCTCTGACGTCCCCTTTCCCTCCTGCCCCCAATCCTTTCCAGCATCAGAGTCTTTTCCAATGAGTCAACTCTTCGCATGAGATGGCCAAAGTACTGGAGTTTCAGCTTTAGCATCATTCCTTCCAAAGAACACCCAGGACTGATCTCCTTCAGAATGGACTGGTTGGATCTCCTTGCAGTCCAGGGGACTCTCAAGAGTCTTCTCCAACACCACAGTTCAAAAGCATCAATTCTTCAGCACTCAGCTTTCTTCACAGTCCAACTCTAACTCCATACATGACTACTGGAAAAACCATAGCCTTGACTAGACAGACCTTTGTTGGCAAAGTAATGTTTCTGCTTTTGAATATGCTATCTAGGTTGATCATAACTTTCCTTCCAAGGAGTAAGCGTCTTCTAATTTCATGGCTGCAGTCACCATCTGCAGTGATTTTGGAGCCCAAAAAAATAAAGTCTGACACTGTTTCCACTGTTTCCCCATCTATTTGCCATGAAGTGATGGGACCAGATGCCATGATCTTCGTTTTCTGAATGTTGAGCTTTAAGCCAACTTTTTCACTCTCCTCTTTCACTTTCATCAAGAGGTTTTTTAGTTCCTCTTCACTTTCTGCCATAAGGGTGGTGACATCTGCATATCTGAGGTTACTGATATTTCGCCCAGCAATCTTGATTCCAGTTTGTGCTTCTTCCAGCCCAGCATTTCTCATGATGTACTCTGCATAGAAGTTAAATAAGCAGGGTGACAATATACAGCCTTGAAGTACTCCTTTTCCTATTTGGAACCAGTCTGTTGTTCCATGTCCAGTTCTAACTGTTGCTTCCGGACCTGCATACAGGTTTCTCAAGAGGTGTAGGTCAGGTGGTCTGCTATTCCCATCTCTTTCAGAATTTTCCACAGTTTATTGTGATCCATACAGTCAAAGGCTTTGGCATAGGCAATAAAGCAGAAATAGATGTTTTTCTGGAACGCTCTTGCTTTTTCCATGATCCAGTGGGTGTTGGCAATTCCATCTCTGGTTCCTCTGCCTTTTCTAAAACTAGCTTGAACATCTGGAAGTTCATGGTTCATGTATTGCTGAAGCCTGACTTGGAGAATTTTGAGCATTACTTTACTAGCGTGTGAGATGAGTGCAATTGTGCGGTACTTTGAGCATTCTTTGGCATTGCCTTTCTTTGGGATTGGAATGAAAACTGACCTTTTCCAGTCCTGTGGCCACTGCTGAGTTTTCCAAATTTGCTGGCATATTGAGTGTAGCACTTTCACAGCATCATCTTTCAGGATTTGGAATAGCCCCACTGGAATTCCACCACCTCCACTAGCTTTGTTTGTAGTGATGCTTTCTAAGGCCCACTTGACTTCACATTCCAGGATGTCTGGCTCTAGGTCAGTGATCACACCTTCATGATTATCTGGGTCGTGAAGATTTTTTTTGTACAGTTCTTCTGTGTATTCTTGCCACCTCTTCTTAATATCTTCTGCTTCTGTTAGGTCCATACCATTTCTGTCCTTTATTGAGCCCATCTTTGCATGAAATATTCCCTTAGTATCTCTAATTTTCTTGAAGAGATCTCTAGTCTTTCCCATTCTGTTGTTTTCCTCTATTTCTTTGCATTGATTGCTGAAGAAGGCTTTCTTATCTCTTCTTGCTATTCTTTGGAACTCTGCATTCAGATGCTTATATCTTTCCTTTTCTCCTTTGCTTTTCACTTCTCTTTTTTCACAGCTATTTGTAAGGCCTCCCCAGACAGCCATTTTGCTTTTTTGCATTTGGACCATTTTAAAGTCTTTACTGAATTTTTTACAATATTGCTTCTATTTTATGTTTTGATTTTCTGACCAAGAGGCACATGGGATTATATCTCCCTGACCAGGGATCGAACTGGCACCCTCTGTGTTGGAAGGTAAAGTCTCAACCACTGGACCACCAGGGAAGTCATTTTAGCCCTTAATGCTGAACAAATACAAATTAGAAAGGTGATTTTACAAATCAGATTGGCCTTAGATACTCTAACGGCTGCACAAGGAGGAACTTGTGCTATTATTCATACCCAATGTTGTACATATATACCAGATATGAGTACTAATGTTACTCACTTTATTAAACACATGAACAACATTTTCAGGCTATGGATTCTCCTGAAGCTTCAGTCACCTCACTTTGGGAAATGTTAACTAGCTCCTCATGGTGAAAAACTATCCTAATTGTAATTATTCTAATTGTTCTGTTTTTACTTTTTGCTCCCTGCATCTGTAACTGTAACTGGATTTGTTTCTAACCGTCTGAAAGCTTTTAGGTTACAAATGGTTGTTCGAGCTCCTATGAGTGCCACAACTTCCTCCAACTATTACCTGGGGCCCCTCGATCAGAGACCCTCAGTATGAGAGTTAGGAGAATATGATGCCTTAATAGTTTAGGGACAATGCCTCTCAACAGCAGGAAGTAGTTATGGAATGAAAATGATGCCCCTTTCCCTTGGCAACATAATTCTGAAAGAAAAGGGGAGAAAGAGAGAGTCAATTCCTAGGCAGGTTGATAAGAAGTCCAGGATTCCCGAGAAGGAGAAAGGGACCTGGGGCTCTCGAAGAGGAGATAGGGGTCTGGAATTCTCAAGGAGGAGGAAAGGACAAGCTTTTTCTCCTACATTCCTTAGTAAGGATTATGTAAAAACAATGTATCCTGCTTGAGGACAGTTTCTCCTTGAAAACCTTCTGACTAATCCTGTTAACTTAAAATGTATATTATGGGAGTGGGCCTGGTAAGATCTTTACAACCTTGAGGCATTCTTTTGATTTATTGTAATAACCAATTAAAAAAGTATATAACTCCCTTGCTTAGACTAGCGAGGGGGCACTCTCCATCCCCCTTCTGATGTCTATGTCAGAAGCTTTCTCTGTCCCTTTTCACTTTAATAAAACTCTGCTATAAAAAAAAAAAAAGAGAGACATTACTTTGCCAACTAAAGTCCATCTAGTCAAAGCTATGGTTTTTCCAGTAGTCATGTATGGATATGAGAGTTGGACCATAAAGAAAGCTGAGCACTGAAGAATTGATGCTTTTGAACTGTGGTGTTGGAGAAGACTCTTGAGAGTCCCCTGGACTGCAAGGAGATCCAACCAGTCCATCCTAATGGAGATCAGTCCTAAATATTCATTGGAAGGACTGATGCTGAAGCTGAAGCTCCAATATTTTGGCCACCTGACATGAAGAACTCACTCACTGAAAAAGACCTTGATCCTGGGAAAGATTGAAGGCAAGAGGAGAAGGGGACAACAGAGGGTGAGATGGTTGGATGGCATCACAGATGGTTGATGGTCATCAGTTTGAGCAAACTCTGGGAGTGATGATGGACAGGGAAGCCTGGCTTGCTGCAGTCCATGGGGTTGCAAAGAGTCAGACACGACTGAGCGACTGAACTGAACTGAACTGACGGTGACAGTCAAAGCTTCTTCCTGAATCTTCTGGGCCTTGATTGATTTCAGCTCAAAATAATCCACTTACCAAAGAGATATTTGGGAGTGACAAGTCTTGGTCCTAGCCCAGAAATGCAATGCAGTAAGGCAGGTACTATGAGGAAGGCAAGGTCAGGAAAAGGAGGCAACATTGAAGAAGAACACTGAACTCAGTTTGGGGGCATCAAAAAAAGGTTTTCTCAGCAAGTGTGCCCTATTGCTGCTTTAACAAATTGCCACACAAATGTTAGTAACTTAGTACCTTAATACCTTAAAGCAGCACGCATTTGTACAACATGGTAACTATAGTTAATAACACAGTATTGCATATTTGATAATTGTTTAGAAAGTAGATCTTGGGCTTACTGGAGTTTTAGTGGTAAAGAATCCACCTACCAATTCAGGAGATGCAAGACACATGGATTTGATCGCTGGGTTGGGAAGATCCCTGGAGAAGGAAATGGCAACCCGCTCCAGTATTCCTGTCTGGAAAATCCTGCCGGGGTCCAGCCCCAGCTGATCCAGGGTATTCGAAGGAGAGACGGCGTCGGCGAGGATCAGGAAACAACTGCTTAATTAAACGTTAATTAAGGATATAAAGAGTAATAGAATGAGGATAGCTCAGTGAGGAAATTCAGTGGAGAAAAGAGGCTGAAATAAGGATAGCTCAGTAGGAAAATTCAGTGAAGAAAAGAGGCTGAATAAAATTCCAAAGCAGGGAATTAATGTCACCTATGAAGGCCGCAGGCGTCCTCCCGTTCTCCCGAAGGAGAGGAGACACTAAGGCCTCCCCGGTCAGATCTTAGAAGCCCAGGCAAAATTAGTAGGCTTGATGAGCTTCCCCGCCTCAGAGAAAAAATTCAGCCAGAAGGTGAAAGAAAGAACGACATGGGGAGACCAAATTTCAGTGAACAAAAAGGGGCGTACTTTATTTTCCAAAGTAGTTTTATACCTTAAGTTGTGCATAGAGGATAATGGGGGAAGGGGTGGAGTCATGCAAGGACAGCAGTTCCTGATCCTAATCGAAGCCAGGCTTTCAAATTTATCATATGCAAAAGTTCAGGTGATTTACATCATCTTCTGGCCAGGAGGCCTGTTAACATTTTAAGAAACTTATCTTTCTCTAAAGGTGATTATTCTAAAGTCAGGCACCAGCCTCCAAAAAGCATTGGATAGAGTTGCATTCCTATAGGGCAAAGGTGAGGTGGGCTCAATCAAGAAAAGAATTAACTCAAGTGTCCAAGGTTACAAACATTGAGGCTACTACTTACATTTCTATACACCCATTATATCAATCAATACACTGCCAAGGACACAGTAGGTAAGGGGTGTGGAGCCTTAGCAGCAAACATTGGCCCAATAAGTGAAAAACCCTTCACCAATACAATTTCTAATCAATCTTTTAACTACTCAAAAGAATCTGTGTTTAGACAGTTCAGAACATCTCCTGCCTCTCACAGTTGGGAGGCTCTGAACAATCACATGTGGCCGGAAAAAACCTATTCAGGCAGGCTAGAGGACTTCCAAAGGAGTTTGTAGGTTGAAACACTGTCACACCCAGGAATTATTAACTGGAGCTGTAAGCTAACTCTTTTTTCAGAGAGGTAGTGGGGGACAGCCCCCCGTAAAGTCAGAGGTGTAGGTGAAAGCACAAAGCAGAAAGTATGCAGACTCTGGTTTTGGGGGTAGATGCTCGAGAATTTCCAGGGGGACTCCTGAGGCTCGATCCCGCCTTTGTGTATGCCAAGCCTCTTTCCTCATGACCTTTGTCATGGATGGAGCTCCTCACGCTGGCTCCCGGCAGTGATCTAGTTGAGCTATTCCAGATCCTGAAAGATGATGCTGTGGAAAGTGCTGCACTCAATATGCAATATGCCGGCTCCCAGCAAAATCCCATGGACAGAAAGGCCTGGTGGGCTATAATCTATGGGGTGGCAAAGAGTCACATGTGACTGAGGATGCACAGAAGGTGGGAAAAGGATGAAGTGAGTGAAGCACTTGCTTTGTGAGTACCACTTAAGGAGGCCCCCAGAGACTTAGTAAATAAGATAAATGGTATTCAAAAATAAAAATGTAAAAAATCCATGATGAAAAACTTATGAAAATTTTAAATAAAGGCCAGGTTTTTAGGGAAATCATTAAAAAGAAAAGAGTTGTGGCAGGGAAGGGTTGATGATGTCTTTCAGTAGTACAGTATACTCAAGAGGAGGCAAATGTTTAGATGGGGAGGTGGGAGAGTGCCTCAAGGAGAAAATCAAGTTCTATCTGGGCATGCTGAGTTTAAGAAGCCTGTGATATTTTCAACTGGAGAGCCAGTAGGCAACTTAAATATATGAATATAATGAAGCAAAAAAAAAAAAAAAAAGTGACCCAGCTTTCCTTCTCCCTCACCTATTATCTTCTAAGTGTCTTTACTACTGTTTCTCTGCCAGACTGGTTCTTGGAAAGAAAAGAAAAGGATCTTAAAGGACCTAATTCCTTGGGATGTAAGAACAAAAGGTTGGTAGCTAATTTTTGGAAGGGAGATGGTTAGAGACTGTTTGGTGTATGTTAGAGCAATTGATAGATCTCCCCTCTGGTCCTGAACCATTTTCAAATCATTATACTTTCATCCTCACTGTTCCTATATGATTCATGTCATCAGCTATATCAACTTCTTTTTTTTTTTTTTATCAACTTCCAACCTTTGTTAGTGCAGTCGCTTATCGACAACTTGGTCTTTCTTTCTTTCTCATCACAGACTTTGACCCCTGAATGAGAAACACACACTGTCATCATCTGAAAACATTTCACTCTAAAATCACACCACTCTAGGACTTTCATCTTCCTTCCAACTCTTCCCCTCGCTATTCCTATTACATCAGATCCTTGGGTTCATCAACACTTAATGGCCCTTGACCCACTTGTCTGGATGTCTATCAGCCCCTTTCTACCTCCACTTCCATTCCTATCCAGCTTACACTGCAGTGGCTCATAACTTCAGCCATTTTTCTGCCAATATTCTCAATTCCTGTGCTTTTCTTCCTGCTGTCATATCATGTGATAGACTTTAATTCTGTGAGGACCCTTACATACATAGGTGCTTGTTGTGTACTGCAGAAGTGCATCCTACAAATGGAAGGCAACCCCGGCTCTACTCAGAGTTCTGGGGTAGTTCTTCTTCAAGGGTGTAACTTTTTTCTGATCTGTCACATTGTCTAGTGTAGAGGCTCACAAGTTTTGGTCCCCACAGACCAAAGCCACTTGTTGCCTGTAAATATTTATGTGTAGAATTTAAAGCAGTTGGAAAAAAAGTCAAAAGAAGTATAATTGTGATATATAAAAATAAATATATATAAACAGAAAAACTGTATTAAATTCAAATTTCAATTTCCATAAATAAAGTCTTATTGGAATACAGTGATTCTTTTTCATTTTTATATTGCCTATGACAGATTTCACACTACAAAAACAGAGCTGAATAACTGTGATGGCCTTATGACCCAAAACTCCTAAAATAGGTACTATCACGCTGTTTGCGGAAAAAGTTTACCTGTCGCTGGTCCAGCAGTTCTGCTGTCTGTCTTCTCTGTCCCAACAGCTGGGATGTTAAATATTTGTCAGAGATAAAAATCCTTCAGTTACATCAACTGGTAAATTGGATGATATATTCATGATCTCTAACCCCACCTGGAAACATCACCTGCTTAGCCGTCTCATTTCTCTAGTCTGCTCTCTCTCTTCGCCTTTCACTTTTTCTACTCTTCTAAGCCTCCAAACATGTTACATCCTTATCTTAACAATGCCTCACTTCCAACTACTAGGTGAAAACAGAAGCCATCACATTGGCACCCCCTGAGTTTCCTGTTCCTGTACCTACAAATTTGCCTGTAGGTGCCCTCATCCTTCACTCACTGCCTCTTGTTTCAGGTTGAAGTGGGAACTTGTCACTCATTTATGGCAAATTCTTCAACCATTGCTTCAGATGTCATCACCTTCCTCAGCGTTCTAACACAAATGATTAGCCCTCCTCTCCCCTGAAGCTCCATGTCTATTGGGTCCTTATCATTAGCAATTTGACAATTCTGTATTAGTTGGCACATTTAACCTGACCCTCCTCCTTGAAACAATTTCTTCATTTGGCTTCCAGGACATCACATTTCTGGTTTCCTCCTTCCTCATGAGCTGGTCTTCTTCTGTCTCATTTTCTGATTCTGTCCCATGTTCCCAACTTCTAAACCAGTAGTTTAGTCAAATATTTTGGACTCCCTTTATACTCTTAGAAATTATTGAGAATCTCAAAGAGCTTTGGTTATGTGGCTTATATCTGTTGATATTTACTCCACTAAAAATTTAGCTTCCCTGGTGGCTCAGATGGTAAAGAATCTCCTGCAATGCCAGGAGACCCAGGTTTCATCCCTGGATCAGGAAGATCCCCTGGAGAAGGGAATTGCTATCCATTCCAGTATTCTTGCCTGGAGAATTCCATGGATAGAGGAGCCTGGCAGGCTACAGTCCTTAGTATCAAAAAGAGTCAGACATGACTGAATGACTAACACATGTAAAAACTCTACCCACTCATGTAAAAATAATAATTATAAGCTCATTACATGTTGACATAAATACTTAAAAAGTTGTTTTCATTAAAATTTTATTGATGTATAATTGACATAAAACATGTATTAGTTTCAAATGTACAATGTAATGATTTAATATTTGTACATATTGTAAAATGAGCACCACAGTACGACTGGTTACTAGGTATGTAACCTCACACACTTAACAAAAATTCTTTTCTTGTGAAGAGAACTTTTAAGATCCACTGTCTTAGCAACTTTGAAATATGCAATACCATTAACTATAGTTGCCGTGCTGTACATTACATCCCCATGACATTTATTTTAATGACTCATTTCACTAACTTCCATACCCTGCCTCTGGCAACCACCAATCTATTTTCTGTATCTATGACTCATTGTTTTTTTTAATTCCACATACATGTGAAATTATATGGTATCTGTCTTTCTTTGTCTGACTTATTCCACTTAACATAATGCCCTCAAGGGCAATTCATGCTGGTGAGATCTCCTTTCTTATGGTTGAATCATATTTCTTTGTGTGTGTGAGTTTCTCTATATATAGGCACATCTTCACATCTTGATGATTCATTTGTCCATCAGTGGAACTTAGATAGTTTCCATGTCTTGGCTATTATAAATAATGTGGCAGTGAACATGGTGATAATATGGCCTTCAAGCTAATGTTTACATTTTCTTCAGATAAATACCCGGAAGTGGTGTTGCTGGATCACATCATACTGTTTCCCATAGTGACTTCACCAATTCATAATCCCATCAACAGTGGATCAGGGCTTCCCTGATAGCTCAGTTGGTAAAGAATCCACCTGCAATGCAGGAGACCCTGGTTCAATTCCTGGATCAGGAAGATCCTCTGGAGAAGGGATAGGCTACCCACTCCAGTATTCTTGGGCTTCCCTTGTGGCTCAGCTGGTAAAGAATCTGCCTGCAATTCGGGAGACCTGGGTTTGATCCCTGGGTTGGGAAGATCCCCTGGAGAAGGGAAAGGCTACCCACTCCAGTATTCTGGCCTGGAGACACGACTGAGCGACTTTCAACAGTGGATGAGGGTACTTTTTAGGAGAACAAACAAACAAAAACTTTATTCTTCAAAACAAATTAATGAGAAAACTGACATTGTTTTACAGTTTTGAAAATCTCTTTACTATCTAGTTTAGAGGTCCAGAAGTCCACAAATTATGGCCTACAGATCAAATTTAGCCCACTGCCTATTTTTGTAAATACAAATTTATTGGTACATAGCCATGCTTATTCACTTTCATACTGTTTATGGCAGTTTTCCCACTACAGTGAAGAATTGTATTTTTGTGAAAGAGACCGTATGGCCTGCAAATCCTAAAATATTAACTATCTGGACTTTTATAGAAAAAGTTTGCCTATTCCTGGTCAAATTGGTCTCATTTAATAGAAACAAGCTGGATTATGATTTCTGCTTCTTACTCAGTCTATTGGAATTATGTTGTTTTGGTTGAAGAGTTACCAAGTCTAAGCTCATACTGTTCACCACACAACAGGCCAATGAATTAGAGACTAGTTGTTGGGTCAAAGAATAGCGACTTTATTAAGAAAGCCAGAAAATTGAGGAGATGGTGAACTAGTGTTCCAAAGAACTATCTTACCTGACTTAGAATTCAAGCTTCTTTTATACCAAAAAAGCAGGGGATGTGACTGGTTGTTGCAAATTTCTTGGTGCCAGAATCTTTTGTTTTTGCAGTTGTCCTCATAAGGTTGATCACAATGTTCTTACAAACCTCCAGCAAGACAAATACTATTCTTTGTTCTGTGTCTTTTCATCTCTATATGGATGGAAAATTCTTATACCTTTAAAGGTCAGAACCTTGACAATGAACTATCCTGTATATTTCAGTCTATAAGCAACATTCTTTTACAAAAGGTGTAGAGTCAGCATAACCATGCTAAGTCACTTCAGTTGTGTCCAACTCTGTGTGATTCTGTAAGCCTCCAGGCTCCTCTGTCCATGGGATTCTCCAGGCCAGAATACTGGATTGTGTTGCTATGTTCTTCTCCAGGAGATCTTCCCCACCCAGTGATTGAACCCATGTCTCTTATGTCTCCTGCATTAGCAGGTAGATTCTTTGCCACTAGCACCGCCTGGGAACCCCCAGCATGACTAAGCACAGGCAACGAAGCACAAGGTTTAGAGCTCAAACAATAGGTTCAATATGGAGTCAGGTTTGTTCTTCTCTGTTACGTCATGAATTTATAAATCATTTAAATGCTCACAAGTACTAAATTTTAATCTGCAGCCTGAATCATTTTCCTACAGATTGGATGTGCATTGGTATTTCAAACTTAACCTTCTGAAATAGAATTCCTGATCTTACTGGTAAGTCTTCCCCTAAATTCCTATCTTCATTCTTCCCTATCTCATTAATTGTTCTCATCATATCAACTGTCTGAGGCAAAAAACCTTTGAGCCATCCTTGACTTCCCCTTTTCTTTTTTTTTGCCACACCATGCAGCAGATGGGGTCTTAGTTCCCCAACCAAGGATCTTAGTTCCCAAGGCAGGGATCAAACCTGTGCCCCCTGGATTGGAAGGGCAGTCTTAACCTCTGGACCATCAGGGAGGTTCTCCTTCCTCTTTCTTTTGTACCTCACATTTTTAGCAAATTTTGTTTGTGGCTTCTGAAACCAGATTCTTATCATTTCTCACTTTATGTTTAACTACTATCTAAGTGGTTCAAACCATCATCACATCTCATGTATATTATTATTTCACCAACTTTCTAACTGGTCTTCCTGTTTCTTCCCTTAGCTACCCATGGTTGTCTAGGTTTTCTCAACACAGCAGCCAGAATAATTCCTATGAAGAATTACATTATGTCACTCTTTGACTCAGAAGCTTCTACTGACCTCTTGTATGTTTTAGCTTAGGCAATCTTAACAAAATGTTATAGACTGGGTGGCTTAAACAACATAAATTTATTTTTTCATGGTTCAGAAGACTAGAAGTCCAAGATCGCAGTGCCAATATAACTGGGTTCTGGTGAGAGCTCGTTGGTGACAGCTACCTCTCATTGTGTCCCCACATGTTGGAGAGAGAGTATGCATGCTCTCTGACTCCTCTTCTTACAAGGATACTAATTTTATTGGATCAGAACCCCACCCTTTTGCTCTCATTGATCTCAAGATTTTATAGCTCTGTAAAGTCCCTGTCTCCAATACAGTCACCAGAGGGATTCAGTTCAGTCGCTCAGTCGTGTCCGACTCTTTGTGACCCCATGAATCGCAGCACACCAGGCCTCCCTGTCCATCAACAACTCCCGGAGTTCACCCAGACTCACGTCCATCGAGTCAGTGATGCCATCCAGCCGATTAGGACTTAGCAATATATGAAATATATTAATACATTAAAGGGAAACGCAGCGCAATTTAATCCATAACGTGTGTTTAGTGAAAAATTAAGCACTGTGTTTCCATTTATTAAGAATATTGGTGATAGAAGTATTACTTGCACAATATATTTGCTACTATTTAAATCCACCATGGGGATAACAGTAATGGCTACTAAATGACTGCTAAAAATCCAGAAAAGAAAAATTAGTCGAAGAAGTGATATATACTTCAAAAGTAAGCACTTCTTTGAAAAAGACTATGCCCCAAAACCAAAAATTTAACGTGTGCAGTTGTAGAAAGCCTTAACATACCACATTGTGATGCATTGATCAAATGATGGTTTCAATTAATTTTACTCATTTTTTATTGAATGTTTTTTGCACTCATGAAAAGTGGAGCAAGGGCTGTTAATGTGTTGGGTCCATTAGCAGAACAAGTTGTTTGTAAATAGTTAAAATGGTGCCTGCTTTTATATCAGTGTTATCAGATCTTCAAATAAAAAATCAGTTCATTTCAGTAGTTTTTAATACAATTCATGGAATCAAAATTAAGTTTTTGAAAGGTCATTCTAAGGTAAAACATGTAACATTATTGTGAAGGTTACTGTAAATTTCATTTAAAGATATCAGCATTGAAACCTAATTTTTGCAAAGTTTATTCAAATACAAAATACTGATGAATCACAGTATTATGATAAAAACAATGATCTAACGAGAAATCTGGAACAAAAATTAGTTTTGATGCAACAATATTCATCAGTTCAGTTTTGCCACTCAGTCGTATTCAATTCTTTGTGACCCCACGGACTGTGGCACACCAGGCTTCCCTACCCATCACCAACTCCCAGAGCTTGTTCAAACTCACGTCCATCAAGTTGGTGATGCCATCCAGTCATCTCATCCTCTCTCATCCCCTTCTCCTCCTGCCTTCAGTCTTTCCCAGCATCAGGGTCTTTTCCAATGAGTCAGTTCTTTGGATCAGGTGGCCGAAGTATTGGAAGTTTAATATTCATAATTGTATGGAAATGTATACTTCACAAGAAGACCTAGAGATGTCAGATGAGTACATGAAAAGAGGTTCAACATCACTAATCACTCAGGAAATGCAAATTAAAACCATATGAGATTCCACTATATACTTGTAGTAGTCTGTGCTAGCCACCATAAGAGAATACCTCTGACTGGGTGACTTAACTGACAGAAATTCATCTTCTCACAGTTCTAGAGGCTGGAAGTCAGAGATCAAGGTGTTGGCAGGGTAAGTTTCTGGTGCAACCTCTTTTCCTGGCTTGTAGATTGCTGCCATATTGCTGTGTCCTCATTTGGCCTTTTTCCCATGCTTGTGTACCTCTGGTGTCTCTTCCTCTTCTTATAAGGACACCAGTCCTGTTGAATTAAGCCTCCACTCTATAGCTTCATTTAGCTTTAAAGACTCTGTCTCCAAATACAGTTATACTCAGAGGTTAGGGTTTCAACATAGAATTGGGGGAGGACACAATTCAATCCATAATATTAGAAACATTAATATTTTTAATGATAGTACCAAATGCTGGCTAGGATGCAGAGCAACTGGGACTATCATACATTGCTGGTGGGAATTCAATTTGTGTAGCCATTGTAGAAACATGTTGATAGATTTTTGTAAACTGAAACATGCATTTTGGGGGGCCTGAATCACACAATTTGCAGGATCTTAGTTCCCCGACCAGGGATCAAGCCTGTATCCTCTGCTTTGGGAGTTCAGAGTCCCAACCATCAGACCACCAGGGAATTCCCAAAATGTACCTTTAGCATACAGTATAGCAATTCCACTCTTAGGCGTTTACCCAGGAGAAATAAAACCTGAAGTCTATAGAAACACTTATACCTAAATATTTATAACCCTAAATTAGAAACAACCCATGTCCATCAGCTAGTGAATAAAAAAAAAAAAATAGCCCACCCATAAAATCCAATATTACTTAGTAATAAAAGGAGATATTCTTGCTTATTCATTAACCACATTTGGATTGAATTCAGTTTTGTGCTATTATGCATAAAGTTGCTCATAATATTTAGGATCAAGTCTTTATGGAGACATATATTTTCATTCTCTAGGAATAAATATTGAAGAGTGGAATTTCTGGACTGTGTTTTAATTGTATGTTTAACTTTATAGGAAACTGCCAAATTGCTTTCCAGCATGGCTGCACAATTTGGATTTCCCTCAGCAGCCAGTTGCTTCATATTCTCCAACACTTGGCATTGTCAGTCTTTTAAATTTTAACCACTCTAGTGGATGGGGAGTGGTGTCTTATTATGGTTTTAATTTGTATTTCTGTAATTCCACATTGAACATTTTTTTAGTGCTCAGTTTTTTCTAGTGTAATTTTTTAAAAAGCAGTTTTAGGCTCACAGCCTTTCCTGGACTCTCAGCCTCCTTTCCTGAATCTCTTACATATTGAATCTCAGAGCCTCTGCCATAAGCTGACTTCTCTCTAAAATCTCTTCAGATCAAGCTCCTTTACTCTTAGGACTTCGGATACTGTCTAGATGATAATGATTTTATGGTGTTTAATGGTAATGACTATGAATATTTAATAAGCAGAATGTTTTATCTCTACTATTACATTATGATATTCCTAGAAACAAGAAGAATGATCACCTTGGAGTCCCCACACAGCCTAGCAAAAACTACGTAGACATCTGCTCAGACTGTGAATACTTTTGGATACTATCCCCTTCCTACTTTCAATATGTGACATTACACTCCATTATAAAAATACAATCGCAAATTACCTGATGGTCCAGTTGTTAGGACTCAGCACTTTAACTACATGGCTTCAATCCCTGCTCGGGGGATTAAGATTCTGCAAGTCTCACAGTGTAACCAAATTAAATAAAATAACAACTGATCCAAGTAAATAACAAAACGTATGAGCCAAATAATTCTATGATCAGTAAAAGCTTTAAGACTAAAGAAGACTTCAGATGAGGCTGAACATTTCCATGAAAGCGTTAGGAGGTGATAGCTATTGAACATGGACTTAAAGGTACATACCTGTTCAGAACACGAAGAGGGGAAAGTTGTGTCTTCTAAGCACTGGGAAGCTGTGTGCTCAGGAATATGGAGCAGTGCTAAGTGCTGGGTGTGGTAGCGCCTCTTTCCTGAATTTTCAAGAACCTTTCACATCCACTTAGCTAAAGAACAACATAACTATCACGTTGGCAGAGTAAGCTGTAAGTTCTCTGCTTTATATATGATCTCTAGTGAAGTCACATTGCAGAAAAAAGGCAGAGCCAGGACCAAAACAATTCATCACTTGGGAGCATTTGTAGACACCGAAGTTCATATACTTAGATGGTTTCTTTCCAGCTCAAGATAGATCTTCTCTTGAAGATCTTGGATTTACTACAAAGGCAAATTATCTGCATAGATGAAAATGGGTTATATGGTGCAACAACACATAATTTACAGCAATATCCATTTTTATTCCTAAAATATTTTTCACATCTGTTGCAATTTGCTCATAGGAATGACCGTTTCTAATTTAATTATTACAAGTGTCTTTCTAAGTTTTCTTCCATTCTGCTTGCACGTAATTGTGACTGTAAGGGTATATCTTACACTTCCTTTGTATTTGAGCAGGATAAAATTTCTAATTAATTTCTTCCATTGGTGCATGTGAAAGAGATGTAAAGTAATAGCACTGAATCAGCATACAAGCAGCAGAACTTAAGAAGAGGGTCAAAGTGAATTCTGCAGTGTCACAAGATATGCTTAAGGAAGAAGATTTATTGGGGAAACAAAACTGAAAGTTTAGCAAATGGAGACGATAAATTTCAAGCTCCACAAATCCAAGATTCAACCCTTTCTGGAGCTCTTTCAATCCGTGAAAAATTGTAATCCTGGTAGGTAGAAGAAGCCACCAGCTGGTGGATAGCTGAGTTCAAAGGCAGCCCCTCCCCCTGAGAGACAGCTGCTTATTGTCTGGGAAACCTGCAGTAAATTCTCTGGGCCATTTTTGAACAAAGCTGCTCCTTATAGAACAGTCCTCAAAAAAAAAAGAAAAAGAAAAAGGAAAAAAATGTCTTTCTTAGCAGTTTACTATTGGAAATATTTAAACATTCAAACTAAGTTTTAGAAATGTAAATTTTAGCTATTAAACAAATAGAGAAACAAAGCAGGAGAACGCACACACATGGTAGCATTTATTCCTTTTCACCAAAAGCTGCACCTAACATTGATGAACCCTTAATCTACATTATTTAAATGAGAATATTTGGGTGTCCTTGACAATGTCTTGGGAAAAGATTACTTGAGGTTATTAAATTAATGTTTGATTTATTAAAGTTATAAGTTAAAAAGCTCATTTCTTCTTAAGCTTTTAACTTCACTTATGAATCAAATTATTAATTTAAAATCTGAAAAGATTTAACAATTACTTTTAAGAGGCTTTTGATTAAAACTGTCTGATCAGCAAAACTTCCCAAGTATTTGAATAACTCCTAAATCTAGAAAATTAAATATGTAAATGTATTTATGTTGAATCTCAAGCTATTTTAAGTTATAATATTATTTATAAAACCTAATAACACTGTCTTATGTCTTTCAACTTAAAATTGCAAACATAAATTGACTTAACTTTTTATATTGAAAAATGAGAATATCATGAGGATAATCTGTAAAATATTAAATATGTCAAGTACTTAAAGCACCAAACCATAAAACATTAAAATGGCAAATGGCTAATTCCCAAATCTACCATGAAAATATTAATACTGTAATTTTGGTTTCCTTCATCACTTTAATATGCATTTCTTAAATGGGATTCTTCTTTCTCAATGTGGAAGGCCCATAATTTATATATATATATATATGTGATATTCTAGTAAACCTTAGTACACCTATCAGAGTTGACCTATGGCTTATCGTTATTGCAAGATACTATGGATATCAAGGCTGTTGGGAATGGGGGTGGAGGGGACTAGAGAAATAGCCCAGTCTATCTTTGCTAGAAGCTACCAGTACATACAAAAATATTCTGAAAATTGTTAACTAGCTAAGAGATTTTGAAACATTTACATTTTCTTTCAACCCCTAGCAGAATGCCTGAAACATGATAGATTATTAGTAAATACTTGTTCAACCAATCAGTGCTTAAATTGTGTTATAAATATATACTCCTATTTTATTCTTCTTTTGTTGTTTAGTCGCTAAGTCATGTCTGACTGGCAGCCCCATGGATTGTAGCCTGCCAAGCTCCTCATTCCATGGGATTTTTCAGGCAAGGATACTGGACTGGGTTGCCATTTCCTTCTCCTTACTCTTCTTTGTGTGTGCTTAGTCACTCAATCCTGAGAAAGCAATAGCAACCCACTCCAGTACTCCTCCCATGGACGGAGGAGCCTGGTAGGCTGCAGTCCATGGGGTCACTGAGGGTTGGACACCATTGAGCGACTTCACTTTCACTTTTCACTTTCATGCATTGGAGAAGGAAATGGCAACTCACTCCAGTGTTCTTGCCTGGAGAATCCCAGGGATGGGGGAGCCTGGTGAGCTGCCGTCTATGGGGTCCCACAGAGTTGGACACGACTGAAGCGACCTAGCAGCAGCAGCAGCAGCAGCAGTCATTGAGTCGTGCCCTACTCTTTGTGACTCCATGGACTGTAGCCCTCCAGTCCATGGGGATTCTCCAGGCAAGAATAATGGAGTGGGTTGCCATGCCCTCTTCCAGGGGATCTTCCCAATCCAGGGATTGAACCCAGGTCTCCTGATTTTTCTGGTAGTCATGTATGGATGTGAGAGTTGGACTATAAAGAAAACTGAATGCCAAAGAATTGATGCTTTTGAACTGTGGTGTTGGAGAAGACCACTCTTGAGAGTCTCTTGGACTGCAAGGAGATCAAACCAGTCCATCCTGAAGGATATCAGTCCTGAATATTCATTGGAAGGACTGATGCTGAAGCTGAAACTCCAACACTGTGGCCACCTAATGTGAAGAACTGACTCATTTGAAAAGACCCTGATGGTGGGAAAGATTGAAGGTAAGAGGAGAAGGGGACGACAGAGGATGAGATGGTTGGATGGCATCACCGACTCAATGGACATGAGTTTGAGTAAACTTTGGAAGTTGGTGATGGACAGGAGGCCTGGTGTGCTGCAGTCCAGGGGGTCACCGGGAGTCGGACATGACTGAGAGACTGAACTGAACTGAACTCCTACATTGCAGGCAGATTCTTTACCATCTGAGCCACCAGATAATATTCTTACTCTTTAAGGTGTTATAAATTTGACAGCAGAATATTTAAATTTGTATTTTCCACTCTGATCTCAAATTCAACATATTTAAATCCCTAATTATCTGTTTCCATAAATGTGTTCCACCATCCCCCCCAAAATGGTCTCAAGCACCTTGTTTTAGTTATTTATTGTTGCATAACAAACCAGCCCAATAATTTAGTGGCTTTTAAAAACGATTATTTATTTGTTCATGATTCTGCAGTTTGAGCAGGGGTCAGTGGCATGGCTTATCTCTGTCTGATGTGGTGCTATCTGAATTGTGGAAAGTTGTGCATCTAAGAGCTAATGCATGGAAATGTCCAAGATCATTTCCTTCCTAAGTCTAAGGCCTTAGCAGGGAGTACAGGAAGCCGGAGTTTTTTCTTTGGAAGTCTATGGTCTCTCCACTATTCAAAAGTCTCCTGACCCAAGGATTGAACTTGGGTCTCCCGCGTTGCAGGCAGATTCTTTACTATCTGAGTCACCAGGGAAGCCCTATTCAATAGTCTAGTCCAGGTTTATTTATACTGCTGCTGGATCTCCAAAAGAAGAAACCTCTTAAGGCCTGTGTTTGAATGTTCTAGTGTAAAATCGAAGTACAAAAAACTGAATTACAATATTGAATTACAATATTCTGTAGTTTCAGGTATACAGCAAAGTGATTATATACACATATATGTTTTTTCGGTCTGCAATGCAGGAGACCCGGGTTCTATTCCTGGGAAGGGAAGATCCCCTGGAGAAAGGATAGGCTGCCTACTTCAATATTCTTGGGCTTCCCTGGTGGCTCAAACAATAAAGAATCCACCTGTAATGCAGGAGACCTGGGTTCAATCCCTGGGTTGGGAAGATCCCCTGAAGGCGGGTATGGCAACCACTCCAGTATTCTTGCCTGGAGAATCCCATAGACAGAGGAGCCTGGCAGGCTACAGTCCATGGAGTCACAAACAGTTGGACATGACTGAGCGACTAAGCACAACACAGAAACCTTGGTACTAAAATTAATTGTGAGTGAACTCTGGGAGTTGGTGATGGACAGGGAGGCCTGGCGTGCTGCGATTCATGGGGTCGCAAAGAGTCGGACATGACTGAGCAACTGATGTGATCTGATCTGATAAGAAAATAACATCATAGACAAACCTCAGTTGTGAACGTAGAGCCAAAGATCATATATAAAATGTGCTTCGAATCTAGTAACTGAAAAAAGTTATGACCAAATAAGGTTTATTCCATGAATATAAGCATGGTCCAAAGGCAGAAAATCTATAACAATTTATCATATTAACATTTTTTTCATGTTCAAATGTTTATACTAAAGAGATTCTCACATATGTCATCATGAAAAGTTTTTCACAGTGACTTTTTTTGGTGTAATTTCCCCCCAAATTGGAGATTATAATTTTAATGCTTTTCCATAAGAAAATATGTATGTAAACAAATCGTATGCTATTCACTCTGGAATCCTATGCAGCAATTAAAATGAATTCATTACATATATCTGCATGCAACAATCTTAAATGCAAGTATCCCTCACTTTCCAAATGTTTGCTTTATGTCACTTCCCCTTCTATCAAAGACCTACACTAGTGTGTGTTTTTGTTAACCAAATGAAATCTGGTTAGCAAATCTGAGAGCTTGTGTGCTTAGGAAAATGGCAAAAAGTAAAATAGCCTTCAGCATTGTTTTTGCAGAATTCCCTGATAGCTCAGTGGTAAAGAATCCACCTGGAGAAACAAGAGATGGCAGGTTCAATCCCTGGATTGGGAAGGAGGAAATGACCACCCACTCCAGTACCCTTGCTTGGAAATTTCCATGGACCCCTGGTGGGTTAAAGTCGACAATGACCACATTTGTTTTTCAGCCCATGATTATAGAGGCCGTGTGTGCCAGAGAGAGAGGCAACACCTGGGATTTACACTCAAGCCGCCATAGCTTTGAATTCCAAGCACCTGTGCTTTATCTCGACTTATTTTAGCAGGATCTGTGCTTTATCTCGACATCCTTTTAGCAGGATGTGCCCTAAAGGATGGAGAAGGAAATGGCACCACACTCCAGTACTCTTGCCTGGAAAATCCCATGGACAGAGGAGCCTGGTAGGCTGCAGTCCATGGGGTTGCTAGAGTTGGACACAACTGAACGACTTCACTTTCACTTTTCACTTTCATGCATTGGAGAAGGAAATGGCAACCCACTCCAGTGTTCTTGCCTGGAGAATCCCAGGGACGATGGAGCCTGGTGGGCTGCCGTCTATGGGGTCATACAGAGTCGGACACAACTGAAGCAACTTAGCAGCAGCAGCAGCCCTAAAGGAAATTGTTTCTTTGCTCTCCACAACTTTGGCTTAGGAAAATACCATAGGAATGCTCCATGAACTTTTAGATTGCAGGAGAAACCTGTGAATAATTTTTAATATAAAAGCAGTTTGCCGTTTGCAACAATATGGTGGGCCTAGAGATTGTCATGCTTAGTGAATTAAGTCAGAGAAGAACCAATATTATATGATATCGCTTATATGTAGAATAAAAAAAAAAATCATACTAATGAACCTATTTACAGAACAGAAATAGAGTCACGGATGTAGAGAACAAACTTATGATTACCAAGGGGTGTGAGGTGAGATAAATTGGAACGTGGGATTGACATATACACACTGCTACATATATGATAGATAAGTAATAAAAATCTATTGAGTAGCACAGGGAATTCTACCAATACTCTGTAATGACATATGGGAATAGAATATGAAAAAGAGTGGATATATTGGGGCAGTCAGAAAGTTCATTTGGATTTTTCTTTATGATGTTAAGAAAAAAAACTGAAGGAACTTTTTAGCCAATTCAATATGTATATGCATAACAGATCCACTTTGCTCTACAGCAGAAACTAACGCAATGTTGTAAATCAACCATAGTCTCATAAAAATTAACTTTATAAAAGCAGTTTGCAAGGGGATGAGTGAGTGCTCAGTCCTGTCTGACTCTTTGTGACCCTAGGGACTGCAGCCCACCAGACTTCTCTGTCCTTGAAATTTTCCAGGCAGGGGGATCTTTCTGACCCAGGGATTGAACCCCCATCTCTTGCATCTCCTGCTTTGGCAGACAGGTTCTTTGCTAGCTGAGCCATCAGGGAAGCTCACATATAGTGTAACATTTGTGTAACATTTGTAAACATACAGAATAATACTACATAGTATATAGTGAATATAAATAATACATATGCTAAAAATATAAAAACATGCATGAGAATATACATATCAACTTCAGGATAGCTGTTCTTCTGGGGAAAGAGAAAAGAAAACGAGGTAAGAGGGATTCTACTCAGTAATTTTTTATTTCACAGGAAAAATGAATGCTCATATTTGCTAAATCTCACTTATATGAATATGGCTATCTGTAATATTGTTGTTACTACTCTTCCATATGTCCTCATTTCATTTTTAAAAAGTTAGACCTATTTGCTTGATGTGACTGAAATAAAATGCTTGATTATAGAAAGGGCAATAATGACTCCTTCTGTGACCATAAAGCCACAGTTAATTATATAGTAATTCTAATATTGACATACGAATTCAGTTTGTATGGAACTGCACTCTGTTTTAGGACTCCCTCCTTTGTTTCATTCATTACCATATCAAAAGGGTCTGTCTTCAGAGTTTGTATCCTTGGGAACCCTCCTGGTTGCTAGGTAAACCAGTAACAGCCCCAAGATTCACATTCAGTTGTCCATGACGGTTACTAAGCTGAAAGGAACCAAAGAGAGGTAAGGGAAAGACGCGTGTGCTCTGACCAAAGCAGAGTTTTAGTTCAATGTTCAGCCTACAAATAAAACATCACATTCAGCCCCTTAAGAGTCCAGAGACATCTAGAAAAGAGTCACTGCTCTTAAATGAGTTCCATTTTAGTTCATATACTTACATGTAACAATAGAGAAGAGCCTGAACATGAATAGTAAATATGATAGGAATTCAGAGGAATTCAGAAACACAGCTTTGTGAAGCCAGATGCTTGGTGAAATTTCAAGGCAAAAATGGGGCTTGCAGTGGGAAATCAATCCTGCTTCCTCCTCTAAAACTGACTCTAAGTTATTTTTAATTTTAAAATATAAACAACACTATTTTTTGAAAAGGTGATTTTCCAAAGAAAGTAGAGGAATGTTGCTAAAAAAATAATTGAAAGCTATTTCCAGAAGTACAAAGGCAAGGAGAGGAGCGATGTGGGAGGTGGCAGAGAGCTGGTGAAGAATCTTGGTTGAAGAAGCAATTGGATTTTCTACTCGTGACAAGAAATGCGAGTTGGTGTTACTTTTAATGTCAAAATGTCTTAAATCTGATATTTATTGTTTACATATGTTTCTGTCATCCTTGGCTATTTAGAACACTTTTTATATCAGAAATTTTTAATACTATTCTGCACAAATCAAGATGTAACCAAAAAAACTTCATTGGTGGAACGTGAAACTTTATTCTTTAAAGCTAAGAGCTAGAAATTGCCTTCAATGTAACTACTGATTTTAATCGTATTATAAAAAATTGCAAACACTCACAAAGGTGGAGAGACTAGTAGTATAATGAACCCTAATACACGCAACTCAGAGATTTAAACGTTTATTAGTATTAGCCATACTGGCTTCATCTACCCTCTTTTTCTTTCTTTTTATTACTAAAGTATTTTAAAGTAGGTGGTGCGAGTGGTAAAGAATCCACCTGCCAATGCAGGAGACCTAAGAGACGTGGGTTCAATCCCTGAGTCGGGAAGATCACGTGGAGGAGGGCACAGTAACCCACTCTAGCATTCTTGCTGGAGAATCCCATGGACAGAGGAGCCTGGCGGGCTACAGTCCATGGGGTCGCAGACAGCAGGACACAACTGAAGCAACTTAGCACAGCAGAGCAGAGCACAGCAGAGCACAGCACAATCCATGCAGCTCAGAGATTTAAAGGCTTATCAGCATTAGCCATACTGGCTGCATCTACCTTCCTTTTTTTTCTTATTACTAAAGTATTTGAAAGTAAATCCAAGACCTCATGAAACTTCATCCCATCTACTTATAAGTCTTCTGAGTTTTAATTGAACTATTGATTAAGTAGTTAAGAGAAAACAGGATATTACAGGAAGTATCTACTGAGCTGCAAAGTACAGCAATTAATCTTTTCTCATTTAATCAAAGAGAGCAGCAGGGCTCTAGTAATATCAATTATGTTTAGAAATGGAAATTTTTAAAAAAAATCAAAAACAAGGAAGCAATTTTAAATATTTTTCAGCCCTCACTTCTGCTTTACTTCCTCTTGACATATTCCCTGTTAACAACTGGCTACTTCTGAGGGCTCTGACCTCTCAGGGTAAACAAAGGTTATATGTAAATCATATTTATGTGGCTCAGCAAGGGGTTGGCAGGATCCTAGAACATAATTCCAATAAAAGTTTCTATTCTGTACCGCAAAACCCTTGCCCTTCTGACTGAGAGACCTTTCCAGTGCTTTATATTTTAGCTCTTCTGTTGATGTTACTATTGTTGTTACTGTGTATTTATCAGTATTTTAAAATAAATTTTCCTAGATTCACATGAAAAAACACACAAAGAAGTAAAATATCTAATGTTGATAAAGGTTTATATGATGAATTTCTGGTGGGAGTATTTACAAGTTGTCACACTTAAACCAAAAAAAAGCCAGTTTGATAATCATACTTGAATAGCAAGTTTTAATATTTGGTATCTTAAACTCTGTTAGCCTCTTCATAACTGAGCAGGATAAAAAATTCTTAATGTGGAAATGACGCTTCCTCCGCTGAAAGAGATAATGCTGACTTTCTATTTTGTTTTATTCCAGCATCCCATCTTTTCCTCCAGAGAAAAGGTCCCTCTGCCAGGATGGATTGAGGGACTTTTGAGATGTACGGTTCCAAATTAGGAAGCAGTGGGAAGAAGAGAAAAATTAATAGACTGTAAAATCTATTAATTTAAAAATAAGTAATGAAGAGGGGTGGACAGAAGGGGGAAAGAGTTGAGAAAATATTAGAGTGTGGCTTATAATAAAGAGGCTCCTGCCAGGCTCCTCTGTGCATGAAATTTTCTACATGAGTACTGGAGTGGGTTGCCATTTGCTACTCTAGGGGATCATCTCTATCCAGGGATCGAACCCCTATCTCTTGTGTCTCCTGCATTGGCAGGCAGATTCTTTACCACTGAGCTACCTGGGAAACCCCTTGTAACTAAGAGGCTCCAGAGTAATATGAGTTTACAGAAAATTGAAAAGGAGAGAAAAAAGAGATGTAGGAAGTGTTACTGGAGTGTTAACAGCTTTAGAGGAGAGCCAAGTTCAGTTAAGCTCAGTCACTCAGTCTTGCCTGATTCTTTGGGACCCCATGGACTGCAGCATGCCAGGCTTCCCTGTCTATCACCAACTCTCAGAGCTTGCTCACACTCATGTCCATTGAGTCCGTGATGCCATCCAACCATCTCATCCTCTGTTGTCCCTTTCTCCTCCTGCCTTCAATCTCTCCCAGCATCAAGGTCTTTTCTAATAAGTCAGTTCTTCACATCAGGTGGCCAAAATATTGGAGCTTCAGCTTCAGCATCAATCCTTCCAATGAATATTCAGGATTGATTTCCTTTAGGATCCTTTAGGATCTCCTTGCCATCTATAGGACTCTCAAGAGTCTTCTCTAATACCACAGTTCAAAAGAATCAGTTCTTCGGTGCTCAGCTTTCATTATGGTTCATCTCTCACATCCATGCATGACTACCGGAAAAACCATAGCTTTGACTAGACGGACCTTTGTTGTCAAAGTAATGTCTTTCCTTTTTAATATGTTGTCGAGGTTGGTCACAGCTTTTCTTCCAGAGCAAGTGTCTTTTAATTTCATGGCTGCAGTCACCATCTGCAGTGATTTTGGAGCCCAGGAAAATAAAGTCTGTCACTGGTTCCATGGTTTCCCCATCTACTTGCCATGAAGTGATGGGACTAGGTGCCATAATCTTAGTTTTCTGAATGTTGAGTTTGAAGCCAACTTTTTCACTGTCCTTTTTCACTTTCATCAAGAGGCTCTTTAATTCTTTGCTTTCTGCCATAACGGTGGTGTCATCTGCATATGTGAGGTTATTGATATTTCTCCCAGCAATCTTGATTCCAGCTTGTGCTTCTTCCAGCCCAGCATTTCTCATGATGTACTCTGTATAGAAGTTAAATAAGCAGGGTGACAATATACAGCCTTGATATACTCCTTTCCCTATTTGGAACCAGTCTGTTGTCCCATGTCCAGTTCTAACTGTTGCTTCTTGACCTGCATACAGATTTCTCAGTAGGAAATCAGGTGGTCTGATATTCCCATCTCTTTCAGAATTTTCCATGGTTTATTGTGACCTACACAGTTAAAGGCTTTAGTGTAGTCAGTAAAGAAGAAGTAGATGTTTTTCTCAAACTCTTGCTTTTTTGATGATCCAACAGATGTTGGCAATTTGATCTCTGATTTCTCTACATTTTCTAAATCCAGCTTGAACATCTGGAAGTTCTCGGTTCAAGTACTGTTGAAGCCTTGCTTGGAGAATTTTGAGCATTACTTAGCTAGCATGTGAGATGAGTGCAATTGTTCAGTAGTTTGAACATTTTTTGGCATTGCCTTTCTTTGAGATTGAAATAAAAACCTATCTTTTCCAGTCCTGTGGCCACTGCTGAGTTTTCCAAACTTGCTGGCATATTGAGTGCAGCACTTTCACAGCATCATCTTTTAGGATTTGATATAGCTCAACTGGAATTCCATCACCTCCACTAGCTTTGTTCGTAGTGATGCTCCCTAAGGCCCATTTGACTTTGCACTCTAGGATGTCTGGCTCTAGGTGAGTGATCACACCACTGTGATTATCTGGGTTATTAAGATCTTTTTTGTATAGTTCTTCTGTGTATTCTTGCCACCTCTTCTTAATATCTTCTGCTTCTGTTAAGTCTGTACTGTTTCTGTCTTTTATTGTGCCTATCTTTGCATAAAATATTCCCTTGGTATCTCATTTTCTTGAAGAGATCTCTAGTCTTTCCTTTTCTACTGTTTTTCTCTACTTCTTTGCACTGATCACTGAGGAAGACTTTCTTATCTCTCCTTGCTATTCTTTGGAGCTCTGCACTCAGATGGTATCTTTCCTTTTCTCCTTTGCCTTTAGCTTCTCTTCTTTTCTCAGCTATTTTAAGGCCTCCTCAGACAACTGTTTTGCCTTTTTGCATTTCTTTGTCTTGGGGATGGTCTTGATCACCGCCTCCTGTACAATTCATGAAACTCCATCCATGGTTTTTCAGGCACTTTGTCTATCAGATATAATCCCTTGAATCTATTTGTCACTTCCACTGTATAATCATAAGGGATTTGATTCAGGTCATACCTGAATGGTCTAGTAGTTTTCCCTACTTTCATCAATTAAAGTTTGAATTTTGCAATAAAGAGTTCATGATATGAGCTACAGTCAGCTGCCAGTAGTTTTTACTGACTGTATAGGAGAGCCATGTAAATTATTAGAATTCCTTAATGGGACTTGCCTGGTGATCCAGTAGCTAAGACTGCACACTTTCAGTGCAAGGCCCCTGGATTCAATCCCCGGTCAGGGCTTTAGATTCCACATGCCACAAAAAAATCCTGCCTGCTGTAATGAAGATTGATGATCCTGCTTGCCAAAACTAAGACCCAGTGCAGCCAAATAAATTTTTTAAGAAAGAATTCCTTAAAAATATCTGAACAATATTTCTTTGAGAGTGTTTCCATTTATCAAAAGTGTTCTCTTTTGTTGATGAATGGAACATCTATACTAGTACACATTATTTGAAACAAATTTTTGATGATAGCATAAGGCTCTGTCCAGTGAAAATACTGTGGTTAATGTGTCATTCCTTTGTAATTGGATTTATATTATTTCTATTTTTCTACTATTTAAAAACCACTGGGGTGAATATATTTTTACTCATTGCTTTGAGTCCCCCTAAAACAGCTCTCTTGCTAAGTTTATGACTAACCTCTCTGTTCAAAACTTTATTCCCTTTCTTGTCATGTATCTGTTCCCCTAAGAGCTCATGTCTCATCATGGTTCTCTTTCATAGTGTTTGTGAAGGTTAATGATATTCACAGTGTGCAGACCCCTGGCTGGCGTAGAGTAATGGTCAATGAATGTTAGTTCTATGTTAGTGACCACCATATTACATTAGCTCCCAGGAAGCACAGATATAATCAACCTAGATTTTCTGTTCATGTTTATCCATACTCATTAGAAGAGTATTATTTGAGTGGCAGAAACCAACACAATTTTGTAAAGCAGTTACCCTTTGATTAAAAATTAAAGAAATTTAAAATAAAAAAACAAATGAGCTAATATACAAGAAAGACTATTATTCTTTTGTCTTTATTTTGATGGCATTATGAATTAGCAACAATCCTATAAAAGTTTGATCTGCATTCAGTTCAGTGGAACTAACAGTTTCCTTGCTCAAGACACCCATCTTTGTGTGAAAAACAGTCATATATCAAAAAGAAAGAAAATTATTTAACTGCATCTAAGTTGGGGCATCTAAGTTGGGCTTTCCTGGTGGCTCAGATGGTAAACAATTTGGCTGTAGTACTGGAGACCCAGGTTCAATCCTTGGGTTGGGAAGATCTCGTAGAGAAGGAAATGGCAACCCACTCCAGTATTCTTTCCTAGAGGATCCCATGGACAGAGGAGCCTGGCAGGGTACAGTCCATGGGCTTGCAGAGTCGGACATCACCTAGTGACTAACACCCAGACTTTAAGTACTCTTAAAATATAAAATAATAATTAGGTTTCTGTAGGGGATTTTTTTTTGCCAGGAAAACAAATGATGAACAAGACAGGCATAAATGCCTTAATTGTTGCTTAGCTCAGTTTTCACTTAGTACTACTTCTGAAAATATTTCTCTTTTATTTTAGGAAATTTTATATTTCCATTATACATGTTACTGGAATCAACAGATATGAGGATACCTGTAACCAGACTTGTAAAACTGAGATAATAGCCACATTAATACCAATGTCACTTTTAGTTAGAATCTAAAAGATATATAACCATGTATAAGAATCTGCACAAAACAATATTAAATTAGCTTTAAAAAAAATAGGATTTTTTTTCAAATCATCACTGTGTCACCGTGTGTATTTCTTTGAAAATTATCTCTCTGCACATATTTGAGTATGTGCCAAGTTGGAATTTCCTTGTTATGAGAAATGAGTCACAAAACAAAGTTCAAAGGAAGTGTTCACAACCCTAACTGCACCACGTTTGAAGTTGGGATAGTTAAACATACAATAAAAAATTTGAGGGAATGTCTCAGTGAATCAAAGACAACTCACAAGCTGTATAGCCCTAGAACACTGCAAAAATGTAAAGGATTTCCCATTTCCAGAAATGTTTATCAGTCTGCTTAGTTCTTTCAGCATCATCATGCCCTTTCTATTTGCAATTCAAATAGTTAATGAGTTACTGAAGAAGTTAAACACTAGTGTAGAATTGCAAACCTTAGGTCATATTCCACCATCCAGCTCACTCTCATGTTACTGGGAAATTAAGATCTCTTAGAGCCGTTCATTGACTTAAAAGTTCATCAGAGCCTGAAGTAAACAAAGTGATCTTTACAACGCCAACAAAACTTAGATGCTTTTCATAATTTTAAGAGCTGTGTTAGTGTCGGCAGTTGGGTGATGATAAAGTCAATTATCAGCTCTGTTAGGTAAATCTCCTGTAATCTTAAGAAAAAAGGTTTAATGACCTAGCACATTCAGCACTTCATGATCATGAATATCTGTGACTTTTCCAAAATGTGCTAGTTATCCGAAACTTACTTCAGTTTTTCAATTCTGAGAAATACATGTGAGTTAATTCAGTAATTACCTCAGTGATTTATTAAATGCCTACTATTTGAAGCACGATGCTAGGTAGGGAATAAAAAGCAAATAAAATGTAGTTTCTGCATGCTGCAGTCCATGGGGTCAAAGGAGTCAGACACGACTGAGCGACTGAACTGAACTGATCCTTAAGAACAGGCTTACCTGGTAGCTCAGCTGGTGAAGAATCTGCCTGCAATGCAGGAGACCCCTGTTCAGTTCCTGGGTTGGGAAGATCCCCCTGGAGAATGAATAAGCTACCCACTTCAGTATTCTTGGGCTTCCCTGGTAGCTCAGATCTATCACCTCACATAGTTACCAATTTTCCTTGTGTGATGTAGGTTTCACGTTAAGCAACTGTATAAAATACAGTATTCTTCACTATACTCACCAAGCTGTACATTAGATCCTCAGAATTTATTCATCTTATCAATATAACTGGAAGTTTATACTCTTTGTCTTCACTCATTCCTTTCTCTCATCAATCCCCCATGACCAATCTCCTGTTTCTGTGAGGTGTTTTTTTTTTAGATTCCACATTTAAGTGAGATTATAGAATATGTCTTTGTCTTATCTCACATTTCATAATGTCCTCTAGGTCCATCTGTGTTGTAGCAAATGGCATGATTTCTTTCTTTTTTATGATATATGAGATATGTATAATAAGTTTTCTTTATACATGCATCCTATAGTAAGCAATGCTACAGTAAACATTAAGTGAAGTGAAGTGAAAGTCACTCAGTCGTGTCCTACTCTTAGGGTCCATGGAATTCTCTGGGCCAGAATACTGGATTGGGTAGACTTTCCCTTCTCCAGGGCATCTTCCTAACCCAGGGATCAAATCCAGGTCTCCCACATTGCAGGCAGATTCTTTTATCAGCTGAGCCACAAGGGAAGACCAAGAATACTGGAGTGGGTAGCCTATCCCTTCTCCAGGGGCATCTTCCCTACCCAGGAATCAAACCGGGGTCTCCTGCATTGCAGATGGATTCTTTACCAACTGAGCTATCAGGGAAGCCACAATAAACATGGGGATGCATATATATTTTCAACTTAGTGTTTTCGTTTTTTTTCAGATAAATACACAGATGTGGTATTACTGGATTATATGGTAGTTTTATTTTTAATTTTTGAGGACCCTCCATACTGTTTTCCATAGTAGCTGCACCAATTCACATTTCTGCCCCCAATGCACAAATGTTCCCCTTTCTCCACACCTTCACTTGCATTTATTGTCACTTGTCTTTTTGATAATAGCCATTCTAAGAGGTGTGAGGTGATAGCTCAATGTGGCTTTGATTTGCATTTTTCTGATGATTAATGATGTTAAGTACCTCTACTTATACCATTGACTATGTGTATGTCTTCTTTGGAAAAATATATATTTATGTCCTTTGCCTGTTTTAAAATCAGATATTTTCTTGTTTTACTTTTGTGTTGTATGAGTTCCTTACATATTTTGGATATTAATCATTTATAAGATATTGGTTTGCAAATATTTTCTCCCATTCTATAACTTACCTTTTCATTTTGTTGATCTATACTGGTCTTGAAATATAAGCAGAAGCTTTTCCAGGCATGGACTGGAAGGACATACTTCAGGTATCCTACTATTGCTTTTTCTCCCCCCAAATGGGCTATTTATTTGCTCTCAATAAATCTATTGATAATGATTAAGAAATCGATGTGGCCTGAGGTGGGCGAATAGCTCTCAGGGAGGGAAAGCTATACTATTTTTATTATAAATCATTAATCACAATTCACAAGTGATATTTCTAGTACAATAAAATTAAGTGAAACAAATAATGTTACAGTTTTAGTATACTACTTATTTGTTACTAATGCTAATATCAGATGATTCATATAAATTATCAATTATTTCTTAAGTAGCTTAAGGTTTCTTAAACTCTAAAGGTTCAAAGTTTTTCAAGGTCCTTTTATCCAAAAAACATGCATAACTACTTTTCAGCAGTCTCCCTTCAACATAACATAAACATAAAGCTTTGAGTTTTCTAAATGACTTCAACTCTTCTATCAAATTCCCCTGACTCATCTCTTAAGGACAACCCAGTCAGACCCCAGAGCTTTCCAATCAGCTTTAAATCAGCTTTAAAATCCAGTCTCGTTTGACCAATTTCTGCTCACCTAAGTGCCCCTCTTCCCCTACACTGGCTAGTCTGTCACCTGAGGGATTGAAATAGAAAGTAAAGCTCAGTTCTTTTATTCGTTATCAGACATCTTGCCAGACAAGTATGGGAGGATCTTCAGCACAACAGTAATGAAATATAGACGGCGGACTTGACTGTTTGTTTACAGGAAGGCAATAAACCCATTAACATTTTTATTATCTACCATCATATAATATATCAACATTTCACAGTTTGAAGCATATGGTTGCCTCTTTATAGCTTTACAACCCTGTTCTTTCAGGAAATATTTATTGATTACCCACTTTGGGTCAAATACTGTTCTACAGGTCAGACCATAGCGCAGACAGAGGAGCCTGGCAGGTTACAGTCCATGGGGTCACAAGAGTCGGACGTGATTTAGTGACTAAACCTATAGTTGCTTTACAATGTTGTGTTAGCTTCTACTGTAGGGATATACTATATGTTTTTAAGATGTCTTCCTAGGTAGTCCAAATAGATATTTTCTTTTTTATTGATGCAAATTCTAAGTTGTTTCTAAGTATTTCAAGGTCCCCATCATGACTGATAGTTCAGGTTGGTTTAAAGTGACCAACACATACCACAATAGCACACATATATTGAGTATATTGAGTAGGTATTATGTGCTACTGTCTTAAGTGATTCAAATGTTTTATTTAACCTAGGTACTAATCAAGTATATGACTAGTCAGTCATATTATTCTCATTCTACAATGAGGTTTGATACACTTTATAATTCAGAATCAGTCAGATTTTAGAAAAGTAAATGAGACCCTTCACCAAAGTTTGTATAACATTTTCAGCAGAGTCTGGATACCTCCCCATAAGCAAAGAAATAAATATATCTGATTTAAATTTATTGCTTCACATGGAGTGGAACAAATGAGGACTTTAAGTAGTTCGATTTCACTTCAAGTCTGAATTTGTTACCCAATGAGTTTAGGGCAAATGTAAAACAATATTTTTGAGTTTTAGAACCTTTGGGATTTGAGAATTTTGGTAAAGGGCCTATTATTAACAACTAAGTTATACTGCCTACCCCATAATAATTAGAATCATCTTTACTTCAGGTTCTAGAATTTCAAATGGGATTCAAAGGAATATTTTTCATGTAAATCTTCCCTTCCAGTTACTTGGCAAAATTTAACACTCAGTGATATTGTTTGACATAACCAATTTCATTTCATCTGCTTCACAAAAAGTCTCTTGAGTTTCCATTTCAGAATTCCCAAAAGACATTTGAAATCTTTATAAAATTTCTGCTAGCTCTCCAACACAAAGCTTCTGATTCACATTTAGATTTTATCTTCTGCCATAAAGTTTCAAAACCATGTAAAAGCTTAATCATTTTGGTGCTGTAATCAGAAAACTTTGTAAATCATAGCAATATTTAGGATACACTGGGTTTTATTGCAGTTAACATACAGTCCAGGTTTCGCTGGTGGCAAAATGGTAAATAATCTGCCTGCCAAAGCAGGAGACACAGGTTCTATCCCTAGGTCGGGAAGATCCCCTGGAGTAGGAAATGGCAACGTACTCCAGTATTTCTGCCTGGGAAATCCCAAGGAGTGAGGAGCCTGGCAGGTTACAGTCCATGGGGTTACAAAAAAATTGGATGTGACTTGGTGAGTAAACAACAACATACAGTTCCTCAAATCTCCATGGCTTAAACAATATAGGCAGATGAACATGTACTTAACTTATAGAAATGTACTTTGAAAAAGACTTTTGGGAAAGCAATCATTAATCAAATCTTAAATATAGTTATAGCCTTTGACACAGTCATCTTTATTTTTTTAATCTATCATAAAAAGTAATCCAAAATTAAAGAAAAGATACATGCAGAAAGATACTACTCAAAATGTTCATTACAACAAGGCATCTGGAAAAAAAAAACTACTGAAATAGAATGAATAAATAAATTATGACAGAATGCTGAAACAAGTTAGACATAAATAAACCAAAATATACCCTGCCTTCATGAATTGGAAGAATGAATAGGGTTAAAATGTCCATATTACCCAAAGCAAGCTACAGATTCAGTGCAGTCCCTATCAAAATGTCAATGGCTATATCAAATCATCATGTTGTACCCTAATAAACAGCTTATAATTTTACTTTTCATTTATATTTCAATAGAAATTAATTTAAAAAATTTTGCTACAGGTTTAGTGGTGTGAGAAAATTACACAAAATAGCATATGCTGTAATTATATTTTGTTTCTGTCATTTAAGGTGACCTAAAAAGTCCTTCCTTTCAGACTCAACAAATTCAATTTATTTAGCAAAATTGAAAAAAATCTTGAAATTCACATGGAAACATAAAGGACTCTAAATTGCCAAAAACAATCTTGATAAAGAAGAACAAAGCTGGAGACTCCACATTTCATTTCAAAACATATTATAAAGCTATTAATATTAATACAATACTCGAAATAGCATGGTATTGGCATAAAGACAGGCATATAGACCAGTTGAATAGAATAGAGAACCCAGAAATAAACTCATGTATTTACATTGAAATCAACTCTGACAGAAGTGCCAAGACATATTGTACATAATGGGGAAAAGATAGTCTATTCAAAAAATGATGAGAAAACTGGATATGGACATGTAAAAAATTGAAACTGGACCTTACTTTACACCCACCAAGATCAATACAAAATGGGTTAAAGACAAACATAAGACTTGAAAAGAAATAAAATTGCTGGAAGAAAACTTAGGGGGGAAACTTTCTAACACTGGTCTTGGCAATGATTTCTTGGATATGTCACTAAAAGCACAGAAAACAAAAGCAAAAACAGACAAATGGGAGCACATCAAAATAGAAAGCTTTTGTGCTGCAAGCAATCAACAGAGTGAAAAGTAACCTATGGACTGAGAGAAAATATTTGCAAACCACATATCTGAAAAGGAAATGATATCCAAAATATAAGAAGGACTCCTACATGTCAATAACAAAACCCCAAATAACCCAACTTAAAAATGGGTTAAGGCCTTAATAAATAGATATTTCTCCAGGGAATACATAAAAATGGTCTATGAGTGGATAAAAGTATGTTCAGCATCACTAATCTTCAAGGAAATGCCGTCAAAACTACAATGAGATGTCACCTCACACTTGTTAGTATGGCCGTTATAAAAAAAAGTGTTGGTAAAGATGTGAGGAAATTGGAATATTTGTACACTGTTGGTGGGAATGTAAAATGGTGGAATCACTATGGAAAACGGCATGGATGTCCCTCAAAACATTTTAAGTAGAACTACAATATGATTCAGAAATCTTATCTGGGGATTTATTCAAAAGAATTGAAAACAGGATCTCATATAGATATTTGTGCCACTATGTTCATTGCAGTATTATTCACAAACAGTGAAGAAACAGAAAAAAACCTAAAAGTCCACAGATGAATGAATGGGTAAAGAAAATGATGTATATCCAAACAATGGAATATTATTGTCTTAAAAAGAAGGAAATTCTGGAGACTTCTCTGGTGTTCTGGTTGTTAAGACTTACCTTTCTTCCAATGCAGGGGATGTAGTTTAGATCCCTGGTCGGGCTGCTAAGATCCCACATGCCAAAACATGAAAGCAATATTGTAACAAATTCAATAAAGACTTAGAAAAAAAAAAAAAAAAAGGAAATTCTGTCATACGCTACAACACGTGAATTTTGAGGACATCACGTTGAGTGAAATAAGCCAATCCCTAAATTAGGACAAATACTTGGATTCACTTATATAAAGTATCTAAAGCAGTCAGATTCATAGAAGCAAAAAGTAGGGTGACAGGAGTTGATGAGGGTAAGGGGACAATGAGAGGTTTCTGTTCAACAGAATCCCAGTCATGAAAGATGAAAAAACTCTAGAGATATGCTGTACAGCAATGTGCACACAGCGAACAGTACAGCACCAGATAGTTAAACATTTATCCAGGGGCTCTGTGTGTGTGCTCAGTCTCTCAGTCATGTTAGACTCTTTGTGACCCCATGGACTACGGCTGGCCAGGCTCCTCTGTCCATGGACTTCTCCAGGCAAGAATACTGGAGGGGGTTGCCACTTCCTTCTCCAGTGGATCTTCCAGACCCAGGGATCAAACCTGAACCTCTTGCATTGGCAAGATCACTGTGCCGCCTGGGAAGCCTGTTAAGGCAACAGCTTCTTCCTAATTCCTTTTCTGCTCCTGCAAAGACACACACACACCCAATTCTTTACCTTGAAAACACATTATATACATTACATTTTGTCTTTCATTCCCAAATGTAAATTAAAAAAATTATTTGAATTAATTTATTTACTTGGCTGTGCTGAGTCTTAGTGGTGGCATGTGGAATCTAGATCCTGACAAGGGATTGACCCTGGGTCTCCTGGAAGTGTGGCGTCTTAGCCACTAGACCACCAAGGAAGTCCCTCAAAATGTAAAATTTTGAAACTACATTTTAATTTATGATTGCATAAATTTATGCTACACAGGCATATTCAAACAAGTTTTGAATATTTAGGTTACTTTCCAACTTCATTATTTTAAATAGCTCAGAGTAGTATAATTAGCAGTAAATACTTGGGAAGAAAAGCAAAAATAATCTGAAAAAATTCTGAAACAGGCAAAAATTTTAAGAGATGTATGAATGTATGAAGAAATTGTGAAACAGGGCATCATGTGTGTGAAATTTAAGGTTACTGGAAATATGTTTTGACCACTTTGTCATTCTGTTCAGTTGCTGTTTTGTTTTCTTTGGTTTGGTTTTGTGACTTGTGGGATCTTAGTTCCCCAACCAGAGATTGAGCCTGGGTCTTTGGTAGTGGAAGTGTTTAGTCCTAAGTACTGGACCCCTGGAAAATCCCTCAATTGCCATGTTGATTAAATTACTTTTAACCAAAAATCTGGAGCTATTGTTATTAGAGTTAATGCTATCTGATTATGTTATTGATAATTACTGCAGATGTTTTTCTCTTACTGAGAAAAAAAAATACTGGATTTTTCTTTATACGTGTTAATATTTTATAGTTTAAAAAAGTAAGTATGCACTATAGGAAAAGCTTTCTTACACATCTTTATTCCTGGATAATTTATTCTTTTGTCTGACTTGCCAATACAATTTAAACATTTTTTTTCCTCCCAAACTAGTTATTGGATGTACCTAAGAATCCCATTTTGGAGAAGGCAGTGGCAACCCACTCCAGTACTCTTGCCTGGAAAATCCCATGGACGGAGGAGCCTGGTAGGCTGCAGTCCATGGGGTTGCTAAGAGTCAGATATGACTGAGCGACTTCCCTTTCACTTTTCACTTTCACGCATTGGAGAAGGAAATGGCAACCCACTCCAGTGTTCTTGCCTGGAGAATCCCAGGACTGGGGAGCCTGGTGGGCTGCCATCTATGGGGTCGCACAGAGTCGGACACGACTGAAGCGACTTAGCAGCAGCAGCAGTAAGAATCCCATTTATATTTGCATATTCTATTACAGCTAAGAAAGCCTTGGCTGAGCTGAAAGAGAGGTTGATTTTATGGGATGTGTGCCCACCCCTCATCTTCCCCTCCTTGGGGTATTTTTTAAATGAAAACTACAGTGCTTATTTTCTCTTTTTTAATTTTGATGATAAAACACAAAATCATAAATTAATTTACAAGTCCGAGTTCTGATTTAGCAGAGGTCTATCTTGCAACACTGTTTTCATATCAATTATTTCCCAAATTGTTACTGTATTTTTAAGTTCCTTTTTGACTTAGTTTTCATTTGGAAGACTATTCATTTGCCTCTTAATGTTGGGCCCTTCTTTTTAATCTCAGGCTAATAATTTTGATTTTGTATTATTTGGCATGCATCCTATTTTAATGTTTATTATTTTGTAAACGACTCAAGATATAATTAATATTGAAAAATAATTTGGGACTTTCCTGGTGGTACAGTGGATAGGAATCTGCCTGCCAGTGCTGGGGACTGGGGTTCAATTCCTGGTCCTGGAAGATGCACATGCCTCAAAGCAACTAAGCCCATGCACTGCAACTGCTGAGACCACTCTGCAACAAGAGAAGCCGCTACAGCTAGAGCGTAGCCCCCACTCGCTGCAAATGGAGAAAGCCTGAACACAACAGTGAGGACCCAGCACAGCCAAACAATAAATATTTTTTAAAACTTTTTTCTTTTTTTAGTTTGTACCTAAATAAATATATATTTCATATCCTTGTCATGTCCAATTAGAACACTTTACATTATTTACACATTTTAAAAAATACATTTTGCTCCTTCCTCTTTTCTCCCTAACCCAAATTTTTATTTCTTCTGTATGAATGTCTGTGTATTAGCCACCTCTAATATATTTGTACCTTATTGTAGTCGTTGTTTCAGTTGCTAATTTGCTACCTCATGGACAGTAGCCCTGCCAGGCTCCTTTGCCCATGGGATTTCTCATACTGGAGTGGGTTGCCATTTCCTTCTCCAGGTGATCTTCCCGACCCAGGGATTGACCCTGTGTCTCCTGCATTGGCAGGCACATTCTTTACCACTGAGCCATCAGGGAAGCCCCATTTGTACCTTGGTTTGGGTATTATTATCACTGAGCACTAACTCAAGGGTATGGGAGTGGGTAGAAATTCCTACTGGTTTTCTACAATACTTGTCATATGTAAGTGTATTTAAAAAAAAAAACCACAAGACTCTAGACATGATCCTCAAGTAGCCTACCTGGCACATTTCACCATCCGTGATAGTTTTAACCACTTGGATAAGATTTTCAGTCAAATTTCTTTCTAATTTATAATACTGAATTTAAAGGACTGGATCTATATAATCCTAACGTGTTGATAAGAAGAAAGAACCACATCTTCCCAAATTCCAAATAGGTGAAATTCAGTGTTTCCTCATTATGGCCTGACACCATTATGAAAGTTAATTAATTAGTACAGTAGGCTATGTTCTCTTTGAGCCATCAGAATTTTGCCTTTCCTATTAAGGCTCTTCCAGATGTCTATTTTTGGATGGCTTAAGAATCTGTTATTTAGTAGTCACCTAGGACTCCTGGTTTATCTCACTAGTTTACCATTAATAGGGTGACATTCTGCCCACCTTCCTTAAAAAGGCTTGTTCGTCACTTTTCAGCAGTCTTCAGAATTTTCATTACCCATCAGTTCAGTTCAGTTCAGTCGCTCAGTCGTGTCCAACTCCCTGCGACCCCATGAACCAAAGCACGCCAGGCCTCCCTGTCCATCACCAACTCCCGGAGTTTACCCAAACTCATGTCCATTGAATCGGTGATGCCATCTAACCATCTCATCCTCTGTCGTTACCTTTCAGTCCTGCAAAATAATGGCCCCATTGCTCCGCTCAGGTCGTAGGAGCCTGGCAGACGTTATCAGTGAGCCGCCAGTTACTGCATCACTCCTCATTCCCGGCTATTGTACTCCCTTTCCGGGTCCTGTTACTCAGAGCAGCTTTAAAATATACAAAGGGAAGAAAAGGCGAGTAACCTGAGCAGCCTAGTGGATTACAAAGGGCCAGAGAAAGTAGGTCCTTGATACTCTCCTTACCCTTCCCCCAGAATATTCTCTTCTAGTGCCTCAATGGCACCCCACTCCAGTACTCTTGCCTGGAAAATCCCACGGATGGAGGAGCCTGGTAGCCTGCAGTCCACGGGGTCGCTAAGAGTTGGACATGACTGAACGACTTCACTTTCACTTTTCACTTTCATGCATTGGAGAAGGAAATGGCAACCCACTCCAGTGTTCTTGCCTGGAGAATCCAAGGGACAGGGGAGCCTGATGGGCTGCCGTCTATGGGGTCGCATAGAGTCGGACAGGACTGAAGCGACTTAGCAGCAGCAGCAGCAGCACCTGATACACCTCTCCCAAGGAAAGAAAAAAGATTTCATTAGTTTAGGCAGACCTCCAAACCATAACTTAGTTATAGATTTTGAAATCCCTTTACTGAACTAAGGTTTAAGCATTGTGATAATGTTCCTGGATTAAGCTAAGAAGGTCGTTTACCTTTTATAGTCAAATAATAATAGCACCATCTCATTTAATAATAGCTAATTAGGGGGAAGGAGGAAAAGGGGACTACATAGGATATTGGCCGGATGGCATCACCGACTCGATGGACGTGACTTTGAGTGAACTCCAGGAGTTGGTGATGGACAGGGAGGCCTAGAGTGCTGTGATTCATGGGGTCGCCGGACACGACTGAGCGACTGAACTGAACTGACTGAATTATTATGTTGTTGTTGTATAGTCGCTAAGTTGTGTGTGACTCTTTGCAATCCCATGGACTGCAGCATACCAGGTTTCCCTCCCAGAGTTTGCTCAACCTGATGTCCACTGAGTCTTCATTTAATCCAGATAAAAAACTTAAATAAGGGCTCAACACATATTTGAGCCCTTACTGGGACCAGGCATTATCTTGAAGATTGGATAATCATCTATTTACATCTTTTTGGCATCTCTGTTATTATCACTGTTTTGCAGATGGGAAAACTGAGGTTAAAGGAGATTAAGTACATTGCTCAAATTCGGCAGTAGTATCATCTAGCTGCAAAGCTCAAATCCTTTCAGCCCCTTCGATATGTCTCCAGTATCTGTATAATATGCTTTAAGAGCTAGAAAGCAAAGTTTCATCCTTTGGAACAAGATAGAGTAGAGTCTGAACTTGGAGAGACTGGTTCTTACTTGCTGTATTTTTCAAATGCTGTAGGCCCACAAGTAGTAGACATTAGACCTTTGTAGAGTATTCATTCGGAGAAGGCAATGGCACCCCACTCTAGTACTCTTGCCTGGAAAATCCCATGGACGGAGGAGCCTGGTAGGCTGCAGTCCATGAGGTCGCTAAGAGTTGGACACAACCGAGTGACTTCACTTTCATGCACTGGAGAAGGAAATGGCAACCCACTCCAGTGTTCTTGCCTGGAGAAACCCAGGGACAGGGGAGCCTGGTAGGAGGCCGTCTATGGGGTCCCACAGAGCTGGACACAACTAAAGCGACTTAGCAGCAGCAGCAGCAGGGTATTCATTGGAAAGACTGACGTTGAAGCTGAAACTCCAATACTTTGGCCACATGATGCAAAGAGCTGACTCATTTGAAAAGACCCTGATGCTGGAAAAGATTGAGGGCAGGAGGAGAAGGGGACAACAGAGGATGAGATGGTTGGATGGCATCACCGATTTGATGGACATGGGTTTGGGTGGACTCAGGGAGTTGGTGATGGACAGGGAGGCCTGGCGTGCTGCAGTTCATGGGGTTGCAGAGTCGGACACGACTGAGCGACTGAACTGAACTGAACTGAGTTTGTGTGCATAACATGATTGCTCTGAAATCCTGATTTCCAACTATTAAAACACAGTTTCAAACACTTCTTATAAGGACTGAATAAGCATGAAAATAGAGATATTAAATGTTTAATTTGGGAATTGGTATTTAAACTCTTGGGTGCATTTGGGAGAAAGTTGGAATGGTACTAAAAACAACATAGAGTGATTCAGTGTACCTTAGGGGTCTGAAAAAATTGTTTTAAACTATAATGCAGAACATATTTAGCCTGTCACCATTTTATTATTCAAGAAATAATTAAGTGACTGTTAAATGGCAATCATCAGCAAAGTCCTGGAAAAATGGATTAATAAAAACACAGGATTTAATTAAGCTAAATATGTTTCTCCCTTTTTTTGGGTCTCATCACGTGGCTTGTGGGATCTTACAGTTCCCTGATTGGTCCAACAGCAGCGAAACTCTGGCCCCCCAGGGAATTCCCTGTTTCTTCATTTTTAAAATGATGTTCTTGGCTGTGATTTATATAGAATTAAAGATGAAAGGGAAGCCTGGTGCGCTGCAGTCCACGGGGGTCACAAAGAGTCGGACACTACTTGGTGACTGAACAACAGCAACAAAAGATGAAATATTGATCAGGACTTATGAACTTTTAATTAATATCACTTAAATAACAATAATAGGGAATTCCCTGGCTGTCCAGTGGTTAGGGCTCCATGCTTTCACTGTCAGGGGCCCAGGTTCAAGGCCTGGTGGGGCAGCTAAAATCCTGCAAGCCACACTGCATGGCCAAAAAAATCCAAAAGGAAATAAATAAATAAAAATAATAGACCCAGAATTTTAACAAATTCTGTGAGAAATATGATCTCAACATTATTTTTTAATTAATTTGCCTTCTCCCACTGATTTAAACTATTAAAGTTTATTACATCTAAATACCCATTTACACATGGATTTTTCTTTTTGGGATCTGTATATTCCAGTGCCAGCCTCACAACTTATAGCTTTATAATATGATTCAATATTTGGTAAGGTACATTCCCTCTCATTACCCATATATCTTTAACAACATTTTCCCCACTTACATATTTTAGATTCTTATAATTCAGAATCATTTGAAATATTTCTCTGTTCTACTAAATCCACAATTGTAATTTACAGTATGCAAGACACTCTTGACACCATCGAGGCTATTAAGAGGAAAATGATAGAATTCTTGCTATTAAGGAATTAACCTATTATATGAAATAGTTATAATCCGATTCTAGGAACAGGAGAAAGAAGCAAGCTAGAACAAGCACCAATAGACATGTTTTATAGAGTTAAATATTTATTAGCTTTTAAAACTGAGCACACATGTGATTGTTGCAGTGGTTTTATAGATGGCCAGCTCCCTTAGGCTATCTTAAAGTTGTAAAGTGAAGAACAGGGGCAGCTTCATTTTTATGCAGCATCTGAAAATCCAAACACCTAGAGGGTCTTGTTTTTCTCTCTCTCTTTTTTTTTTTTTTTTTTTAAGAGAAGGAGCAGGTGTGTGGAGCATGCCTGTCCTTGAATATGAAAGAGGGGTCACAGATGTTTTGAATTTCTAAATTTTCAGTTCAGTCTATGATAGCATTAATGAATCCTGATTCTCTGGTAGGTGTACAAGAGTGATTTCTTCTTAAACACGTGTTGAATCTGGTGGATGATCTAGCGATTAGATATGCCCACATGATCTTGTTTCACAGAATATTTTCTTCTGTGAATTCTTTGCGTTATTACTCTGGTGAAGTGAAGTTGCTCAGTTGTGTCCGACTCTGCGGTCCCATGGACTGTAGCCTACCAGGCTCCTCCGTTCATGGGATTTTCCAGGCAAGAGTACTGGAATGGGTTGCCATTTCCTTCTTCAGGAAGATCTTTCCAAGCCTGGGATTGAACCCATTACTCTGGTAACTAAGGTTAACTCCACTGTAATTAAAATATTTATGACTAGAGCCTCTGGATGTATATTCAGTAGTCCTTTTATTCCCTCATATAAAATGTTTATTATGTAGCAAGTTATAAATATTTTACTAGTCTTTTATGTGTTGCATAATCTTTATGACTTAAGTCTACAATACAGGTGGCACAAGGCAGAATTTTTAAAGTGTTCTAGTAGATGCTGGCGTGCTGTGATTCATGGGGTCGCAAAGAGTCAGACACGACTGAGTGACTGAACTGAACTGAACTGAATGGATGCATAAAAGGGATAAAAGTAAAATTAGATTGGGAAAATCTAGCTAAACTCTGTGAAGATGGTTGCTGGAGGTTAAGCTCTGAAGAATGAATCCGATTTCAAGAAGCAGAGATAGAAGACAGATCTTCACAAGTATTGGAAGGCCACAACGTAATGCTAAATACTGGAGGGGGACTAAAGTTTGTTGGAATGTTATATTGCTGTTATACCTTCACTTCTATTTTACAAGCTGAACAATTTTAATGATGCCCTGAAGCTAAGGAATTTTTCCAAAGCCAAAGATAATTTATGGGCTGGCCTATGACCTAGGAAGAGGACAGAGACAGGAAAGTTCAGCGTGATCAGTTCAGTTCAGTTCAGTTGCTCAGCTGTGTCCGACTCTTTGCGACCCCATGGATTGCAGCACACCAGGCCTCCCTATCCATCACCAACTTCTGGAGTTTACTCAAACTCATATCCATTGAGTCAGTGATGCCATCCAATCATCTCATCCTCTGTTGTCCCCTTCTCCTCTCTCCTTCAATATTTCCCAGCATCAGGGTCTTTTCCAATGAGTCACTTCTTCACATCAGGTGGCCAAAGTGTTGGAGTTTCAGCTTCAACATCAGTTCTTCCAATGAATATTCAGGACTGATTTCCTTTAGGATGGACTTGTTAGATCTCCTTGCAGTCCAAGAGTCTTCTCCAATGCCACAGTTCAAAAGCATCAATTCTTTGACACTCAGCTTTCTTTATAATCCAACTCTCACATCCATACATGACTACTGGAAAAAACATAGATCCATAGCTCAGCATGATCAGAGTACTCTATGAGTTCAGTTCAGTTGCTCAGTCGTGCCTGATTCTTTGCAACCCCATGAACTTCAGCACAGCCAGGCTTCTGTGTCCATCACCAACTCCAGCTAATTCAGCCCCTGGCTAATGCTATTCTTATCTGTGACTGGGTGTTTCAGGAGCTAATGAGGTGAACTCAAGCATTTGTTCATTAAGTACCTTTTATTTTCTAGGCACTATTCTACGTAGTGGAAGGGGCAGTAGACAAGAGAGACTGTGGATTTGCTCTTTTAGGGCTAACACTGTGCTACCAAGGTAGCTACTAAAAAAGTTAATACATTGATTTTGAGATAACTTACATAGTGACAAGTTATATATAAAAAAATCAAACAGGTTATTATGATAAAGGAAGCAATGGAAAGACCTTTTTGGGAACAACTGTTGAGTAAGCTCTGAGTGATAGGGAACCCATGGAAAGAAACCAGTAGGGAGAAATCACAAGAAAGCAAAAACAGACAATTAGAAGCAGACTAGAGATAAAAACAGGGGAAGAGAGGAGACAGAGAAGGCAGCTATTTGCAAACTATCCAGAGGCACTGTTGCTATTGGGTCCTTAAAGCTACAGCTTGACCTCTGACTTCTATGGACATTGTTGTCTCCTAATGTATGTATAAGTAGATGGATGTATTCCACCTGCTGTCATGATTCTGCTGTAGGATATTTCTACTTGTCTATTTATCCATCTATCTATCATTTATCCAAGTACATGTTGACTGAGGGACAGCTTGGAGGAGGGGATGGCAACCCACTCCAGTATTCCTGCCTGGAGAATCTCATGGACAGAGGAACCTGGCAGGCTACAGCCCATAGAGTCACAGAGTCAGACACAACTAAAACGACTTGGCATACTTGCATGTACATTCTTTACACACTTTCTCATGTACATATGTGAGATTTTTGTATATATCTGGAATTGAAGTTGGTGGATGGCAAAGAACGCTTATATTCATCTTAATAAATACTGCAAAATTGCTCTCCATAGGTTTTTTTTCATTTTTATTTTTTTAATATTTCACCTTCCTACCAGTAATGTACACTTGGCACTGTAAGAATTCAAAATTTTTCCCAGTCTAATGGATGGAAATAAAATGATGTCTCGTTGTTTCAACTTGCATTGCTTATTAGTTATAGAAGTATATTTTGATGTTTATTTCCTGTTTGGATTTTCTCTTCTGAAAATTAATATTCTTCATTCATTTTCTCTTGGGTGACGACTTTCTTATTGATTAGTGATATTCAGAATATTAGCCCTTTTTTGAGGATATATGTCACAATTATCTTTTATCTTTTTTATGTGTTGTCAATTAATATGTCTTTTTATGACTAGCCAATTAATTTCATAAAGTTTTAAATTTTAATATTTTCAATTCTTTTCCTTTATGGTATGCGCTTTATGAAACTTCTTTAGGAAATCTTTCCTTAACTTGCAAAATTGATCCTCTGTTTCCTTCTACAATTTTTCCATGCATTCATTTACATTGTTAAAATAAATACTGCCTTGCCAAAGACATAAATATGAACTAAAGTCCCTAGTTTATATTAGGGTTCAGTCTTTGTGTTGTACAGTTCTACAGGTTTTGAAAAGTTCAAGTCTTGTAGCCACATTACAGTATCATACATACAGAATAGTTTCACTGCTCTGAAACTTCCTGCGAGCCATCTATTCATCCTTCCTTTCCTCTGGCTGAACACTTGGTCACCATTGATCTTTATACTGTCTCTACTATTGTTTTGCTTTTTCCAGAATGGCATATAATTAGAATCATTTTATAGCCTTTTCAAATCGGCAGACTTGACTTAGCAATATGCATTAAAGTTTCTTTCATTTTTTTTTTTTTGGTGGATCTATCCCTCATTTATTATTGCTGAATAATATTCCATTGGATACATGTCCTGGTGGTTTTTGTTGTTGTTGCTGTTGTTGTTATTTTTACACCTATTCAGTTCAGTTCAGTCGCTCAGTTGTGTCCAGCTCTTTGTGACCCATGGACTGCAGCACGCCAGGCCTCCCTGTCCATTGCTAACTACCAGAGTTTACTCAAACTCATGTCCATTGAGTTGGTGATGCCATCCAACCATTTGATCCTCTGTCGTCCCCTTCTCCTCCTGCCTTCAATTTTTCCCAGCATCAGGGTTTTTCAAATGAGTCAGCTCTTCACATCAGGTGGCCAAAGTATTGGAGTTTCAGCTTCAACATCAGTCCTTCCAATGAGTATTCAGGACTGACCTCCTTTAGGATGGACTGGTTGGATCTCCTTGCAGTCCAAAGGACTCTCGAGAGTCTTCTCCAACACCACAGTTCAAAAGCATCAATTCTTCAGTGCTCAGCTTTCTTTATAGTCCAACTCTCACATCCATACATGACTACTGGAAAAACCATAGCCTTGACCAGATGGACCTTTGTTGGCAAAGTAATGCCTCCGCTTTTTAATATGTTGTCTAGGTTGGTCATAACTTTCCTTCCAAGGAGTAAGCATCTTTTAATTTCATAGCTGCAGGCACCATCTGCAGTTATTTTGGAGCCCCCCAAAATAAAGTCTGCCACTGTTTCCATTATTTCCCCATCTATTTGCCATGAAGTGATGGGACTGGATGCCATCTATTCATCTATTAAATCTATTCACCTGTTCACTGATATCTTGGTTGTTTCCAAGTTTTGGGAATTATGAATAAAAATGCTATAAATGAATAAAAATTCTATAAATATTCTTATGCAGGTTTTTTTGTGTGAATGTATGTTTTCAACTCATTTCAGTAAAGATCAAGGAGCATGATTACTGATTTTATGGTAAGACAATGTTTACCTTTGTAAGAACCTCCTCAACTCTCTTCCAAAGTGACTATACCATTATCATTGTCAGTATTAAGAGTTCCTGTTTCTCTATATCTTCAACACCATTTTTTGTATTTTGTATTTCAGCTATTTTAATAAATGTGTAGTCATATCACATTGTTGTATAAAGTTGCAATTTCCTAATGATCTGATGTTAAATGTTTTCATATGCTTGTTTGCTGTCTGTGTATGGAATTGGGGTTAGGTCACTGTTCTGATCCTTTGCCCATTTTTAAATTGGATTGTTTGTTTTCCATTAGTAAGTTTTAAAAGTTATTTGCACATTTTGGATACAAATCTTTTATTAGATATATGTTGTGCAAATATTTTCTCCCAGTCTGTGTCTTGGACTTGCATTCTCTTAAATACAGAGATGTTTTTCACAGAGCAGAAATTTTTAATTTTAATTAAGCCTGTAAGCAGATAGTATAGAGGGTCTCCAGAGAAAGAAAACCAGGCATGGCTTTCTGGACATAAGAGAAGCCATTTTTGGCCTAAGCCATTTTGTGACCTGAGCTTGGCTGCAACGCTTGCCTTGCACAGATCTCAGTAACTAATGATCTCAAGGGAACAAAGGAGTTTAGAAACAGAAGAAAAGCAATCAAGAAACAACAGTTAAGCTATAAAGTAGTCCTAGTTCTTTCTCAAGGTGTATCTGTATATCTATCTATATAATTTGACACAAATCTTTGAGCTATTCTACAGATGCTTAAGTCCCCTCACCCAGATGGAAGACCCAGACTGGTCACAACCTAAGGAAGGAAGATGCTGACCTTTTCTGACCCTCATGACTTCCATTAGCTAAAGCTTGGACTCTGCTGATCTTTGCCCCAGTAATATGCTGAATTATCCTCTATTCAGCTGGGAAACACTGGGCTGGAAGAAGCACAAGCTGGAATCAAGATTGCTGGGAGAAATATCAATAACCTCAGATATGCAGATGACACCACCCTTATGGCAGAAAGTGAAGAGGAACTAAAAAGCCTCTTGATGAAAGTGAAAGTGGAGAGTGAAAAAGTTGGCTTAAAGCTCAACATTCAGAAAATGAAGATCATGGCATCTGGTCCCATCACTTCATGGCAAATAGATGGGGAAACAGTGGAAACAGTGTCAGACTTTATTTTTGGGTGCTCCAAAATCCCTACAGATGGTGACTGCAGCCATGAAATTAAAAGATGCTTACTCCTTGGAAGGAAAGTTATGACTAACCTAGATAGCATATTCAAAAGCAGAGACATTACTTTGCCAACAAAGGTTCGTCTAGTCAAGGCTATGGTTTTTCCAGTAGTCATGTATGGATGTGAGAGTTGGACTGTGAAGAAAGCTGAGCGCCGAAGAGTTGATGCTTTTGAACTGTGGTGTTGGAGAAGACTCTTGAGAGTCCCTGGGACTACAAGAAGATCCAACCAGTCCATTCTGAAGATCAGCCGTGGGATTTCTTTGGAAGGAATGATGCTAAAGCTGAAACTCCAGTACTTTGGCCACCTCATGTGAAGAGTTGACTCATTGGAAAAGACTCTGATGCTGGGAGGGATTGAGGGCAGGAGGAGAAGGGGATAACAGAGGATGAGATGGCTGGATGGCATCATTGACTCAATGGACGTGAATCTGAGTGAACTGTGGGAGTTGGTGATGGACAGGGAGGCCTGGTGTGCTGCGATTCATGGGGTCGCAAAGAGTAGAGAACTGAACTGATCCTCTATTCAAGTTCCTTCATAAATATGCATATCCCTCCCAATTTGCTTCATGAATATGCATGCTCCTTTAGCTTAAAACTTCTCCAATTTTGCTGTTCTAGGAGATGTTGCTTAGATGTTCCCTGGTGTCTCTTCACTTGCTGCAAGTAATAAATATTACCTCGTCCAGATCTTTGCCTTGGTTATGTCTTTTGGCTCACATTCATGAAGTGGCAAACCCAATTTGGGTAACAATGGGATCAAAAAAATTTCCCATACAAATAGCCATTACTCCAGTACTATTTATCCATCCTTTCCTAATTTTTAATGCCACTTTCATTATATTCAAAGATCTCATAAATGTGTAGATCTTTTTCTGGAATCTTTATTTGTTCTCCTGGTTTGTTTGCCCACTCCTAAGTTCAAAAGCAGAGACATTACTTTGCCAACAAAGGTCTGTCTAGTCAAGGCTATGGTTTTTCCTGTGGTCATGTATGGATGTGAGAGTTGGACTGTGAAGAAGGCTGAGCACCGAAGAATTGATGCTTTTGAACTTTGGTGTTAGAGAAGACTCTTGAGAGTCCCTTGGACTGCAAGGAGATCCAACCAGTCCATTCTGAAGGAGATCAGCCCTAGGATTTCTTTGGAAGGAATGATGCTAAAGCTGAAACTCCAGCACTTTGGCCACCTCATGCGAAGAGTTGACTCATTAGAAAAGACTCTGATGCTGAGAGGGATTAGGGGCAGGAGGAGAAGGGGACAACAGAGGATGAGATGGCTGGATGGCATCACTGACTGGATGGACGTGAGTCTGAGTGAACTCCGGGAGTTGGTGATGGACAGGGAGGCCTGGTGTGCTGCGATTCATGGGGCCGCAAAGAGCTGGACACAACTGAGCCACTGAACTGAACTGAAAACCGTTACATAATAAATCTTGGTAGGATGCGTTCTCCCAACTTATTCTCCAATCTCCCTCTCCCACAAAGAATCATAGCAGCTTTTGTTTGACCTTAAGTTCTGGTGTGAATTTAATGTCACTTTAACAAGTTTTGTGAAAAACTCAGTTGAGATTTTAATTGTAATTGCACTATATTTATTGATTAGTTCAGTGAAAACTGAGGTCTTTATAATAACTATGTTTTCTTATTCATGGATGTGGTTCATTTCTCCATTAGTATAATTTCACCCATAAAGTATTACACATATTGTGTTAGTTTTATTCTTAGGCACCTAATAGTTTTTTTTTTTTGGGGGGGGGGTCTAATTATTAACAGATATTTCTTTAAAATTACAAACTTGTGTAATTCCAGAAATAATTTTTAAAATCATTTCACAATTCAGAATAGTTTCAAAATTCTTAAAATTCCAACTGTTTAATACAAGTACAAATTATACAAAAATAAAATAGATTCTACCTGAAATGTGAAATTATTAGTATATTATTTCCACACAAACAAGAAGAACATGTAATTTAGCATTTCTTGCAATATACGATTTAAAAAAGACTAAGTTTGGAATATACTGAATCAACTTTCTTGCTGTCTATAAAACTCTCTTTTCCTTGTTTTCAGTTTATGAAGTTTGGCACGCGCACAGGCCCCCTCCACCCCCGCCCCCGCCGGCCTCCCCTTATTAAAAGTAAGCTATTTTGTGATTTACAAAGGTAAGTAGGTTCTGAACAATCGGAATGTAAACTGATGTTAATCAGATAATTAAACATTTTGACTGTTAAGCTGAGTTGTTAGTGATGTAATTCACCACTAACAAGTATATTCACCATTTACCAAGTGTTGCAGAGAAGACAGATTAAGAGGTCAAATCTAAAACCAATTTCCTCACATTATAAGGAAAATTAGGAAGTCCCAGTAAATTACTTGTGGATTACCCAGTTTCCAGTATTCTCTTAGCAGTGGTATTAGCTGATACAAGACCAAAAGCCCACCCAGCACCTCCATCGCTGAGACTCAGAATTACTTCCCTTCCATCTTCATAGACTATAACCTGTTCCTCCTGACTCTAAATAATTCTCAGTACGGTCAAATAACCGACCTTTAAAAATACATCTTGAAGTGCAGTCTCCGTTTTACCCAATTATCTTAACTGTCCCAGTATACCATGAGCTCAGTATACTGCTGATGGTAATTTAGTTGTCAACCCAACTATGTGGACCTCAGTACACAGCAGTTCCGAGATCAAGGCGACCCAGTTAATTTAGATTGCCCAGACTCAGGCCAAACTCAGAGGCTGACCCTGGGGTTATTTCAGGACGCGTCCCTGGCATTCCAGAAAAAGTCAGCCCTACCTCAAACCCAGATCCCAAGACCCACCCCTTCCTCCAAAAAGGTGAGCTAAAGCTTCAGTGCCTTTCGTTCGGGGCTTGGCAGGGCTCAACCTCATTCCAGAAGGCGAGCCCCGCGTGTTTCCGACTAACACCACGCCAGGAAGAGTCTGATAAAGGCCGAGAAACCGAGCTCTGGGAACCAGGCCCATTGTGCCCCGGAGCTAGACACGCGGCCTTGAGCCTGACGCAGCCGAGGCCCCGCCCCACGCGTGACGCCAGCGTCAGGCCAGTCCCGGCATGCTCCGCGCCCGCCGGCGGCCGAGCGCAGACGAGAGGAATTTTTTTCCCGTGAGCATTCCCCGCTCAGTTCAGCCGCTGTCCAGACCCGGGTCGGCGAGAGTGCCGCCTCCACCGGTTCTCCTACCGCTCGGCCGTCAGTCTGAACGCCCCCAGCCCTCCCGCGAGGGCGCCCCGGGACGGAAGGATCCAGCAGCCTGTCGGCGCCCGCCGTTCTCGTGGTCGCCGTCGCCGTCGTCGTTGTGGTAGTCTCTGCCGTCGCCTGGGCCATGGCCAATTATATCCACGTCCCGCCCGGCTCCCCGGAGGTCCCCAAGCTGGACGTCACGGTGCAGGATCAGGAGGAGCAGCGCTGCCGGGAGGGGGCCTTGAGCCTCCTGCAACACCTGCGGCCGCACTGGGACCCTCAGGAGGTGACCCTGCAGGTAACGCCCACACCTTAGCCCCGGGTCTCTCCCGACCTTGACGCGGCCCAGGGGGAAGGGAGTGGGGGGTTTTCACCTCACCATCCTTTATGGTCCCCGGGGCCCCAGGAGGATCTCCGGGAACGTCTTTTCGCTCCGTTCTTTGGGAAGTGACCCTGTGTTTCCTCCGTCACACCTAGGAAGGTCACTCCCCCTTCTTTCATCTTTGCTTACTAAGGTTGTCCTGAGGGCAGATTTCCTTTTTCCCGAAGCGGCTACGTTAGTGACGCACCCCTTCCACCTCAGGAAGGTTCTTGTTGTTACTTGCCCCTCCTCCCCCTCCCCTTTCCTAGAAGACTGCGGAATGAACCCTTTCCACTCCCCTTGCAAGGGGTCCTCGCCCGTCGGCCTAAGCCACTGTCGCCTTTCCTTTCACGAATAATGCAGTAATTAATTTTCTCTGATCTTTTCCTTTCCCTTTCCAACCCTTCCCCCGTCGGTGTAACCCACTGATGCTCACCCTGCGTTTTATCTTCTCAAATCCTGGGATTGGCGACAGCCCTGTATCCCAAAGTAATGACCATGGTCATCATGCATTATCAGATTGGGTTCTTAGGTGGCCCTGCACACGTTATTTTATTTGTATCAGTATTTCTGTAAAGGTTTTAATCATGTGAGTGAAAGTAACAATATCTGGTGTTAGAACGATAGGTGGCTTGTGAATATTTCTTTTTCCGGAGCCACTGTATTCATAGACAGAAATTGGGAGAAAAAGTCCTGGAGAACCTATGCGTTTTTGAATAGCTTATTTTCAATAAGTTATGATGCAGCATACAGGAAATGTATTTTGAGCACTTATTTCTTTTTAACTTTTGCAGTTTTAGGTACTATATACGAAAATGAACCTCCTTTTCCGTTGCAAACACAGAGTAATTTTAAAGGCTGGCGTATTTGAGGTTTGTTTCAAATCTGAGCAAAAATGTAAGAGCCAGATCATCTGCCTTATTTTGTTGACTGTTTCAGCAAAGTTAACTGACTCAACAGTATCTCAGGTGCTTTGCTAAAGTAGTCACCTATATAAAAATGAATAAAACATGAATAGTGCCCTAGGGCCCAGAACAGTCCTTGACACTTGAGTTTCATAAATGTTGGCTTCAATTCTTACTGTCTGGAAGAGTTTTGAGCAGATTAAAAGGACCCATATGTTTTGGAAAAAAGTTATGAGACAAAAATTTTGAAAATTTAAGGGAGTGTTTGTTAGCCAGATATGTAGGACATTGTGAATCAAAAGTGATTTTCATGTGTAATTTAAAAAAAAAATAGTAGAGTTGGACCATAAAGAAGGATGAGCACCGGAGAATTGATGCTTTTGAATTGCAGTGTTGGAGAAGACTCCTGAGAGTCCCTTGGACTAAAAGGAGATCAAACCAGTCAATCCTCGAAGGAAATCAGTCCTGAATATTCTTTGGAAGGACTTATGCTGAAGTTCCAATACTTAGGCCACCTGATTTGAAAAACTGACTCATTGGAAAAGACCCTGATGCTGGGAAAGATTGATGGCAAAAGGAGAAGGAGGGAGTGGGATACAGAGGATGAGACGGTTAGATAGCATTGCCGACTCAAGGGACATGAATTTAAGCAAACTGGGAGATAGTGAGGAACAGGGAAGCCTGGCGTGCTGCAGTCCATGGGGTTGCAGAGTCCAACACAACTTAGTGACTGAACAATAACAGCGTATTTTCTTTAAGGAAAATTAGTTTAATTGAAACTTCCAAGTTGAAACTCTACACTTCTTTAGTTTATTATTTATTAACTTATTCTGGTTTTTTACATTTATTTAAATAAGTTATGTTCTGGCCATCAGTTATTAATTAAACATATTAATTAAAGACATTGCCGTTTTCTGGTAAACTCTGGTTCTGACAAGATGTATTACTTTTTAAGCAGAGACTTAAGAGTTTGAAGCTTTGATGACTGGAATTTTAGAGGTACATTAGGTGTTTTTTTAAATCGTTTAATCCCTCAGACAACCATTTTAGATGGGTACTATCATTTTTTTAGATATAACTCAGTGAAGTAAAGCCAGGATATAGGTTGAAAAAAAAGATAAAATGTGTTAACATTCAGACTGTTTCTGGTTGTTGAAAGTACTTGAGATTGAGCCTTACCTGAAACCCGAGTACCAACTTTTGACTTTAAGACCTTTGTACTCATTATCCAAACTTCCAGTGTGCTTATTTGTAAATGAAGGTAAATACTACCATTTGTTTTGCTCTTATGATGATTGTTATTTAGAAATCTAATCCCTCCATGTGCAAGCAAAGCTTTTGATCCAGAAGCTGGGACAACTGCTAAGCTGAGTTGATGGTTATTCATCTCTCAATTTAGTAGATCTGACTCCCACATTCTAGGTCATTATAAACTCTGCTTTTATGATGCTTCAGAATTTCTTTAGTAAATATGGACAGGAATATTTTCTTTTGAGATTTGCTTTTATCTCCTTTGAAGTATAAAGATAAAAGTCATACCTCACATGTAGTCAAAAGACTAAAACAAGTATCAGTAATAATGGCACATATTTTTAAAAGATTTTTTCTCAAATTCTTTTGTGATATAAAATATTATTTAAACATACCTTAGAGTGGGGGACTTCACTTTCACTTTTCACTTAGGTGCATTGGAGAAGGAAATGGCAGCCCATTCCAGTGTTCTTGCCTGGAGAATCCCAGGGACGGGGGAGCCTGGTAGGCTACCGTCTATGGGGTCACACAGAGTCGGACACGACTGAAGTGACTTAGCATAGCATAGCATAGAAGCTTAATCTAATAATACTTATTTACCTGGCACTTACTCTTGCCAGCTGAACTTTGAGAGCACATTACAAAATCCAGAAGCAAACAAAAAAAGATGTTAGTACATTCAAAATGATAGAGGGTCCCGTCTTTGCTCACAACTTATGGACATATGGGATAATATATCTTATTTTAGATAGAGCTTTAAAAAGTTGAGTTATTTTTTCCCTATCTCTGCCAAATTAAAAGACTACAATATAAAAGTAGTGGTGAGCTTTGTGGAGTGTAGTATGTTAGAATAGGGAGAGTAGGTCTAAAATAATACATCAGAGTGTTTTTTATTTAGTATTTTACTGTTTATAAAGAAAGCACTTTGGCATACACTCTCCCAACAATCCTGTGAGATAGATGTAAACTGTTAATATGTATTTTATAGTTAAATGATACTGAACTTGAAGTTAGTAATGGCAGATCTGGGATGAGAACTCATAAATTATTGCTCTTTGATAAAAGTTTATGTTTGTTCAGTTCAGTTGCTCAGTCGGGTCCAACTCCTTGTGACCCCGTGGACTGCAGTTTGTATATTATGATTAAGACAGGGAAGCCATTTCTCTGCAAAGTTCATAGAAAGATTTTGTCTTAAGTTCCTTACAAATATAATTTCATTACTTTTTCCACATGTGACAATATTTTGGAAAAGGGATTCACTTCTGCTTTCTTTTAAAATCATTACTATCTAATAGGAAAGTATTTGAGTGGGAGATAACACCTAAGAGTATTTTAACTATGACAAAGAGAGATGGGATGTTTAATAGGCTCCTGTGAAGGATGTGTAATGTTTGATAGGCTCCCGTGTGTTTTGATAATGTGTGACCACAAAGTCAGGGGTCTAATGTGCTAGTTCACTTTCAGGTATTAATAGCTATATGTCTTGGACTGAGCAACCATTTCATCACTTTTTGAGGCCTCAGCATAGTGTAGTAGAAAGAGGATGGTTTCAAATCCTGATGTCAGCCATTTGTCACCTTTGGCAAGTTTAAAAATCTCTATAAAAAGAAATTACTATCTACCTTGGAAAATAGTAGCATAGTCCAAAACAGAATTTAGCTACTATCAGTTCAGTTCAGTCACTCAGTCATGTTGCACCCCATGGACTGAAGCTTGCCAGGCCTTCCTGTCCATCACCAACTCCCAGAGTTTACTCAGACTCATGTCTGTTGAGTCGGTGATACCTCCAACCATCTCATCCTCTGTCGTCCCCTTCTCCTCCCGCCTTCAATCTTTCCCAGCATCAGGGTCTTTTCCAATAAATCAGTTCTTCTCATCAGGTGGCCAAAGTTTTGGAATTTCAGCTTCAGCATCAGTGCTTCCAATGAATATTCAGGACTGATTTCCTTTAGGATGGACTTGTTGGATCTCCTTGCAGTCCAAGAGACTCTCAAGAGTCTTCTCCAACACCACAGTTCAAAAGCATCACTTCTTCAGTGCTCAGCTTTCTTTATAGTTCAACTCTCACATCCATAGATGACTGCTGGAAAAACCATAGCTTTGACTAGATGGACCCTTGTTGGCAAAGTAACGTCTGCTTTTTAATATGTTGTCTAGGTTGGTCATAACTTTCTTTCAAGGAACAAGTGTCTTTTAATTTCATGGCTGCAATCACCATCTGCAGTGATTTTGGAGCCCCTCAAAGTAAAGTCTGTCACTGTTTCCATTGTTTCCCCATCTATTTGCCATGAAGTGATGGGACCAGATGCCTTGATCTTAGTTTTCTAATGTTTAGTTTTAAGCCAACTTTTTCACTCTCCTCTTACACTACTACAAATAGTAATTTTAATACTATTCTTTTACTACTTTACTACTAAGAGTAGAGTATCAGGAGAACTAAATGAAATAGGTAAAAATTATGCACAATATGTTTAATTACTTCACCCTGCCCCCCATCCCTGGCTCACCACCCCCCCAGCCTTTGTAAGTAGAAAGTTGTTCTAAAAGAATTGTAAGCTCCTAAAATTTTGACATGTATTTTTTTGTACTGGCATAATGCTAATTTTCAGCAGCATTTCTTGTAGCAGAAGGTAGGCATGGGAGAATGGAGAAGGAAAGGCTTCACAGAAAGGCTTCAAGGGGTACCTTGAATTGAGTTTGGAAGGAAAGATAGGAGATGGAATGGGGAAGTATTTCTGGGCAAAGAAAAACCACTTGCGTAAACTATGAGTGTTTCATGGAGTATAAGTGTGGTGTACAAAGTGATTTCCAAATAAGGGAGAGGTTAAATATGAAGTATTTATGCTTCATTAGGAGGTGGTATTTTATTATCTAGGACATAATGGGAAGTTGGTGAATGTTTTTAAGGAGGTATGTTACATATTTTTTAGAGAAATGGCAGATTACTATTTAGGCAGCATCCATTGAAGAAAATGTTTTGAATTGGGAAGTGAGTGATTACTTATAACGGAGAAGGCAATGGAACCCAACTCCAGTACTTTTGCCTGGAAAATCCCATGGACGGAGGAGCCTGGTAGGCTGCAGTCCATGGGGTCGCTAGAATCCGACACGACTGATCGATTTCACTTTCACTTTCATGCATTGGAGAAGGAAATGGCAACCCACTCCAGTGTTCTTGCCTGGAAAGTCCCATGGACGGAGGAGCCTGGTAGGCTGCAGTCCGTGGGGTCGCTAGAGTCCAACACGACTGATCGATTTCACTTTCACTTTTCACTTTCATGCATTGGAGAAGGAAATGGCAACCCACTCCAGTGTTCTTGCCTGGAGAATCCCAGGGACAGGGGAGCCTGGTGGGCTGCCGTCTCTGGGGTCGCACAGAGTTGGACACGGCTGAAGCGACTTGGCAGCAGCAGCAGATCACTTAAAAAGGACATTATTTTTGAAACTCTTGGTTGCTGCTTACTAAGAGGATGCTAAATTAGTATAGTGGATTGAAACCACTACAGTTTAAAAAGATGAGTTAAGATGTGATAGGATAGATCAGAGAGCATTGCAAGTAATACGGTTGAATATTTCTTGTGAAGCTTTCTTTAGTTTTACATAAAACTATATATGTGTTGAATTAAACCATAAATACGTTTTTTTCCCCAGTGTATTGCGTTAAAAAATGTTTGTGAAAGACAACTGAGGAGAGACTGTTATGTTAGTATAGATAAGCGGTGCTGGGATCCAAATTAGGACAGTGGCCTTGAAGCTGGAAATAAGGGATAGATTTGACATTTCAGAAAATAAATGTGCAGGACTTGTTAATTGCTTGCAGGTCTGGGAGGAAGTGGGAAGCTTAAGGGCTTTGTTTTGTTTCTTGTTTCTTCTTGTGGCTGACAAAGATAGGGCAGTAATGAAAGGCCTTTATGTAAGGAATCAAGTTGTATTTTTCAGGATTCTGTCATTGTTTTTTATCTTTTGGCCTTGCCACGTGACAGGTGGGATCTTAGTTCCTTGGCCAGGGATTGAACCTGAACCCTCTGAGGTGGAAGCACAGAATCTTACTTGGGACTACCAGGGAAGTCCCCCGAATTTTTTCTTAGAAGTCCTTTTACTCTGATACATCTTATGGGCTATAGATAAATTTTGTCACCCTTTTAAAAATTGTGAGATACAACAAGCCTACAGAAAAAAATGAAACATAAATTGTTGTGGAACAAATACCTTTGTAGCCCTAGCTCAGGGAAAGAGAGAAAATATTAACCAGTAACCCAGAATATCTCCCACTTCCCTTTCTGCTCCTACCTTTTCCCTCCCTCTAGTGGTAATCACAGTAACAGTTTAAAAAAAAGTTAACAGAACAATATTTTTGAATTGAATTAGTCATTTTTTCTAGTACTCTGAGAAAATATACTGTATGTGTAAATTTTTTAAATAAAGAACTATATAATCATGAAGTAATTTAGTTTTACTGAAAAGATGTAACACAATATTAAAACTTTGAGTAGCAAAAAACCCCCACTTCCTGTTCATATTTTATTAAACAATCAACTGTTCTATTTTGTTTATTACAGTCTACTTCTCCCTTAAATATTTTACATAGTTGTTTTATTGAATCTTATGTACACTTCTGTATTCCTGTTCTTCACATCAGTTCAGTTCAGTTGCTCGATCGTGTCCGACTCTTTGTGACCCCATGGACTGCAGGCTTCCCCGTCCATCACCACCTCCTGGAGCTTGCTCAAACTCATGTCCGTTGTAAATATTTTCATGTTTTTATGGTATTGACCACAATTTTTGATAGCTAGAAACATAATATTTGATCATGTTAAAGATCATGTGACTTAATTACTTTTAAAGTGAGGTTTTAAAAAGAATTCTAAAGAGTATAAAGAGGAATATTAGAAAGGCTCAGCAGATAAAGAATCTGCCTGCGTTGCAGGAGACACAGGAGACAGCTTGATCTCTTGGTTGGGAAGATCCCCTGGAGGAGGAAATAACAACCCGCTGCAGTATTCTTGTCTGGAGAATTCCATGGACGGAGGAGCCTGGCGAACCACAGTCCATAGGGTTGCAAAGAGCTGGACATGACTTGAGCGACTACACACACACATAGGCATGTCACATTCATAAAAGAACACTATCTAACCCTGTTGATTTTGTTTAATAGATACATATGGTTCATGCTCTTAATAAAATATTTAAAACATAAATAAGACTATAAAATGGAAAGTAAAAAAAAAAAACAACACCTAAATCCCTCAATACCAAGTCCTTGTCCTCAAAGGTAATTTTTTGAACAGTTTTTTTTGACTTATAAAAAATTGTCAGATTATTTACCAGCATAAATAATTTATGTATGGGTTTACCAGCATACATTATCTACTTACATTTATAAATATAGTAAATATAATTAAATTATTCTATATTGTGCTTTTAAAATAATATATCTTCGATATCTCCATATCAGTGTATGTAATCTTTTTTTAAATTTTGTTTTTATTTTTTAGATATTAAAATCAGTATTGCAGTGAACTACTTTTATGCATATATTTTGGGTAACTTCTTTTAAGTATATCCATAGAGTAAATTCTTAGTGAAATTAAATTTAAAGGAAAAAATATACAAACACATATACATGTGTGTGTGTGTGTGTGTGTGTGTGTGTATATATATATATGATCTACTTCAAGGAACTGGCTCACACAGTTGTAGAGGTTGGTAAATCTGAAATTTGTATGGCATTGTCTGGTAAGCTGGAAACTCTTAAGACAGGAATTGATGCTGTAGCCTTAAGGCAGAGTATCTTCAGGAAAACCTAAGTTTTGCTTTAGTAGCTCTTCACCTGGTCGAATGAGGCTCACTTAAGGGGATTAATCTTTTACCTGAAGTTATCTGGTTAATAAGTCTGCGAAATACCTACAGAGCTGCATCTAAATTAATGTTTGATTGAATAATTGGGCCTTATAGCCAGTCCAAGTTGACATAAAACTGTCATGCTATTTCTCACTTTATGTAATTTTTTATTCCTCAAAACAGTATTGTAAAGTATCTTTCTGTATACCTTCTCCAATCTCTGATATTAAAAATTTTTTTGCCAGTTAGATACATGAAAATGGTATTTTGTTTTCTTTTTACATTGCTTTTCATTCTGTCATTTTGGAAGGTGGTGGAATCACAATGGTTTCTTCCACAAAACAATTAACTGACACAAATTAATTCCATCTTTCTAAATTCCTGGTCTTGTCTAGTAGTCATTGTCTTAAAGAATAATTGAAACTTGTCTTTCCCATTATCTTGGCCTGTGGAAGCTTATTTATTTGAATTTAGTAGTTAATTGGTCATTTTAAACCATAAATAAATGTCAAAACTCTGCTTGGTTTCTTTATCATCTTAGGGACTAAAGACATTTCGTGGTGGCTAAGATATAGAGTTTGTCATTGCAGGATAGTGTCATGTACTGAAAGGAGGCATTGGATTATGTTTTGGGGGTCTCAAGAAGGTCTTCAGGTTCACTGATAGTCACTTTAACTTCTAAGGTGTCATTAAACTATAATTTCTTTTTGCCAACCAGAGTTTCTGTGTTACTTCAAATGGCAACCTGTACAGGTTTGGGCAGTGCAGCACACAGAGTCTAGGGCTAATCTGTAACATAGATCTTGTCATAATTATTAACTTTTATGATCTCATTATGAATCATTTTGCTGTCTTGTGTTGAAATTTAAATATGTAGTTATCTGCATACTTGATAAGAGCTTATTTTGTGTCAGAAACTGTTGTATGTGCTTCTGTATATGTTAAGTCATTAATTCTCATGAGTGAAAGTCGTTCGGTCGTGTCCAGCTCTTTGCGACCCCATGGACTATACAGTCCACAGAATTCTCCAGGCTAGAATACTGGAGTGGGTAGCATTTTCCTTCTCCAGGGGATCGTCCCAACCCAGGGATTGAACCCGTATTGCAGGTGGATTCTTTATCAGCTGAGCCACAAGGGAAGCTATTAATTCTCATAAAAACATATTAAGTGAAAAAATAAAAACTAAAACTATAAAGTAGATTCTAATTGCTTATATTAAACATGAGATGAATAAAGCACATACAAGTTAAGTGGCTTGCCTAAGAATAGACTAACACACCTAGAATTTACAGTCAGGTGGAGCAGTCTTGCTCTGAGCTCATTCTCTGAACTAGTACTATCTTACATACTTGACAAACAGTGTAGGATAAGCCCTGTGAAAAGGAGCTCCATGAGATTTCTATTGTTTTTGTACCCCCTCCAATGAGGTGGAATTTTACATTTCTAGTGTATATCTGATATAATACTCATACCTAGCATATACCTATTGTCTGTTTTGGAAAGCTGAAGTACCTTGAATTAATTATTGATTTATGCATGAGGTAGGAACCATCCAAGAGCGAAAAAGCATTATCCATACATCTTTAAATTCAGAAATCTCCATCAAGAGGTCATTTGAATAGCTGAACAAATTGGATTTATTACTCCTTGCAGTTGCGGAAGACTTATTCCATGAGTAATGGTGGGTATTAGAAAGGACTTAGTATAAAAATTTAGGAGAGGGTTCAGGGAAGCTTCCCTGATAGCTCAGTTGGTAAAGAATCCACCTGCAAATCAGGAGACCCTTGTTGATTCCTGGGTCAGGAAGATCCCCTGGAGAAGGGATAGGCTACCCACTCCAGTATTCTTGGGCTTTCCTTGTGGCTCAGCTGGTAAAGAATCCACCTGCAACCTAGGAGACCTGGGTTCAATCCCTGGGTTGGGAAGATCCCCTGGAGAAGGGAAAGGCTACCCACTCCAGTATTCTGGCCTGGAGAATTCCATGGACTGTATAGTCCATGGGATCACAAAGAGTCAGACATGAGGCTTTCCTGTGGATTGGGTGCTGTCAGAAAGGAAGTGGAGCAAGTCTGTGACTGTGGGTAACTTACGTTACCTAGAGGACTGGAGGAATGAAGCAGGGACAGAGCTGTGACTTGAAAGGAACAGCAGTTCCTCATATTAGCCAGAGCAGGGGGATGTTTGGTGATTTTTGTTGTTTGGAAAAAATTCATGGTTTTATCTGTGTTCACACATGATTACGGAGTGGCTTTGTTTTTGTCTTGATGCGTTATGGACACAGAGTGGTCTCATCTGATATTGATGTTCTGTGAAATTACTTATGTTCAACTGAATCTCCAGGCCTTGCTGTATGTACTGGGTCTGTTCCTAGCTATTGGGCTCCTTTTGTTTTTCTCACTAATTTAATTTTTTCGCATTTAAACTGGATTGATTGTGGAAGAAAAAAAAAAGAAAACATGCATAAGCCAAAAGAAAAAAGTTTAAAACAGGGAAACAGGAGACAGGATTTAAACTACCTAATATTTCTGTTGGATATTTTTGTAGACATTTCTATCCTTATTTATACATAAATATAAATTAAGTGATACTTTACATAAAATATTCTTATGAAGTGAAATAAAAGTCGCTTAGTCGTGTCTGACTCTTTGTGACCTCATGGACTATACAGTTCATGAAATTCTCTAGGCCAGAATATTGGAGTGGGTAGCCGTTCCCTTCTCCAGGAAAACTTCCCAACCCAGCGATTGAACCCAGGTCTCCCACATTGCAGGTGGATTCCTTACCAGCTGAGCCAATCAGGGAAGCAAAATACTCTTATAAATGAAGTAATATTTTTTTGCCCCAGAAATTTATTGTGACTATCATTTTATTGTAAATTTTTAGCTATTTTGTATAGTAGAGTATGTTAGGGTTAGTGTCATTGGAGTTGTGACTCAATGTCATCCTTATAAATGTGTGTATATTATTCAATAATCTTATCCAGTAATGTTATCCACTTCTAGCCCTTTTAAGTGCATACATCTTAAATGTGTGTTTCTGTGTGTACACATAAATATACAATATAGCATGCACAATTAAAGAAATTTATTATAGGCAAGAGTGAAAGAATAAATTTGTTATAAGTTATATCAATAAGACAAGCTAGTATTTAAAGTGAAAGTGAAGTCGCTCAGTCGTGTCCGACTCTTTTCGACCCCGTGGACTGTAGCCCACCAGGCTCCTCCGTCCATGGGATTCTCCAGGCGTGAGTACTGGAGTGGGGTGCCATTTCCTTCTCCAGGGGATCTTCCTGACTCAGGGATTGAACCCAGGTCTCCCGAGTTGCAGGCAGAAGCTTTAACCGGTGAGCCACCAGGGAAGCCAGTATTTAAGTCCTTACTAAATATTTGTTGAGGGGATGTAGAAAACATAGATTTTACTCCTTTGAGAAGTGTGGAGTGTCATTCATCATAAGCATTTCAGAACATTAATTTCTCAAACTTTATTTCAATAATTGAAATATTTTATTTCTACATGACATTTGGAGGAGTTACAGAGTAATATGTGTGAGTTGATATTTTAATAAGAACAAACTTGCAGCATAGTTTTTAAGAAAATGATGATTGGAATTTAGTATAAGGGCATATGCTTCTTGTCATTGTCTCCCTACCTACCAGCTTTTTGAAATCTAGGTGGAAAGCAGAGTTTGTATGTCTCTGCATACCCCCAAAACATAGATATTCAAAATAAATCTTTTCACATTAGCTCATTAAATTTACCTACATTAGGTAAATAAGGATAAGTAAACACTTCTTTTAAATTTCACCTGAAGATCTAAAGCTTTTTCAGGTATCATTTATCATTACAACAGTCTTATCAAAATAAAAATGATTACCCTCTTTCTCAGGCATTAGTTAAATGTGTATACATTTAAAACTTATCCTTTGTTCATTATTCTTGTTCTTTCCCATTTGTCTTGGGAAAAATGTCCTTAACACTTGCTTTCACTTTTATCCCTTTATTCTACCCAAGAGCCTCCAAAAGCTCTGAGTTATAATTGGGTAAATAGAAAGTTTTAATGTCAATTTTAGGAGAAGGGGATGACAGAGGGTGAGATGGTTGGATGGCATCACTGACTCGATGGACATAAGTTTGAGTAAACTCTGGGAGTTGGTGATGGACAGGGAGGCCTGGCGTGCTGCAGTCCATGGGGTTGCAAAGAGTCGGACACGACTGAGCAACTGAACTGAACTGAGTGTCAAATTAATGTAGAGGAAGACAAAAGTTGCAGTTTTTGAATAGACTTAGAGAACTAATATTGCTAATCATCTGTTTGCTTTTTCATATAATATTATATGCAAATCTGAAAAAGGACCTTAAAACTCCTGAGGGGACTTCCCTGGTGGGCTGTTGGTTAAGACTCTGCCCTTCCACTGCAGGGGACATGGGTTCAGTCCCTGGTTGGGGAACTAAGATCCCTCATGCCTCAGGGTGCAGCAAAAAAAAATCTTGAAAAGTCCTCAAACTCCCTTTTAGAAAATATCTGTGAAATCTCTAGTTACTTCTCTATCTTCATCTAATTAAGATTGTGCTGCTGCTGCTTATTTAGCTGTAGCATTCAAGTTTAAATTATTATAACCTGAATACTTAGAAGAATTTCTAGTGTATATTATGTTAAGTAATCTTTGAAAATAACATTTAAAATTAAGTTTTTTTATAAATTGGAGATTTACCATAATAAAAATTATGGTACATTATGTTTGTAGTTTTAAACTTGTGAACATTATTAAAGACTTTTTTATAACATATATTATGCTAGGAAGAAAGCCACTTTCCCTATCTTCAGAGATTTTCCAATCTGTTAGACATAGGCGAGAGAAAGAATGTGTGTGTTGTACTACACAACATATTAAATAGCAGCATTCCATTTTGTTTACATCTGGAATTAAAGTTATAGACATGTTAGGCAATGGCAGCCCACTCCAGTATTCTTGCCTGGAAAATCCCATGGACGGAGGAGCCTGGTAGGCTTCAGACCATGGGGTCGTGAAGAGTCCGACACGACTGAGCGACTTCACTTTCACTTTTCCCTTTCATGCATTGGAGAAGGAAATGGCAACCCACTCCAGTGTTCTTGCCTGGAGAATCCCAGGGATGGGGAAGCCTGGTGGGCTGCCGTCCATTGGGTTGCACAGAGTCGGACGCGACTGAATCGACATAGCAGCAGCAGCAACAGGCAAAATTATATTCAAAAATTAAGTAGATTTTTTTTCAGTTAGTGTTTAATGTTTTTCAAGTTATCTCCTAATTCTTCCTTAAAAGTGAATAATTGTTTTTCCTTTTTTTTTCTTTTTTTTGGGGGCAGCTTTTCACTGATGGAATCACAAATAAACTTATTGGCTGTTATGTGGGTAATACAATGGAGGATGTCGTCCTGGTGCGAATTTATGGCAATAAGACTGAGTTGTTAGTCGACCGTGATGAGGAAGTGAAGAGTTTCCGAGTGTTGCAGGCTCATGGCTGCGCACCACAGCTCTACTGTACCTTCAATAATGGACTGTGCTATGAATTTATACAGGGAGAAGCGTTGGATCCAAAGCATGTCTGCAACCCTGCCATTTTCAGGTACATTTCTTTTCCTAAGTAATTTATCCTTTTGAAAAGTTAAGTGCACTAAGGAAATGTTTTTTGAAACTGCCTTTTCTTTCTTTAAGCAACTATTTAGTAAATTTAGAAACTTTCTCTTGTTTGGGTTTTGTTTTGTTTTTGCTAAAGAAAAAGCATTCCTTTTTATCTGAATTCTCATAGTTTACTCTGCAAAAGAAATATAAGTGATAGGTTTTAGATTAGCTTGCTATAGAAGGTCAAGGTTTCTCCTTAATTTTTTAAAATAGTGCTTGAATCAAAGCATTACACATTTCTTATTAAGTTTTGTCACTCAGTTGCTCATAGTTTCAGAGTTATTGCTCACTAAGATCCTTTTAATACTGTTAACACTTCTTTGTTACTCTTTAAACTTCTATTATTTAATTCAATATATTGTGTTTTTATAAGGAAATGCTCTAAAAATTTTCTAAAATTGATAAAATTTTCTTTTCTGCTCTTGAAAACTGTAATAAGTGGGCTTGATTTGAAAACCGCAAGTTCGTTTATAGTTTAGATCTAAACTTCTCAGTTTGGTCCTAAGACTCTTTTAAAACTTTTAAAGTTTACTGAGGACCTAAAGAGCTTTTGTTATTGTGAATTATATTTATCAGTATTTACTATGTTAGACCATTCAGGTATGACCTAAATCAAATCCCTTATGACTATACAGTGGAAGTGAGAAACAGATTTAAGGGACTAGATCTGATAGATAGAGTGCCTGATGAACTATGGATGGAGGTTCGTGACAAGGTACAGGAGACAGGAATCAAGATCATCCCCAAGAAAAACAAATGCAGAAAAGCAAAATGGTTGTCTGAGGAGGCCTTACAAATAGCTGTGACAAGAAGGCAAGCTAAAAGCAAAGGAGAAAATGAAAGATAAAAGCATCTGAATGCAGTGTTCCAAAGAATAGCAAGGAGAGATAAGAAAGCCTTCCTCAGTGATCAATGCAAAGAAATAGAGGAAAACAACAGAATGGGAAAGATTAGAGATCTCTTCAAGAAAATTAGACATACCAAGGGAACATTTCATGCAAAGATGGGCTCAATAAAGGACAGAAATGGTATGGACCTAACAGAAGCAGAAGATATTAAGAAAAGGTGGCAAGAATACACAGAAGAACTGTACAACAAAGATCTTCACGACCCAGATAATCCCAATGGTGTGATCACTCACACTCACATAGAGCCAGACATCCTGGAATGTGAAGTCAAGTGGGCCTTAGGAAGCATCACTATGAACAAAGCTAGTGGAGGTGATGGAATTCCAGTTGAGCTATTTCAAATCCTGAAAGATGATGCTGTGAAAGTGCTGCCCTCAATATGCCAGCAAATTTGGAAAACTCAGCAGTGACCACAGGACTGGAAAAGGTCAGTTTTCATTCCAATCCCAAAGAAAGGCAATGCCAAAGAATGCTCAAACTACTGCACAATTGCACTCATCTCACACACTAGTAAAGTAATGCTCAAAATTCTCCAAGCCAGGCTTCAGCTATATGTGAACCATAAACTTCCAGATGTTCAAGCTGATTTTAGAAAAGGCAGAGGAACCAGAGATCAAATTGCCAACGTTCGTTGGAGTTCCAGAAAAACATCGATTTCTACTTTGTTTATTACGCCAAAGCCTTTGACTGTGTGGATCTGTGGAAAATTCTGAAAGAGATGGAAATACCAGACCACCTGACCTGCCTCTGGAGAAACCTGTATGCAGGTCAGGAAGCAACAGTTAGAACTGGACATGGAACAAAAGACTGGTTCCAAATAGGAAAAGGAGTACGTCAAGGCTGTATATTGTCACCCTGCTTATTTAACTTATATGCAGAATACATCATGAGAAACGCTGGGCTGGAAGAAGCACAAGCTGGAATCAAGATTGCCGGGAGAAATATCAGTAATCTCAGATATGCAGATGACACCACCCTTATGGCAGAAAGTGAAGAAGAAACTAAGAGCCTCTTGATGAAAGGGAAAGAAGAGAGTGAAAAAGTTGATTTAAAGCTCAACATTCAGAAAACCAAGATCATGGCATCTGGTCCCATTACTTCAGGGGAAATAGATGGGGAAACAGTGGTAACAGTGGCTGACTTTATTTTTCTGGGCTCCAAAATCACTGCAGATGGTTACTGCAGCCATGAAATTAAAAGATGCTTACTCCTTGGAAGGAAAGTTATGACCAACCTAGATAGCATATTCAAAAGCAGAGACATTACTTTGCCAACAAAGGTTCGTCTAGTCAAGGCTGTGGTTTTTCCTGTGGTCATGTATGGATGTGAGAGTTGGACTGTGAAGAAGGCTGAGCGCCGAAGAATTGATGCTTTTGAACTGTGGTGTTGGAGAAGACTCTTGAGAGTCCCCTGGACTGCAAGGAGATCCAACCAGTCCATTCTGAAGGAGATCAGTCCTGGGATTTCTTTGGAAGGAATGATGCTAAAGCTGAAACTCCAGTACTTTGGCCACCTCATGCAAAGAGTTGACTCCTTGGAAAAGACTCTGATGGTGGGAGGGATTGGGGGCAGGAGGAGAAGGGGACGACAGAGGATGAGATGGCTGGATGGCATCACTGACTGGATGGACGTGAGTCTGAGTGAACTGCGGGAGTTGGTGATGGACAGGGAGGCCTGGTGTGCTGCAATTCATGGGGTCGCAAAGAGTCGGGCACAACTGAGTGACTGATCTGAGGGGAGGAAAAGTAATTCAAACAGTCAGCTGGTCTACTAGTAAGTAATACAGTCTGTGATAGACAGTAGCCTTGGGGGGAAAATAAGCTAAATAGTATACATAGAGGAGTAGAAAAGGTTTTAAAAAAAGTACAACTAATTTTCTGTGGTATAGTTGGGAAATAAGCAGTGTTTAACTAAGATGATATTTGAATTGGACCTTAAAGGTGATGCAGAACATGGAGGAGTCTGAGGGAGATGACAGGTAAAGATGAATTACATCATGCTAATACTTAACTAGTAATTCAGCCTATGCAAGTTTATCATGAACTTTTTTATTTGAATTTCTCTACAGCAGTCAAGTATTACAGAAACCTTTAATTATTATTATATATTTTTTAAATTCTAAGGTGTTTAGGAATTTTCTTACCTGGTATTTCTCTAAAATTTGCCTCTTGCTGGAAATATTGGCTGAAGTGTAATTAAAACCGCTCAGCAACAGACATACAGGGAGAAGTGCAGTTTAAAATGAGTTATTGCACATTTATCAATAAACATAACTAAAAAATGCCAGCTTCCAGTGCTGAGCATATTATAGTGGAACTGGTAAACTATGGGTTGCAAATAGAATTGGTAATGTTCTCTTTTGGAAATCCGTAGGGCAATATATAGTAAGTTATAAAAGAAAGTCATATGGCTTGGTTGTGTGATAACAACTCATATTTGAATATAACAAAGGTACATTAGCACAAATAAATGTTATGTTATTATTGAATGTTGTCTAAAACATACAAAATGTCTGATGTAGGACTAAGAAAAAATCAGCTTATTTGTTGGGGGCCAGAGTGAGGTACTCCGCCCGTGACAAAGGTCATGAGGAAGGAGGCTCCACATACGCAAAGGCGGGATCGAGCCTCAGGAGTCCCCCTGGAACTCCTCGAGCATCTACCCCCATAACTAGAGCCTGCCTACTTTACTACTTTGTGCTCTCACCTACATTGCCCCGGCTCTTACTAGTTGAACTGTGGCTGCAATCAGGCAGTAATTTGTTTATGTAAAAAACTGAAAGGAGTGTTTAAAAAATCTGTTGGGAAGGTAGGATTTGGGATCTTTTATTTCAATTTCAAAAAATGCCTGTTATAGTTACAGTTTTTAAAAAGCTTCCAAGAAAGGAGCAACTAGTGAGTATTAGTGGGTATTTGAAGAAATTCTCTGCAGCCTTGAGGTTTTCAAACATTTGGCTTTATTGAATATGGAATTTAAAGTAGCATTTGCCTTGATGTTAGTGCAGTAAAACCTTATCTTATTGAGACTACATAGAAGAAGGACCATCTGTGATAGTGAAAATAAGAAATCTTATTTTTACTACCTAATTGTTTTTCCTGTTGTATATAAAATTAGCTAATAGAAAATAATTGAATTGTTCTAATCAAGTCTTTTTAAGAACTGTATTCTTTTTTATGACCATTTATATTATTTAACATTTTTATTTTTAATTGTAATAAAATACATGTAACATAATTTGCCATCTTAATTTTAAGTATGCAGTTGCATAGTGTTAAGTACATTCACATTGTTTTGCAAACACTCTCCACAATTCTTTCCTCTTGCAAAACTAAAATTGTATATACAAAAGCAACAACTTCCCATTCTCCCCTCCCGCCCCCTTGGCAGCCATACTACTTTTTGTCTGTATGAATTTGACTGCTCTGGATACCTTATATTAGTGTTACTTCTGTTTTTTTGTGACTGGCTTATTTCACTTAGCTTAATGTCTTGATCCATGTTGTAGCATGTATCAGAGTTTCCTTCCATTTTTTAAAGGCTGAATAATATTCCATTGTACGTGTAGACTATGTTTTGTTTACTCACTAATTCATGGATGAACATTTGGGTATTACTACTTTTTTTGCTGTTATGTATAATGTTCTTACGAACGTGGGTGAGCAAATGCTTTTTTAGACCCTGTTTTCAGTTCTTTAGGGTATATTATCAGAAGTAGAATTGCTCGATCATACAGTCATTCTATTTTTAATTTTTTTTGAAACTGCCATACTGTTTTCCATAGCACCTATACCAGTTTACATTCTCACCAGCAGTGCACAGGGTCCAGTTTTTCCAAGTCCTTGCTGACATTATTATTATTATTTTTTGATAGTAGCCATCCTGATTACAAGGAGATGGTATCTCATTGTGATTTTGATCTCTTTTTCCCTAATAGTTAGTCACATTTAGCATCTTTTCTTATGCCTGTTGGCCATTTGTGTATCTTCTTGGGGGAAATGTCAATTCAGGTCCTCTTCCAGTTTTCTAATTGGATTATTTTTTGTTGTCAAGATGTAAGAGTACTTATATATTGAATATTAACTCCATGTCATATATATAACTTACAAATACTTTATTTAATTCTATGGGTTGCCTTTTCACTCTGTTGATTTTGCCCTTTAATGCACAGTTTTAAATTTTGATGTACATGGATTGTTTTGTTGATCACTAACAACCTCTGCAGTTGTTGGAAGAGATCATCAAGGAGATGTGACCATCAGTTGACCGGGGCTGTACTCACACAGTAGGAGGTTCCTCACACCCCCACCCTTGGAATGTGTTCTCTGCTCACTGTCCCCCCAGTGGAAGCTATGTTCGAGGATAGAGCCTTGAGAGAATGGGGTGGTGTTGAGACTATCTGGATGGCATACATTACCGAACCCCGTTAAGACTTCTATATAAACTTCTAAGATTCTGGCAGGCAGGTAGATCTATTTCTCCTGCAGCTACCCAAGACAAGCCTTATATGTAAGTTCTCTTGCTTATTTAACCTGCCACCTACCTACCCATCTGGGGAAAAAAGAAAAAATCGATATATGTAGTCAGTTTGTTTGCTTTTACTTTTGTCATCTGTGCTATTGGTGTCATATCCAGGAAGTTTTTAGCAAGTCCAGTGTCATGAAGATTTTCCCCTGTATTTTCTTCTAAAAGTTTTATAGTTTTAGTTCTTACATTTAGATTTTTGACAGGTTAATTTTTATGATGATTTAAGGAAAGGATTAAGGAATTTCTGTCTTTTACATGTGGATATTCTGTTTTTCTAGCACCATCTGTTGAGAAAACTGTCCTTTGCCATTGAATAGTCTTGGCATCCTTATTGAAAATCATTTGCTCATAAACTGGGGGGTTTATTTTGGGGCTCTATTCCATTGGTCTTTGTGTGTGGTGATATGCCAGTACCGCTCTGTTTTGATAACTATAGCTTTGTAATAAGTTTTGAAATCAGGAAATGTGAGACCTCTAACTTTATTCTTTTTTTCTTTAACTTGTTTTTATCTGTCTGGGTTTCCTTAAAATTACATTTGAATTTTAGGGTTTTTTTTTTTTCTGTTTAATGTAAAAAATGCTATTAGGATTTTGGTAGTGATAGTATTGAATTTATAGATCATTTTGGCTAGTATTGACATTTTAGCAATTTTAAGTCTTCCAGTCCACAAACAGGGGATATATTTCCATTTAATTCTGTATTTAATTTTTTTCAGCAACGTTTTGTATAGAAATTTTTTTACCTTCGATAAATTTATTTTTAAGCATTTTATTCTTTTTGATGCTATTGTAAATGTAGTTGTTTTACTTAATCTCCTTTTTGAGGAGAATTTTGTTCATTGATAATGTAGAATTGCAACATATTTTATGTGTTGATTTTGTGTTCTGCAACTGTGTTGAATTCAGTTACAAGTGAAAAACCAAAAATTTTCCTAACAAAGCCATCCTTCACAAATTACATGTTGTTTTTTTTCAAGACCAATTTATCGAAAATTTCAGATGAGTATGGAACTTGTAAGTAGACTTATTTAATTTTTAAAATCTCTTAGCAAAGCCTGGTTTTTAAGTATGTAGTTGCTGTGCTTGCAGTTTAACTATATTTGTTATTTCCATGAGGATATTTGTATAATAGATTTTCTTCCTTTCCTTGTTAATTTTGCTGCAGAGAAGATAGACCAGTAGTTCTAAGCCCTGTAGAAATTAGCTTGAATTCTAAATTTTGAGGGAAAAAAAAGACTTATTATACAAGTTATGTCTTGTCAAAGAACAGGCAGTGTTTCAAATGGATGGTCACTTTGTCTTTCTGTAACTCTGCATTAATTTTGGCACAGCTGGTATTATATGAGATTAAAAAAAAATCCAGGATAGATTTTAATCCACCTGAGAATAACTCCAATAGTGGTAGAATCCTGTGGTAAGTTTCTAAATGTACCCTGAATCTGTTACCAAGATGATGATTCTTATTCATCAAGTATCTATCGTACCTCCTCTTAGTGCTGAATGCTAAGAGAGAAGAATAAGGCATGGTGTTTGCCTCTTGTAGGATAACCTAGTGATAGTATTGATCAGTAGCATTAATAAAGCAATCTCAACTATACTATTATTATTTGCTGCTATTTTTAAAAAATTACATAGGAAAATGCTATAAAACATTTAAATAATATTCTGAATATATTTTTACCTGTTATATAAGCATGATGTTATCATTTAATATTAACATTGTCCCTTATGTTATCAAATACTATTTTGACAATGCACCTTTAGAAAGGACAAATACATCTATAATTTACTTTAGAAGATACTAATCATTAGCTCTTAGGTTTTGATATAGCTTTGTTTGAAAATACTAATTTTGCTCTTGTTGGTTGGTAATTAATAGTTTGTTTTCCATTTGAGTAGATATGTATCTCATTATGTAACAGTATTTTTAAAATTTCATATAAAATAATTTTTATAATTTCACTTGTAATTTCAGAAATTTACTCAAAGATGAAAATAGTTGCTGATTTTTGATAAAAATCAGTATCATTTGGAAAACTTTGCCTCTTTTAGTCCATAGATCATGTATATTTAATATTTCTATTATGACTAGTAGGAAATTGTTATGAGATGGGAAGTTAGTTTACAGGAGCCTTGTATATGAATATGAATGTGAAATTCCTATTGTCATTATTGAACTTAAATCTCTAAACTGAGTGGACGTTTATGTAAATTTTTTTCGTTTATTCACAGACATCCCCTCTTAGATTTGAAGGAGAGATTTTAAGATTACACGAGTAATTTGGCTTTCCTTCTAAGAACCCAGAGACTCAGAGAAATGCATTGATTTGCTAATTCCATGCAGTGTTAGTGCAGTATACTGTAGTGGAAAGACCTTGGCCTTTGCATCACATAATCAGTTCAAATCCTGGACCAGCTCCAGTTAGCCGTCTTTCTGCCCCAAAAGTCAAGATTCTCACAATTAGTAGGTGCTTTTTCTCATAGCAGCTGTTCAACAGATTCTGTTAACATGTAAGAGCCCTTTGGAGTTATGACCATTCTATTTACCGTAGAATTGTCATTTCAGTCACTCGTAGCTGAATAACTTGTATTTGGAGAACTTCTGAAACTACATTTTGTGGTTTTCAAATCAGAGTCTCATATAAACTCTGGGGTAAAACAATGAAAAATGACATTATTATTTATTTTTAAAACAGCAAATAAAAATTTGTTGGTATTAAGTATCTATTCTAATATGTGACCCTTCTCTGGAATCATTGGTCTCATTTGTTGGGTAAACAGTTTTAGGTCATAATGTTGTGTTGATGTAGATTTCTCCTTGAGTTATGTAACATGGATTACTTTTCTTCAGACCTCTTGTCCCAACTCCCTCTCTTGAAGTTTAAAACCAGTTTACGTATACGTGTATGCACGTGGATATAAATATATATGTGTGTTTATTTGCACTTTGTTTTAACTATCACTTGGTTTTTTAATGAAGTTTCTTAGTGCTTAAAGTGCTATATGTTTATTTATAGCACTTTTATGGGCCTAGCTTTTTAATGCAAATACTGTATGAGAGATTGATAATAAAAATAGATTTTTTATTCTGTATTCTTATAGAATATGTGGTCTTAAGATCATTCAGGCAATAATTATTGATAAAAAATGATTATTTGGTAATTTGAGAGGTATGAACCAAAACACACATACCTAAAAAGATCACGGATTTTAATATTTTGGTAATGCATTAGGATTCTTTTTTTTTTTTCATCAAAATACGATTTATTCTTCTCATGGTTGCATACTTAGTTTTATTCTCAAATCAGCAAAGTTTTCCATCTTAGACAAGAATGCAGTGCCTTAAAGGCAAAAGATATTCTCAGATAAGATACCTTTTGCCTCTCCTTTTAAATAACTTCAGCATCCGTAGATAGAATTGTAACTTAATCATCAAGATAAAGGCCAAAATCAAGTATTACTCAGTTACAGTGAAACCTCATCATACTTATTTTTCAGAATAGAAAACAGTAGAAGGAGAAAAATATTGAATGTCTCACAAGAAGAAAAATATTGAATGTGTCAGACATGACACTTGCAACGTCTTTAGGCCGAGGAACTGGCTGGATGTGATCTACATGTAATCTTTAAGCTTCAGATTAACAATATTAGGAAGTTTCTCTTTAAAAATTTAGGTAGGTTAAAGAACAGCATTACAAATACTTTTTTACTCATTTTTAATTCGATAGTAAAATCCAGTAGTGCTCTGAAGACAAGAGAAACTGACCAATTTCTGTATCTGGGTACAGGAGAGAATCAATAGGGAAACAGTGAATTCAGTTACAGCATTGTGCATCAAAGACAGATCTGTGAGGGCTGTGTCCCATAGACTTCATTTTGTTGCTTCAAGTGCTGTCAGACCAGTTACAATTTTCTGCTTCTTACAAGCATTGAGCATTACCCCCACTGTGAAATATTTTTCAGATCATCGAATATCAAAATAGATGTGATCAGCTGAATTATAATCATCTAAATGGAAAGATGAAGAATATAAGTCAATTGCTTGGTTCTTTAAAGCTATGTTCTTTCAAACAAAGCATTGAATATTTCTTGTAGTAAAACTGGAACTCACTTGCAGTAATGTCTAAACACTTCTGAGCTGCATCAGGACTCTTATTGAGGATAATAATATGAAAATTCAGACTGGCTCAAAGAAGAAGGAATTTGTTGGTGTCTATATCTGAGAATACTAAGTTCAAGCATGGGTGGATCCAGGGGCTCTAATAGTGTCTGTCATGAGGAGTGTTGCTATCTATTTTACTGTATGCTAGCTTTTTTTTTCTGGCAAACTTTTCTGAAGAGTGACAGTTACAATTACTTGCCGTTGCAGACTTATCTAATCAATTTGCACAGTGTGCGTGTGTGTGTGTGTGTGTGTGTGAGGGTGTGTTCCTCTTTTTCTGATGGCTTCACCCAAAGTCAGTAGCTTCCGTAGAAGTCTTGGGATCAAATCCTTTTAGCCTGGGCTTGGGTAATATACCCTGAACAAATCACTCTGGCATGCAGAATGGAGTGCTCTGGGCAAGTCTGTGTCATCTCTTCACTCCTGAAGTTAGTGGTGCAGCTGGGATAGGGGGTTAGGATGGAGATCAGCTCTGAAGGAACCACATGAACTAAAAGTGAGAGGGATGGAAGTTTTTCCAAAGGAAAATCAGGAATCTTATTAAAAACTAAGTAGATAAGAATATTCATTGTAGTATAAAAACATAATAAAACTGTGTTATTTTATCACAGATTGGTGAGCTATAACTACAGTACTAGATTCCGTGTGTGTTTAAAGTGATTTTTGCGTATTCACGGCATCTGAGAAGCTTCTAAAATACCTTGATGCCGTGGCTGCACCCCAAACCATTTAATTTCTGGGGTAATACCCAGGCTTTTTTTTTTTTTTCTTTTTTTTTTAAGTTTCCAAAGATCCATTTTAGTACATAGGCCAGCTAATGTTTGTTAACATAAGATATAGAAATTAAGTCGTAGAACCTGTTAATCTGCCCACTTACCTCTTTACCTTAGTCTCTTTTGCCCTTTAACCTCAGTGACTTCAAAAGCAGAATTGGAACATTAAGTCAGTACTTCTCAAATTACACAGTGAATTGGAATCACCTGGAAATCTTGTTTAAAATGCAAGTGCTAGGGTGTACCCCTAGAGTTTGTGATTCAGTAGATGCAGGGTAGAACTTCAGAAATTCCTTGGTGGTGCTGTATTGTAAGTCCTAGGACTTTACTTTGAGGGATGTTACATTAGATTGTAATGTTGAAGATTTGCCAGTTTTAAGTTCTTTTTTTGTAGATTATTGTTGTCACTTTTCTATCTACTGTTCTATGGACTGAATGTTAATTTAGTTCTTATTTCTATGTAGTATGCTTATTCCTCCATTAGCATTTGCTGTACTAGGTTCTACAGATAAAAAGATAGTGTGGACATAAATACACACAGCTTCAAATTATTTTGTCATTATATCAAGATTGATTGACATCATAAAATCCTAACATTTGTTCAGAGAATTTGTCAACACCCCCCCTTCAGAAATTAACTCATAAAACCTTTTTATCTGCCCATTTACCTTTTAGTCCTCTTTGCCCTTTAACTTCAGTGACTTCAAAGGCTCAAAATTAAAATGACTCATTATAATTTAAATGTATTGGTAATTAATGTCTAATATGTGCCTTGAAATCATTTATAGTTGTGTATTCTTCTGGTTGCTGACATTGTATAATCAAAATAGGCTGCCACTCAATCCCTTTGGACTATAATTGCTTTATTAATTTTAGGTATTTCTTCCTACTTATGTATTAAATGTTTACCTTTTCTAATGAGAGTTGACTTGCCATATTATTTTGAATCTTATGTAAGGTAAAAAGAAATCATGTTACATGATAAAAGCATCCTAATTATTTTAGTTTACCTTTGAGTAAATATGAACTGTATGGTGCATAACACTTTCCTTTTTATGCTGTTTTGTTTTTAAACAGGCTAATAGCTCGTCAGCTTGCTAAAATCCATGCTATTCATGCACACAATGGCTGGATTCCCAAATCTAACCTGTGGCTAAAGATGGGAAAATATTTCTCTCTCATTCCCACAGGATTTGCAGATGAAGACATTAATAAAAGGTAGAATTACTTTTTTCATTTGAAATTATGTTTTACATTGTTTTGCTACATATATAGGGTTTCGAAGATAACTGTAAGGTGTGTAAAATCTGATTTTGTTTATCTCTTTGTATTTAAGTAAAATAAACATTAATTCATTTGACTCTGAGAAGGCACTACAGAAATCTGCTTTCTTCCCTAGTCAGCTCAAAAAAAAAAAAAAAAAAAAAAAAAAATCAGTGCCTATAAAAGTGGGGAAGTGGGGAGCCAAGAAACAAATATAGAACATTTATTTGGCAGTAAACATAATATAAAGGTTACTGTTATTGGGTATATTTTTTATAGTGTGAATTGACCATAGAGACCTTTTTAAAGCAATTCTTTCTGTTCCAAGGAAGGCTGCTTTGAATGGGCCTAGAGATCTACACTGGGGCAGTGTAGTCATATTGAAGTGTGAAAAGGTTTGGGTTGTGTTAGTTTATTGTGACTTTTAAAGTCTCATATAATGAGATTGAAAATTCTTTTACTGGAGTCTCAGATTTTGTAGGACTTCAGGTTCAGAGTAACTAAGATATTTCATTTCCTATAAAGATAAATGTGTAAATCAGAATTTAGAATCTAAATTATATAAACAAGTTTTTTCCTTCCAGTTTTATTGAGATATAATTGACACACAGCACTGAATAAGTTTTAAGATATACAGCATAATGATTTGACTTATATATGTTATGAAATTATTACTGCAATAAGTTTAGTGAACATCTGTCATAATAAAGACATAGAAAAAAAATTTTTTTCCTTGTGGTGAGAACTCTTAGGTTTTACTCTCTTAACAACTTCCGTGTATAACGTACAGCAATGTTAAGCGGGCCAGGCTGGCTCTCTGGTGGGCAGAACTGGGTCTGGGGTCGGTGGTTGTGGGGCTACAGATCCTCAGTCTAGTGTGGGCCTCTGGTGGACAGGGCGCAGATCCTGGAACTTCCTGGGCCTAGAGCTGGTCTGCTGTGGGGTGGAGTCAGGTCCCAGGGTCTCTGGCTACAGGACCCTGAGGTTCCTCAGAGTAGGTGTCAGGACCTCCAGTGGGCAGGGCTGGTTCAAGCACAGCTGGCTTTGGGGTCCAGGGTGTCCTGGAAGCTGGTATCAGCTTGCTGGTGGGTGGGGCAAGATCCCTGGATGGCTGCGGTAGGGGCCCAAGGTGTCCTAAAACTTTAGCAGCTAGAGTGGGGCTGGGTCCTGGTGCCAGTGAGCTAGAGGGAGGATTCCATAGTGGGGCTTGCCAGGACCAGTGTCTTCTTGGTAGAATGAGCTCCCAGAATGGCTGCTGCTAGTGCCTGTGAGCCCAGGGAGAGCTTCATTTGCTTCTTGCCTCTCCAGGAGGCTCTTGAAGATCAGCAGGTGGGTGTGACCCAGGCTCCTTTCAGATTACTGCTTCTGCCTTGGATCCCAGAGTATGTGGGATATTGTATGTGCCCTTTAAGAGTGGAATCTCTGTTTCCCACAGCCCTCTGGTTCTCCTGAAAGTGTGCCCTTAAAAAGCCAAATGTTCTAGGAGCCAGCCTTCCCAGTGTAGGATTCCTGGGCTAGGGAGCCAGGTATGGAGCTTGTCTTCTCTCCATGTGGAGAACCTCTGCAATTGTAATTATTATCCTCCCATTTGTGGGTTGCCCACCCAGGGTTGTGGGTCTTCACTGTGCTGCATCTCTGCCCCTTCTACTTGTCTTACTGTGGCTTCTCCATTCTACCTTTGAAAAATCTTTTGTGCTAGTCTTCTGGTCTTTGTCCTCATTAGTAGCTCTGTCGGTAGTTGTAATTTTGATGTGCCCGCTGGAGCAGGTGAGCTCAGTCTTCCTACTTAACCATCTTGAATGCTCCTAACAAAGAGAGCGCAGTCCTGCTGGGACCCTCTGAAACAGTCTGTGACACATGCCTCAGAAACTACACCGAGCATGTTTTTCCATAATGTTATTAATACTAGTACAGAAATTGCAAATCTTGCTTTGTCTTTATATCTAGAATGTACATGAAGACTTCCGCTTTTGTATTCAGGAAGTCTTTAAGAATGACAGAGGTAAGCAGGACCTGTGGATTTTTTTTTCTTGTTTTATTTTTTATAATTCATTAGGAAAAAATTAAAGTTGATTATTTCGAAAGATTAGTTTGACTCACTGTGTGTGTGCTTTGTTTGCGCACAGTTTGTCAGACTCTGAAAGGACAGGGATATGATACCCTGTAAACTGGGGTAGACAGACCTCTGAAAGTGTGTCCATGGTGCTGGATACTCAGACAGTGATCACATAAAAACAAAAAGAATCCACCTTCGAAATAACAATTTTATTGAAAGGTTTCAGGAAAAAAATCACTTTAAAATAATGAAGCTGGCAGTGGTTCAGTGTTGAGAGGCAGTATGATATTGTATGGATTAAGAGTACAAGGCTCTGGAGCCAGACTACCTGGGATCAAATCTCAGTTCTGCTGTGTAACCCTGGACAAAGTACCTGTTTCCTTTTCTGTAAAATGGAAATAACAAGGGTAAGATGTTTACGTTTTAGGGATTTTGTGAGGATTGAGTCAGTATATACACATATCTTAGAACAGTGCTTGTACATTTAAGTGCTAAATAAATGTTAGCTGCTATTTTAAAAATTATTATTCAGAGGTTACTTTAAATTCTTGAGGTTAGTGATAAATCTGGAGATGCCCTATGGTAGATAACAAAAGATCCTTGCCCCAGTAGAAAATACACAACTTAAGTATTAAAAATAGTTAATATTAAAAATATTTTTCATATTTCCTTTCATTCCTTTTTGTCTGTACATGATTGTGATTATGTTAATAATCCTTTGAGTCCTATTTTTCCATTCAACTCGGTACTTTTAAAATAAATTCTTGAATAATTACACCATTTTAAAAAGCGCATATACTGATCTCTGTTGGAAGCTATGTGTAGAAGAGAATGCAGCAGTTGGGAGAACAGTGAATAGGCAGATTCATTAAAGTAAACTGTGATACAGACTGTTTATTGTATTGTAAAATGAAAGGGGTAATCTGAGAGACTGTATAGAGAAAGAATGAAGAGAACTTGTCTTGAAGTTTTAGGGAAGAAGAGGAGGAACAGCAATTTTGTAAGCCTGATGGTGCTATTGAGGAATTAATAGCAGCACACTATTTTTGTTCCATTGTATTTTTATTATTACAAATATGGCACAATAAATAGTACAGAAAAGAGTACAGAATAAAAAGCCATAATCGCCAATCCTTCTTGTCAAACTAACTCTCATCCTTCCAGTCTAACTACTGAGGCAATTCTCTGTAAAGATGAATATTCTATGATATCGTTATCATATGATAGTTTCATAATGTTTATATGATTGATGATTATCATATAATAATGAGTTGATTTGTCAGCAATAGATAATATCTGCATGCATGTGTGCAAAGTCACTTCAGTCATGTCTCTCTCTGCGACCCCGTAGACTGTAGCCTTCTCTATCCATGGGATTCTCCAGGCAAGAATACTGGAGTGGGTTGCCATTTCTTCCTCCAGGAGATCTTCCCAAGTCTCCTGCAGCTCTTGCACTGCAGGTGGATTCTTTACTGCTGAGCCACCTGGAAGCCCAAATATATCTGTTGACTTTCAAATGTGACTTTAACTAATTTATTCTACATTCACCCTTCCAAGCTTGAGATAGATGTTTTAGTTCTTTAATAGGCTGTCTTTGTGACTTTAAATACTTAAACTTCTTTTTATTAAACCATGTGTCTTGGTTTCTCCCATCTGTAAAATGGAGATAAATATAAAACATTGAGAAGAATAGTGTTAGTAAATGTCAGCTGTTAGACATGTATATTCTTCCCTCGCCCTGTTTTGTACTGATACACTTTTTACTTTTATGCTGTGCATTTAAGGTGTCTTGTTCAGTTGCTTTTTATTCATACTAAAGTTGTTTATCATGGATTTTCTTTATTCTAATCTTAGAATAATTGGCCTGTTTTAATTCAGAAGTCTACATTTAAATGGAAAGAACTTATTAAAAATAGATTTTTTGTTACTTATTGAAATACCGAATTACTATGTTGTACACCAGGAAGTAACAATATTGTAGGTCATTTATATTTCAAAAACAAACAAACTAACTCAGACAAAAAGAGATCAGATCTGTGATTACCAAAGGTGGGATGTGGGGAAGGGGGAATTGGATGAAAGTAGGCAAAAATTTCAAACTTCCAGATATGAAATAAATAAGCACTGCTGCTGCTAAGTCGCTTCAGTTGTGTCCGACTCTGTGTGACCCCATAGACGGCAGCCCACCAGGCTCCCCTGTCCCTGGGATTCTCCAGGCAAGAACACTGGAGTGGGTTGCCATTTCCTTCTCCAGTGCGTGAAAGTGGAAAGTGAAAGTGAAGTCGCTCAGTCGTGTCCGACTCTAGCGACCGCATGGACTGCGGCCCACCAGGCTTCTCCATCCATGGGATTTTCCAGGCAAGAGTACTAGAGTGGGGTGCCATTGCCTTCTCTGAAATAAGCACTAGGGATGTAATATACAACATGGTAAAGTAACATTGCTGTGTTATATATGAAAGTTGTTATATTGTTATAACAACTTTTGTTATATTGTTACATTGTTATATATGAAAGTTGTTAAGAACATGAGTTCCTTAAGAGAAAAATATTTCTTTTTATTTTATATCTGTATGAGATGATGGATACTTAACTAACCTTATTGTAGTAATCATTTCATTATGTATGTAAGTCAAATTTAATTTTGTACACCTTGTATAATGCTGTGTGTGTCAGTTATATCTTAAAACTGAAAGGAAAAAATTCAAGTTATATATGACCAAAAAGAAAAAAAAAGGTTTTATTCCTTAGGGAAACTTAAAAAAACATGTTGTCATTAATATAAACAAGATGTAACTTTTTTTTTTTTTTTTAACTGAAAGGTTCTTAAGTGATATCCCAAGCTCTCAGATTCTTCAGGAAGAAATGACTTGGATGAAGAAGATTCTTTCCAACCTGGGCTCACCTGTTGTGCTTTGCCATAATGACCTGTTGTGTAAGAATATAATCTACAATGAGAAACAAGGTAGGTATCTGACTTTAGCAGTAAGTAAAGTTTTTTTTTCTTTGTGTTTATAACAGTCCTTTGATCTTTGTATCAATCAATATAATTCAAATGTAAGGGTTAAAAACATGTATGAAGACTGAAGTGTTTTCTTTTGGTTACAAAGTCATGGTAACTGTGCTATATTAGGAATATTCTGCATAGTTGTATAAAATATGTTTCTTAGAATTGGTTTATTAGAAATAGTTTTTGGTTTCTGTTAGAGTTTTAAGTGAAAAATGATGACATGACTGTTTATAAATTTAATTGTAAATATTTGATAATTCGTGGTTTGAAAATGCACCTGCTTGTAATGAGGGTTATTGAAAAACCAACTTGACATTGCACTGTTTTATAAATATAGAAATATTCTGAGTGTTGGGGGGGGACAGAGTATTAAACACAAATGTATCCAGGTTTCCTATTACCTGTTTATTTTACTGACTTGTTAGATATTTTGATGCTAAGGAAATAAGCCACAGATGGAGGAAATTTTATTTTGTAGTTGCTGAAATTTTATCTACTGAAGTAATAATCAAGACACTTTAGTAAATTGTCTTAACATTTTTTGAGGAGGACAGAGATACTTTTTGGTGAAATGTTTTTGGGGATTGTTTTTATCTTGTTGTATTCAAATTCTCTAATGTTTTCATATTTAAGAAACACATGATTGTATAATATTATTGGATAAAGTGGTTTGAGGTTTGGTTGCTAAAATGGTAGATGCCCTTCAAGACACAATTTTGTGTTAAAAGACACAATTTTGGTTGAAAGATTAGTGTTAATTCAAAAAGTCTGTCTGAAACTTTGAAGCTATTGCATTTTGTAGGAAACTAGTTTTGAAGATAAATATTACAGTTGGAAGATTATTTTGAATTACAAGTGTGCTTTTTGAAGATACTGAAGCCAAAGAATTCTGATTAAGTGGTCATATTATGTCAAATTATTATTTATGACCATTCTTATCAAATTATAAGTTGAGACTGTTCTAATGCAAAAGCTTGTAATATTTATAACTGACTTCAACTTGAAAAACAAAGAACACTGTCAAGAATGGTAGACTGAAGCACATATTTTCAAAAACATGCTTAAGTCCCTTTTATATTTGATATTTTAATCTAGATTAGAGAGTCTAAAAAAGTTTTGAGCTAACATCTCTATTTTGAATGTCTTGAAGTCTGTGGAATAATTTTTTTAAAAACTTCCAGTGTATCCTACAACATTAAGTACTTGACAGTGTCCTTTAATTTATTGTTATCCATTTATTACCTATAGTTGTTACAGTATATATGTACTACATTGTATAATAGTAACCAAATCTCAATGCCATTTGTGAAACAAGAATATTAGTTATTCATTAAAGTGATGTATTATCTTTTAAGTTCAGTGCAAGACCTAATAACACATTATATTATATAATGGAATTTCAAGTAAGGGCCTTCATCTTACATTTGAAGTGGACACTCAGCTTTATTTTTAACTGCAAGTTAATTAAGAGAATCTGTTATTTCCTTTGGAATATAATTTTAACTTTTTACATTTTTATTTTATAAGTTTCTTTTGCATATTCATTTCACCAAACAAACGTAATTTATATCTAAAATAAAAGGGACCAAAAAAATCAGATTACTATGTTTTAGGTATAAAACATGAATTTTTGCTTTTTTATTTAACTAGTTGGCTATCTGAACTGCTGATTAGTGATATGAAAAGTTCTCCTATTTTCAAATAAAATATTTATGCTTCATCCTGGCTTTAAAAGTTCAAACTTCTTGTCATTCTTTGTTTTACCAGGAGTTACCTAAATCATACTTTTGTGTCTAATTTTTCTTCCTGACATTGAAGAATAAAACTCACAGTTTAACAAGTGTAAATATGTTGATACAGTTTTAGAGTTTGCCCTTCAGTCATAGGAGTCTATTATGTACTATTTGTTTCTTCTTGTCTTTGTGGTTATGTTTGTGTGTTAGTTATGAAAATATTATGTTATATTTTCTTACAATGTTTTTTTTTTTTCTTCTTACCAATGGTTTTATACTATTCATTAGGAAGGCTACTTCTGCGGCAGCCATTAAAAAAATCAATTTCTATGTGATTAGTTGATACATAAGCATTAAGAAAACATGTTTGGAATGTTGTTCAGGTAAAATCTGAAACTCATGAAAATGTGGCAAGAAGCTTGTTTTTATTTTTTATTATCTTATCCTGCTATTATCTTACTTGTTTTGAATTAGGAGCTAATGGTTTTGAAGTAATGTGGTTATGACATATTGTCTTTAGTTATAAGGAGAAGTAACTTGCCTCATACTTTTAAAAAAGGTAAATTATATAAATTTAGTGAATTTAATAAGCAAAGAATATATGTATTTGAGCTGTAGCATAGCATTAGTACTTACAATGGTACTCTCAGGAGGTTCATTGAAATTAGAAACATACACTGCAGAGTTCTTTAACTTACTGCTTTGTAGCATCTGAAATCCCAAGTTTTAAGTCTTTCAGAATTAAAATGGTTTCTACATAGAATAAATGATTAAATTACATATTATGTTCACAAATGTGTTTGATTTGTTATCACTTGTTAAGTCGTTCATGTGATTTGAGCTCAGGGCTTCACCATTTTGTACCCACCTATTGATATATATAAAGTAATAAGATATAGTGTATTTCAGACCCTTAATTTCTTGAAAGTACAAATTTTAAACTTCATGAATGTATATTGGATCATCTTGGTCTCTGCATGTACTTTTCAGCTATAATAACTTAGATTTGTATATAGTATAACTAGATTAAAAATCTCTTAAGTAACTCTTATCAGGAGATATATTACTCTTAAAAGAGTAATCAGACTCTTAAGTAACTTTAAAGAGAAGTCAAAAGGAATATAGATTTTGGAACCAAACACTCTTGTGCGCAGATCCCTGCTCAATCACATATGGAAGTAGGTGGTATTAAAGAAGTTGTTTTTATCTCTTCATTAAGTGTTTATATTTAATCCTTTACTGTCTGCACCAGAATCACTTAGGGTACTTGGGGAAAATGTAGGTATCTGGGCTCCATCCAAGACCATCTGAACAAAAATTTTTATGGATGGGCTTAAGACTCTAGGAAGTGCTGCTTATACTGTTGATAGTCTAGAACTTTGATTTGCTCTGTTTGAGACTAGAGTTAATAGCTACTCCAGATGGTTCCTGACAAGATTTTAGATGAGGCATATAACACATATTGCACCAGGCTAGGTACTTAACAGCTCTCAGTTGCAGCTATTATACTGTGATAAGAGTTGGCAAACTGTAAGGAGCTTTCTGTAAGGAGCTATGTAGTACATACTTTAGACTTTTCATCCCATATTAAAGTCTCTGTTTCCACTATTAAGCTCTGTGTTGTGGCACAAACACAGCCATATATTGTTAGGCACTGGGTTGAATTTGGCTCGAGAACACATTGTTTGCCAACCCCTGTATTATGTTCATAGGAGATGTATTATACAAAGTGTATCTGATTCTGAAAAAGTAAAAATGGTAACTGTAAGCCAGAAGGATTTATGGCTTAGTAGTATGAGATGACAAATCAGATTGTCTTTAAATGCAATTTACAGATTTTATCTTAACTATAATTTGAGTGATTAATTTAAAGTTAAAAATGTATATATGTATGTGTGCTGTACTTATTCATACGCACACAAACACAGACAAACTATGAGCACTCTGCAGTTTGTAGGCATTTTCACCTGTGAATGTTACAGGAACTGGTAGGCATCACAGAAGAAATCCTGCCTCTACTTGTTTTCATCATGTCAGTTGACAGGACTCAGGAATATGGGAGAAGAGTAAGCTTCCTTTCTGAAGTCGATGGTAGTTGTCAAGATTTTTGAAATGTTAGTCAGTGCCAGGAATTAGGTGGTTGGTAAGACAGCGTCCCATTCCTTGGCTTCAGTGAAATGACATCTTAAAAAGGTAAGAAAAGTATACTTGATGATATGATGATGGAATTTGCTATTTAATGATAAAACCAAAAGCAGTGACTCTTGCTCCAGAACTGTATGATAAGACTTATCAGTCTTCTTTTAAGTTAATCAGCAATTAATTAAAAAGAATTTATACTGAGTGGAACAAATTTCAATATTGCTTATTAACTGACTTCAAATCTCGTATTTTAATTTCAACTAATCCTTTAGCTGCTGACAGTTAGAAGTAATCGCTAAAGCTTTTGAGTTTGTCGTCTCATGTCTTGATCCTCTGTCAGAATGTTTACTGGTGGCTGTTTTGTTTCTTCTTTTCCCCAATTCATAAAGTGAATTTTGCTCAGTCGTGTCTGACTCTTTGGGACATGAAATTCTTTGCCATGAAATTCTTCAGGCAAGAATACTGGAGTGGGTAGCCTTTCCTTTATCCAGGGGATCTTCCCAACCCAGGGATCAAACACAGGTCTCCTGCATTGCAGGTGGATTCTTTACTAGCTGAACCACCAGGGAAGCCCCCCCGTTGATAAAAACTTCATAAAAAGCTTAAGACCTAATATGTAACTTTAAATGGCTGCCACTGATTATTTTTTTCTGTCAGCAAATGCAGGAAGCTAATGTATAACTAAGGAAACAAAGCTTTTTTGGGCAATTACAGAGTAAGCTAGGTTTTTCTTCAGAGTTTTAAACAATATAATTAGAAAATGGGTGAGTCACCATTCGTAGTCTTTTGATTGACTCTAAATCTTACTCACTTTATTATTATTCATGAAAGAGCACCGTTGTTACTTTATTGATTTTTAACAAGAGTTTTTTTTGGTTAGTTTTATTTTTAAATTAAAATTTGTTATCGTATTTGTTAGAGTATATTTTCCAGGGTAGAATTATTATGAAGGATAGTCTTAACTTTGTTTTACCTTGTAGTCTAAATCACTATTTAGCATAAAATAAAATATCCCTAAATCACATAATAAAACACTTAAATGGACTGTAAAAACTTGAACTCTTAAGGAAGAGCTACCTAAAATAGTTACTAGTTTAGAATTTTTTCTTTACTCATACATTCACTTCCACTGTATGTTCAACCATATACTTGAATAAGAATGTCAGAAATGCCATACTTTGTTCCTTAGTGTTTCATACTTATCTCCCCTGCTCCCATTTAAACATGTGTTACCACTGTGTCTGAGCATTCTCTGCAAAACTTCCATTTATTACTATTTCACTAGCATTTGACTACTTCCTGTGTGCTAGGGTTTGCTCTGTGGATTGCATGAAGAAAGGTGGAAGGGACCTGCTGCCCCTCCTACTGCCCCTCCAGGAAACGATGGAGGAGTCAGATAAGAAAACGGATGTTTACATTCACAACGATGAGTGCTGTGGTGAAGGTGTACATGTCCAGGGTAAAGTCACTGGACTCCAGAGAAAGAGATGAAAGGAAACTTTCCCAGAATTGAATACTTCCTTTTTCTGCCTAAGAGAGAAAACATTTTGCCAACTTGAGTGTAATTGTGGTTACTTTTTCTCTCTTCTCTTCCTGTCTTACATAACTCTGTAGAGCAAGTAGGGTGAATTGGAACCATTTTCAGGTTCTCATATTGGTTATTTTGCTTTTAATCCTTTCTTCCTTAACAACAAGTAAAGGAGTCCAAATGAATGCATCATGTGAATTATATAGCCTTAGTTAATTAACTTTTTTTGGTTTTAAAGTACTTTAAATATTGTTTAAACTGTACTGAGATTTAAATGATTTAACTCAGTAAGAGTGGACTTCATTACTGTGAAGATAAAGAAACAGTAATAAAAGAAAAAGTAGCTTTTGAGAAAACAAGATAGTCATGCCATATGAGCTGTTAGTTTTTAATAGTGATGTGGATGTTTCTCTAAATTGGAAATTTTAGAATTCAGAAGTTAAATTTGTAGAGGAAAAAAGTTCAGGATATTTTTTTTTTTCTTGTAGGAAAGCATTTTCCAGTAATTTGATTTTTCTGGCACCCAAAATAAGGAAAGCAGGCCTCTTTAATTGTACTTTGTTGCAGAAGATTAAATTTAAGGTTGAGTTCCACTTTGTTTGCAGTAGTTTGAAAAGAATAGTTAATGCAGATTAAAAAAAATTTTTTTTTCCTTTTAAGCTTTGTGTCTTGTAAAATGTGAGTTTGCCAAATTTTCTTCATCTGCTACAGATTAGGTATGCCATTGTTGCTGCCATGTGGCGGCGCACCCGTGCTTCTTAAACGCACTGACTGGAGGTTTATCGCATCACTTGTTCACATGCACGGAGCCTGGTAACAGCCTCATCTGTATCTTGTTAGCTTCATTTTCTTATTTTTAAAATTTCATTATTTATAAACTCAACATAGCATTTAAAAATAAAGGCTAGTTTTAATGAATTAATGCTACTACAAAAAGTCATTGCTAAAATTTTCATACTGAAACAGATTTTAACTTTTGTTAAAATGATCTATGCTTTATTTAAATTGTGTATACTCTATAAGCAGGCATGTTTTACCTGCTGTTTTATTTATATTTGCCAAATTCTAAATATGATTTTGAAAATTGAAATTGAAGCTTTTGTTTATGTGGCTAAAGTAAGCTTCAGGACTGGGCTGTGTATTTTTATTGGCATGTAACAGTTTGTATGAGCTCTACAAGAATTTATATTTAAAGAGCTAAAACAATCAACAGCTGTAATTTGAAAACTTGTTTATTAAAATTGTTTGGTTGACTCAGTAAGACAACTTGGTAAATCCTCTGGAATCCTCATATTTTGAAGTCTGGGTGGGTAGATAGGTATTTCCCAAATCATTATGTTTAGTCTCTTTCATCCTAATCTTTTTAAACTATCATTTTTTTTCTCCTTAAAATAATGTTTATTGTAAAGAATTAAGGAAAAAAGGTCACTTGTCTACCATCTGAAATGAAACCAATAAAAATGTTTTGGTTTATTTCCACCATCTTTTTCCCCCTATGTATTATGTTTCTTTTTTTTTCCTTCTCTCTTCAGGCATATTTTAATAATTTGGATCACTGTGTTTACTATTTTGTATCTTTTGTCATATAACATTTGTAATTCTCCTGGCCGTTAAATAACTTTTGAAAATGAAATTTTTATCATGGCTGCAAAGTATTTTGTCATCATGGTGGTCTTTACCCTGTCATTCCCAAGGGTACCTAGAAGAAAATTTTAAAATATATTCTGACCTTTCATTTTGCAACTTATTGGTGAAGTGATTTGGTTAAAGCTTGTTCTGTCCTCCTGTTCTGCAGGTTAGTGAAGTGCTTTGGTTAACTTTAAGACTTTCTGCGGGATAGTTTTTGTTTTTCCAAGAATATAAATTGGTTGAGTTGCAATGGTTTATGTAGTCACCAGCTCTTAGAAATCTTATTTTGTCAATATGCATATAGATTTTGGTAACTGGACTTTTATACTTTGATGATCTCACTTTTTTACTCTAGATGACTATTATGAAAGTTTTGAATTATATATTAAATGCAATTATATTAATTTTTTTTTGCTTTTGTGTAAAATACTCCACTTGCTATTAACATTTTTTTGGTCGTATAATACTCTTTTTCTAAGTTGGAATATGATCAACATACAGTCCAAGATTAAACATATAAATTTATAGCAACACATGATAGTTAAAAGGCTCTTTCATCTGGGAAAAGCCAGTGTGTTTAAACCAGAAGTTTATTACCTCAGCTTGATGTTTTAAAAGATAGTGTAACTAGACATATGCTCTGTATTTTCTCAATATCAGCAGCTTAGAAACTATTCTTACAGCCTTACATCTGTGTTCATGTATCCATTTTAACTGTTGAGCCTTTTGAGTTTGTGATCTCCTGGTGTAGACAGTGACCCATTTTGATGTTTTTTTCTTAATGTTTCTCTTTCTCTCTCCCTCCCTCCCTCTCTTTTCCTCATCTGTCTTTTAAAAAATAGGACCTATATCTGTGTTGAGCCAAATCTTCTTACTAATGCTCAGTATTCACAGATGAAGCTTCCTAAGCAGGAATTTGTCCCTTGGGTGAATGGAACAGGATAGTCTGAAGAATTATAATAAAATTTGCATATATATCTATATAAAGCACTAATTTAGAATAGGAATTTTTTTAGTTTATATAAAAATTTCTCAAAAAGAAAAAATAGCTTACCTTTGTTCCTTTAAATGATAAAATGACCACCTTAATGCTGCTCAAGTAAGCTATTGGAAACCTTAATTATGTAGCATTTCAAGAATTATTTAAGAGTTTGATAGCAACTATCTTACCTTAAAGAGATTCTGTTAATCAGCAAGTGTTATAGCTTAAGTGCAGGACTCGCAGAATTCAAACCTTTGAAAGTCTATGTATTTTTTCCATCGGTAAACTCACTGTTGGAATATATATTAATTTTTTTAGAAGATTGCATAAATTATTGTTTCCAAAGGTAGTTTTCATTTCTAACTAAACTTGAATTTTTAAGTAACTGATGCCCCCATGTGGTTAAATACATATTTGCTTTTGTTTGAATGTGGAGAATGACTGTAGTTTTTGACTTTTATTTAGTATTGTGGACATTGATGTCCGCAAAGAAGCTGTTGACATATGTATGTAATTTGAATTTTGTAAAGCTCATTGCCATAAAATTCACAGCCTTACCCTGTATTGTCTCAGAAGTGCATGTAACCAAGCACGTACAATGAGACAGAATATTGGAAGCTATTTAATTATAAAGAGCATAGGGATTTTCTTATCCTATATGTGATTTCTTATGTCTTTGTTTTTGTGTCTCACATAGGTGATGTACAGTTCATTGATTATGAATATTCTGGATACAACTACCTGGCATATGATATTGGAAATCATTTCAATGAATTTGCAGGTAAAATCCAGCAGAGAATGTGTTCCTCTAGCAGGGTAGCATATATAACTTTGAAAGGATGCTTTTAGAATTTTTTCTTTACAGAAGATCAACTTGGGGGTAGGGGCAACACTTTTTATGTTCTTCATGACCATTTTGGTTTTTCTTTATTATTAGAGAAAAGAGATGATGACCTCTTCCTTAATTTTTTAAGGAAAATAAGAGAAAAATAATGATTGTGGCTTTTAACTTTTTTTTTAAGAATTGACATAGTTGCTTTATAAATCCCATCTAATTTTTTCTATACACAATCCATGTTCTCAATTTACAAATGAGTAAAGTAAAAGTAATTCACCAAGGTCATGGTAAAATGCAGAGAACTAAGATTTGAAGCCAACTTTTTTTTTTTTTTTTATCATTTAAAGGCCTTTGCTGTTTCCATTGTGTGTGAGTGAAAGTCACTCAGTTGTGTCCAACTCTTTGCAAGTCCGTGGACTATACAGTCCATGGAATTCTCCAGGCCAGAATACTGGAGTGGGTAGCCGTTCCCTTCTCCAGGGGATCTTCCCAACCTAGGGATCAAACATAGGTCTCCTGCATTGCAGGCGGATTCTTTACCAGCTGAACCACCAGGGAAGCCCTAGTGGAGAATTCCATGGTCAGAGGAGCCTGGCAGGCTACAGTCCATGGGGTCCTAAACAGTTGGACATAGCTGAGTGACTTTGACTTTCCATTGTATACCTGGGCTTTTCAAATGTCATCTAACTAAAAAGCTCAAGAATTTATTTCTTTATCTATAGGAAGGGAGAGTAGCTGTGCATAAAAAGAGTTATCACCATGAATATGCTTAACTGGTGAGGATACGAAGCTTCAGTGATCTTAATATGATTTTGTGTAGAAAAAAAATTGAGAAAGGTAGAATTTGGATATGCAAATAGAAAGGAGGGCACTGCAAGAAGAAGGAAGAAATCTTCAAGGTGAATACACCTATTCCTGTAGGATATAAAATCCATGAAGGAGAATAGAGTGTCATAAGACCAGAGAAGAAAGTTTGGATCAACTTAGGATCAACTTGAATGCTAGGTAAAATACTAGGAACTAAATTAGTATTTTTCAAACTGCACATCATGAGATCAGATGTGTAGAGGAATTAATTAAAGCAAAGAATGCAAAAGAAATAGACAATATCAGAATTGGAAGGTGTAGTTAGGGTAAATATTGTTTCATGAAATATAGTATCAGGTGCATGTGTAAGGCTTCAATATAAAAATGTATTTATGGTTTTCACTAGTGGTCTAGTAGTTAGGACTCCATGTTTCCAATGTAGGGGGTGCAGGTTTACTGCTTGGTTGGGGAACTAAGAGCCCACATGCTGCGTGACCAGAAAACAAAAAATAGGTCTATCCACTTAAATGTATTTGTTACTTTGGGAGTAATGGTTAAAGATGCTTTAAAGCCATAGTTCTAGAAAATGCTCTAGATGCTAGTGTGCATGAGAATCATAAGAATCTCCTGAGGTACTGAGGTAAACGAAGATTTGTGACACCTAATGGTAGTTGGTTCAGGCTTCACATTTTGAGGAAAAATTGAGGCAGTGAAAATTGATTATGGTGATCAACTGTATTGTGTATTAGAATTTAATTAGGAATACGTTATGATTGGTTTATTTAGTAAATGGTATTTACTTAATATCTAGTGTTTCAGCAAAAAATGGAGACATTTAATAATTTTTTTCTGAAAAAATAGGTAGATGGTGCACATTATTAAAGTAGACAGAAGATATGTCATGTGTTTTAAAAAATCTCAGTGTACTTTTCTATTTTAGGTGTGAGTGATGTAGACTATAGTCTTTATCCAGGTAGAGAACTACAGGGCCAGTGGCTGCGTTCTTACCTTGAAGCCTACAAAGAATATAAGGGTTTTGGGACTGAAGTTACTGAAAAGGAAGTGGAAATACTCTTCATTCAAGTCAATCAGTTTGCTTTGGTAAGTTTAAATTTAAGTAATTAATGAAAGGTTCTTGATACAGTGTTAATAGCTTAAAAAAAGTTTTCCATCATTTTTTTAAGCAGTTCCCATTTTGAGTTTTTTGAACTTGTTAATTGTTTAAAATAATGACAAAACAAGAGTGTTTACAATTCCTCCACTGTAAAGCTTTTGAGGACAAAGATTTTATTTCATTCACTACTGTATCCTCAGCCCCTAGAACAGCAATGCCAAACTATAGGTTAAGTGCTCAATAAAATTATTTGTTCAGTGAATGGATTTGAGTTAGAGGTAGGATTAAAGTGTGAAGCACTTTTTAAAAATACCGAATTCTCTTTATGTTATAAAAAACATAATCAAGGATAGATGTATGAGAAGTGAGGTTATTTCCAGAATACATGTAATCATCACATGAACTTATCATGTTAACATGATTAAAAGTAAATTGGAAGAACCAGTAGAATTGTGTTCATAAGCGCAGTATTTTGTCTTCATGACCTTTTGATAAGCAGTTATTTCCCACATCTTTGGTATTTTAATGCTCTGTTATTTTCAAGACCCACCTCTCTTTACTCTAAATGCATCTACTTTTTCAAAATTTAATTCATTTAAATTATCTTTTGAGAATGACATGCTGCCATTAGAATGAGCTTTCATTTCGATTCATTTCAATGTTTGGCAAAACTAATACAATATTGTAAAGTTTAAAAATAAAAAAAATAAAAAAAATAAAAGAATGAGCTTTCAGCTAAGGTATTGAGACAAATTGAATATTGGGTTGCAGTTCTTTTACCTACTATGTCGTTTTAGTTTTAATACAATTCTCTACAATTGACAGGGGAATTATTTGCTATGTAGTCTGTACAAATAGACCCTAATGGTGGCTCATGGGCGTACTGTTTTCATAGTATTAAAAGTAGCATTTCTCCAGAGCCATTCAGAATACATCTTAAGAGGATGTGCTGAAATGTGACTTCTTTATCTACTGTTCTGATGACTTTAGAACATTAATGACATGCTCTCCATTTGGTCCTAGGATGCCTGCTGTTTCTATTTATTCTTTTTTAAGCATGATCTTAGAGATTATAGGGTTTTCTTAACAATAATGGCATAATTGCTAAATCCAGTTAAAACTCTTAAGTCCTATCTTACTTTGTCTGTCCATAGCATTTGATGGTATATGTTCCCATTGATTCCAGTTTTTTATTTGTTAATTTTTGTGGTACCATTTTTCCTTGGTTTTCCTCTTTTCTGCTCTCCTGCTTGTCTGCTTCTCTGGCTATTCTTTCTTCTTACTCTTCCTCTCATTCTCTTGCATTCTAGTGTTTCCTAGTGTTCAGATTTTGGGCTCTGCACCCCCCCCCCCCTTTTTTTTTTGGCAGTGCCATACAGCTTGTGGGATCTTAGTTCCCTGACCAGGGATTGAACCTGGACCCTTAGCAGTGAGAGTGCCTAGTCCTAGTCACTGGACTACCAGGGAATTCCCTACTTTATATACAGTTCCCTGGCTTTTACTGCCCTTTCTTTTAATGATCCCAAGTTGAGTTTCCTCCCACTGTCAAGCTCCAGATCTGGACTGTATCTCTCCAGGGTCCCGTTAGTATTTGACCACAATGTGTCCAAACTTGAATTTTATTTTCAGCATCCTGTCCTGTTTCCCATTATTTATTCTTTACTGTACTGTTTTGACTTAATTAAAATGATGTGTACTCTGTTGTTGTATTCTGAAACCAGGAAAGAAGGAATTATCTTTCAAGTGTTCCTCTTCTCACACTTTTCTATTTTCAGGTTCTTTTTTTTTTTTTTGGTTCCTGAAATTCTGTGAATTGCACCCCTTTTCTCCTTAATTGCATGACCTGTGATTAAGGACTTAATCTCTCACCTATGTTAGTCTTTACTTGTCTCTTCACCTTTAGGTTTTTTCTGTCTGTAATTCATACTGTACGTTTTAAAAGTGATCTTTCTAATAACTAGAATCTAATTTATGAATCTGATTGTGTCATTTTTCTACTTTATGGCTCCCCGTGGTTTACAGAGTGACATACAAATGATAGCATCTACAGATTTTCTTATTTCCCACTGTATTTCTCACATCCCACTTCCTCCTCTAGCAGAGTCATCATGTTTTATAAACACTCCAAGGTGTTTTAAGCTTGTATGCTTTTGTATAGATTATTTCTTTCTACCTAGGATGCCCTTTTCCCAGTATTTTCTGGCAAGTCCCTCTTATTCCTTATGGATGTGTCTTAAAAACTCTTTCCTCCTCCTCCCTTGATCACTTGTCATGAAGAAGATAGCACTGACATACATTATAAGGCTGTTTTGATAAGGGAGGAAAAGAGGTTTGAGTAATAAGATCAAGGTGTAGATGATTTAAATAAATAAATGGTTATGTGAAAGTCACTCAATCATGTCTGATTCTTTGCAACCCCATGGACTATAGAGTCCATGGAATTCTCCAGGCCAGAGTATTGCAGTTGGTAGCCTTTCCCTTCTTCCCAACCCAGGGATCAAACCCAGGTCTCCTGCGTTACAGGCAGATCCTTTACCAGCTAAGCCACCAGAGAAGCTCCAAAATAAATGGTTGGTAAATGTTTATTCCTCAGGGCATGGTCAGACTCTTAAATATTAAAAGACTTCACTTGTTATTGATTGTTTACTATAATTAATTAATGTTTCTGCTAAGTCACTTCAGTCGTGTCTGACTCTGTGACGGCAGCCCACCAGGCTCCTCTGTCCCTGGGATTCTCCAGGCAAGAATACTGGAGTGGGCTGCCATTTCCTTCTCCAATGCATGAAAGTGAAAAGTGAAAGTGAAGTCGCTCAGTCTGCCCAACTCTTAGCGACCCCATGGACTGCAGCCTACCAGGCTCCTCCGTCCATGGGATTTTCCAGGCAAGAGTACTGGAGTGGGTTGCCATTGCCTTCTCCAATTAATGTTGAGATGATGACAAACAAAAGTAGGTATTTACATTATAAAACCAAATAGATAATGCATGGGTTTTTTAAGCTCTGACGAGTTTTTAGACACGTTGTTGGCAGACTTCAGATTCTTTGTAAGTAAAGTTATATTGTATAATTATATATTTATAAACATATAAATATGTATTATTTATAATATATTAAAATTATATGTGAGGTTTTCAGAAAACAGTTTGAGAATTTATTTTAAGTCGTTTATTCACTATATAAAGCTTCTAATTTTTCTTGGCAACATATGTGGGTGGCCTAGGAATTAAAATGCCCTTTGATAGACTTACATATCTGTAACTTCGAAATCTGAGAGAAATAGTATTAGTAAATCATAGAATCACAGATTATTATATTAGTTGTACTTCAGTATTCTCACTTTCCCATTTTTGAGAATGCAAATAATAAATGGACTGTTCCCTCACTTTCCTTTTTATTCATATAGGAGTCTAATATAAATATAATTTTTTTCATTTTCAGCCTGTAAAAGGTGTTAACCTACCAAAATAAGTGAGGTTCTATGTATAATGCTTCTCTAGTAGAGAATCCGGAGAAGGCAATGGCAACCCATTCCAGTACTCTTGCCTGGAAAATCCCATGGATGGAGGGGCCTGGTGGGCTGCAGGCCATGGGGTCGCTAAGAGTCGGACACGACTGGGTGACTTCACTTTCAGTTTTCACTTTCATGCATTGGAGAAGGAAATAGCAACCCACTCCAGTGTTCTTGCCTGGAGAATCCCAGGGACGGGGGAGCCTGGTGGGCTGCCGTCTATGGGGTCCCACAGAGTTGGACACGACTGAAGCGACTAAGCAGCAGCAGCAGCAGTAGAGAATCATTTAGTTATTTTACATTACTGTATGAATAAAAATTGAGAAATACAGTTGATAACAGTGCTTGAAACACTGGGGAGAGCTGTTTTGATGTTATTTTTAGGTGTAGAATTTCCCCTGATTTTAGTTTTCCTACTACAGAACCAGACTAATAGAAAGAGATACTATTTGCAGATGATTTTTTATATTATTAGGGTTCTCAAACATTTTGGTCTCATTACCCTCTTTTATACTTAAAAAAAATTTTTGAAGACTTCTATGAGATCTTGTTTATATGGTTTAGTTATCAATATTTACCGTCTTGGATATTAAATTTAAAATATTTACTAAATATATATATTTTTAAAAAGCTCAGATTAACATAAACAGCTTTTTAAAAATTAAAAATAACTATTTTCCAAAGCAAAAAACACTTCAGTGAGAAGAAAGACATAATTTTATACTTTTACAAATTTCTCTGATGTCTAGCTTAACAAAAGTTAGATTCTCATATTTGCTTTTGCATTTCATCTCATATAATGTGTTGTTTTCTCTCAAGTGTGTGAAGATAGTCCTGTTTCACACACATATGTTGTTGGGAAAGAGAAGTATTTTGCCTTTTCAGAGAACTGTGGATATTTTTTTCTGATGCTTCACCAAAATTCAATAAGTAATAGTTTCTTAAAGGTTAGTAGTAATGTTTAATCTGAGCATATCAGTTAACTTTTGTACTCTATTACATTAAACTTCCTTAGTTTATCTTACACTTTGAATACCTCTTATACCACTGTGTGATTTTGTAATTTTAATGTCATTCATTACTTATTTGGAAAATATGCATTTATTAAGTTGTATAATCATCTCAAAGTTGATACATCTCATTATATATTGAAAAATTACACTTATTTATGTCACTGCCAATATCAGAAAAATATTAAATACTTAATTGAGAAGCTGATAATCTCACAGAATTGAACACAGATTTTCCAGTGTTCTAATTTAGGTTGAATAGTCTTAAGTCTGTCATTGGCAACAAATACTGTCAGTTATTTTCATTGAAATGACAAGTTCTCTTTTTTTATATTTGAGAAATGTCTACCAAATACACAAGTCTAATAACTAGTTCATATGTCAGTTGTTCTTTCAAGTAAAAATGATATTCCATTAAAATTGTGCAAGTTTAGGTCACACAGCTCAATCATATGTGTGTTACCTTGAGACAGCCTTCATACTTTGGGTAGGCATCAGCCGTGCTTTATGTGTATTTCCAGTGTCATCTCACAGAATGTCAGAATATCATGTATTCAAGGGTGGAGATGTAATAAGATTAATAGTTTTAATGGCTTCATAAAGTACATTCTTTAGTGAGACTGGATTTGTACTGTGAGTGTGTGGTGGTAAAGAGTAAGACCATTATACTAGTACAGTTTAGTGTACCACTGCCTTGGCTTATGTTAAGGAACCAGGAGCTTCACCCATTATTGCTTTTCCATTACTGGAAATGTAAACAGAGTCATAAAGACAAGTAACATATTAGTATTGTAATGAAAATAGCTTGGGGCCTCAGAATCTTCCATGGATTCATGGACCACTTTGAGAACCGCTGACTTAGACTTTCAAAAGAAGGAGAGCATTTCATAATTCACCTTTCAATACCTGAGACATATCCTTAGATAGAAAGAAGACCATTTTTTAAAGTCTTCCTCATTTTTATCATTCTGGTTTTGTGTAATTATAATAATTAACATTTTATTGGATGTTTGTTGTATGCCAGGTGTAAATACTATTGTTAGTTGCTCTGAGGTGGTTCTCTCCTTCCCCCGCCCCCAACACACACACACACTAAGCAGTTCTCCAGTTCTCAGCAGGCAGTGATTGGGTGTCTTATATATTCTACTCAAGTCTGATGCTTTCCACCTGGAGATAGTGTCAGATTCTATAAGGTCAGGGTTCAGTCCCACAAGACTGTGCCCTCACCCCTTTAGATGCTACTTGCAAGTTTGGGGTGCTATTGGTACTTCTTACCAACTGGCTATAAATGGGAGGTTTCCACAACTCCCTCCTTGGGGCCTATTAATTTGCCAAAGTGGCTCACAGACCTTAGAGAAATGTTTGCATATGTTCACCAGTTTATCATTAAGGATATTACAAGGATACAGAAGAAAGTTCGATGAAGAAGTATGGTAGAGTGAGGTCTGGAAGTGTCCTGGGTTCAGGAACTTCTCTTCCATGGAGTGTAGGGTAGAACACACCCCTCCCCTCCCCAGCATGTGCACAGGTTGTGGTTCGTGAAATCAGGAAATTCGCCAGACCCCTTCCTTTTGGGTTTTAATGGATGCTTCATTACAGAGGCAAGATTGATTAAATCATTGGCCATTGATTTATCTCAGTCTTCAAGCTCCTCTTCCCTCCCCTGAGGTGTGGAGGTGATGGGGTTGAAAGTTCCAACCATCTAATCACCTGGTTGGTTCCCCCTGGCAACCAGCCCTCAAGTTTAGCATCTTTTCAAAAGACACCTCAGTAACATGTGGTTGAAAGGGACTTGTTAAGAATAACCAGACATTCTTTTCAATTTTATGGCTTTGGAACTGTTTTAGGAACCAACGACAAAAGACCAGATATTATATAAAAAATGCTCCCAGTTGCTTTATGCTTAGGAAAGTCCAAGGAGCCATGAGCCAGAAACAGTGAATGTAGATCAGATGTTTATTTCTTATTATAAATGATCACACCTGCATTTTACAGATGAGGAAACAAAGATGCAGAGGGGTTAATTAAGTTGCTTACAGCCACACAGCTAGTTATTTTTTTCTAGTTATAGTACTTCTGGTTACAATAGAATATTTCCTGGGAAGTGAATTCTTAGATTCACTAAGTGAATAGTGAAATCGATTTTAGTAAAGCATACATACAAAATTATTGTGCAGCTTCTGATTATACCGTAAAAGGCAGTGTCACCCCACTCCAGTACTCTTGCCTGAAAAATCCCTTGGATGGAGGAGCCTGGTAGGCTGCAGTCCATGGGGTCTCTAAGAGTCGGACACGGCTGAGTGACTTCCCTTTCACTTTTCACTTTCATGCCTTGGAGAAGGAAATGGCAACCCACTCCAGTGTTCTTGCCTGGAGAATCCCAGGGATGGGGGAGCCTGGTGGGCTGCCGTCTATGGGGTCGCACAGAGTCGGACACGACTGAAGCAACTTAGCAGCAGCAACAGCAACAGAGAATTGTGCACTTCAGTATTACCTGTGTTGTAGATACTTTGTGTTAAAAAGGCATCAAGAAAATATGCATGGAGTTGATGAAAGAGGAAAAACTTACAATTTGATATTTGTTTTGAAAAGAAATCAGTTATCATAATTCTTGATATTTCTTTCCTTCTTTTAGGCTTCTCATTTCTTTTGGGGATTGTGGGCTTTGATTCAAGCCAAATACTCCACTATTGATTTTGATTTCCTTGGGTAAGTTTAATTTTATTGTATGCATTACGTTTGTCTCTACTCATTTTGGATTCATTTTAGAATCCATAAGGGACATGTAGTTATTGTTTTTAGTCAGATGTTACAAAAGTTGTATGCATTTAATAGTTGGTTTGCAAGGAAATCTGGTTTAATCTGTTAAATGTTCTCAGTATTAGAAAAGTGTCCAGTAGGTGGTGCAATAAACTAAAAATATGTCCTTTTAAATTTTAAAACTTAGAAGGGTGAGTGAAAATGAAGGATTAAGGTTTTTAGCTCTAATTCTGTTGTTACTCTCTTTTCTTGATAGGTATGCAGTTGTTCGTTTTAACCAGTACTTTAAAATGAAGCCTGAGGTTACTGCATTGAAAGTGCCTGAGTAAAGAAGACTTTAATTATTCTTAAGTAGCTGAACAGTGCTTGTGGATCTTTAAGAAATTCCAAAAAGTCAATATTTGTTAAAATTCTTTTAATTTGGTTTTCTTGCTTTACAAATTATGCCTCTTAACAACCAATTTATTTTTAAAATAGTCTGAATGATGTCAAGAAATATACCTACTGCTTTCAGTATGTGGTGGGTTAGAAGTTTGTTAAATCGGCAAAAAGATACAAAGATGTCAGTTTAATCCTTTTATAATTTAATCTATGTTATATGTGAATTATTTATTATAAATTTAACATGAATTTTGTGACCGCTTTCATCTGTTTCATCTGTTTGTTGAGTGTAAGCAGTGAAAAATTTCCAGAGAAAATATTGTTTTTGTTATGTTTAAAGTAAGATTAATTTCAGTAAACATTTTTGGTTTTTAGTGTAACCTTTCTGACACACTGTAAGTAAAATGAATCATTTATTCTTGAAATGCCAGACGCTGGTTTAGATAACTTAAAATGTTCATAGAAAAATACCTGTGTAGGAGAATGAAATACATTCACTGTCTATGATAGTGGTACATCTTTCTGAAGTATTGGAAAGCATTTTGGAGGGGGGAATATCTTAGAATTTAAATTTCCCTCTTCTTACATAGTCTGGCAGAATAAATATTAATATTTACCATATAATCCTGGAATAGATATATGATGGTTTTGTTACCAAAACCCGCATTAAATAATGTTTTCATGTACTATATATGGTCATTTAAGGTACAGTTTGTTTTTAAAATTTTACTGTATCAATTTGTTTCTAACCAAAAATTTTGTTTCACTTATTGGGATATTCTGTATTTTATTTGTTATTAAATAGTAGCTAGTACAGCAGTTACTAATTTTTGAGACAAAGGTAGAATGCTTATAATATTTGGGAACAAGAAAATGTTGTTTAGATTAATTCTTTTTTACTTCTCCAGATTCATTCCTTACACTGTGGCTTTATGTTTTAGTTTGGCTTCTGTGTCTTTAGAATGATAGCATTCATTCAGCATTCATTCTACTACTTGATAACACGTAGTTTCAGAGAAATAAGTTGAGGTGGTTAAAAGAATTAAATAAGGAACATTTAGAACATCCTGTACACTTAAAATCTAATATAACAGTGTGAATTAAGCAAAAATACTCATGGTAGGAGGGCTTCTGTTTGTTTTGATTTCTTTTGATTTTGTTTTTGTCTGTTTGTGAGAGGATGACAGTTACTATTTGGAAGGAACTTGGGTCTTTGGGATAGATAAGCAAACTTCAAGTTTTGAAGACTGCTGTGTGGAGTTGAGCAGTCATGGTTAACTTTGCTTAGAAAATTAGTCTGAGAAGCTTTGCACACTTTGGTCACATAAGTGCCCATGTACAAGGTTGGCTTAATGGATCTGCATATTCAGAATATGCAACTGCAAATTTATCCTCTGAGAAATCTTATGGAGTGTCTGATGTATTATTCCAAATGACTTATACTCTCAGATAAGTGCTTTAAAATAACTTGGATTAGCTCAAGATGTTTAAAACTGGTAAAGTAAGTAGAAAGGCATTTAAAATGGTAAATTCTAGTTCCATGAGTAGAATCTTAAAATCTGTTTGAATCTGTAACAGTGTTAGCCACGATTTGTTTCCTACCTCCCCAACATTGCAAATGTTCGTTTCTGTTTTTATAAACCGTATTACCATTGGATCAGTAGAATTTTACCTAATTAACTAAAGGAAAGGAACCAATTAAACAGTTAATAGCTTTTTATAGAATGTTAAGAGTGAACTTGAGAAATTGTTTTTGGTGGAATTTTCATCTGTGGCTGGAACGTTTTCTTAGGACAAGGAAGAATATGTAGGACTGGAGGTTTTTTTTGCTTTCTGACTTCCTAAAAGGGCAACAGTATACATCTTGGAGAGGGTGGGAGGAGAGGAGATCATTTTTCTATCTTCCTCCATATTCTTCAGACTATTTTGAATAGATTCACTGAGCCATTGCTGGTAGACTGTGCATGGCTGCTCGCTGTGACACCCGTTGTAAGTGGTTCAAAGAGATTCAGGAAGTGAATGTAAAGGGGAATAAAGACTCTCACTTTAGCCCTAGGCAGTGGATCTTGGGAACAAAATAAGATACTTAAGATATTTCTCCCACTCTTTGGGGTATCATGATGTTCTCACTTCCTTTGCAGGTTTTGGGGATCATACTTCAGCCTAATAATAGAGTTCAAAATTGCTTCCCTTTGAATTGACCATTTAAGGGATTCTCAAGGGAAAGCATCCCTCTAAAATTTGTCCTGTGGCTTGCTGAGATGTCTTTTGCCTTTTTATGTTAAGGAACTTGAATGCCTTACCTAATAACTGATAGTAAGCTCATTTTGTAAATATGAAAATGGTTGTTAGAGAAGTGGCATTCATGTATACTCATTGTTAGTCAGTAGACCATAGTGGCCTGGATGCTTAAACAAGCAGAATTCCACAATTCTTTTCCCCTTTGTTCCGTACCTACTTGTGTGATCTTACCTGACCAGTAATACTTGACATTTTTCCCTCCAGACCCCATGCTACCACCACTTTCTGGGAATTAAAGAGATGTGGTAGTAAATCATACTGTTCACGTGATCATTTGAGATCAATATGAGCACAAAACTCATCAACTAGGTCTGCCTGGAATGTATATACAACAGTGTAAATAAAAGTTTGTAAATTAGTGTGAATTGTATCTTGCATATGAGATTGTGTATTGTTTTTTGCATTCTCTTCCCTTTTGTAGACATTTTTCTGTAAGGGAATGATCCAGCTCTTTGGTTTAGACTGGAAATAACCAACAGATGGGGCGGTACAGTGGGATAACAAGAGGAACTGGAAATAGGGTTATCCATTTTTGTTAACGTCAGTACTTAGTTGTTTAGCCTATCAGTGCCTAATATGACTTTTTTTCATTCTTTATTTGGCCGTTAGTTTTTGGAGGTTAGATTCTTGCAAGCATTAAATTAATACCCTGTAAGAATTCCATTCTTTGAGTCATGATTCTAAACTAAAGCAAATTAAAAATGCAATTTTATGATTGCAAACTGAAGTATTACCCTTTTCTATTTTCAAGGCTGTTAACTTTTTCCTACCAAAAAAACACTTTCAATTTTTATATATCTCAATATGATTCTTAAGTCCCATATGTACAAGGGAGATGATAAATAATAGCTTCTAGTTCAACTTAAGCATATCTCAGTTGGCTTCTCTAAGTATGAAATTGTTCATTAGGGGATTGTAAAATACAGAAAAAGATAGAACTGTTCTTTTAATGACTGCTAATTCCATTTTTGTTGAACTAGGAATATTTAACTTCATAAACATATTATGAAAGCTTCCAGATTTAAAGGAAAAACTCCCCCTAAACACTCTGAATTAAAAGTTAAAAACCTCCATTTTTAAAGTTATATAGGTATTTCTTTCTTACATTTTCAAAATCCTTCATAATGTAAATGAGAAAACTATCATTTTGCTTTTCTGCTTTACATTGCTTTTAATAAGCATTTTGTACTGCGTTCCAAAGTGATATAGACAAACTTTTAATATTAGTCAGTATTTCAGTTAATAGAGTTAACAATGCTTTATGCTAGGAGGAAAGTTTTGTTATTGATGGCAACTTGCATCACTCAACACAAAAGGCAAATGCTAGTAACTATTATGTACCAAGAAAAGTGAATTATAAGGATGTCCTAAAGCAACTTTAATCTTTATTTCAAAATTGATTTGCTCTGAATTTTCTAATATGGTTTGTTAGATTTTAGAATGTGTTTGACTGGAAACTTAGTTACATATTAAGGCCATTTGTTTTTGTTTCTTTTTTTAACAAAAGATATTAGTTATAAGGAACCACCTTTTTTTTTTTTTTCTGTTACATACCATTTGTGTGATTACAGTGTTTTGTCTTGGGTTTGGTGTCTTCAGACAGAAAAATGTAGCAATTATTTTAAATGAATTTCCCCCCATCTTTGAAGTTTAGTGTGTAAATGTATTGCTCTAAAGGAAAATGCTTGAGTTTGCATTACTTGAGTACTTGAAAAACTGAAATTAATAAGATATATTACATGATGAATTGGATTTTTTTGAACAGGTTTTACACTAAAATTTTCCTTTCTGGATTATAATTTGAAATGGACAGATTTCAACCATTTGAATAGAAAAAATAATGGTAGTGCTTGTAGAAAATACCTTTTTGAGTTTGAGGCATTCAGAACTCAAGTTTTTAGTAGGGTTCTATCCTGCAATCTGCTTTCTCTTCTTTTTCCTGTACTTACTGATGTTATCAAACAGCCAGTTAAAATCTGTGTTCATTATGTATCCTATGACTTTTCTAGTTATGAAAAAAGTTGCTCTGTAAAATACTCTTAATCCCTAAATGTAGACATATTTTTGTTTACATCTTGCCCATTAATGGTATTAATACCATTAATCATTTTGACAAAACACAAGGTGTTTATAAAAACTGAAAACATTATGTATTATATTTGAACTAGTTAATGAAGAGTAAGAAAAAGCTGGCTGATTTGAATTGTTCCATTAGTTAAATTTCAAAACTCTTAAGGAAGGGACTTTAAGAGAGAGACCAAGATCTGATGATATCCATGAATACTAGATCCTATGAACTGGAAAAGGACCACCCCCAAAAAAAAAGCAGTGGCAGAAATAAGAGCACTTGCATGGTTGTGGTGTGCTGCTACCTAATTTATGTAGTGACACACTGACATTTTTATTGTTCAATAATCTGAGGAAGTTTTCTGTTACTTCCGTGTACTAAAGTAATTGTAAATTGGTGGAATTTGCAAAGAGGAGAGTTTTAAACTCTATTCTCTTTAGGAAGCTTTATAGCTGGGTGAAGTTTCCATGATTTGAAGTATTTGGATTTTAAAATATACTATTATTTTAAGAAAGAAGACCTGGCATTATTCCATGTTCTTAAATGATAATGTCCTTATCATTTTCAGAAGAAAAAAACTAAATAACTGTCATTGCATTAGCTGTATGTTGAATTGGGAAATTGTGGCATAAAGGTTAAATTTGTGTTTATCAAATGTGAAACATAGTAGTATAATGCTGCTCTGTAAATACTGTAAGTGCTACAAATAGTCTCAGCACTGAAAATGTATTGATACCTCTCAAATGAATGCAACGTTTGAGGTAGGTGTATTTGATATGCCTCAGAAAGTATCTGAGTGTCTGAGAACTTGTAATCTGTTTGGTAATGAAGATACTTCCTGTTTTTTGTTGTTTATTTTCATGTTTCAAATTTAATTTTTACATTTTTACTGCTGTTAATTTAAGTAAAATTTGTTCTGTGGTTAAAATGGGGTTGCCAGTGAATAAAATTAAAAACAGCCTCATTCATGTAAACTGCTTAAATAAAAATGCATTTTTTGCTATATGTTCACAAACTTTTCATGAATCTGTATTTCTGTTAAATATAAGTGATGTTTAGGCTTTATTTCCGTTTAATAAGGCCTTTTACCATTGATTAAATGAAGGAATGTATCTTTTTGAAGAGATTTATATTCTGTAAATAAAAATTGGTTGTAACAATAAAGTTGAGTTCTAACTGCTTGTATCCATAAACTTGTGACTTCAACTTATTTTTGTAATTTTCCTTTTGTAGAAAAAGCTTTTCAGTGTTCGTGTATTCTGTTTGTATATTTGAAGTTGTTCAGTTGCTCAGTTGTGTCTTAACTCTTTGTAACCCCATGGACCACAGCACTCCAGTCCCCGCTGTCCTTGAAAGAGTTTGCTCAAACTCAGGTCCATTGAATCGATGATGCTCTCCAGCCTTCTCATCCTCTGTTGCCCGCTTCTGCTGCCCTCAGTCTTCCTCAGAGTCTTTTCCAATGAGTCGGCTCTTCACATCAGATGGCCAAAATATTGGAGCTCCAACTTAGCATCAGTCCTTCCAGTGAATATTCAGGGTTAATTTCCTTTAGGATTGAGTCCATACTGATAGCTCCAATATCTGATTCAACTTTCTAGAGTTCTTCCTTGCCTCTCCAAATATTTCTTATTTGTTTTTCTTATTTCCTTACTCTGAAAATATAGATATGAGTTTTTGTTAAGAATACCATGGTAATGTATCCTTTTTGGTATATCTTATGAGATTGTTGTTATAGTCGCTCAGTCATATCTGACTCTTTTGCCACCCCATGGACTGTAGCCTGCCAGGCTCCTCTGTCCATGGGATTTCCCAGGCAAGAATATTGGAGAGGGTTGCCACTTCCTTCTCCAGGGAATCTTCCCAATCCTGGGTTCGAACCTGGGTCTCTTGCTTCGGCAGACGGATTCTTTACCGCTGAGTCTCCTGGGAAGTTATGTGAGGTATAATATATTGATATGTATGTTACTAGTGGTTTTAATCTTAGTTACTTGATTAAAATGTCTCCCAGGTTTTTGAAGCTCTGCAGGATTTTTTGCTTTTTTTGCTATTAACTTTAGCGTCCATGGGCAGTTTTTGCCCTGAGACAGTATTATGACGTTTGCATGATCTTGCTTTTCTGTTGCCCTCTTTCCTTCTACATTCATAAATTAGAATTTTACTCTTAAGGAAAAGCTGTACCTTTGTTTATTTACTTTTATTTATCCAACCAGTAGGGACGCAAGGATGTTTTGTGAGCTGTAATTTTTTTTTGTTCTAGTGCTCAATTAGTTTCAACTTGGTGATTGAGAGCTCCTTCACTGTATTGGCTGCTGTGTTCTTTCAACACTGTCCACATCATTTCTAGAGCACTTCCTTTTATGGCAAAATAAGGTGTTCCAGGCTAGATTTGTACTTTCCCTGCCCCAACCCTCAGTTCAAATACTTAAGGAGCCTTAACATTTTTTTAATTTTTAGAGAATATTTAGAAATTAAGGCCTTAACCATTTTTGGGCATTACTGCTTCTAAGTTCCATCAGTGGACAGAATTAGGAAATACTAGCAAAGTCACAGTGCTTTCCCTGTGGCTCAGATGGTAAAGAAACTGCCTATAGTGCAGGAGACCTGGGTTCAATATCTGGGTTGGGAAGATCCCCTGGAAAAGGGAGTGACAACCCACTCCAGTATTCTTCCCTGGAGATTTCTGTGGACAGAGGAGCCTGGCAGGCTACAGTCATGGCATCACAAAGAGTCGGACACGACTGAGCAACACTTTTTTCAGAAAAGTCACAAGGATTGTTTAGTGTACTCTCATACATCCTTCCCAGAGTTCCCCTGTTAATATTTTAACTTCCTTTGCTGTACCCTTTTCTCTGTATTTCTTTTTGTGAATTAGTTGAGTAATTTGCACACATAAATCTTTGCGTGCGTGTGTGTGTGTTCAGTCGCTCATTCATGTCCTACTCTTTGCAACTCCATGGACTGTAGCCTGCCAGGCTCCATTCTCCATGGGCTTCTCCAGGCAAGTATACTGGAGCGAATTGCCTTGCCTTCCTCCAGAGTATCTTCCCAACCCAGGGATTGAACCCATGTCTCACGTCTCCTGCATTGGCAGGTGGGTTATTTACTACTAGTGCCACCTGAGAAGTCCCGTAAATCTTTACCCCTCAATGTTTCAGTACTTGTATTTCCTAAGAACACTCATTTTACCTCTGATGAGTTAGTGATCATTGAAATGAATGAAGAAAAAGTACATTTCTTTTTTGTTTTTTGGCTGCTTTCAAGACCTTTCAGCCCTGGGATTTCTTTGGAAGGAATGATGCTAAAGCTGAAACTCCAGTACTTTGGCCACCTCATGCCAAGAGTTGACTTATTGGAAAAGACCCTGATGCTGGGAGGGATTGGGGGCAGGAGGAGAAGGGGACGACAGAGGATGAGATGGCTGGATGGCATCACTGACTCGATGGGCGTGAGTCTGAGTGAACTCCGGGAGTTGGTGATGGACAGGGAGGCCTGGCGTGCTGCGATTCATGGGGTCGCAAAGAGTCAGACACGACTGAGCGACTGAACTGAACTGAACTAAAGACCTCTTTTTAATTGGTTTTCAGCAATTTGATTGTAATGCATTTTGATGTGATTTCCTTTCTATTTATCATCCTGCTTGGGTTTCGACCATTTTGAATCTGTAAATTTATGTCTTTCACCAAATTTGGGGAAGTTTCAGCCATTATTTCTTTGAGTATTAGTTCAGACCTGTTCTATCTTCTCTTTATGGGTCCCTGATTACACGTGATTAGACTGTTTGAAGTTGTTCAGTAGAATACTGGAGTGGGTTGCTATTCCCTTCTCTAGGGGATCTTCCCAATCCAGGGGTTGAACCCAGGTCTCCTGCATTGCAGGTAGATTCTTTATCATCTGAGCCACCAGGGTGGGAAATGTTCTTGAAGAGGGTATTGATATATTCTCTATTGTCAGTGTGTGGTGTTAAACAGAGTTATATATATTTATGTGTATATATATGTGTGTGTGTGCATACAATTTATCCTCATTATTCCAGGATTCCATATTGGCAAATTTGCCTACTTGTTAAAATTTGTTTATGTGCCCAAAGTCAATTCTTGGGCTGCTCTTATCTTCTGTGGACATGTGCAAAGTAATGCAAAGTTTGAGTTCCCCCAACACATGAATTCCCAGCTGAGGTAGAATAAGCTGATAACTCTGCCTTTTGTTTCAGCTCTCATACTGTTAATGTTCTTTCGTCACGTGGTTAGTGCCACATTTTTCACATTTTTTGTGCATTTCGTTGACAATTTCACTGTTTAAAATGGCTCTCCAAACAGTGCTGAAGACTTCCTTGGTTTGGTCTCAGCTCTTCAGCTCAGATTCGTCTCACCTCTTGCCTTATACTTTTAGAGCATCACCCATCTGCTCATAGTTCTGGGACATAACAGTCTTATGAAAAACCCCTGAATTTTTCCCCGTGCTGCTTGTCCACTTACCAGGTTAATGCTTGGCTTTGTTAAAGCTTTTAAAAAACTCTTTGCAGACTACTTTGGAAGTATCGCTTCCAGAAAGCCACCTCCATGCTTGTGCAATCATTCCTTCTAGCCCTTTTGCCCACCTCACTACAGTGTCCAGTAATACCTCTTATTAGTGAATGTATCCATAATTGTCTGGTTATGTATTTGCCTTCCTGAGTATATTTAATGAGCCTTCACAACATGAGCCTTATTTATCTTTATGGTATAACCGTCTTTCCCAGCATCAGAGTCTTTTCCAATGAGTCTGCTCTTTGCGTCAGTTGGCCAAATTATCGAAGCTTTAGCTACAGCATCAGTCCTTGCAGTGAATATTCAGAGTTGATTTCCTTTAGAATTGACTGGTTTGATCTTGCTGTCCGAGGGACTCCAGGAGTCTTCCACAGCACTACAGTTCAAAAGCATCAATTCTTTGGCACTCAGCCTTTATGGTCTGACTTTCATGTCTACATGGCTACTGGAAAAACCATAGCTTTGACTATATGGACCTTTCAATTTATATTTGTTGAATGAATGAATCAAAGTATTGAATAATTAGGAAGTATTTCTAAGCAAAAAATACTAAGTGAAATAAAAAGTCAGTATTTGATTTTGGAGAGAGGTTAGCCATGGAAATGGCTCTCCAGAATAGCTTTTCCTCAGTTGATGTGATACCAGAAAAACAATTTCATTAGGGAAGCTGTGCTTCACTCCTTTGGAAGTTAGAAATCCATTTTTTTTTTTTTTTTTTAAATATATACTTCTTCAGGGCTTGGTTTTAATTTTTTATTTAGTTGAGTCCCAATTTGGAGAAATATTTTGTTAATGATTGTGATTTTCCTACAGATGACCAGAATTCAGTGTTCTTAGAATCTAGCATCCCACCAGCTGTTTAAGCCCCCTCACCCAGTATGTATTTTTAAAAATGTATGTCCAATAACATTAAAACAAGCAGTGAAAGATCTTTTCCCACTCTAAATGAATTTCAGTCAGAATCTGTATTTTTCTCGTAAAATCACATAAATGTCGGTAAAACATTGACTTACACCAGAACCTTATTTTTTTAAAGCATCCATCATTCATAATTTGTTATGTGGGGAACCATCTACTTTTTTCTAAAGATTTGGCAGTTGCTTTGGATTGTCTGCTCTGCCTTCTTAGCACAACCAGAATATCACAAAAGAAGAATGAACCTAAAACTACACTGATGTATCAGGTATCTTTACTGTATTACTTTAACACATGATCATGAATCATACATCCAGATTTCGACTACAGTTTCTCTCACTGGTCTTTCTCAGCTCTTTATATTGTGAATCTTTATAATAACTGAAAATTACTTAGTCTTTTATATAAACTATATGTATTTAGTATCTAGTTAATAAGAATTGCCTTTTTAAATTTCTCACAACATTTCAAGAATCTAACTCAAACTGTTGTCTTTTTCCCTCTTTGTAACACTTTGAAAAGAACTTAAAATTTGATTGTGCTTCTTGCAGTTTTTTTTTTTTTTTTTCTCACATAGAAGCAGAAGGCTGTGTAGGTGCCTTGTAAAAGGCTGTCTGTGACATCCCTAACAACTTAAAGCAATCCTGCTAAAAAAGATTTCTGAGTTCCAGCTTTGAAATAGTCTCAAAAGAAAAAGTCAACAAGAAAGAAAACAACCACTTGGCTACATTAGCCAGTGAGTTTCCTTCTTGATTAGAGGAGCTGAGTTTTTTTTTTTCTTTCTTTGTCTTCATGTTACCTGAGATTGTGTTGACCACAACAGCTCATTTATCTTTTGCCATTAAAAAACTTAGTGGGTGTTGCTTACTGGGTGTTGCTAATAGTGCCAGTCTTTGGATACGTTGAGTGGAGTTTATTGTTCATTTTCCTTGTCAACTCAGAGTATCTTTTTTTTTGGAGACAACTAGAAACTAGAGGGCAAATATTTCATGGTGGAAAGATCCTGTTCGGGTGGCAGAAATTCCCAGTAATGACCAGAAATTTTATGGGCTTCATTTTCTCATTTTTCTCAGATTAAATAAGATTACCTCTAGAGTCTCTTTTAGTTCTAAACTACTGGAATGCAATAACCAAAATACTTTTGTAAAGATTTTGTTATTCAGTTGCTTAGTCGTGTCCAACTCTTTGTGACCCCCTGGACTGCAGCATTAGGATTAATGTTTTGAAAAGCTTACATAGAAGAATTGGGACTCTCCGGTATTCTTCTGCACTCCGGCACATCCCTGCTCTTCCTGTGCTGTGCTCCCTGCTTGAACTGCAGCTGGTACAGGGTCATCTTAGCTAAACACTGGCTACTGAAGGAGGTACCTTGTCTTTGGAGGTCTCAGGCTTTGAGTGTCACTTCGAGTCTTTTCTTTCTGAAATATATAGGTTCTTGCCAAATAAGTCATTTTTTCTAGCGTTTGAATGGTTTTACAGACTGAATGCCTTTCCCCAAATTCACATGTTGAAATCCTAACCCCCCTCATGGAAATAGAGCTGCAAAAGAAGTAGCTAAGGTTAAATGAATTCACAGGGCTGGGGCCCTCATCCGAGAGGATTAGCTTCCATATAGGAAGAGACACTAGAGAAGTTGCTTACTCTTTTCATGCGTTGAGGAAAGGGTTTGTGAGCACACAACATTTACTATCCAGGAAGAGACCTCTCATTAGAAACCTAATCAACTGGCACCTTGATCATGGTCTAGAGTTGTGGAAAAATAAGCCACTTGAATGTATCCAAGTTTAGTATTTTGTCGTGGTAGCCTGAGCTGATTAGTACAGATGGCAGGAATTTAGAATATCTTAGGGCTTTAATGTTGTAAGTGGGTAAGGCAAGTAGGTATTAATGCGTGTGGGTATGTTGGGGTGGGTTTTAGAAAAAGTATATGAAAACGTTCACTGTGGCACAAGGTATCTGAGGATGCCACTTACAGTCCCCACAGCAAAGGTTGCTCATTCTCTCATGAATCCATGTGGCTAGGGCCCTGAACCTCCCACTACTGTTTCTTTCCAGCAAACACTTGCCTTATGTGAAGTTCATAAACTATGCCATACTCACTTTCTCCGTCATTTTCTATTCTTCTGGCCACACCCTCATGTTCACGAAGGGGCTTCAGGATCTCAGTCACAGTCTTTTCTCTCATCTCCACTGCTGTCATCACCAGGTACAACTTAGCTATACCCGAGAATGTCACCCGAGCAACCCAGGCTGAACATTCTCTAGCCTTTTCAAATTTTAACATTTCCTTTTCATATCAGCATCCTATCTGGAAGGTCATGGGCTGTGCCTAATTTGTCATTTGAAAATGCACTTTCTTATTTATCTAGCTTTTTTCATTTCCTTTTTTTCCACTTTACTTTTTCTCTTCCTTCATTAAAACCTCCAGAACTTGCACCTCTTCCTTTTGTGTCCAAATGTCCTTCTTCTGGCCTGTTGCTTTTATCTAGCTTAGACTCTGGCATGTCACCTCAGGCCCTCCAACCAGCATCCTCACCTACTGGCCACCTCTGTTTTTCTCCCACCATCATCCAGCCAATCCTTAGGCTTCAATATATCCAGTCATATGTCTCATCCACTCCTGCCTCTGGGGCTGGCCCTGTTGGGGGATACAATTTTGCTGGTTAATGCTCCTACAGTCTCATAGTCTCCAATGTAGCTTGGCCTTTAAGAGCAGTTTAATAACTAGCTAACTCATCAGAAAGCCCTGAAGTGTTTGCCAATTCCCGTAGTATAAATACACTCTCCACGGTCAATTTTAGGTTACTAGCATGATGTTGGCAATGGCACCCCACTCCAGTACTTTTGCCTGGAAAATCCCATGGACGGAGGAGGCTGGTAGGCTGCAGTCCATGGGGTCGCTAAGAGTCGGACACGACTGAGCGACTTCACTTTCACTTTTCACTTTCATACATTGGAGAAGGAAATAGCAACCCACTCCAGTGTTCTTGCCTGGAGAATCCCAGGGACAGCGGGGCCTGGTGGGCTGCCATCTATGGGGTCGCACAGAGTCGGACACGACTGAAGCGACTTAGCAGCAGCAGCAGCAACATGATGTCACTAAGTGTAGAGCTGGGAAGAGAGGCTAACAGTTGACTCTCTGGTATCAGTCAGATGCAGCACACCAATGGATCATTCAAGACCACTGCCTGAATAGGTCTGACATTCTGGTTTTGAAATGACTGTTACTTGAGTATGACCAGAATGAGTTTAGGGTTCTGGGTTACCAGTGGTCTACTACTGACTCCTGGGATTGAGCATGAGGAATTATGCATTGATTTGCTATATGTTTTAACCATGGTACTGGCTCTGGTCTACAGTACCCCAGGACAGTGAGCATGTTTTTAAACATCCTTTACTCTGCGTATCCTTCTTCCACTGGTACCCAGAGTGGTTACTCCATTTCTTAGGCTCAGGCAGTTCTCCTAGTTCTCCTGACTGCACTGTACCTCTTCTTTGAAGGCTTTCAAGACCATTGCTCTGTGATGCAAATAAGTACTTCTTTTGAAGTCCCCTTTTGCTTCTGATTAACATGAATCACATTAAATCATGTCAGATGAAGAACAGACATCTCTCGTGCAGATAAAAAAAAGCCAATTTTCCATACTCTACCCATTTTTGTTGTTGTTTAGTCGATAAGTCCTATCTGACTGTTTGTGACCCCATGGACTGTAACCCACCAGGCTCCTCTGTCCATGGGATTTGCCAGGCAAGAATACCGGAGTGAGTTGGCATTTCCTTCTTCACCCATGGGTCTCTCATCTATTCTCCCAGCTGGTGGTAGGGTGTGAAAGGCAGTAGTGTGGTCAACATTAAAAGAACCCATATTCTTGGAATCCAGCCTAAAGAATTCAAGAGAGGACACAGTTGAAGGTATGTTATTTTACATTTTGGCTATAAAACTCCAAATGATAAATTTAACTTTAACAAATGATATTTTCTTGTATTCAATGAGCAAGATGTGCATTTGTGGTTATCATCAAAAAGCACAGGAGGGACTTCCCTGGTGGTCCAGTGGCTAAGATTCCATGCTCCCATTGCAGGGATCTGGAGTTCAATCCCTGGGCGGGATTGAACATTGCAGATTGCACATGCTGCAACTATGACTCTACATGCCACAGCTAAGACCCAGCACAGCCAGATAAATAAATAAATAAGTAAAAAAGGCACAGGAACAACTTTGAGAGAGTCACTGGAAGCCACTGTTTATGGAAACTATAAAGGATGATGCAAGATCATCATCAGTATGTATGTACCATAAATAGTATTTAATGTAACATCATTTAAAAATGGTCTAGAGGAACTGCAGGCAGAGGCAAGAAGATCTTTTTGGTTCCCAAGCACTCTGAAGAGCTACATTTTTCTTGTCATGGGAGATATGAAATTAGCCAGTAGTGGTGCATTTGACAATAAAGAATATTAAGAGGTGGCTACTGGACCTAAAGGCAAGGAGGATGTTTATGGATGCCACAAAGAATCATTACATGTGCTGATTGGACAGAAAAATAATATGTAATTACCTCTTCTCTATGCATTATTCTAAATTTTCATTAATATCACTGTACTTCACATGGGCCCGTAAATTTTGTAATAACCTTGGAACCAAGCTTCCCCAGTGGCTCAGTGGTAAAGAATCTGCCAGTGCAGGAGACGCAGGAGATGTGGGTTTGATCCCTGGGTTGGGAAGATCTCCTGGAGTAGGAAATGGCAACCCATTCCAGTATTATTGCCTGGGAAATCCCATGGACAGAGAAGCCTGGTGGGCTACTGTCCATGGGGTCACAAAAGAGTCAGACACGACTTAGTGACTAAACAACAACAACGATTTATGTAGACAGGGGTCCTCAAAAAACATTTGCTCAGAGGCCTGAACATATAAGGGATTGGCCCTGGTGGAGATGGTTAATAGGAAACAGCATCCCTCAGGGCAAAAGAGATTAGCAAGCTATATGTAAATAAAAGCAAAGTCGGATGGACAGAAGGGTGATGGCAGTCAGGATAATAAAACTCCTGCCCAATTTTTAGTCAGCCACTTTTTAAATCTGAATTCTGTTTACAAAAGGGTTGGTCAAGGCCTCAGGGAGAAGGTCACTATAACACCATAGTAAGTAGATGATTAATACTGATGATTCTCCAATCCTTATTCAAAGGGAATGACAGCCCTTGAGACTGTATTCAGGAGTAGGAATACCTGGAATGTCTGTTGGACATAGGGTCTACCTTGGCACTGATAGGTAGAGACAAGCATTATTTTGAGCCCTCCGATAGAGTGGGATCTAGAGGTTTGGGAGTAAAATCTTGCCCTGTGCAGCAGAGAATTAATTGCCTTTTGATAATAGCTGTTAGTGAGCTACTGGTCCTCAGTAGAGATGGAATAGTTGAACATGGGACCCCAGGGAACCATGCGTCTCAAAACAGCCGTCATGATGTGGATCCTGTTGGTCATGCTGCTGCTGCTGCAGCTAAGTCGCTTCAGTCGTGTCCGACTCTGTGCGACTCCAGAGACGGCAGCCCACCAGGCTCCCCCGTCCCTGGGATTCTCCAGGCAATAACACTGGAGTAGGTTGCCATTTCCTTCTCCAGTGCATGAAAATGAAAAGTGAAAGTGAAGTCGCTCAGTCGTGCCTGACTCTTAGAGACCCCATGGACTTCAGCCTACCAGGCTCCTCCATCCATGGGATTTTCAAGGCAAGAGTACTGGAGTGGATTGCCATTTCCTTCTCCAGAGGATCTTCCTGACCCAGGGATTGAACCTATCTCTCTTGAGTTTCCTGTGTTGGTAGGTAGATTCTTTACCATGTTAGCCACCTGGGAAACTCATTATAGAAGTAAGTACAAAAAAATATGTTTAACATAGACATATCATTAAACCCAGAATTGCACATGTAGGAACTGAAATTGACAATATGCACAAAAATTTCAACAGAAGAATGTTTGTCACAGCAGTTTGGATATAGTCTAAAAGTATCTGGAAACCCAAAATGGCCAGAATAGGAAGTTAACAAAGCAAATTGTGGTATAACCATGTGATGGAATTTTAGGCAGTTGTTAAAAGATATTTAACATGAAATTTAAAATTATTCTCTTGAAAAGAAAAATACTTGTTATGAAATGACTCTGGTCAGAGTTCTCCAGAGAAACAGAACCAATGGCTGAGAAGTCCTATGGTCTGCTATCTATGATCTGGAGACCCAGGAAAGCTGATCGTGTAGTTCAAAGGCCTGAGAGGGAGAGTCCGTGATGAAGTTTCCATCTAGGGTCTGGAGGTCTGAGAACCAGGATAGCTAACTGCAGAAAGATCAGAGCTTTAGCTGAAATGATCAAACTGAGAACACAACTTCCCTTCCTTTGCCTCCCTCAACAAATCGGGTGGGGCCCATTCACATAGGGAAGGGCCATCTGTTGTACTCAGCCCGAGCATTCACATGCTAATCTCTTCTGGAAACACTCTCATAGACACACCTGGAAATAATGTTTAACCAGCTATCTGGGAATCCCTTGGCATAATCAGGTTAACACACAGAGTTCACTATCACAAACTTCAACTTCCTGTTTCATCTAGTATGATTTTAATTTTTTTTTTTAAGAAACTAAAGAGTTTTCAAAATGAACGTGTGTGCATGCTAAGTTGCTTCAGTCATGTCCAACACTTTGCAACCTTATGGACCATAGCCCACCAGACTTCTCTGTCTGTGGGCATTCTTCAGATAAGTATACTGGAGTGGGTTGCCGTGCCTTTCTCCAGGGGGCCTTCCCAAGCCAGGGATAGAACCCAGGTCTCTTTTGTCTCCTCCATTGTCAGGTGGGTTCTTTACCACTAATGCCACCTGGGAAGCCATTCAAAATGAATACTTGGTATCCAGTCTAACAAGGCAGGAGATTTTCTCTATTGGTTTTCTATGTAAATCAAACAGTGCGAACTTTTTGATGAAACCTAAGTTTTGAACTGTGGTGTTGGAGAAGACTCTTGCGAGTCCCTTGGACTGCAAGGAGATCCAACCAGTCCATTCTAAAGGAGATCAGCCCTGGGATTTCTTTGGAAGGAATGATGCTAAAGCTGAAACTCCAGTACTTTGGCTACCTCATGCGAAGAGTTGACTCATTGGAAAAGACTCTGATGCTGGGAGGGATTGGGGGCAGGAGTAGAAGGGGATGACAGAGGATGAGATGGCTGGATGGCATCACCGACTCGATGGACGTGAGTTTGAGTGAACTCCAGGAGATGGTGATGGACAGGGAGGCCTGGTGTGCTGCGATTAATGGGGTCTCAAAGAGTTGGACACGACTGAGCGACTGAACTGAACTGAAGTTTAAATAAATTTCCAAGCACTGAACTGTGTCCACTGAGCTCTGGGTTAGGGGTGAGAGGCCTAAGTCTAGGGTGAAGCAACTCTGAGTAGACTGGGCAGGCATATGGTCTAGATATTCTTGATTTGCTGCTTCCACAGATATCCTGCCTGTTCTCCATGAGTAAAAGAAGTTTCTAGTATTCTCCAAGTCTCTGTGTTAAGGATGGAGGCAGAGTGGAGAGGCGGGCCGGGACAAGCAAGGAAAGAAGGGTTAGGTGAATAATCTGACCCAGAATATTGACAGATATCACCTCCTCTTTCCAGTTCCCTCCTCTTCCAGTTATTTCCATTCATTGACACTGACCTCAAGTACATATTGATCTAAGTACTTGACACTAAGGCACATATGACCAATTGGCTTAACCTTCTGTAAAATTCCAGAGGTCTATGTGTTATTAAGATTCAGATGCTCTTTTACATTCAGGTCAGCTTCCTTAGTTCTTCTCTTGATGGCCTCAGGGACTCAGTTGCCTTTCCTTTTCGCTTCCTCTTCTCTTAAAAAGAAAACCAACTTTATATTTCCCTCGTATTATTATAACGGATACCTGTTCAGTGGAGAAAAATCAGAAAGTACAGAGAAGCCAACTACATTATTTATAAACCTATTTTCATTTTGGTTATATATATTTTCCAAACTTTGACTCTGCATGGCTATCTTATGTTTGTGTATAAATGTATGTATGTACAATGTCTATTGCATTAGGTGACTCAGTGGTAAAGAATCTGTCTGCCAATGCAGGAGACAAAGGAGATGCGGGTTTGATCCCTGGGTTGGGAAGATACCCTGCAGGAAGGCATGGCAACCCGTTCCGGTATTCTTGCCTGGAGAAGCACATGAAAAGAGGAGACTGGTGGGCTACAGTCCATGGTATCGAAAAGAGTCGGACGCGACTGAGCGATGACTGATGATGAATAATGATAGAAACAAACATATGCACACACACACAAATGTACACACACATGCACTATAAAATTGACTACAGTTGTCTTATAACCAGCATTTTTTATTTTTGCTTTTCAAGAGTAAATTTCATATTATATAATTTTTAAGCACTGCCTAGAGTTCCATCATATGGTTATACCACAGTTTGCTCTGTTAAGCTTCTATTTTTGACATTTTCGATTCTCAGATTTTTTTAGACTATATCAATACTGTTGTGACAAACATTCTTGTATGGAGTTTTGTGTGCATATTGTCAATTTCAGTTCCTGCATGTGGCATTCTGAGTTTAATGATATGCACGAGTTTAATATATTTTGTTATATTTACTTCTACAAGGCTTGAACAAATTTTTTTACTTCCTAGCTGAACTTTAAGAGAATCTTTACTAACACTGGCTAATTATCATTAAAAAATACCCAATCTGATAAGTCCCCAGTGGTATCTCTTTTCTTTATTAAAGCTCTGGCCACCCACTCTGTATTCAGAGATCAGATTCCCACAGAGAGCTGCAGAGGAGAAGGCAGCCAAACTTTATTGCATACCCACGCCTTGCGGGGCACTGTGCTAAGTTCTAAGAGAGCTTATATTAATGCAGCACAGTTCCAGTTACCTTCCTCTTGAGTCTAACGAGACTGGAGGCAGGGCTGTAGAGAGACCAATAAACACATCACCATCACCACACAATGAGTTAAGTAGAATCGTGTGAAGATGCTACAGGGGCACTCAGTTGGGAAGTGAGGTCAGCCGTGTGAGGTCTGAGTCTCAATTCAGTGTCTGTGTGTGTGCGTGCGTGTGCTTGATTGCATCCGACTCTTTGTGACCCCATGGATTGTAGCCCACCAGGCTCCTTTATCCATGAGATTCTCCAGGCAAGAATACAGGAGTGGGTTGCCATTTCTTCCTCCAGGGGATCTTCCTGACCCAGGGATCGAACCCACATCTCCTGCACTGGCAGGCAGATTCTTTATTGCTGAGCCACCTGGGAAGCCCAATTCAGTGTCTAAGTGAAGACAAATCAAGATTAGGAATTAACCAGGCATAAAAATGGATTATCAGACAAGGATAACAATCAGTGCCAAGACAGGGGGTGTCACATATACAGTGGCCTTGTCGGAAACAGCCAGCAATCTGGAATGAATGGGGCAGCGTATGTGCCTTGAGGGCACTGCAGTGGATGAGATTAGAAACAGCATGGCTGTCTGAGTTTAGGATTCTTTTCTCGTGGATGTTAGGAAATAGTGGAAGGTATTAAGCAGAGAGTCCAGGATTAACCTGTATTTTGGGGAAGTCCCTGGAGGCAGTGTGGAAGGTCAGGAGGGGCTAGTGGAAGTAAGGAGGTTGGTTTGGACGCTGGCAGAGTCCATGCCAGGGAGATCAGCAGGAGCTCACACAGGAGGAATGTGGATGGAGAGGAGGAAAAAATTTAAAACATAATACCATGTGATAGTAATAGCATTGGGGCTATTTGGCTATTGTTTATGAGATGGACCGTTCTTCCTTGGGTCAAATAGCTGTATAATGGGGCCATTTTAGCTATAGAATCCCTTTGCTTCCACATTTTCCAATCCTTTCCTTTGTCTGTGGGGCTGCTCCCACACAATGACTACATTGTGCTGTTCTGTCACATACTGCAAGAAAAACAACTTCTGTGGAGTTGGAAAAGGGAAGAGAAAGGTGAGTATGATGCTCAAGGAGATGGAGGCATTCGAAAGTATGATTAAGGGACTTCTCTGGTCGTTCAGTGGCTAAGAATTCGTTTTCCAATGCAAGGGACACGGGTTTGATCCCTGGTTGGGGAAATAGGATCACTCACACTGTAGAGCAACTAGCCTATGTTCCACCGTTAAGGAGCCCATCTCCTTCTGGAGCCCTCGGAGCAGCCAAATAAATAAATACTAAAAAACAAAAACAAAAAAGATTGTGTTACTATATATTGGAAAAAAAAAAAGTAAGATTAGGCTGGAGTTAGAGTAGCAAATAGATGATGTAATAAACAGAGGTGATGATTATGTTTATCACCTTGATTGTCATGATGGTTTATACATCTCTCCAAACTCATCAAATTATATATGTTAATTATGTCCAATTTTTTGGATATCAATTATAATCTCGATAAAGCTGTTTTTAACAAAAACAAACCACAGAGGGTTTGGATAGGTGAACAAAGATTTATTTACAAAGTCCTGAAATACCAAATCAGGAGCTAACCCTGAATAAATAAAGTGGGAAACTTAGGACAATAAAACGTAACAAATGTGGGAACCTTGTGATAAAAAGTCAGGTATGGTCTGAAAATATTAGGAGAGTCAACAAAATTTGGTCACAAATAAGAAACCTCCAGACCAAAGCTTAGGCATGGCTGTTACCTCCGTTTCACCTGGTCCAAGTGTAGGTGTGACGTCCCCACAAATGCCTACAAGTGTGAAAAAACATCATGGCTGGAGTCGCTAGGAGCAATATCCTAAAAGACCACAAGGTGGTAATGTCATTTCACAAGTCTGTCTTTTGCTTGGTTGCTTCCTCTTTTTCTGTTTGTATTTATGCCTCCATGTCTCTGTGTTCCAGTCCTTTTCATCTTTTGGTCTTTTTCTGACTTGTGTATCCTCCCCTTAAAAATTGTTTCCTCTCTTTCATTATCTCCCTAACTGACCATCATCAGAAGCAATGCAATTTTTCCATTACTCATTGAATAGAATCTTGTTTTGTCCTTAAACAAAATTTGTTATAAAGAACCTGAAACTTACATGAAAATGCACAGAATAGTATAATGAATCCCTATGCACCTAACATATAGCTGCAAAGTTATCAATTCATAGCCAGTCTTACTCTACCCATATCCCCACCCACACTCCCACTTCCCAAGTTACTTTGAAGCAAGCTCTAGTCTCGTACCAGATTTTTCCATATGTCTGTATCCGTCTCTCAAACCTGAGGATGCTTAACCAAAACCACAGTGCCAATATCACTCCCCAAATGTTAATTCCTTATATTACAAAATCTAGTTAATGCTCACATTTCCATTGCTCCCATGCCAATTTTAAAATATTATTTTATAATTTGTCTGTTGGAATCAGTAACCAAATAAATCGCCACATTGTCATGGCTGCTTTTTCTCTTCATACTTTTTCACTGTATAGATTCCTGCTTTATTTCTCTCTTTCTTTTCAACTCATGATTTATTTGTTGGGGGAACTTAAGTTATTTTTCCTATACCTTCCTATAGTCTAGACTTTTGTGATCGCTTTCAATTTTTAAAATAAAATTACATACAAGAATTACAAATGTGTAATTGGTGGAGTTAGTATACGACCTCAGGTGAATTATCAATACAGATCAGATCACTTTTTTTTTTTTTTTGCCTCTAACAAGTTTTCTTTGCATTTCAAGCCTTCACCATCATCCTTAAACTCTAAGGTGGATTCTTTCCATCTTCTGCCTTGTTCTTCACTATTTTTCTGTTATCAAAAATTGATTCTCTTGGTCTTTGCATTCCAATCTCACTATCCTGAAATACTTTCTTACCTAATTCCTAGCAAGGACCACCTCATGGTGCTGAGTATGTTCTGTCCTACACAAAGATCCTCCACTCAAGGGGAAAGGTTGTTATGCCTGCCAGTCCATGTGCTCTGGTGGAAGTTTTAAACCTTTTTTAATCGATTCATTTTTGGCCGAGCTGGGTCTTTGTTGCTGAGCTTGTGGTGATGGGGGCTACTCTTTTTCCCTGCCGTGGCTTCTCCTGTTGCGGAGCATGGGCTGTAGGAATGCAGGCTTCAGCAGTTGTGGTGAACCGCTTAGTTACTTTGTAGCGTATGGGATCTTCCCAGACCAGGGATGGAACCCATGGATATCCTTCATCATGTTTATGGCTTGAATGCCACTCCTCTGGGGAAGCTTTCTTCAATCTTCTAGCCTAAGTTGGCTCTTCCATTCTCCATGCTGGATCACCATTCTGTTCTTAGGTTTGTAATAGATTTTGACATGTTTTTCTTGGACTTTAAGCCCCAGGTGGAGGTGGGGCAGAAATACTGTCTTCAGCATCCATGTGACTCATCCATCCAATATGACTCTAGGACCTAGTTCAGAGCTTCACTCACGGTGAAAGGGAAGGCAGTCAGTAAGTACAGCCCGGGCTCTGGAACTCCTGATCTAACCACTCTCTATTTGAGTAACTTTGGACACATTACAGACACTCCCTGTGCCTCGGTCTCCGACAAAATCATTGTCAAGATTGGTAGAAATAATGCATATAAATTGCTTCACACAGTGTACGGTTACCATACATACTCGGTACTGCTAGGTATTCTATAAGTTTATAAAATGAATGACTTTAGCATAACCTGTATGATCCCCATTTAAATGATTACCGTGTAAGTTTGTAGCTCCCCAGGGAAAAGGAAAAGATCGCTTGCCACTGATTTAGGGGATTCAAAGGGAACAACTCCATAAAGTGTAATTAAGGGAATCTGGGACTACTTTGATAGGACACATACTGTTTTATACCTCCATCTGGGTCTAACCTGTACCCTTTAGTGGGAAACGAAGTCTCTGTGGTACTTTATTTAGGGTGTTCTCAGACCTGTTATGAACTGAGCCATAGTTTGTTTTGAGGACTAAAGGAGGTAGAGGATCTGAGGGAACCATTAATAAGCCCAGCTGCCATTTCACATGTAAGTAGGAGCAGGTTCACAGCACACGCCTCCCAGGGAGGGGAGGGAAAATGTCACGGATTGTACTGGGAAGGTGTCGGAACATTTTGTGCAAATGTGGATATTTGGATGAAATGCCTTTAAGGCCCCAAGATAGCACCATGGGCTGTAAATACACAAGGAAGAAAGAAGACGGAAGAGGAGTGTGCTTCTCCATGGCGAATATACAGGCTGTATGCAACTTGGATGGTCCAGGGGTCAGTGAGATACAAATGTTAGCTAATGACCTTAAAAACAAACAGCAGCATCACAGAGAAGCTGCGACTTCTGGAAGCTGATTCACTCTGGATTGGACTTTCATTCTGCGGCTGCTACTGTTGCTTCTGGAGTGATTGAACGAGACTGAGTTAATGAATTCTGTTTTACAGCCTTGAGGAGGTCTGATACACTTGTAAAAACCTCTGGTACTAATGCAAAACAGAACTCCTATGGATATTCTAAATATTAATTGGATGTGTTCCATTAGTACGGAGAGTTTCAGGGTGTGTGTTTTCATAGGTTGATTAGGAGATGACTTATGCTGTCATATGAGGGAAATGGCTGTCAGCAACTCCCCCGGATCTTAGAAAGCTCCTATTAATCACTTGCGTTGATGTTACCCACTGGTGTTCAGTCTGGAAGGATCTGCAAAAGGTTAATCTTTTATAGTTTCTTGGGATTTGGAGGGCAACATTCCGAAAACCTAGTTTTAATTTTGATAAATGAATTTAGCAAGTAGTTAATCCCCGAAAAGGACTGAGATTTACAAGTCAGTCAAGAGATGAGGCTGGCAATTTATCATACACGTGGGTTGCTCCAATCACAAAATAAGCCCTTTGACACATTGACCGAGAAGTGATCGAATGCCACAGATGGAGATAAATTTATGACCAGGATATGCCCCTTCTCTCTGAAGAGCCATATTCTCTCCTCCCTTCATCAAGAGATGTTTTTCGGCAAGCTCACCTGTGCATTGGTCACGTCTCTGTTTTGACCTCTCCCAACGCTTGGTGTATTACTTAAAAAAACAAAGGATGGGGGGAGGGGAAGTTTCAATTAATGTTGCCGTCAGTCATATTCCTTCTTCTCCTGAACAATTTATCCTGTGAACACAATGACTTTTGTAACTGGCTAAGTTTTCTGTATCCCTTTGACTTCAAGGACATGTAAGGATGAAATTTTACCCTTCCTGGAAACAGTAGATGAAGATACGGTATGGATTGCAATGTGCTTCTCCCCTAAAGGTTGTTTTTTTGTATTTTGACTTTCCTGTCTCTCAGCTATTTTTTCAAAAATCATATTGTGTATATTTGTGGTAGGTTAGAGGAGGAAGGGCATGTGACTTTTTTTCTGGTTATAAAAAAATTTTTTTTTTCCAAATTAAAGCATTTCTGAGACCATGCATTTCATTTTAGTTTCTAGAGTTATTTTTGCCACAAAACAAATACTTGCTCAAATGAAGTGTTCTCTTTATCATTCTTACTGGGCTTCCCTGAAAGCTCAGCAGGTAAAGAATCTACCTGCAATGCAGGACACCCCAGTTTGATTCCTGGGTCAGAAAGATCCCCTGGAGAAGGGATAGTCTACCCACTCCAGTATTCTTGGGCTTCTCTGGTGGCTCAGATGGTAAAGAATCTACCTGCAGTGCGGGAGACCTGGGTTCGATCCCTGGGTTGGAAAGATCCCCTGGAGGAGGGCTTGACAACCCATTCCAGTATTCTTGCCTGAAGAATCCCCATGGATAAAGAAGTCTGCCAGGCTACAGTCCATAGGGTCCCAAAGAGTCGGACACGACACTAAGCACATCATTATTACTGCCCCCTAAAGCCATTCTTCTAAACTGCAGATCTGATCAGTCAATATTTTTGCTCCTAAAAACCCTCACTATTTCAAGGTTTCTAACTGTTGCTAAGATAAGGACCACATTCCATAATTGGTTTAAAATGTCTTAAGTGATTTAACTTTTTTCTCTCATTTTATCCCACTCAATGCCGCCTGTCATTCTATGCTTCAGACATCTTAAACAACTTGTGGTTTCCAGCTGTAATTAATGTCCCCAGTCAGTTGAATTTGTATTAAACAAAAGAGAGATTATCCCAGGAGGGCCTGGCTCAATCAGGTGTGCCCTTAAAAGAAGTTAGATTTGAAGCATGAGAGAGATATCTCCTGCTGGCTTTGAAAAGTAAGCTGTAAGTTGTAGGAATGCCGTGTAGCTAGGACCAGAGGGCAGCCTCTAGAAACTGAGATGACCATGAGCCAGAACTTAGCAAGAATACTGAGACCTCAGTGCTATAACCACAGGAGCTGAATTCTGCCAACAATCTGAATGTGTATGGAGGAGGACGCAGTCACAGATGACAACACAGCTCTTGTCACACTTTGCTTTTTTGGCCTGGCAAGACTCTGAGCAGAGGACCCAGTTGGCCTGTGACTAAGTTCTTGACCCAAAACTGTGAAATAATAAACTTGTTTTAAGCTTCTGTGGGGTTTTTCTTTTTGTAATTTAATATATAGTATTAGGAAACCAAAACTAATACAGAAGTAGAGAGAAAGGATGGAAGGAAGGAGGGAGGGATGGATATTTGGTCATAATTTCCACTCCCTTGCTCTTCTAAGGCAGGAAAGACATACTTAGCTACAATTTGTAAACTTTGAGAAGGCTAATAAAAAAGAACTTCATGAAGTCATGTGTGGTTTTTACACCTCTAGATTATATTTCATGGATGCTTTACCAAATTTACTAAAGTATAAGCCAGCGTCACCCTTATTTTGGCTTATTTCCTTTAAAGTTGAGAGACATGAAAATCTTAGGATTTTAAGAGTTTACTGATCTCTTTCTATTTTGACTAGCTTTTTTAGATTTTTACTTTCCTATTAGACCTTTTGGGCTTCCCTGGTAGCTCAGATGGTAAAAGAATCCTCCTGCAATGCAGGAGACTTGGGTTCAATCCCTGGGTTGGGAAGATCCCCTGGAGGAGAGAGGGCATGGCAACCCACTCCAATATTCTTGCCTAGAGAATCTCCACGGACACTAGAGCCAGGTGGGCTGCAGTCCATAGGGTTGCAAAGAGTCGGACAGGACTGAGCGACTAAGCACAGCATGCATTAGGCTTTTTAGCATTCTGCATTTGACCTAAAATCTTTAATTTGCATATTGTATCATGTATAAAACAGTATGTGTCCAGTTTTATAAATATAAAGAAATATTCATGTATCAGTTCAGTTGCTCAGTCGTGTCCGACTCTTTGTGACCCCATGGACTGCAGCATGCCAGGCTTCCCTGTCTATCACCAACTCCCAGAGCTTGCTCAAACTCATGTCCACTGAGTTGGTGATGCCATCCAACCATCTCATCCTCTGTCGTCCCTTTATCCCCCTGCCTTCAAGCTTTCCCAGCATCAGGGTCTTTTCCAATGAGTCAATTCTTTGCATCAGAAGGCCAAAGTATTAGAATACATATATTCATATATATCACCCAATTAAAAAAAATAGATCATTACCACGACATCTGTGGCTTTTGATATGCTCATTCCAAATTTCATCTTCATCTCTCCACTCCATATACTTTTTTAAAACATTAATTTCCCCACAAGGAGAACTTTGTGGACGACACTATTTTCCTCCCCAAAGATCAAAGCCACCAAATGAAGTGAGCATAACCTCAATAGTTTTTGTCTCTATAATAAAACAAAAGATAGAGCTTAGATCTGGATCACTTGGGCCATTCCTCTTATCTCCTCCCACTTCAAAAATCTTGCATCTGTGAATACCCAGCATTCTTTTATTTTTTTAAGTTTTTTTATTTTTTTTGATGTGGGTCATTTTAAAAGTCTTTATTGAATTTGTTACAATATTGTTCATGTGTGGTTTTTTGGCTCCGAGTAATGTGGGATCTTAGCTCCCAAACCAAGGATGGAACCTGTCCCCCTGTACTGGAAGCTGAAGTCTTAACCATGGACAGCCAAAAAGTCCCCTAGCATTCTTTTAGATCTGCATTGGGCTCAACACATTTAAGCCTTAGCAAAATCTTCTTTGTAGTTTTAGCCTTTTTCCAGAAAAACAGCTTAGTTTGCTTACCATAGCCACTCTGATTCCTGTTATAAGGCTGCTTTCCCCAGGCATACAGAGAATCTTTGCCCTTCTTGTACTGCGTCATTTTGTGAGATTGGTGTTGCCACACTTCTTACAGAAAGTCCAGTGGATTTCAAAAATGTTCACCATGTTCACAAGAGAGCTACTGGCATAGAAAGAAAAACATTTCATAAATTTTATACATTTAATATTGGAAGGACTGAAGCTAAAGCTGAAACTCCAATATTTTTGGACACCTGATGTAAAGAGCTGACTCACTGGAAAAGATCCTTGTTCTGGGAAAGATTGAAGGCAGGAGGAGAAGGGGGCAATGGAAGATAAGATGGCTGGATGGTATCACCAACTCAATGGACATGAGTTTGAGCAAACTCCAGGAGATGGTGAAGGACAGGGATGCCTGGTGGACTTGCAAAGTCCACCAAACCCCATGGACTTGCAAAGAGTCTGACATGACTTGGCAACTGAACAATAACAGTAATGTTTTGCTTATCCTTTTAGTATCCTTTATATATATATATACATATTATATATATTTTAACATTGTCTGTTTTAAATCTTTTCTGCAAATGGTTTTATTATATATCTTTTTTTGCCTTCACTAATTTAAAGATATTTAAAGATATTCTCTTTACTTTTTCCTAAAAGTTTTAAAGTTTTGTTGTTAACATTTAAATTATTTTCTATATGCTTACCAATTTTCCTTGTACCATTTAACAAATGACCCACCCTTTCCCCAGTGATCTATAAGGTCAGATCTGAAATAAATTAGGTTTTCATAAATGCCTGATTTCTATTCTATTCTAGTGATTTGTTTTTCTATTTCCACACCAATGTCATAATCTCTTAATTATTATAATTTCTATTCGAACTTTTCCTATGTGCATTCCTGGTTCTTCCTTTTCAGGAGTCTCTGGGCTAGTCTTACCTGTTGACATTTACATATGATTTCCCCCCAACATTTTATTATGAAAAGTTCCAAAAATGAAAAGAAGTTGAAAGAGCTTTGTAGCGAACACTCATAAACACACTGCTTCAGTTCAGTTCAGTTCAGTCACTCATTCGTGTCCAACTCTTTGTGACCCCAGCAACTACAGCACGCCCGGCCTCTCTGTCCGTCACCAACTCTCGGAGCCTACTCAAACTCATGTCCATTGAGTTGGTGATGCCATCCAACCATCTCATCCTCTGTCATCCCCTTCTCTTCCCACCTTCAATCTTTCTCAGCATCAGGGTCTTTTCCAATGAGTCAGTTCTTTGCATCAGGTGGCGAAAGTATTGGAGTTCAGCTTCAGCATCAGTCATTCCAATGACTATTCAGGACTGATTTCATTTAGGATGGACTGGTTGGATCTCCTTGCAGCTCAAGGGACTATACACTGCTTAGATTCTATAATAACTTTCTGCTATATCGCTTTGTTAAATAACTGTTCATCTCTCTATCTACCCATCAATCTACATATGAGTAAAAATTAGCTTTTAATGTTCCATAAAACCTATTGAACTATGATTAGAATGAAATTGAATATACAGAATAAGTTAAGGATAATGATACAGTATATTTATGTTCATGTATCCCATGAACATGGTATAGCTCTCATAAGTCATCTTTCATGTAAAGTATTATATTTTTCTTCTTGGAGACTGTGCAAAGATTTTGTTAAATTTATTTATACAACTTTTCTTAACTGTTGATTTTTAAGTGATATCTTTTAAAGTTATACATTGTAAATGTCTATTGCTGGTGTGTAAAAGTACAATTGACTTTTTAATATGGATTTAAAAACTAATAATCCTATATCCAGCTACTTTGTTAAAAATCTCTTAATATTTATAGCAGTTTAGCTATATAATTTTTTTTGAGTTTTCTATGTATACAAGTGCTGGGCTTCCCAAGTGGCTCAGGGTAAAAGATCTCCTGACTACACCTGGGTTCGGAAGATCCCCTGGAGAAGGACATGGCAACCTATTCAGTATTCTTGCCTGGAGAAGTTCATGGACAGAGGAGCAGGTTATAGTCCACGGGGTTGCAAAAGAGTCAGACACAACTTAGCAACAAAACAACAGCAACAACAAATGTATATAAGCATATACTGGCTGTTGATTTTCCCTGTTCAGTTCTCATGTTTTTTACATCTTTTCTCTTTATTCTTTTACTGGTTCAGATATCCTGTGTAATGTGAACAGAACTGGTGATATCAGGAATTTTGCCTTTTTTCTAATTTTTAAGTTAATGCTTTACAGTTTTCATTATTGTGTTGATGTTTGCTGTGGGTTTTATTTGGGGGTGGGATAACTGTTTTTGTTTGTTAGCAAATCTGAAATTTATTTATTAAAAAAAAACTTTATGGAGGATGTGAATCTTTTTAATTATTTTATTTTTGCTTGTTCTGGGTCTCTGTTGTCGCATGTGAGCTTTTCTTTAGTTGGGCGAGCAGGGGCTACTTTTCACTGTGCTTTGAGTTTCTTGTGGTGGTGGCTTCTCTTTAGTGGTGGAGACGTTGGAACACACGGGCACATGGCATTAGTTGCCCTGTGGCATGAGGAATTTTCCCAGATCAGGGATTGAACCCATGTCCCTTACATTGTCAGGTAGATTCTTAACCACTAGACCATGAGGGAAGTCTTGAAATTTATTTTTGAAACAAAATATGGCTTTACATGCAGTTCTGAATGTCTTTGGATTTGAAGCAATGATTTGAACCTGTAAGAATTACTTTTTAATGAGGATAAAATGTCTCAAGGGAAGATCTCTCTCATACTTTTATTCTTAACCACTCCATAAGCACCCACTCCCCACTGCCATCTTCGCCCTAAGCTTAATATTGCATGAACAGTCAATAAACACCCATTGAATAATGCCAAGAATTTATATGCTTCAAGTCCTGGGATTTGATGGTTCATTTTGCATGAAAAACTTTTGCCAATTTGCGTTAGCTTTGTTCATTTTAAGCTGATATGCTTATTGCTTGAGTCAAACCTGTAGTTGTCCTTTTGTTTGTCTTTATCTCACGCAGACCAAAAATAAAAGCAGAAAAGGGAGGTGGAAAATTTTTAGTTCTCTTAGCAATTCAGAATTGCTGTTTCTTTTTTAAAAATAATTTTTATGTTTAATATTTATTTTTATTTATTTATTTTGGCTGTGCCAAGTCTAAGTTGCAGCACATGGGATCTAGCTCCCTGACTCAGGATCATACCCAGGCCCCCTGCATTGGAAGGCGAAGTCTTAACCAGGGAAGTCCCTATTGTTATTATTTATGTAAAACAAGGCAATCAAACTGTTGATCTTCAGAATAGTTGATACATCTAAATTTTTGCTTTCCAATTACTACTTAAGTTTTCTCTTTTTCCCCTCACTTTGTCCCTCTGTTCTTTTCCTATTATAATAGAAATAATCAGTTTATATTTTTAGATTTTGTCTTTGGTCAATAAATCTCTTCGGTATCCTTAGGATTCTAGTCTTGTATTGTTTAATACTCTCAGAATCTCTATGTGCCATGAAGTTCAGTTTTGTGTCTGGCTGAGGAAACACTGGCTGTTTGTTTACTCTTCTGTGTCTGCACTGGTTGAGTGTTATCTTGCACAGATAACTGCTTTTGATTCAAAGAGGCAACATGATTTCAGACCTAATTACTACAGAAGTAATTGCTCCTTGGCAAATGGGACCTGCCAGTCTGCCCAGACTTCAAATGTCAAAGAGCCAACTGAATGCAGGGCATTTTCAGATCCTCTATTGGAAATCCATTGCCCTTCTCAGTTTTGCAGTCTAAAAGACTAAGATTTAAGCTGCCCAAATGTAAAAGGGGACTCTGTAAATGGCTGTTTCATCTGAGGATTCAAGACAATAGAAGTACTGCATGCCAAGGAGGGGGTGCAGGGTCACTTAAACACATTTTGGACTGTTGAGAGTCCCTTGGACAGCAAGGAGATCAAACCAATCAATCCTAAAGGAAATCAACCCTGAATATTCATTGGAAGGACTGATGCTGAAGCTGAGGCTTCAATATTTTGGCCGCCTGAGGCGAAGGGCTGAGTCATTGGCAAAGACCCTGATGCTGAGAAAGATTGCAGGCAGGAGGGGAAGGGGGCAACAGAGGATGAGATGGTTGGATGGCATCACTGACTCAATAGACATGAGTTTGAGCAAACTCCGGGAGGTGTTAAGAACAGGGAAGCCTGGGTTCAGCAATCCATGGGGTTGCAAAGAGTCGGACATGACTTTGCAACTGAATAACAACAATAGACTGATTTTGTAGATCATCTACCTTGGGTTATGGGAGAAGCTGGAGAGACTGAGAGGAGTTGGTTAGAGAGATAAGAGGATTTTTAGAGGGGATTTTAGTATTCTTCCCATCTTCTTTCCTCATGCAGATGAAGTAGAAGGAAGGCTTCTTTGCTTTATGTCAAGCAAAATGCACTTCAAAGGAATACATTATTTTCCTGTTGCTGGAGGAACATGGTTGACTGATGTCCGATACGTGCTTGAAGCACCTAAAAGCAAAGTTCTTGGTTCGATATTCCTGCTTTGATGGTGGGACAGCGAATGACACAGGAGTCTTTTCAGTGGATCAGATGTGGGCCACGTGTGAGAAAGAAAGCTAGCCTTGAACTGCCTTGAATCCTGCCCAAGCTCTGAGGGGCAGGGAGAGCAAGAGAGCTCTTCAAGAAAGGCTGTAATCATTTACAGTATCCAAGACACAAAAAAACTTAAGTGTCCATTGGTGGATGCATGGATAAAGAATCTGTGGCTTAAACATACAATGGGATATTATTCAGTCATAGAAAGGAGGAAAATCTGCATTTGTGACAGTTTAGATGGACCTTGAGGGTATTACCTTGGACATAAGCCAGACAGGAAAGATAAATATTGTGTGCTCTGGCTTGTATGGGGAATCTAAATAAACAAACAAACAAGAAAAAAAAAAAACCAAACCAACTTCTTAGAAAGAGATTTGCAGTTAGCAGAGGCAGGGCGGGAGAAGGCAATGGCACCCCACTCCAGTACCCCTGCCTGGAAAATCCCATGGGCAGAGGAGCCTGGTAGGCTGCAGTCCATGGGGTCGCTAAGAGTTGGACACGACTGAGCGACTTCACTTTCACTTTTCACTTTTCACTTTCATGCATTGGAGGAGGAAATGGCAACCCATTCCAGTGTTCTTGCCTGGAGAATCCCAGGGACGGCGGGGCCTGGTGGGCTGTCGTCTATGGGGTCGCACAGAGTTGGACACGACTGAAGCAACTTAGCAGCAGCAGCAGAGGCAGGGCTGGGTAAAGGAACTGGATGAAGGTCAAAAGACACAAACTTCCAGTTACAAGGTAAACCAGTTCTGTGGCTATAATGTATTGAACAACACGACAGCTATAGTTAACACTGCTTTATGAATGTGTTAGTTGCTCAGTCATGTCCAACTCTTTGTGACCCCATGGACTGGAACCCACCAGGCTCCTCTGTCCATTGGGATTCTCCAGGCAAGAACACTGAGGTGAGCAGCCATTTCCTCCTCCAGCGGATCTTCCCGACCCAGGGATTGAACCCAGATCTCACACATTGCAGGCAGATTCTTTACCGTCTGAGTCACCAGGCAAGCCCCAACACTGCTTTATGGGTATATTTGAAAGTTGTTAAGAGAGTAGATCCTAAGACTTCTCATCAAGAGGAAAAAACATACTCATTTTTGGGCATATATATGAGATGATAAATGTTAAATCAACTTATTATGGTAATCGATCAAAAAACAAAAGATCATCAGCTAAAAAAAAAAGAAAGGCTTTAATTGTGCAGAGGAAGTCAGGAACTGACAGAGGAGGACCTGTGAGCCGTGAGCCAGACAGAACGAATCTGTTCGGTGAGAGTTCTCAATGATGGCAGGAGCTCCACAAAGACCCTTCACGCTTTCCACAGCAGCCAGCAGAGGGAGCCAGTGGCAGGTGGTATGGTTTTAGTCAGGCAAAACTTTGTAGAGTCCTTCCTTCTCCCTTCTCTCTTCTGACCCCAGCTCCACCTGCTGTCTTGCCTGGGCAGAGGAAGCTGAATGAGTGAGGTGGAGGAAGGGGAGAAACTAGAGAGGATATTGAGAAAAGTTTGAATGTGCAGACCTCATTTGGGAGTACCAGTACAAGTTGGGGAGGAGTAACATTGTAGCTTTGAATTACGCACTTTTGACTTAACTTTTTTATTTTTTGATGTGGGCATCTTTAAAGTCTTTTTTGAACTTGTTACAATATTGCTTCTGTTTTCTATTTTGGTTTTTTGGTCCCGAGGCATGTGGAATCTCAGCTTCCCAACCAGGAATCAAACCGGAACCCAGTGCATTGGAAGACTAAGTCTTAACCACTGTACCACCTAGGAAGTCCTCTTGACTTAACTTATAATTAAAAGATGAGACTCTTTCACACAAAATGGTTTTCTTATCTGAGGATGCCTGGAAAAATGAATTTCATCTTCCCAGAATTTCTTTCAGGAGTAGATGAAGCATTAACTCAATGGAATGAACCAAACTTGAAGGTGGTGGTGAAGAAAACAGTGGTTTTATTAACTGAGTCCTACTAGAGTTACATGTTCACATGTTAAGAGAGGAAGCTTTTTTATTTTTCCTCCAGGCAGTTCCATGACTATTCTAAAAATCACTGGTTCTCAGGGAACACACTCACCATGGGTACTTTGCTCTCCGTCCACTAGGAGGCGCCAAGAAACCCGGAGGTAGGAGCAGAGGCTGTCTGAACTGAAAATCCACCCAACTGATTAGTTCCCTGGCCAGCAGCCTGAGTTAAAAGTTTCTCCCACAGGTAGACCTCAGACATCTCAAAGTGGTTCCCTATCATCTGGAAAGATTTTTTGAAATTACAGATTCTTATGTTCCATCGTAGACCCACTGACTGAGAATCTCTGGAGGCATTTTGAAGAGTGTTACAAGTCTTTTAAGTGACTGTGGTCCTTTGGGTCATAAGGTTTGGCATTTGGGAGGATGGGTGAGAATGCTGGAGTCTGCAATGAATGTATTGCTCTTAAAAAAAACCAACAACGCACAAGTATTCTGGTGAAAGGAGTGAAGCTTCAAGGGTTTCTGTTATGTATTCTTTTTAAAAAACTTTATCTTTAAACATGAAGATTGCTAATTGCAACTAGATAAATGTCAGGGTGTTTATTGGGTTGGTCTTTTCCCACTATATTGGAACATTACTTCTATTATAGTGGCTTCTTAGCCATCTGGTAATTCTGTTGATGGGAGCAAAAATGGAAAACAGAGGGCACTATTAGCCCACAACTGCAAAACATAACAGTTGTCTGATTTTCCACCCATCTTGCCAGAACTAGGCCAATGACAATATTGTTTCTAACCCACATGTCTCCCTCAGGCCAATTTGGAAATGCATCTCTTGTGGCAGAACAAGTCTGTCACTGATGGAAAAGAATCAGTAGGTTAAAAAATAAAGATCAGGTCCAGGAGTTTTGCCAGCATCAAGAATGTGCTTCATCAGTAGAACAGGGTATGGGATAATAATCATTCTAATTTTTCTTTGTCTTTTGCTTTGGAACTCTTTGCCATTGTTGAATAAGGACCAAATGCAATGCAATGCACTGTTTTATTAGTGTTCTCTTAGCCAGTGTATTAATAATTTTTCCTGACAAATGTCTGAGAGGAGGGGTGTTGCAGCCTGATTTATGGCTACTTCACTTTGCAAGTCATATGTTCAGGATAGCACAAATAGAAGAATGTTTTAAGAGCCAAAAATATGAAATGTTAAACTTTATTTCTGAGGGATTTTATTTTTGTTCTCGATTTAGAAGCATTAGTATATTTTCTTGACAACTGAACAGTGAGGGAGATGTTTTGGCTGGTGTAAATACCTATAGGCTGAAGAAGAATGCATTAATTTGTTCACTGAGTTTTGAGCACATTGTTGAGTTGAGAAATTTCAGAGAAGGCACCTTCTTTATCTAATCAAACATTGGAGGATGGTAAGACTGGGGAACGGCATTTTATTGCTCTTGGGTCAAAGAGAAGGAGCACTTTGTCTTAAAGATGAGGGAAAGAATGTGATAATTATTCTCAAGTGGATGAAGAGTTATCATAGGGAAGAAATCTGTGATGCTCCAAGGGGCAGAATTAGAGCCCACTCCTTCAATCCCCATATCTGGTTGGTTGGAAAGTACTGATGATGATTTTATCTCTGAATTCTGTTGGTTCATCTCTTCCTCACTTGTAGCACCTTGGTTTAGACATATTTACTATTTCAGGAGAAAGGAACAGAGAGAGGGTTGGAGAGAGAAAGAGAGGAAACACATCAGGTACAGGTCTCTCTACTTAACGTTTTCTCCTTTCTCAGATTGCTCCTCTGCCCATGGAATTCTCCAGGCAAGAATACTGGCTGCTACTGCTGCTAAGTCACTTCAGTCATGTCTGACTCTGTGCGATCCCACAGATGGCAGCCCACCAGGCTCCTCCGTCCCTGGGATTCTCCAGGCAAGAACACTGGAGTGGGCTGCCATTTCCTTCTCCAATGCGTGGAAGTGAAAAATGAAAGTGAAGTTGCTCAGTCATGTCCAACTCTTTGTGACCCCATGGAAGGCAGCCTACCAGGCTCCTCCACCCATGGGATTTTCCAGGCAAGAGTACTGGAGTGGGGTGCCCTTGCCTTTTCTGAAGAATACTGGAGTGGGAAGCTATTCCCTTCTCCAGGGGATTTTCCTGGACTCAGGAATCGAACCCAGGTCTCCTGCATTGTGAGCAGATTCTTTACCATTTGAGCCATCAGGGAAGCCCAATACTTTTTCTCTATTCTTATGTTTTCTCCTTTCTCAGATTCATCCTGTACTTCAGAGTAATTGTTCAAATCAGAAAAAAAAACTTATGGATATCAAAAGGAAAAGGTATGGGAGAGGGATAAATTAGGAGTTTGGGATCAACATATACACCCTACTATATTTAAAAAAGATAAACCACAAAGGAACCTACTGTATAGCACAGGGAACTCTACTTGATATTCTGTAATAACCTAAATGGGAAAATAATTTGAGCAAGAATAGATATATGTATAACTGAATCACTTTGCTGTATACCTGAAACTAACACAATACTGTAAATCAACTATACTCCAATATACAATAAAAACTAAAAGAAAAATTCTAGGATGTTATATACCATATCTGCTTAAAATAAAGCTTATTAATAAAACTTCAAAAAGAAAAATGAAAGCCAATCATGTTACTTCCTTATTTAACATTCTTTTTTTATTATTCAATTTATTTATTTTAATTGGAGGATAATTACTTTACAATATTGTGGTGGTTTTTTCCATACATCATCATGAATTGGCCATAGGTATACATGGTCCCCTCCCTCCTGAACGTCCCTCCCACCTCCCTCCCCACCTCATCCCTCCAGGTTGTCACAGACCTCATTCAACATTCTTTACTGATTCCCCCAAAGCCTGAAATTCAAACTTCTTATCATGAAGAACAAGTGTTTTCCTGACTTGCTTCTTACCAACTTTTGTCGGTCCTATCTTCTGCTCCACAGACTTTTATTCTGGACTTACTGAGCCACTTTAAGTTTCTCAAATAAGTCATGCTTTTTTAGGCTTCCATGCTTGTATTCATACTCTTCCTCGAACGGATGTTTTTTCTCTTTTGAGTTCTGTTCACCCTTTTCTGATACCATGCTTTCTCTGGAGTCTTCTGAGCACTCTCAGCAGAAGTAGTGGCTTTTGCATCTGGCTTCTCAGAGCACTTTGTAAATCTGTGTTGTTGTTTAGTTACTCAGTCGTGTCCAACTCTTTGGTGACTCCACAGACTGTAGCCCACCAGGCTCCTTTGTCCATGGGATGTCCCAGGCAAGAATACTGGACTGGATTGCCATTTCCTTCTCTAGGGGATCTTTCTGACCCAGGGATCGAACCCAGATCTCCTGCACTGGCAGGCAGATTCTTTACAGCTGAGACACCTGGGAACCCCCATATAGCTCAGTGTTTATTATTCCATTGTCAGACCCCCAACCCCTGGCCGCATGACATTTTGAGCTCCCTGGAGGCAGTTGTGTGTCTCTCTCCAACCTCCAGCAGAGTGTGTTTCTTCTCCAGAGCTGTGTTGAAGCTCTTTACAGGAGGATTTCCTCTCAGTATGAGTTAGAACTTTAAAACAATTAAAACTGTTCAAAAATTGAAGAGGCTGCATGGTACAGAGTAGGTGCTTCACAAATAAGTGGAATATTGAACGAGCTGTGAACACTTGAATCTCCTGTCACCAGGAAGTATTCAAGTTGTTTGACAGGCTGTTTCAAGCATCATAAGAAGTGCTTTGTGATGAATCATTGAAAAATTTCCATCAAGTTATTGACAGTATTTCACTATATTTTGGGAAGTTATCTATCTATCTATCTTTATATCTATCTTCCTATCACCTACCTACCTAAATGATTAAAATAATACTAAATTTTTTCCACATCATAATTCTTTTTTTCCTGCTTGAAGATTTGATTAACAGTCAAGTGTGAATATTATCTAAAGAGTTTTTCTTTTACTTTTAGCAACTAGGGCTATTCATACCTTCTCAATTCTTTCCAACAAGTCTTCAGGATAATTCTTGCTGTTACTGATGACTAAAGTACCTACATGATAGGAATGGATTGAAAAAAAGTTAATACTTTGAAGGGAAAGGATAAACCTCGTAGTTCCTCATCAAAGTTAGAGAAAAAGCGAAGAAATTATGCAAAAAGGAAAATGCATGTTTCATTTAAATTTTTAAGATTAACTTGAATATGATAATTTATATCTTTGAATATAACATATTATGTAGCTTTATTATTTATCCAACTTTTCCAAGTGTCAAGATGTATACAGGAAAGGTACTGACTCTTATTATGATGTACTCTTTGGTGTACAATCCTTGCAAATACAATCCTTGACATGAAGTGATGCTCTTGATAGCATTTAGATAAACAGTGTATCCTAAAAGAGAAACTTCCCAGACACAAGGACAGGAGAATATCACAGGGAGGCAAGAAGGGGCCTTACCTAGGGATGGGTTAAATTGGTATAACAAAGAGACAAAAATGACAAACGCCTACATCAGTGAGACTCCAATAAAAAGGTATTTCAGAAACACAAAAAGCAAGCAAAAAATTACAGATGTCTCAAGCAAAAGAAGTTTATTTCTCCTTCACATAAGAGGATGGAGGTAGGCTGGTGGTCCAGGGAGAGTGGGCAACTCGCTCAGTGAGGATATCAGCCAGTCAGGCCCTACTTGATGCTTTGCATTCCCAGTGGGCAGTAGCTGGCAAATGTTACCCTGCATCAGACCCACCTGGTTTTTTTTTTTTTTTTTTTTCCAAACAGGGAGTGCTGAACTCTAACACCAGGGTTTCTGATTCAGTGTGTCTGGGGTGAGGACAGAGAACCTGAATTTCTAAAAAGCTCCCAGGTAATGCTGATGCTGCTGGTCAGAAGACTAGATTTGAAGAGGCATTGCCCTCAAATTCTATCCCCATTCTCATTGACCCAAAGGAAGGAAAAAATGGAAATCGAAAAAGATATGACTCAGAAGTTACACATATTTTTTCTGCTCAGATTCTTTTAGGCAGAACATAGTCAAAGAGAAGCAAAAAGGCAGTTGCTTCCATTATTAAAGGGAAAAGAAATCATTCCAGTGTTGAGTCTTCTGACTTATGACAAGGTACATTGTTCTGATTATTCAGGTCTGTGATTCTCTTGGCAATGTCTTGTGCTTTTCAGTGAACTGGTCTTTCACATCTTTTATCATATTTAAAGTGTTTAATATTTTGATGCTATTGTGATATTAATTTTCATTTTAAAATTTTGAATGTTTGTTGCAAGTATATAGAAATATAGTTGTCAGTTCTTTCCAAACTGATCCATAGTGTCAATGCGAACCCAATCAAACACTCACAGGCTCTGTGTGAGTGTGTTTGTGTGTGTGTGTGTGTGTGTGTGTGTGTGTGTGTGTGTGTGTGATATTGACAAGCTAACTCCAAAATTTGCAAGGAAATACAAGAACCTAGAATAACCAAAATGACTTTGAAGAAGAAGAACAAAATCAGAATGCTAGTATCACCTAATTTTAAGACTTATAAAGTTACATTAACCAATAAACTATGGCAATAACATAAGGATAGGGAAAAAAGATCAATGAAACAAAAGGAACTAAACATAGACCCCCACACATGTGGACAATTGATTTTTGAAAAAGATGCAGAGATAATTCAATGGATAAGGATAGTCTTTTCAACAATGATGCTAGAATAACTGGAAACATATATGCAAAATAATAAATGTAATAATTGGATATCTATATGAAAAACAAACAAAAACAAACTTCAATCTTAACCTGATAGTGTATATGTAAGTTAACTCAAAATCTAAAAATGGATTATAGACTTAAATGTAAATACTAAAACTATAAAACCTCCAGAAGAAAACATAAGTAGAAACCTTTGTGACACTATGTTAGACAAAGATTTCTTAGATATGATGTCAAAAATATGATTTGTAAAATAAAATATTAATAAATTCAGCCTCATCAAAATTAAAAACTCCTTCTCTCTGTTAAAAGACTGAAAAGACAAGCCACAGACTGGAAGAAAATATTTGCAAAGCATATAGCTGCTAAAGCACTGTATCCACAATACATAAAAAACTCTCATAACTCAATAATATGAAAATAGCCTGATTAGAAATGGGCAACAGATTTAACAACATGAATTTATCTCAAAATTGCTATGCTGAGTGAAAGGGGCCAGATATTGTGTACATATAATATGAGTCAATTTGATAAAACTTTGAGCATAAAAAATTATCTATATTGACAGAGCAGATCAGATCTTGCCTGCAGGGGTAGGTGGGATGGGAAAGGGAGAGGAATTACAAAAGGCATGAGGATATTTGGGAGGTAATAGAAAACTCATCATCTTGAATGTAAAAATGGTTTCGTGGGTTTATACATACATAAAACTTAACCATGTTGTACACTTATTGTGTTTTTTGCATGCTTTTATATCTCAATAAATTTGCTTTAAAAAAGGAAAAAGAGAAAAAAGATACAATGATCAAATATTAATAATATGAATTATTGTAGCTTATACTGATTTTTAAAAAATGTCCTAGAATTCAGTTGAACTAAATGGATGTTTGACTTCAACTATTTTAATAGGTTCATTTATATAAAAGCCTAAGCATGGGTGAGGTTCAAGGGCAACATACCTTGAATCTACCTTAGTTACACTACCTTCATGTTACCAAATGGGAAACACATACTGCAGTCAGAGTGATTGAGAGGAAGATCTTAGAAAACCAGGATTTTAGCTCTGATTTCTCCAAATGTCCCAGACCTAGCTTATTTATCTGACCAAACTAATTTTAAGTATTAAGTATTAGTCGCTCAGTCATGTCTAACTCTTCGTGACCCCATGGACTGTAGCCGCTAGGCTCCCCTGTCCATGGAATTCTCCTGGCAAGAATACTGGAGTGGGTTGCCATTTCCTTCTCCAGAGGTTCTTCCCAACCCAGGGACTGAACTTGTGTCTCTTGCTTGACAGGCAGGTTCTTTACCACTGAGCCACCTGGGAAGTCCCATTTAATTTTGCCGCCTGTAAAATAGCCAAAATAATAGCTAGTTCAGAAGATACGGTGCAGAAAGGAGACAGAATAACTAGTGAAAATGCTGTCAGACTGTTTGAAGTAGGAATAATAATACATATTCATTTTCCTGCCTTCTCTTTAGTTTTCGCACTCCCTGCACATCTCTTTTGTCATTCAACTTCAGTTGGCATCTTTCCTAAATAGTTAAAGCAAAATGTGTTGAGTCAGCAGATTTGATGGACTTCTACAGCATCTAGTGACTTGAGGCTGGCAAAACTCTTTATTCTTTTTGACCCAGAAACTGAAGCTCAGGGATTTGTAAGTTTCAAGTCACTTCAGAGGCAACTGTGGCTTTTCCCCAAGCTTGGGCTTGCAGGGACAGATGATAGAGTGAAGAAAGAATGAATCTACTTTTATACTCATGCTGAAACTTTTGAGTGAAACTGAACTGCTGTTAAGAGGGTTATGGGAAGCCTGGAATGCACTCCTTGGTGGACAGCAGTGCTAGCATTTCCCAAAAGTGTCTATTTGGGGTGAGTCATTTTAGCCCAGGATAGAGGCAGTTTGTCCATGATATCCTTGCATGGATGCTTCAGAGAAACAGCATTGAGGTGTCCACAAGTAACATGTAAGTGTGATCATACATAAGCACGATCACCAAGCACTGAAGTTATAATGAGCAGCCTATGGCCAAGATAGGATGTAGAGGATGATGGACTTCTGAAAAATGCCTCTTTAGGGGCAATCTCCCTGTCCTGCAGGATGGAGAACTTCAACCAATGGAGTACCAGCAAATGCTTAACCATTGGCTCTGGGCAATGAGGAGAGGCCTGATTCACAGTGTCTTCCAGTTTCCATCATTTGAATACTAGTTGGTTGCTCAGTCGTGCCCAACTCTTGTGACCCCATGGCTGTAGCTCACCAGGCTCCTCTGTTTATGGGATTTCCCAGGCAAGAATACTAGAGTGGGTAGCCATTCCCTTCTCCCAGGGATCTTCCTGACCCAGAGATTGAATTGATGTCTCTTGCGTCTCACTGCAGGCAGATTCTTTACCACTGAGCCATCAAGGAAGCCCTGAATACTGTCACCATGGGTAATTTTGAGTTCCTAATATATTGTTAACCAGCTCACAAATTCAGCAAAATTTAGATTGGCTTTCAAAAGCCAGCCTGAGCTAGCTCCAGCATGCCTCTAGACTCAACAATCTAGTGGGCCAGGGCAGCCATAAAGTAAAGCTAGGCTCATTCTCCACATCTTGCCCTGAACTCTACTGCTAGACTGACAGGTCCTGTTATAGTTCATGAAGTGCCTAAGGCCCCACCAACACTCAGAGGCAGAGATGAGACTTCTAAAAACTAAAGAATAACTGACAGATACTGATTTCTTTTCTTCTCATGCTTTCTGATTAACCATTAGTGCAGTTTGATTCAAAGCTAAGAAGATTTCTCAATTAACAAGATCATTAGTTCCCTTTAAGTAAAGTATGTATTAGTCACTCAGTCGTGTCTGACTCTTTGTGATCCCATGGACTGTAGCCCACCAGGCTCCTGTGTCCATGGGATACTCCAGGCAAGAATACTCGACTGGATAGACATTCCCTTCTCCAGGGGATCCTTGAGACCCAGGGATTGAACCTGGATCTCCCACATTGCAGGCAGATTCTTTACCGTCTGAGTCACCAGGGAAGGCCCTCTTTAAAGAAGGAGATTTTTAATTACTGGGCTGAAATGGTACCCACAGATGCTGAGAAAGAGGATGCTGTGGTGTTTTCTCTGGAACATTCCCCAAACACATTAGTCTTAAATGGGGTCAGAGTGATAGATTTCCTGGGGAATGTTTGGGAAATGTCTTGGGAGTATTTTTAATTGCCTCAATGCTTCGGTTGCTAAAATCACTTAAGTGTCACCATAGTATATGAGGAGGCAGAGACACTCAAGATTTTGTAACACTCAGGACAGTCTCACACAGAGAATGGTCTTGTATTCTGTACAACTTCAGATGTTCTCAACAGGCATCCATGTAAGAGAAAACGTTGTTTACAATTTTCTAAGCCTGGAGTATAACACCATTTTACCTATGAACATACAGTAAACTTGAACCATGTAAAGATACATAGAATTTTGGGGCTTCCCTGGTGGCTCAGATGGTAAAGAATCTGCCTGCAATGTGGGAGACCCAGGGTCAATCCCTGGGTTGGGAAGATCCCCTGCAGAAAGGAATAGCAACCCACTTCAGTATTCTTGCCTGGAGAATTCCATGGACAGAGGAGCCTGGTGGGCAACAGTCCGTGTGGTCGCAAAGAGTTAGGCACGACTGAGCAATTAACGGACACTGTACAGTAAATTTGTACCGTGTAAAGATATACAGAATTTTCTAAGACTGCCACTACCACGTAAATGGAAGGAAACTGTGTCATGTTTTGTTGAGAACATTATCAAGCATGACACATTATTGCTGAATTATGTCCCAATTTGGGAAAGCATATCATTGCCCAGAAGATGGCCTAGCGTTTGGAGCTACCGCACACTCAAAGTGATTTTAAGTATATAGGAATAGAATTGTTTAGCCTTTATTTCCAAATGTCAAATATAAACAAAAGTGTCTCAGAAATCTAAACATTTGTTGTAAATAAGTGCAAACATAGGACTGCTTCATTATGTCTTCTGGTGTGTTCGTGTTTGAGCATTTTCACATGGAAAAACATTTCATTATGTTTAATCTGCCCACTATCCACTCAGGCACCCTAGTCAGGAAACTAGAAAACCTAGCTGCTTTCTCTTTCCCACTTCTTACACTCATTCCCTATGTTCTGATTCCGTCTCCTACTTGTCCCCTTCTTGAACTTACACCCATGCTGCCTTAGTCCAGGGGCACACAATTTCTTGTCTGGACTATTCTAAAGTCTACTAATTAATTTCCTAAAATAATTTTTAAAAAAGAATATTTAAAAAAAAATTTTTTTTTTTGGCTGTGCTGGGTCTTTGTTGCTGTGCAAGGCTTTCTCTAGTTGCTGGGAGCAAGGGCTACTGCCCAGTGAGGCGCGTGGGCTTGTTGCAGTGGCTTCTCCTGTTGCAGAGCATGGGCCCCAGGTTATGCAGGCTTCAGTCGTTGTGCCACATGGGCCCTAGGGCAAAACCTTAGTCGTTGTGGCACACAGGCTTAGTTGCTCCGCGGCATGTGGAATCTTCCCAGGTCTGGGATCAGACCTGTGTCTCCTGAATTGGCACGTGGATTCTTTACCACTGAGCCACCAGGAAAGCCCCCTAATTAATTTCTTATTGTGCAATCTCCCCACCCTCCTCAATGCAACCCATTCTATATACAAACTTTTAATGATCTTTCCAAAACACAGAATCTGGAAAAGTTTGTTTCCCGCTGAACACTTTGTTGGGTCCTAGCAGAAGAGAGGCTAAAACCCTGACTTCTCAGTATGGTGCTGTGAGACAGTCACTGTTGATCCCCGTCCGATCTCAAATTTCAAATCTGGCTTCCACACAGTGAACCATCCATGTCCTTTCATGTCCCTGAGATTTGGACACACGTTGTCTTTGTTAAGGAATATTTCCCCGAATCTTGCCAGCTAGTAAATTTTATTCATACTTTAAGACCCAGCCCAGGACCCTGTTCAGAACCTCCCTGACACGACGGCTTCAAGCGATCGTAGTACTCTCCTTTCTTGCGTTGTTTAGTGTACTTAATCAGAGCAGTCTGGTTGCCACCAGGCATGACAGTAGCCCATTACCTCACTTCCTGTTCGTATGAGAGGATGATGGGGAAGGGACAAAGATGTCACGACTGTTTTTGTTTGTCTGAGTCTACCATGAGGCATGTGGAATCTGAGTTCCCCCACCAGGGAATCCAACCCAGGCCCTCTGCAGTGAAAGCACGAAGTCTCAACCACTGAATTGCCAGGGAAGTCCCAGGACATCCCAGGACGATTGTTGACCTGCCAGTTGGATGCAGGCAATCAGAGGCTCCACACCCTCTCCCCTGTCTTTGAAATACACATTTCACCCACCATTCACACACTAGGAGCTATTTCAAAGACAGAGCCTTGAGGGGATGAGATGTTGTTGAGACCATCTGGGTGGTATATACATGACTAAACATAGTTATGGCATCTATATACATTTTAAAAATTCTGACCAGGAGGGGCAGAGACCTAACCATCTTGTGGTCCCGTGACAAGCCTCTTAAGTAAGTTTCCTTGCTGATTACACCTGCCACCTACCAATATGGAGGGTCTGCCTCTTCCTTTGGTCTCTCTTTGTCCTCCGTGTAGGGGAGGGGCAACTCTGAATTTCACCCAGGTGACAAATCAAACTCTGGAGGTTGCAAACTAACAGTGATATTTAGCCTTGAGGGGGAGGGCTGTCCTTTCCAGACTTTGTTTCATTAGGATGCCAAAACCAAATCAAGATGGCTCCAAGACGACCACTTGAAGGATGGGGAGAACTTCATCTTGATTCCCGGATGGAATTTTTTTTTTTTTTTTTTAGTATTCTTTTATTAGTTTTTTTTTTTTTTTTTGCTTCACTGAATCTTCATTGAGGTGCTTGGGCTTTCTCTCGTTGTGGTGCGTAGGCTGAGTAGTTGTGGGGCACGGGCTTAGTTGCCCCAAGTCATGTGTGACCTTAGGTCCCTGACCAGGGATTGAATCCATGTCCCCTGATTGGAAGCAGAGTCTTAACCACTGGACCACAGGGAAGCCTCCATTACTATTTTTTAAAGCACAAATGCCCATACAACTTTGGCTTATAAGATAGTTCTATATAGAATATATTAAAATACTAGTGACCTTGATATTATAAACTGTGTGTATGCACAGTCGCTTAGTTGTGTCCGGCTCTTTGCTGTCCAAAGAGTAGCCTGTTAGGCACCTCTGTTCATGGGATTTCCCAGGCAAGAATACCAGAATGGGTTGTTGTTTCCTCCTCTAGGGGATCTTCCCCACCCAGGGATCGAACCCAAGTCTCTTGCATCTCCTGCACTGGCGGGCAGTTCTTTTCCATTAGTGCCACTTGAGAAGCCCTGGGTCCCATACAGGCAAATTAAGACTGTTTTCTTCAGGCTGTTTCAATAAGACTTGATTTGGTCATTTCCATTTGGAAAATACCCCCCACCCCCCCCCCCCCCCAAAAAAAAAAATTATGTGTAAGTGTTGATGCTACTGCATTTGGATAAAACTGGCAAGTTCTTCCTACTATCATAGCCCAGGAAATAGCACCAAGGAAACCTAATATATTGGAATAGATGTTGCAGCATTTGGCACACAGTTTGATAGCTCTTAGGGTTAACCTGAAGTTGTCAAGGTTTAGTGTGTGTGTGTGTACACACTCAGTTGTGTCCAACTCTTTTGACCCCATGGACTGTAGCTGCCAGGTTCTTCTGTCCGTGGGATTCTCCCAGCAAGAATACTAGAGTGGGTTGCCATTTTCTAATCCAGGGGATCTTCCTGACCCACGGATCGAACCCAAGTCTCCCGTATAGCAGGCAGATTCTTTACCACCACACTGCCTTTGAAGCAATGTTTAGTACTAGTAGTAAAATTTCATCAGTTATGCTGCAACCAATAAGACTTCTTATGCATCTTATATCTAAAAATTTAAGCAGACTGTCATCTTTTAAATCCAAGTCTTCTGCAGTGTCCATCTTGCAAACAAAATATCAATCTCTATTCCACAAAAGTGCAACTTGATAACTGGTTACCAATGCCTCTTCAACAGCTCTTCCATCTTTTAGGTGTGTTCTAAGTCGCTTCAGTCATGCCCGACTCTTTGCAACTCCATGGACTGTAGCCCACCAGGCTCCTTTGTCCATGGGATCCTCCAGGCAAAGATACTGAAGTGGGTTGTCATTTCCTCCTCCAGGGGATCTTTCCGGACCCAGGGATGGAACCAGCATCTCTTATGTCTCCTGCATTGGTAGGCGGGTTCTTTACCACTAGGACCACACGGGAAGCCCCTTACATCATTTACTTCTTCCTGTAATTTCAGTTTATCATAGTATGAGGTGAAGAAGACACTTCCATAAACATGTCTTTGGGCAACACAACACATCAATTAGTATCAGCACCTTCTGTATGTACTCTTCATCTATGAGATCCAAAAGTAAAACATTTTACTGAAAAGTTCATTTTCCCAAAATGAAATTCCTGCACTGTAGTTCCTCTTCCCAAACCCCAGAGGGATTCAGAGTCTCAGCTAGTTTCTGCGTAAGTAGGCACTCAGTTTCCTTAGGGTCTGCTGAACTGATGGGAGAGGTGATGCCATAGTGTTTTCGGAGGTGGCTGTGTCTGTTTGGATCCCCGAGTAGTAAGGACTCAGTGGCTGCTCTGGGCGTGGCCACTGAGGGGAAAGGGAGAAGGGGCGAGACTCAGCCCCGGGGGCCACGCCCACTCCCGCCCCACCTCCCCCACTGTGTCAACGCGGGTTGCTTTCAGCGCTGCTCAGCTTTCTTCTTTGTCCTCATGTGGTGCCCAAACACGGGCACAGCAACTTTCTAGAACGCTGGTTGGACTCTTGTTGAACTCCAGAATCAGTTTGTCTTCCACCTTACTATCAGAGCAAAGTATGGTAAGAGAGTTCTTGCCAAAACAACAGTGATAAATACCGTTTCTCTGTATTACAAACCAGAGCCTTAATATACACTGTGCTGCCCTCAACATGCCAGCAAATTTGGAAGACTCAGCAGTGGCCACAGGACTGGAAAAGGTCTGTTTTCATTCCAATCCCAAAGAAAGGCAATGCCAAAGAATGTTCAAACTACCACACAATTGCACTCATCTCACTCTTGACTGGAAAATCCCATGGATGGAGGAGCCTGGTAGGCTGCAGTCCATGGGGTCGCTACAAGTCGGACACGATTGAGCGACTTCACTTTCACTTTTCACTTTCCTGCATTGGAGAAGGAAATGGCAACCTACTCCAGTGTTCTTGCCTGGAGAATCCCAGGGACAGAGGAGCCTGGTGGGCTGCCGTCTATGGGGTCGCACAGAATCGGACAGGACTGAAGTGACTTAGCAGCAGCACACGCTAGTAAAGTAATGCTCAAAATTCTCCAAGCCAGGCTTCAACAGTACTGTGAACCATGAAATTCCAGATGTTCAAACTGGATTTAGAAAAGGCAGAGGAACCAGAGATCAAATTGGGAACATCTGTTGGATCATAGAAAAAGCAAGAGAATTCCAGAAAAAACATCTATTTCTGCTTTATTATGCTAAAGCCTTTGTGTAGATCATAACAAACTATGGGATATCAGATGGGAATATCAGGCCACTTTACCTGCCTCCTGAGAAATCTGCATGCAGGTCAAGAAGCAACAGTTAGAACCAGACATGGAATGACAATCTGGTTCCAAATCAGGAAAGGAGTACTTCAAGACTGTATACTGTCACCCTGCTTATTTAACTTATATGCAGAGCCCATCATGCAAAGCGCTGGGCTGGATGAAACACAAGCGGGAATCAAGATTGCTGGGAGAAATATCAATAACCTCAGATACACTGACACCACCCTTACGGCAGAAAGTAAGGAGGAACCTCTTGATGAAAGTGAAAAGAAGAGTGAAAAAGCTGGCTTAAAACTCAACATTCAAAAAACGAAGATCATTTCATCTGGTCCCATCACTTCATGGCAAATAGATGGGGAAACAATGGAAATAGCAACAGACTTTATTTTCTTGGGCTCCAAAATTACTGCAGATGGTGACTGCGGCCATGAAATTAAAAGACACTTGCTTCTTGGAAGAAAAGCTATGACCAAACTAAAAGCATATTTAAAAAGCAGAGACATTACTTTGCCAACAAAGGTCCATCTAGTCAAAGCTATGATTTTTCCAGGAGTCATGTATGGATGTGAGAGTTGGACTACAAAGAAAGTTGAGCACCGAAGAATTGATGCTTTTGAACTGTGGTGTTGGAGAAGACTCTTGAGAGTCCCTTGAACTGCAAGGAGATCCAACCAGTCAATCCTAAAGGAAATCAGTCCTGAATATTCACTGAAAGGACTGATACTGAAGCTGAAACTCCAATACTTTGGCCACCAGATGTGAAGAACTGACTCACTGGAAAGACACTGATGCTGGGAGGGATTGGGGGCAGGAGGAGAAGGGGATGACAGAGGATGAGATAGTTGGATAGCATCATGGACTCGATGGACATGAGTTTGAGCAAGCTCTGGGAGTTGGTGATGGACAGGGAAGCCTGGCGTGCTGCAGTCCATGGGGTTGCAAAGAGTTGGACATAACTGAGCGAATGAACTGACTGACTGACTAAGATACACTATTTATGAGGGAGCAGGAACTCCTAAGAACTTTCTGTGTTCAGTATTATGTTCTCAGTTGCAGAGACCAGAGAACTGATGATTTGAGAAACTAAGTTTCTCTTGGTGGCTAACTCATAAGTGGTGAAATAAGAGATTCTGACCTAGGGTGTGCTGCCCATTCACTTTCCTTTTTTTAAAAAAAACTTTTCTAGTATGAACGTTACAGGCTTCTCACGTGCTCAGTGGTAAAGAATCCGCATCCAGTGTAGGAGATGGAATAGAGGCAGGTTCAATCCCTGACTTGGAAAGTTCCCCTGGACTAGGAAATGGCAACCCACTCCAGTATTCTTGCCTGGAAAATTGCATGAATGAAGGAGCCTGGTGGGCTGTAGTCCATGGGGTCAGAAACAGTCTGACTTAACTGAAGTGACTTAGAAGTCACACACATAGTTGATTCACAGTGTGCGTTAGTTTCAGATGTACAGCAAAGTGATTCAGTTATATATGTATATATATGTTTATGTATTTTTTCAGGTTCTTTTATGGATTATTACAGAGTATTGAGTATAGTTCCTTGTGCTGTACAGTAGGTCCTTGTTATCTATTTTATATATAGTAGTTATATATATAGATAAAGTATTTTATATATAGTCTATGCTAATCCCCAATTCCTAACTTATCCCTCCTTGTTTCCCCTTTGGTAACCATAAATTTGTTTTCTATGTCTGTGAGACTTATTCGTGTCTAAAGGTATGACAGTCATAGTGAAAATGATAAGAATAAAAATGAAACTAAATGGGCACTCCAGAATTACTACTCTTTGCAATTTGTAATACCATTCTATAGCAGGGACAGCAGTATTTCTGTTTCTCTTTTTAGAAAGGACACTGATTTAAAATAATGTACTGCTAATGTTGATATTTTAGCTTGTTTTAAACCTTTGGTTTCTTTCTGGTTGTGTTACAAGAATTTTAAATTTCTCCACTTCTAGAAAACAGAGAATATTTGTTTTTGAACTAAAAGTCATGTTACTTTTCATTTTTAAAGTAGACTTCAGGGCATATTCACAGATATTTACTAATTCGATCCCCACAATGATACTGTGATGAAAAGAAGTGGCTATCAGTATTTTATTTTGCAAACGGTGACATAAGGGTGCAATCAAGATACACAGTGACTCCCTCAAGGTCACACAGCTGATCCAAAATAGGGTTGCAATTCAGTTTTCTTTTTAATATTTACTTCTGTATTTGTTTATTTTTGGCTGTGTCAGCTCTTAGTTGTGGCACTGGCAATCTTACGTTGTGCCTCCTGGGCTTAGTTGCCCCGTGGCTTGTGGGGTCTGAGCTCCCTGACCAGGGATCAAACCCATGACCCCAGCATTGGAATTCTTAACCAATGGACCACCAGGGAAGCCCAGAGACCCAATCAACATCTTCCTCCTAGAAGCGTTCCATGTAATGTCTTGCCATCCATGTATCTTTTTCCTTAAATTTCTTAATTTTCCTTAAATTTAATAAAAAACCATATGGAAACATAAAGACTGTTTTTCTTCACTGGATTTAAATTCTTAAATTTCTTAAATACTGAAGGAAAGTGCTTCATGTAGCTATTTATCAGGACTTAAAGACTGGAAGCTGAGGGTATGTACAAGTTATTTCTGAAATTCTCCTTATAAAAAATGATTCTTAATATAGATAATAGTTACATCACATGGTTGCCATAGCTAAAAGTTATGAGGTTTTCTTATGTTTAAATGTTTGAATAATTAAATGAACAGCAGTGTGTACAATGTAAATTTCTTAAATTTAATTAAAGGATACCCCTATAGAAAGCACTATTGTGAAATGTACAAGGAGTGATTAAAGGGTTTAGTACATATAATTTTCCCTAGTGTTTAAAAGGTCACTAGAAAGAAAAAAGTGACAAATATGCTGTTTTAAGCTTTTTTTCTTTTTTTTTTTTTTGCCACTTTAAAAATGTCACAGTGAGTGAAAGGAAAAAGCTGCCCGATAGCAGATGAATGGGTATTGACGGCTGCACCAGTGTTAAATGCTGCATGGCAGAAAAATCTAGGGAAGAAAAACAAACTGTAGTCACGTTTCCATATTGCTTTTTATTAAATTTCAGTAAAGAGACTTTAACTTTGACTGATATCTGAATTTGATAATGAAAGCAATTTGTGAGACAAATCCATGCACACACAGAAAAGATAGGTGTATAATATAAGACATTTTAATCATGCACTAAATGTAAAATTATCCTGACAACACATGTGATATTTTATGGTGTCCATATGGTATTGCATATGCAGCTTATAATATACAACTGGTATCTGGATAACATATGATATAGATGTAAAGCACACCCTACAAGCTTAGAATTCTGTGGTTACACACACACACACACACACGCACACACACAGAGACATAATATTCATGCTTTCTCTGTGCTGAATATACATTATACATTTAACCCCTGTGCCTGTGTATTCATATTGTGAAGGGCTCAGGTTACTTTCTGGGGGCGTGTTAGATTTCTTTTGGCTTGAACAACCCTTTTCCCAGAAGCCTGGAAAATTCATCATGTTGGATAGCCAGGTGTTCTCCATTTGCAAATATTATTACCTTGTAGGATTAGAAGAAGGTTTAATTATGAGAGAGGATAAATAAACAGTGCTGCAGGCAGAAAGTCTCACCAGGCCCCTTTGTTGGGGGGTGTCCTCTAGGACAGCAGTCCCCAGCCTTTTTGGCACCAGGGACTGGTCTCATGGAAGACAGTTTTTCCTGTACCGCTGGTGGGGGGCGGGGGATTGGTTTAGGGATGATTCAAGAGCATTACATTTATTGTGTATTTCTACTGTTATTACATCAGTTCCACCTCAGATCACTGGGCATTAGATCCCAGAGGTTGGGTACACCTGCTGTAGGACTCAAGGTCTGTGAACAGTCTTGATGCAACAGGGGAGGGATTTCTAAGCTGGAGACTACAGGGTTTCTGCCAGCAGACTCTGATGCTCAGTTGGAGGAGGACCCCGGGAGCCAGGGTCTTTTGCTCGATTGTTCTTTACCATGGATCTTCCTTCAGAGCAGACTTGACTGATGTTTACCTGAATCACCATCATTTCCAGGAGAAGCTTGTAGCCATGTTCAATCTTAACCACTACAGGCAAATCCTTTGTGCATCTGTCTTCCCCCTTCCCTCCCCAGACTGGAGCAGAGACCCATCCTTTTCATTCTTGAATTCCTGCTGCCTGGTACCTTAGTAGGCATAGGTGCATCAGTGATCAGTCATGTCCAACTCTTTGTAAGCCCATGGACCGTAGCCCGCCAGGCTGCTCTGTCCATGAGATTTTCCAGGCAAGAATACTGGGACAGGTGGACGTTTCCTTCTTCATGGGATCTTCCAGACCCAGGGATCAAACCCATGTCTCTTGTATCTCTTGCATTGGCAGGTGGGTTCTTTACTAGCTGAGCCACCAGGGAAGCTCTACCTGGTGCCAGTCATCTAATAGGCTCTCAATAAATGTTGAATGAATGAATGATTGCACCTATATCTTAATACAAAGTGGAATGCCTTTCTGGAGTTCTTTAGTACTGGGGTCATTTGTTGTACTTCTGCTGTCTGCATTCACAAATAGATTAAGGATGTCTGAAATTTCCCTGAATTTTCTCACTTTCAGGACCTACCTTCTGAAGTAATCCTTTCAGACTCTACTGTCAGAGTTTGCTGTGAGCCCACGATTATATCAAAGATGCTCTTTCTGTCTATCCTTGGGGTTTCTTATTATGCAGATTAAGAAAAGGAACTTGAGAAAGAATTAGCAGACATCACCTTGGGTTATATAGTTACAATCCACAAAGAAATCGTGAATAGTATTAATGAAAAAATACATGGACTTGGAGTTTAATTTTTTTTTTTAATTTACGAACATCTTTAGGGAGTATAACTGAGTACCAAAAAATTACATTAACTAAATTACTTTGTTGTATAATTAGAGCATTCTACCAGCATACATAAATTTTAGAAGTGAATGCTGTCAGTTTTCATTTTTAAAAATATATCATGTGATGGATGAATAATAATCACACCTGGAAACAGTTTTATAAATAAGAAAATTAAGTTGCATGAAATTATATTCAAAGGTGGTAATGAGTGTCAGTATTGCTCAGAAAGAGAAAAGATGATTTTTCAGACCCTCAAAATGTGCTTAAGTGTTAACTAGATGTATTTATGTTTCACAGCCAACTATGCTGTAGTTTATATTCTGAGGAATGGCATTAGTGCTTTCTTAACTATAATCATTTATATTATTTTCCACAATAACAATGCCTCTAATCCTTATTACCGAAGAAATCCCACTCTAGTGTTTATAGGTAACTTGAGCTATATAAACATACCAAACAAGTATATGAAAACTAGAACTGTGTTAACTTGTTGATGAGTTCGAGATTAAAATCTGAGTGATATCAAACCCTGGTAGTTCATTTTTTTCTCATTGAATCAACTGAGTTTTCAAATAAAATCAAGCAAATAAATAACATATTATTTAGTTATCTATTGACAAAATTATAAGACTGACAATTAAAAATCCACTAGTCTGTGGATTCTCATTCCAAGTTATCCTGCAGACTGGTGGGACACTACAGTTGCCTCATCTTCTGGGCCACTTTACTCCATGTTAGTTTACCCCCCTTTAGAGATGATCTTCCCTAGGTGTTCTCAGGGAAAAAGTACTGATCAGATTTCTCATTTTGCTAAAGTAATGTCATTGCTTGGTGTTTTCCGACCTCCATTTCTGAACCAGTATAGCTAAAGTTGATCTCCAAGGGGAGTAGACAGTGAGGCTGATGATTTTGTCTTTTTCCAGCAGGAGTCAAAGCTCATGGCTTTGCTCTTCACACTTCATCCTCTCTCTCTTTGCTGGGAAGGCATGTAGAGAAATCGGTGGTTGTAAATAAGTGTCTGTCTATGCCACATTGAGTTGATCCTGCCAATGGAGTGATCAAAAACACACTAAAGAAGAATTAGAATAGGTTCATTTTTTGTTGTTGAGTGTGTGGTGGGAGAAGAGGTTTCTGTGGGCTCATCAAGGCTTCTGTGTTATTCAGTTGGACAAGGCAGGAACTGGAAAATTCTCAAAGAAATAGGACTATCAGACCACCTGACCTGCCTCCTGAGAAATCTGTATGTAGGTCAAGAAGCTACAGTTAGAACCAGATATGGAACAACAGACTGGTTCCAAATTGGGAAAGGAGTATGTCAAGGCTGTATATTGTCACCCTGCTTATTTAACTTATATGCAGAGTTCATCATGAGAAATGCTGGCCTGGATGAAGCACAAGCTGGAATCAAGATTGCTGGGAGAAATATCAATAACCTCAGATATGCAGATGACACCACCTTTATGGCAGAAAGTGAAGAAGAATTAAAGAGCCTCTTGATGAAAGTGAAAAGGAGAGTGAAAAACTTGGCTTAAAACTCAACATTCAGAAAACAAAGATCATGGCATCTGGTCCCATCACTTCATTGCAAATAGATGGGGAAACATTGGAAACAGTGACAGACTTTACTTTTTTGGGGTTCCAAAATCACTACAGATGGTGACTGCAGCCATGAAATTAAAAGACACTTGTTCCTTGGAAGAAAAGCTATGACAAACCTAGACAGCATGTTAAAAAGCAGACATTACTTTTCCAACAAAGGTCTATCTAGACAAAGCTATGGCTTTTCCAGTAGTCATGTATGGATGTGAGAGCTGAGCTATAAGGAAAGAGCTATAAAAAAGCTGAGTAGAAAGCTTTATAGAGCTTTATAGCTCTATAAATAGCTATAAAGAAAGCTGAGTACCAAAGAACTGATGCTTTTGAACTGTGGTGTTGGAGAAGACTCTTGAGAGTCCTTTGGATGGAAAGGAGATCCAACCAGTCCATCCTAAAGGAAATCTGTCTTGAATATTCTTTGAAAGGACTGATGCTGAAGATGAAACTCAAATACTTTGGCCGCCTGATGTGAAGAACTGACTCATTTGAAAAGACCCTGATGCTGGGAAAGATTGAAGGCAGGAGGAGAAGGGGATGACAGAGGATTAGATCGTTGGATGGCATCACTGATTCAATGGATATGAGTTTGAGCAAGCTCCAGGAGTTGGTGATGGACAGGGAAGCCTGGTGTGCTGTGGTTCATGGGGTTGCAAAGAATCGGACATGACTGAGCGACTAAACTGAACTGAAACATCCGTGGGTTTGATGAAGCACATTAGAAGTCAGGGGTGCTTATTCTCACAGAATATATCACTTAATCTGAGGGAATTTGGGAAGGGTCAGCTGTAATTCTGTAAGTTAAAATTTGGCTGGGATATTGGGATCGATACCTCTCTCTTTGATAAAATTACCAAGGGACTGTTAATGATCCCAAGGAAATCTGACCATGAGCCAGACTTACAGAGCATTTGTAACTCACTGAAGTTCTGACTGCATAAAAGCCATAAGTGAACCATTCCTTATTTAATTGGCTTTGCTTGCCAATCATAATGGCCATTTGGATTGGCAGTACAGTCAGTAGATTCTTTAATAGGCTTGAATGTATCAGATTGACCTTTTTCATACCGTTGTCTTTAAGCATATGGACACAGTAGCATCAGAGTGAATTTTACTTGTTTAGGTGGGTTTTCTAGGTGGCCTAAATTACTTCTGTGAATAAGTTGAGCACATTTGAAGGTCACAGGGACACTTAAGTAATCAGAAAACTATATGGTTTATGGAGACCATAACTTAATCTCAGGAAAGAGCTACTGTTGTGAGAATAATTTAGGTGCTAAGAAAAATCAGTACATCAGATAGTAACTTACTGAGGAGTACCCTAGAGGTTTGAAGAGTTAATGTCGTTTCCAAAGCTGTGTAAATTATTCCCAGAGAGTAGCTTAGCATGCCTGGAAGAGAGTTCAATGAGCCACCATAATCTTTTATAGTACCTCAATTCACCTTTGAAATCTATTTGGACTCGTTTCATTTCTGATTTCAAATTTATAAAACATGAGTTTCTTGGTAGAACTTTTGGTCACATCACCATCTTTGAAATCCCTTTTCATTCTCTGTATATGCTCAGAATTTATAAAATAGCTTTCAGAATTCACTATAACAAAGTCCTTGCTCTAAATTTTATCTCTATTCTTATTATTTTCCAAGAATGGCCACTAGATTTTAGCCACGTCAACTAACTCTGAAATTTATGCTCTGAAATGTCTCAGTTTAAAAGCAATTTTATGAATATAGTTGAAAGTACACGAGATATATGAGTTACATGTATACCTACATGATATACAAGTTTGGTGTTTTTCCAATCTGTATTTTTTTTCTTTTTTTTTTGGCCAAACCGTGTGACATGTAGGATCTTAGTCCTCTGCATTGTCAGAGCTCGGAGTCTTAACCAGTGGACTACCAGGGAAGTCCCTCCAGTCTGTATTTTAATACTACACTTACTTTGTATATATACTTGTATATATGGTACTGTTTTATACTGCATACCTATATAGTAGATGTAGTACACGTCACAACTCATAGTAATGAGTTTTGGGGAGAAAGGGAGGAGAATTGAACTGGGAAGAGGAATAGAGAGGATGTAAACTGTATTTATAAGGATCTGTTTCTCTCAAAAGTGACTTGAAGCAAGTATGACAAAATATGAGTATTTGTTTGAACTATGTATTAGATACACAAGTGTTTATTATATTATTCTTTGCAGTGCCCTATATTTTAAAGACATTTTTAATACAAAAAAAACCCTCTGAAACCATTTTCCTTGATGTTGCATTCACGCCAAACTCCTTCTCATCAATTGCTCTTTACTTAGCTTCTTAAATTCTTGTCCTTTTTTCTTCTTCAAAACCAGAAAATTACTTTGGCATTGTTTAAAGAATGATGAAAATCTCATTTAGATCTGGATTGCAAAATCCTTGCTAATTCACGAAAGCATTTATTTTTTTAAACATTAGTTTAAGTCTGTTCCTCAGACTGTCACATCTTTCTTCAGGGGTTTCTCATAGTCTTTAGACGACTCCATCTGCTCTTCTAAAAGGAGAACATCAAACCAGTTTGTTAGATGTGACACAATTAGATCTCAGATGCTCAGTTGCCTGACCATTTGTAAACGCATTTTCTGGAAATTAGGAACAGACCAAAGAACTCTGACTTTCTCTAAGGCTTTTATTTAGCCTTCATTTTATGTGACTTTGGTTTATGTTTCTATTCAACTTCTTCTCCTGGGAACATGAATAATTCTGGTTCAAAGTCATTCTCCCCAAATAGTACTACACTGGCTATTAATTAATGTTTATTTGTCCTCCTCTTCTACTTTTTTTTCATCTTTTTTGTTATTGTATGGTTAACAGATATTTGGTCCATGCTAAAATTTTTTTTTTGTTATTTTGTTCTATCCAAAATCATTTGTCATGGACCAAGTGTGGTGATGGACATTTTGAATAGGACCAAATTTCAAGGAGCTTTAGGTGTGGACCATAGGTCTTTAAAAATTTTTTTTTAATTTAAATTTATTTATTTTAATTGGATGCTAATTACTTTACAATATTGTATTGGTTCTGCCACACATCAACATGAATCCACCACGGATTCACGTGTTCCTCATCCTGAATCCCCCTCCCACCTCCCTCCCTATACCATCCCTCCGGCTCATCCCAGTGCACCAGCCCCAAGAATCCTGTATCGAACCTGGACTAGTGATTCATTTCTTATATATTATACATGTTTCCATGCCATTCCCCCAAATCATCCCACCCTCTCCCTCTCCCACAGAGTCCAAAAGACTGTTCTATACATCTGTGTCTCTTTTGCTGTCTCGCATACAGGGTTATCGTTACCATCTTTCTAAATTCCATACATATGCGTTAGTACACTGTATTGGTGTTTTTCTTTCTGGCTTACTTATTTTGTATTTCTTTTAGGCTGTGCTGGGTCTTCATTGCTGCGCATGGGCTTTCTCTAGTTGTGGCGAGTGTGGGCTACTCTAGTTGTACACAGGCTTCTCAACTGCAGTGGCTTCTCTTGTTTTGGAGCCTGGGCTCAAGGGTGCGAGGGCTTCAGTAGTTGTGGAGCATGAGCTTAGTTGTTTCGTGGCATGTGGAATCTTCCCGGACTAGGAGCGGGACCTGTGTTCCCTGAATTTGCAGGTGGATTCTTAACTACTGCATCACTAGGGAAGTCCTTGGACCAGATGTTTTATGGACCAGATGTTTTATTGACTATTGGACAGGGCCAAATGTCTTGCAAGGGAATTATATACCTTAGAAATCATGTCAACCAATCCATAGTCAAAGAGATGTATTTCCCCTAGTTTTAAAAATTGTATGTGACTGAAGAAACAACACATGAAAAACAGACAAAACAAAAACAAATGAGTGCACATTTATTTAGCTCAGCACAAAATAAGTATTAATACATCCTCTTGAAAGGCCAGGAGGTCAACTGCTTTACCAACGGGTTCTCAAACTGGCAGAACTTTGGTGTGGTCTTTGATGTAACAGATCAAAGAATTCAGCTTTGATAATTTAGTCAAGCAGACAGACTTGACGTATCCCAACTCACAAACACTGATGTATAAATAAGAATGTCAGTTTATTAATTTATTCTGAGAAAGCCATGAAGTGATGCCAGTGGTTCTCCCATTCTCTTATTGTAGGGGGAAAAAGAAATCCAGGAAATAAAAGTATAATCTTAAGGTTTGGAAATTATAGTATCAGAGCAAGAGGGATATTTGGATGATCTTGGTCTGAAATGAAAGTGAAAGTGAAAGTCTCTCAGTCGTGTCTGACTCTGTGGCCCCAGAAACTATACAGTCTATGGAATTCTCCAGACCAGAACACTGGAGTGGGTAGCCTTTCCATTCTCCAGGGGATCTTCCCAACCCAGGAATCGAACTCAGGTCTCCTGCATTCAGGCGGATTCTTTACCAGCTGAGCCACAAGGGAAGCCCATGAATACTGTAGTGGGTAGCCTATCCCTTCTCTAGGGGATCTTCCTGACCAAGGAATCAAACCGGGGTCTCCTGCATTGCAGGCAGATTCTTTACCAACTGAGCTATCAGGGAAGCCAAGCAGAAACCAACCTAGACAGTATATTAAAAAGCACAGACATTACTTTGCCAACAAAGGTCCATCTAGTCAAAGCTATGGTTTTTCCAGTAGTCATGTATGGATGTGAGAGTTGGACTATAAAGAAAGCTGAGCACCGAAGAATTGATACTTTTTAATTGTGTTGTTGGAGAAGACTCATGAGAGTTCCTTGGACTGCAAGGAGATCAAACCAGTTCATCCTAAAGGAAATCAGTCCTGAATATTCATTGGAAGTACTGATGCTGAAGCTGAAACTCCAATACTTTGGCCTCCTGATGCAAAGAACTGACTCATTTGAAAAGATCCTGATGCTGGGAAAGATTGAAGGCAGGAGGAGAAGGGGACGACAGAGGAGGAGATGGTTGGATGGCATCATCAACTCAATGGACATAAGTTTGAGCAAGCTCCGGGTGTTGGTGATAGACAGGAAAACCTAATGTGCTGCAGTCCATGGGGTTGCAAAGAGTCAGAAATGACTGAGCAACTGAACTGAACTGAACTGATCTGAAATATCCCTCCTACGGCTAAGTTATTTGAACTGGTCACACTATTTGGCCAGAGTGCTACTTCCCCTGAACTATCCTGGATAAACTTTAAGAAATTCTTCCTCTTTTGAACTCACTTGAAGCTTCTTGATGTTCTTTTTTTTCAGACTAGCTGAAGTAGAACTGAATATGCCATGGATTTATGTTAATGCTTTAGAAGATAGTAAAACACTCAGCCCAATGTTAAGTACAGAGGAACAAATGTGGGTTGCTGGTTCTAGGGATCATGTATATCTTACTGGCAAAATCATGGGCACTTCAGTCAGCCTGGACTTGAATTACAGTTCTGCTCCTTACCAATTATACGGCCTTTAATATGTTACTGGTCCCCTTTGTGCTCCAATTTGCTTAGGGGTAAAATGGAGACAATAATTGTACCAATTTTATAGGATCGTTGCTAGGATTAAATGGGATTAGACACACTGGCTTCTAACCTTGCGCTTAAAATTGCAAGCCTTCAACACTGCTTATTTTTTGTTGAGATGACATGTGTCCGTTATGATTGGTCTTTCATTTCTCTCAGAGCACAACTACTCATTTAGTTTCTCTCTTTGGGTAGATTATGTTATTGGTGGCCCATTTATCTTGTCACACATTTCTAGTTAATAATTTTATTAATACTAATTTTTCCCTTTTTACTTGTTGAATTTAGGATTGGAAACATACCAACTACAATAAAATCTGTTGTTGTTCAGTCACAATCAGAAGTAGATGGACATTGTTGTTGTTTTTCAATGGCTAATTCATGTCTGACTCTTTGCGACCCCATGGACTGCAACATGTCAGGCTTCCCTGTCCTTCACTATCTTCCAGAGTTTGAAATTCATGTCCACTGAGTCAGTGATGCTATCTAACCTTCTCTTCCTCTGCTGCTGTCTTATTCTTTTGCCTTCAGTCTTTCCCAGCACCAGAGTCTTTTCCAATGAGTCAGCTCTCTGCATTAGGTGGCCAAAGTATTGGAGCTTTAGCATCAGTCCTTCCAATGAATATTTAGAGTTGATTTCCTTTAGGATTGACTGGTTTGAGCTCCTTGGTCCACGGAACTCTCAAGAGTCTTCTCCAGCAACATGGTTTGAAAGCACCAATTGGCTCTCAGGCTTCTATATGATCCAGCTCTGACATTTGTACATGACTACTGGAAAAACCATAGCTTTGACTATATGGATCTTTGTTGGCAAAGTTATATTATTGTTGAAATAAAATAAGACCCCCAATAATATACACTGACACATTTAGTATTATGCATAATTCTTATTGTTAAAGCATGAGCATTAGAAATAAATGCTCCGTAGTTTACACATGAGACAGTAATTTGTGTTGTTATTACAGAGCCAGGGAGATGACCTGGTGGTTAATGAATGGCACGGATACTTTTCTGAGGCCATATATACATTTTAATCCTTGTTGTTGTACATATTCCCATATAAAGTTAAAGAGAAATGTTCTGGAGAAAACTTCCTTAGAGCTGAAATTCACCTCTCTTCCTTCACCGTCATGTGTTCCCCTTCTCCCATCTCCTTCTTTGGGTCGTTTTCTCTCAAGAGTCCCTTCCAGGGCTGCAGAATCACACAGCTCCAGGAGCTGACTTTCACATGGTATCTAAATTAATTATGCCCCCAAAGCTGCGTCAAGTGGTTGCTCTGACAGTGGCCGCCCAGCGGCATCCAGCTTCCTACTTTCGTTGTTCTGTGTCTTGACTGACACTTGGGGCCCCAGCCCAGGACCACCACTGTCATAAGAAGGCAGGCGGAGACTACTGCCTGTTGCATCTCGGGTGAAGAGCGAGCACCGGAAAATAACCATGTTTTTTCCTCCATACCTTGAGTTCTGTTCTTGTTTTTTGTGTTTGTATGAAACTAGAGTTCAAAAGATAACGTCAGGGGCTAAAGGTTCATGTAACCTGTGGGCCAGGAATGTAGGTGAGTAGATTCAGTCACTTTGACCTTTAACTAAAGGTGCATTGTTGAGTGCATCATGACCTCCATGAATATGATGGCCATGATGGAGGCTGATGGCTGACTAGGTGTAGGGGAGAGGACAGGTGGGTAGAAAAAGAGAGGGAAAGAGGCAATTAATTGGTGAAAGCTGCTTGAGAGGCCAGTGATGCCAGAATAATCTCTTCCAAGCTTCAAAGATCTTGGGGAATAGGCATCCTGTGCTTGTAGCCAAGGTCTCTCCTCTAGGAAATGAGGACTTGAGAAGGTGCCATAAGGGGCAGAGACTGGTCTTTCACAGCTTCTCTCAACTGGCCTCGTAAAGCCTCGTGGATGGTCTGAATATGGTTTCGAGGGTAAGGAGACAGTCTCTGTTTCCTTCTCCCATTTGCTTGCTGATTCTTGAAACTTTGCTTTTCAAGCAGGAAATAAAACTTTTCATTTCATAGAGCCAGAAAGGAAAGGGCCGTGTGCAGAGTTCTCGGATGGTCATTCCTCTCCTCCCCTATGGCCATGCCTGCTTGACCCATGCCTTCCTTTTTCCTTGCTGGCCATGTGTCCAACATTTCTCTGTGATGCCCAACTCTGTAGCCTCCTTATTGACACAGACCGTCAGCTTGTCCAGGATTTTGGTTCTCAAAATGTGGCCCATGTCATGTGGACACAGTAGGGGAAGGAGAGGGTGGGACTAATTCAGAGAGTAGCATGTAAATATATACATTACCATATGTGAAATAGATAGCCAGTGGGAATTTGCTGTATGACAGAAGGAACTCAAACCTGGTACTCTGTGACAACCTAGAGGGGTGGAATGAAGTGGGAGGTGGGAGGGAGGTTCAAAAGGGAGGGGACATATATGTACTTATGGCTGATTCATGTTGCTGTATGGCAGAAACTAATACAATATTGTAAAGCAATTATCCTCCAATTAAAAATAAAAAATGTAGCCCACGAATGCACAGCATTAGCATCACCTAAGAACTTGTTAGAAATGCAGACTCTTCAGCCCCGCCCAAAACTACTGAGTCAGAATTTGCCATTTTACAAGAATATCCAGGTGATTTGTATGAACATTAAAGTTTGAGAAGAACTGGCCAGAAACACTTCTTTATACCTTACCCTTAAACTGAAATCTTTTTTATAAATAAAGGTTATTGTCATAGCAGTTTTTAATAGCTCACTAATTATTTGGTTTTATCATGTCCTTAACAAATGTTTATGGAATGCCTATCAAATTCTTGGTACTACCTATGCTAAGATTTGGGGATCCCAGAATAGAATCTGTAGCACAGAGCTCAGAGCATAGCTCACATACAGAAACAAAACACAATACCCAAACAAAAATCTGTAATTTTGTCCCCAAGTTTGTTCAAAGATATGCCCTCTAATTAATGCTTTATTTTTCTCCTCATGTCTTTTACTTTTCTCCCACAATCCATGGACTTTGTGAGAAAAAAAACACAAACTTGAAATGTTACCCTCTTTCCATTTCTTTTCCACTTCATAACTGTCATCGCATTGCCAGTATAAGCTTCTTGAAGTAGTAATCTCAAGCCCAAATAGAAAAAAAAGCAAACACATAAAAATGTTCAAAAATGTCAGGATTTAAGGGTATTTGCTGTTCCATTCTCTCAGATTATTTTTTAGGTCTGCATCTCATCTTCAATTAGCAGTCTTCCCTTACTATTACACAGTGTGTTCTGGAAATTTACTTGTTTCAGTTTTTTTTTTTTTGAGAGAGGAGTGGGGAAAGAAATGATTATACTTACTTACTGAGCCCAACTAAAACTGTTTAATTTTTGGAGATAGCAGAAAATACTTTAAAAAAGTATCATCTAACAGCACAAGTGAGGGGCCCAAAGATATCAATACAGCAAGAACGGAGTGTGTTTATGTGAACTTAGAAGAACTGATTCTGGTGACTTTAGGAAAATACTTAGGAGCGTCATGTATAGGAGCCTTATCTTTTGTGGGAAACAGCTGCTGCATCCTTTTCCAGGGATGCTGTAGTCCTTTGAAGTCAGAACATCTGACTGATTTGAATTTAGGTTTCTTGATCAAAAGTATCAGATGACACAAAAAGCCTGATTATCTTATGGGAATTTGAGGCTTTTCTCTTATTTTTGAGATGGTTTTCTAGAGCAAATTTCAAAGAAGTTTTAGGATATGTCTTACATCACACTCTGCCATTATGCTCTTCCTCGAAACTGAAACTAATACAGTTACTAAGAACAGAGTAAATGCAATGCCCATCTTTTTGGCTTCTGTTCAGCAGGTCTTGCTGTCTTTGACTTCACTGTAGTCGTAGCTGTCACCGTGCTGATCCAGCAGGTTACTTCAGTCTGGGGAAGGGTGAGGAGCATTTGCATTGCTTACTCAGCATGTTATTTCTCTTTGGAGCAAATTGCAGTGGCTTCTGGTCAATTTTTAAATTGATTTTAGGATGGCTTTTAATGATTCGTAAAGCAGCATTTAATCTTATACACTTGGTTTTGCCTCATGAAATCACATGAAAGTATCTAAGGCTGTGTCAGTTGTCTCCTAAAACACACACACACACAAAACAACTCTTTGGAGAAGATTCTGTGTCCATCTCTGCCCACAACCAAAGTTTCACATGCCATCATTTGACTTTTCCAAAACTGAATTTCAGTGATTTCATCCTGTCAAAGTAAATGTTTCAAAAAAGTAAAATGATTACTTGTACAAACAGAAAGTGAACACATGTCAAAGAAATCATTTCTATCTATGCTGGGTGAAAGTCTATAAATTAGATTGTGACTTTAGAGTCTGGGTTATAATCAGTGGTAAATAGTTGCTGTTTATGCTAAGTTGTATCTGACTCTTTGTGACCACATGGATTGTAGCCTGCCAGGCTCCTCTGTTCATGGGATTCTCCAGGCAAGCGTGCTAGAGTGGCTTTCCATTTTCTTCTCCAAGGGAGCTTCGTGGGTCCCTTGGATCGAACCCATGTCTCCAGGTCTGCTGCATTGACAGGTGGATTCTTTACCACTTAGCCACCAGGGAAGCCCCAAATAGTACGTCAATCAAAAGGACATTCTTGTAGAAAATTAAATAAATTTTGGGCAGACCTATTAGCGAATGCCACAGTATAACACTGGAAAGATTAACTGTCATCCTTTTGCCTTGTTTTCAAGTTTTGGATATTTTTTATTAACAAATTACAACCCCCTCCTCAAGATAAGAATTAACTCCAAAGATTATTTTAATTACAAAGAAGTCTTGTTATATTGTGCTTTGTTCTGTTCATTTACCTTGATGCAGCCAGGAATGTGCACATATGAACCTCTCTGGAGTATGGTTGAAATATCTAGAGCCCTGCAGTGGTGAACAGCTATTAATCCAGAAAATCAACTTCTGAAGGTCACCTTCTACATCTCCAATTACACATATATTAGACTTTTCAATAGTGTTCCCCAAGTTCTTTATGCTCTGTTCACTTTTGTTTTTCAATCTTTTATTCTCTATCTTCTTCAGATTGTATAACTTCTGTTGTCTGTCTTAAGTTTCCTGATTCTGTTGTTTGCTTTAGAAAATAATGAAGGGCATAAAAATGCAGCACAAAGCACAGAACATTATTCTGCTGAGATATAGAATTTCTGTTACCTGGGCTGGTAACAGAGAATATGAGGAATCTCTTTTTACTACCTCTTGTTAAGAGCAGACTAATTACTCTGAGAACAGTTTTTCATTTCAAGAGAGAAAAACCTAATTCTAGTCTTTCATGAAAGCCTTCTATTTTGAAATTAATGCATCAAACTAAGCATACTCTGCTGATTTTCCTTTTACATATTTCATTTCTTCTTTTCAGACTCATTGTTTGCACATATTTAAAACCAAAGCAAATGGGGTTTGTGTTCTAACTTTCTATGACTTTCTAAATTCATTCAAGTTTTCTTTCATAATTCCTTTTCATGTTCTGAAATAAAACACTTTAAGACAAAGCCACTCTGTTTCTTTGCGCGGTGGTGGTGGGGGGGACTCACACATACCCCATTTTCTTACCTTCACATTTGTAGCTGATTGTTCTAGTACACTTTCAACAATACAGTGTTTAACCTAAGTAACTCACTTCTATTAATCAGAAAAACACTGGAGGTAGTTCATTGTGAACTGTTTGTGATACACAAGCCTTTTAGCAGACCACAAAACTTATGAGCACACATATGTTTTACAACTACACACATCTTTTTATACCTTCTTAAAGTAGGAAAAATGAATGTGTATGTTACCAGCTCAGAAGTATAGCTCTTTACAATGTGCAAGAAAAAGAAACAAAAATATATATATTAAAATTATGTTTACTTAGATATTATGTCAAGTATCCAAGAGCATTCCAATTATTAACTCAATTTAATATTAGTTTTCTGTCTTAAAAGTAAAAAAAAAAAGACCTTGGAAAACAAGTTTCAGGTGACACACTACAGGACATAATTACTGTTGATGTAAAATATTCATCAGAATTACAATTATTTAGTTGAAGTGTGTATTCGTGCATGCTAAGATGCTTCAGTTGTGTCTGACTCTTTGTTACCCTATGGACTGTAGCCAGCCAGGCTCCTCTGTCCATGGGATTCTCCAGGCAAGAATACTGGAGTAGGTTGCCATGCTGTCCTCCAGGGGATTTTGCTGACCCAGGGATTGAAACCACATCTCCTGCATTGACAGGCAGGTTCTTTACCACTAGCACCACCTGGGAAGCCCAGCTGAAGTGTAATCTTCCTCAATTAAAAGTTATATAATAGCAATATTATCTAAACTTATAAAAAATAAAATCTAAGTACTGCAGATTCCTAGTTTCTTTGTGATAAGTAAATACAAATCTTTAAAAAGGTATGCTTTGATTATCCTTCACTTTGATAAAACTAAGGAAAAAACAAGAAGCTCTTAAATTTTTTTTTATTTAGTAATATTTATTTTTGGCTGTGTTGGGTCTTTGTTGCTGCATGGGCTTTTCTCTAGTTGTGGGGAGCAGGGGCCAGTCTTCCGTTGCGGTGTGCAGGCTTCTCAAATCAGTGGCTTCTCTGGTTGCAGAGCATGGGCTCTAGGGCGCTCGTGCTTCAGTAGTCGCAGCTGGAGGGCTCAGAAGTTGTGGCTCCCAGGCTCTAGAGCACAGGCTCAGTAGAGGGCTCAGAAGTTGTGGCTCCCGGGCTCTAGAGCACAGGCTTAGTAGAGGGCTCAGAAGTTGTGGCTCCCGGGCTCTAGAGCACAGGCTCAGTAGAGGGCTCAGAAGTTGTGGCTCCCGGGCTCTAGAGCACAGGCTCAGTAGAGGGCTCAGAAGTTGTGGCTCCCGGGCTCTAGAGCACAGGCTCAGTAGTTGTGGCACACAGGCTTAGTTGTTCCACAGCATGTGGGATTTTCCTGAATCAGGGATCAAACTCATGTCTCCTGCAGTGGCAGGCAGATTCTGCCACTGAACCACCAAGGAAGTCCTACAAGAAGCTCTTTTTAAGAAAAATTAGAAAATTCATTGTGATTTTTGCAAAATTCACTTTCATTGTGTGAACTTGGATTATTATATAAAAACGCTTCTGACCTAGCAGTTTCTGTGAAAGCTTCTATTTTTTGCTTTTTTAAAGAGCATTATCAAAATTCTGGAAATCCTAAATTTATGTAATCCCTTGTAGTTCTCTACAACCAAATAAAACAGAGCTTCTTTAATTTGAGGTTTTAAAATTTAATGTATTATTACCCTCCAGAGGTAGGAAAATATTTCATAGTAATGAAGTGAAAGGAATTCTTTTCTCATTTATCAACACAGAGACACACAGAAGGGTTGTAGCTTCAATTCCACAACTACAGACACAGGTCTAAGGTAAACAAAAATGAAAAACTCATCTGTCTAGATCTCAGAGAGCTCCTTTTCAATAAGCATAAAGCGTTTTCCTAATTGGGTTAGGCTCACACATAGACAAAGCAACAAACCAAAAAGTCAAACAGACTATAGATTATGTGTCATCTCTCATCTGACCAAGACTGGGTCCCCGTTATATTGACAGAGCCATACCATAAAATCAGATTTCCAATCATCCTTTGTACCATTGGTGAATAATGCTCAGCAGGTAAAGAACCTGCCTGCAATGCAGGAGACACTGGAGATGTGGATTTGATCCCAGATTTGGGAAGATCCCCTGGAGGAGAAAATGGCAACCCATTCCAGTACGCTTGGCTGGAGAATCCCATGGACAGAGGAGCCTAGCAGGCTACAGTCCATGGGGTCACAGAGTCAGACACGACTGAGCGACTAGGCATATGTGCGGAGCAGACTCATGTACATGCAAGGTGATCTCTAGACTGAGATTGGCCTAATGGTCCACTGTTTAGAAATCTATGGACTGGATGACGGGAGAAGACACGGTCCCAACCACAAATTGGACAGAGTACAGACTCACAACCAAAAGTGAAAATAAAAACACAAAATCAGAAGGATAAAAAACAGACAGTCAATGAAGAAAAGTTATTTTTCTTTTGGGATTTCCTCCAGGACTCAAGAGAAATGTTTGAATGAGGAAAAAATTCACAAGGTATACTTCTTGGACAACATAGTGAAATAGACTCGGCTCACAGGTGATTAAAGTATAATTTTCAGAAAGCTAAAAACATGACTGTACAAGTATAAAGTAAGAATATGTCAATGTTTATTTAACTCATTAGTGAGGGGTCCAGCCAGGAGGTAAAACTGGTTTAAAAAAGAACTGAAGGAACAAAGACTTTTATAGTCAGTCATGAAAGGAATGATAAAACAAGCTGACTAAATAAGAGACTAAATGCATTATATCTCACAGAGCAATAAAATAATAAACATTAGGGTTATTTTTCTATTGGAGAGAAATCATCACTTATCAGACTAAAGTTCACAAAGTAATACATATCTTTATGGAGTCTGAGCTTGAATGAACAGTAAATGAGGAGTCAAACAAAGATATATTCCCCTAGAAAATTAAATAAACCTTGGACAGACCTGTTAGACAGTGCTCCAGTATGACAATGAAAAGTGATTTTGGCATCTTTGGATTTATTTTGAAGTTTTAGATACTTTTTCTGATCAATTCTAACATCTTAGAGTTCTTAGCATTTTTCAGTATTATAAAGGTTTAGAGAAACAGTTGAATATCTATTTGCCACATCATGACAAAAGGGATATTGCTTTTATGTCCTTGAAATTCTTTGTTAACTTGATTGACAAAGTTCTAAAATTTGTTTTTTTTTAAAATTTTTATTTTATTTTTAAACTTTACATAACAAAGTTCTAAAATTTGATGTAGCACTGGATTTGTTAAACCCTGTGTTGGTCAAGGGAGACCTATCATTTATTTGTACTCCAACCAGTCCATCCTAAAGGAGACCAGTCCCGGGTGTTCATTGGGAGGACTGATGCTGAGGCTGAAACTCCTATACTTTGGCCACCTCATGAGAAGAGTTGACTCATTGGAAAAGACCCTGATGCTGGGAGGGATTGGGGGCAGGAGGAGAAGGGGACGACAGAGGATGAGATGGCTGGATGGCATCACCAACTCGATGCACATGAGTTTGGGTGAACTCTGGGAGTTGGTGATGGACAGGGAGGCCTGGTGTGCTGCGATTCATGGGGTCACAAAGAGTCAGACACGACTGAGCAACTGAACTGAACTGAAGTTGCAGTGGTGATTTAAAAAACAAAGGTCCACAAGCTCTTTACTATTCCTTCCTTCATTTCAGGAAGAGAAAGTTAATTCCTTTTATCTTGGGGTAGACTTAGTGACTTGCTTAAAACAAATGGAATATGTTGGAAATGATGAGACTAGGTGGCAGAAGGCATTTGGTTCCTTCCTTATTCTTTATCACATTACTTGTTATGTGGGAAGCCAGCAGCCATGTTGTGAGGACACTCAAGCAGCCCAGGTTCTGAGGAACTGAAGCCTTTTGCCAACAGCCAGCACAGAGCTGAGGCTTCTGGTCGATAACCATGTAAGTGAAGCTGATCCTCCAGTTCTACTCAAGCTTTCAGATGACTGCAGCTTTTCCTATCATCTGTTCTGGAATTCGTAAGCGGCACCTATCAACTAAGCTGCTACTGAATTCATGACCCACTGAAACTATGAAATAATATTAATAGATGTTTATTGTTTCAAGCTTCTAAGTTTTGAAGTAATTTGTTGCACAGCAATTGATAATTGGTTCTATCTTTAAAGTCTGCCTGCAGTGCAGGAGATCCGGAATTGATCCCTGGGTGGGAAAGATCCCCCGGTGAAGGGGATGGCTACCCATTCCAGTATTTTTCCCTGGGGAATTCCATGGACAGAGGAGTCTGGCAGGCTACAGTCCATGGGGTTGGCAAAGAGTTGGCACAACTGAGTGACTAACACTTTTACTTTTTTCCACTATCTTAAACAACAACAATAAAAAATCCCCTGTCCTTTGAAAGTTGGTAAAGTAGAATTTGTCACAGTTATCAAGTAAACCAATTTGCTCATGCTCTAGAGATAAGGAGCTTATAATGTCTTCTGTGACTTACCCTCTACTTGGTTCTCAGGTGACCTTGAGTATGGCAGCCTCCTGGTGTAACTTGCTCACTGGGTGTGACTCAAGGCTTGTTTAGGATAGATTTCTGAGCCTGCATCTAGAGCAGATAGGCTGAAAACTATGTTCTTCCAGAGAAAATCCCTTGTAATTGCTACTCTTATATCATGGAGCATATCCTGGAGTCTAAAGCTCATTTTGAGTCTCTTGTCTGAAAACTGAGCCCTGTATTCTCTTGGACAGCTTCTCTACTCCATCCTTCATGGCTAATAGACTGAGATATGTCCATCTACACTTGTAGAAACAAACTTTGAGGAAAATTATGAAAATAGATTCAGCTTTCTTATTTATTTACTAGACTCGGAAAATTCTTCTGTTTAATGCAGTAGAAAAGTAAAGATAGGTTCCAACAACATGATGAACAAATATGGGCTGCTACTCCCTCCACAATCTAACCCTGGAGACTCACATAAAGAAAAAACCAGCATGAATAACTAAATTGACGACTGTGAGATTCATTCAAGAAGGTAGTTGTGATGGTGTGTGTGTGTATGTGTGTGTGTATATATATATTGGTAATGAGTTGGGAGGGAGCTTTGGGGTTGTGAATGTCTCTCTGCATACATATCTCTGGGTAGATTAGTGTTTGCTCCCATTTAACTGTAGAACAGAAAATAAGGTAGTGCCAGCCCAATAACTCAAGAGTTTGTGGGGCAACATTATGGCAGTGCCAGAGACTGGCTTGAGTGAGGAGCAGATAACAAAAGAATGACTTGCTGCCGGTCCCTCCATACTCTAAGTTAGATCAATATATCAAAGGAAGAAAACCTTGAGAAGAGAGCAGTTTAAGGTGAGAGGAAGCATTCCTTAAAAGTTGGGGTCACCAAGGACTTGCCTGGTGGCTCAGATAGTAAGGGGCTTCCCTGGTAGCTCAGTTGGTAAAGAATTGCCTGCAATGCAGGCGACCCCGGTTCCATTCCTGGGTCAAGAAGATCTGCTGGAGAAGGGATAGGCTACCCACTCCAGTATTCTTGGTCTTCCCTTGTGGCTCAGCTGGTAAAGAATCCGCCTGAATGCAGGAGACCTGGGTTCGATTCCTGGGTTGGGAAGATCCCCTGGAGAAGGGAAAGACTACCCACTCCAGTATTCTGGCCTGGAGAATTCCATGGACTGTATAGTCCATGGGGTCGCAAAGATGACTGAGCGACTTTCACTTTCAGATAGTAAAGAGCTATGGTCACAGGCAATAAATAGAAATAGTCAAGACACGGAGCTCCGTGACTTGGAGTGTGGGCACCCGTTCTTCATAAACTTATGAAGAGAACAAACAAAATCCTAAACTTTGCCCTTCTCATGTTTTGGCTAATACAGGTAATTTTTCTAGAATAAAATAATCATCATTTGGCCAAAAGCTGAGAAGCACCCTATGCCTAAAGAAAGAAAACACTGAGATTATCTATCATAAACCAATCAGAATGAATGAAACAGATGGATAAAGAATTTAAAATAAATGTAATAAATGTCATCAAAGAGATGAAAGCATTTTGGTTACATAAAGCCTGAAGGAGCAGTTATAATAAACAGTCAAATAGAAACGCTGGCTATAAAAATTATAACAGCTGAAATAAAGAATTTCAATGAAGGATAAAGAGCATGAAGGGTAGAGGCAAAGAAAAAATTAGTTAACTGGGAAGTTAATGTAAGAGTATGTCCTAGAAGACACAGGAAAGAATTAAAAAAAAGAAAAATAGAAAATAAAAAATTATGATAAGGAGGATAAATGAGAGTATACCTCTGGTGGAGTCTCAGGAAGACTGGCTGCTGCTGCTGCTAAGTTGCTTCAGTCGTGTCCGACTCTGTGCAACCCTACCAGGCTCCCCCGCCCCTGGGATTCTCCAGGCAAGAACACTGGAGTGGGTTGCCATTTCCTTCTCCAATGCATGAAAGAGAAAAGTGAAAGTGAAGTCATTCAGTTGCGTCGACTCTCAGCAACCCCATGGACTGCAGCCGACCAGGTGCCTCCGTCCATGGGATTGTCCAGGCAAGAGTACTGGAGTGGGTTGCCATTGCCTTCTCCCAGGAAGACTGGAGAGTGGGAAATTTAATAGGGTGAGGGAACAATTGAGAAATAGTGACAACACATTTTTCGCAATTAATAAAAAATGAACATTAGTTATACAAAAGGGCTTATGGAGTACAAGATAGGATAAATAAGGAAAACCTTACCTGGAGGTGTGAAATTTAAGAATATCAAATTCAAAGAGAAAATTTTAAAATTCTAAAAGTTTTTAGATCCACAAAATTGAAAATATCAGATTGAAATTAGACTTTTCAATAGTGATACTTGAGGTAAGAAGATAATGCAGTAATTGTGTCAACATGTTAAAGAAAAATAGCCTTAAACTATTAAAAATAATAACCTCAACCTATTAAAAAGAGGAAGTAACATATAGCATTGTTTGAGTTTATGGCATATGGAGTATACATTGCAAAATTGTTACCACAATAAGTTAACACATCCAGTACTTCACTTAGTTACCATTATTATTATTACTTTTTTTTTTGAGTGGTGAGAACTTTTAAGATTTATTCTCTTAGCAACTTTCAAGTATACAACCCAGTATTGTGAACCATGTTGGACATTAGATCCCCAGAATTTATAACTAAAAGTTTGTATACTCTTCCACCACCTTCACCAATTTCCCCCACTCCCTGCTTCTTATAATCATCATTCTACTCTTTTTCAATGACTTTAATTCTTTTTTTTTAAGCTGAGCACTGAGGAATTTATGCTTTTGAACTGTGGTGTTGGAGAAGACTACTGAGAGTCCTTTGGACTGCAAAGAGATCCAACCAGTCCATCCTAAAGGAAATCAGTCCTGAATATTCACTGGAAGGACTGATGCTGAAGCTGAAACTCCCAATACTTTGATCACCTGATGCGAAGAACTGACTCATTGGAAAAGACCCTGATGCTGGGAAAGATTGAAGGGAGGAGGAGAAAGGGATGATAGAGAATGAGATGGCTGGATGGCATCACCGACTCGTTGGACATGAGTTTGAGCAAGCTTCGGTAGTTGGTGATGGACAGGGAAGCTTGGCGTGTTGCAGTCCATGGGGTCACAGTCAGACATGACTGCGAGACTGAACTGAACTGAATAGAACAGCATCTTTCTCTGTCTGACTAATTTCATATAGCATAATGCTCTAAGACCCATCCATGTTATCAAAAGTAGCAGCATGGCCCTGTTCTTATGGTTGAATAGTATTCTATTGTATATATAAGTGTGAGTTATGGTAGCTCAGTCGTGTCCAACTCTTCATGACACTATGGACTGAAGCCCGTCAGGCTCCTCTGTCCATGGAATTCTCCAGGCAAGATTACTGGAGTGGGTTGCCATTTCCTTCTCCAATTGTATGTATGTATACATACACCACAACTTCTTTATCCATTAATCATCAGTGGACAACTATTTTGCTATATCTTGGCTATTTAAATAATGCTGCAGTGAGCTTGAGGCTGCAGGTATGCCTTTGAGATAGTAATTTCATTACCTTTGAATATATACCCAGAGGTGGGATTGCTGGATTATAAAGTAATTCTGTTTTTAACTTTTTGAGGAAACTCCAGACTGTTTTCCATAGTGTCTACACCAATTTACATTCTCAACAGTAGTATAGAAGAGTTCCCTTCCTCTTACACTGTTGGTGGGAATGCAAACTAGTACAGCCACTATGGAGAACAGTGTGGAGATTCCTTCAAAAACTGGAAATAGAACTGCCTTATGATCCAGCAATCCCACTGCTGGGCATACACACTGAGGAAACCAGAAGGGAAAGAGACACGTGTACCCCAATGTTCATCGCAGCACTGTTTATAATAGCCAGGACATGGAAGCAACCTAGATGTCCATCAGCAGATGAATGGATAAGAAAGCTATGGTACATATACACAATGGAGTATTACTCAGCCATTAAAAAGAATACATTTGAATCAGTTCTAATGAGGTGGATGAAACTGGAGCCTATTATACAGAGTGAAGTAAGCCAGAAGGAAAGACATCAATACAGTATACTAACACATATATATGGAATTTAGAAAGATGGTAACAATAACCCAGTGTACGAGACAGCAAAAGAGACACTGATGTATTGAACAGTCTTATGGACTCTGTGGGAGAGGGAGAGGGTGGGAAGATTTGGGAGAATGACATTGAAACATGTAAAATATCATGTAAGAAACGAGTTGCCAGTCCAGGTTCGATGCACGATACTGGATGCTTGGGGCTGGTGCACTGGGATGACACAGAGGGATGGTATGGGGAGGGAGGAGGGAGGAGGGTTCAGGATGAGGAACACATGTATACCTGTGGCGGATTCATTTTGATATTTGGCAAAACTAATACAATTTTGTAAAGTTTAAAAATAAAATAAAATTAAATGTTAAAAAAAAAGAAAAAAAAGAAAAAAGAAGAGTTCCCTTTACTCTACATCTTTGCCAGCACTTGTTATCTCTTGACTTTTTGATAATAGACATCTTAACAGATAAGAAGTGACATCTCATGGTTTTGATTCGCATTTCCCTAATAAATAGTGATTTTGAACATTTTCTGCATGTACCTAAAGCATGAGTTTTTTTTTTTAATGTTTATTTAGGTCATTTGCCCATCTTTTAATTAGATAATTTGTATTTTTGCTATTGAGTTGTATTATTTCCTTATTTATTTTGAATATTAACCCCTTATCAGATATATGATTTGCCTATATTTTCCCCCATTCCACAGGTTGCTTTTTGTTTTGCTCTTTCTTTTGCTGTGCAAAGTTTTTTAGTTTGATGTAGTCCCATCAATTTATTTCTTGCTTTTGTTGCTTGTGCTTTAGTGTTATATCCAGAAAAATCATTGCCAAGACTAAAGTCAAGGAACTTTTTCTATACAAAGATATTCCTAAGTACTGAAAGTTTAGACAATTGCTGTGAATAAAAGAACATGAATATGGGTCTTACTCGGGTAAGGATATCCACCAGAAAATGGAAGTAACATGCGTAAAATTATTTTTTAGCAGAAGTTTTACTTACTGAACAGAAGAAAGTATGGAGAAAGTGTAAAAATGGAGTGAACAGAAAATATAAGATGGTGAGAAATACCTCATTTTATTAAAAGTATAGCAGTATATTGTCTATAAGACACAGAAGTTTTTAAAAGGTAAAAATATTTGCTAGGTAAAATATATTTGCTAGATAAAAAATATTTGCTAGATAAATATGAACTAAAGTGACTTGCCCGGTGGTCCAGTAGTTAAGAATTTGCTTTGCAATGCAGAGGATGCAGGTTCCATCCCTGGTTGGGGAACTGAAATCTCACATGCCTCGGAGCAACTGAGCCTGAGAGAGAGTCTGTGCACTGCAGTGAAGATCTTGCATGCTGCAACCAAGACCTGATGCAGCCAAATAAGTAAATAAATAGATAAATATTTAAAAAATTGAGCTAAAATAAATAACCTTCAGGAAACAGGTTTAATATCAGAGAAATAGAATTCAAGACTAAGGTCATAAAGGATTAATGAAGATGTTATAAATGGCAAAAAGAAAAACAAATAAAAAAGATATTATGTTCATACACACATACACATTTATCTAATAGTATAGATTTAAAATATACAAAGCAATGAATGATAGATTTGTAAGATGGGACAGAAGGTTAAGGAATCATAGCTGGAGATATTAATTTCCTTCTTCTCAAAAGCTAAGTCAAAGAGACAAAGTTAAATGTTGAGGATTAGAGTAGGAGAATTAATTTGCTTAAACTCATGTATAAAATGTATTATTGGATATAAAGTTTTATAGATGCCACATATATTATTTATATATTGTAAACACACATGTCTACCTAGATTTATTCAGTAAGTAGGAAGTATATATTCTTGTAAAGAATCCAACTGACTGATAAAATTCTAATAATTCCTAAAGAACAAGATCATACTGACTATATCAGTCCCCCAACAATAATAAACGAATACTTTTAAATGTCCATATAGCTGGAAGTCAACATTACTGTAAAACCCTTACAGTAAAGTATAGTAATGTAAAAACATTCTATACAAAACTGTAAATTTTATATAGTAAATACAAAATATTAAGAAAATGGAGAGATAATTAGAATTGATGACTAATGAAAATTTACATGGTAAAATATGTATAATAGTTGAAACAGTACTTTAAGCGAAGTTTCATTTTTAAAAAGTGAGCCAAACTCTCAACTCAAGAAGTTTGAAAAATGCTAATAGAGAAGACCTTTTTGAGAAGGAATAAAATTAAAAACATAAAGACAGAACTCAATGAAATAGATGACAAAAACCAGAGATGAACAAAACTCAAAGCTATTCTCTGAGAAGATTAATAAGGTAAAGAGAGGTGCTGCTGCTGCTGCTAAGTCACTTCAGTCGTGTCCGACTCTGTGCGACCCCATAGACGGCAGCCCACCAGGCTCCCCCATCCCTGGGATTCTCCAGGCAAGAACACTGGAGTGGGTTGCCATTTCCTTCTCCAGTGCATGCAAGTGAAAAGTGGAAGAGAAGTCGCTCAGTCAGAGAGGTGCAAATAAAGTAAAAAATAAAAATAAAGACATGACTATAGATATGAGAATAAAAATATGAGCAACTATATGCTAATAAATTTGATAACTTAAGATAAAAACACGACAGCAATGAAGCAAGAAGAAAGAAAAATTAAATAACAGTTGTAGAAAATGGAAATAGAAATCATGTATCTTTGCTCTCCAAATGCTCCAGCCCAGACAGTTTCGCAGATAAGTTTATTAAAGTTTTAAGGATCTGTTGATTTCCAGTTTATTGTTTGGTAATAGGAAACAATTTAGAGCTGCTGAAAGTATTTTATACAAGTCCTTAATTTCAAAATATTGTAGTAGTATATCTATATCTACTATACAAATACACAAGTACCCTTAAAAGTCCTAAATAACATATTAGCTAGCTGAATCCAGCAGTGTGTTAAAACAATATTATTATTATTTTATCCCCACATGTATAAAACAAAGAAGACAATTCTTTTTATTATCTGAATAGATGCAGAAAAAGCTTTTTACTAAATTCAGTATTGATTTATAATTTTAAAAAACCTTATAAAATCAGGAAGGGAAGGGATTTCTCTATTTTGATAAATAAAATATTCTGAAACTTCTAGAAAAATGTTTACACCCTGGAGAAAATTCAGCTACATGTTCATTAAAGTTAAGAATAAGACAGGATAACCACTATCACTGCAGGTGTTTAATGTGATTTTGAACTCATGTTCAATGCTATAAGACAAGAAAAATATATGAGATATAAGGTTTAAGGTTATTATTTGAAAATAATTGATCATCATAGAAAATCTGACAAGACCAACCAAAAAAAGCTACTAGAAATATGCTAGAAAGAGTCAAGCAAATGTGCTAGCTAAAAGGTCTAACAAAAATCAGTAGTATTACTCCAATCAGCAATAATCAACTAAGAATGCAATAAAATGTACCATACACATCACAGTAAAGACTATGCTGTATCTACTAATTGAGCTGTCAAGGATGCATAAGAGCTTAACATAGGTAACTCTGTAATCCTATTAAAGGACATAAAAGCTTACAGTAAACAGAACTATATTCTATATTTTGGAGTTTGAGTTAACTCCAGGAGATAATGAAGGACAGGGAAGCCTGGCGTGCTACAGTCCATGGGGTTGCAAAGAGTAGGACACGACTTAGCGACTGAACAACAACAATATTCCATATTTATAGTGGACAGGATTGATCTAAGTAAAGATGTTAATTGTCTCCCATCTACAGACAATAAATGAATTCCAACTGGAATTTTGAAAAGCTGGCCAAAAATGTTCAAATATGTTTAAAGTTCATAAAAAGCTACATCAATTTGAAAAAAAAAAAAAAAACGAAGGAGTCTTATCCTAAAGGATATTGTAGGATAGTAACTACATAGTTATTAGAAATAGTTTGGCCTGACTCACGAATAAGCAAATTGACTAATGGAGTATAGAGAACTCAAAAATAGATTTATTTAAATACAGGAACCCAATAAATAATAAATGCAGCATCACAAATTAATGGGATATGTGAACTGAGTTGAGTTCAGTTACTCAGTTATGTCTGACTCTTTGTGACCCCATAGACTGCAGCATCCCAGGCTTCCCTGTCCATCACCAACTCTGGAGCTTGCTCAAACTCATGTCCATTGAGTCAGTGATGCCATCCAATCATTTCATCCTCTGTCGTCCCCTTCTCCACCAATCTTTCCCAGCATCAGGGTCTTTTCCAATGAGTCAGTTCTTTGCATCAGGTGGCCAAAGTATTGGAGTTTCAGCTTCAGCATCAATCTTTCTAATAAATATTCAGAACCGATTTCCTTTAGGGTTGACTAGTTTTATCTCCTTGCAGTCCAAGGGACTGTCAAGAGTCTTCTCTAACACCATAGTTCAAAAGCATCAGTTCTTCGGTGCTCAGCTTTCTTTACAGTCCAACTCACATCCATACATGACTACTGGAAAAACCATACCTTTGACTAGACAGACCTTTGTTGGCAAAGTAATGTTTCTGCTTTTTAATATGCTGTCTAGGTTTGTCATAGCTTTTCTTACAAGGAGCCAAGTGTCTTTTAATTTCATGGCTACAGTCACCATCTGCAGTGATTTTGGAGCCCAAGAAAATAAAGTATGTCACTGTTTCCATTGTTACCCCATCTATTTGCAATGAAGTGATGGGACCAGATGCCATGATCTTAGTTTTTTGAATGTTGAGTTTTAAGCCAGTTTTTCACTCTCTTCTTTCACATTCATCAAGAGGCTTTTTAGTTCCTCTTCACTTTCTGCCATAAGGGTGGTGTCATCTGCATATCTGAGGTTATTGATATTTCTTCTGGCAATCTTGATTCCAGTTTGTGCTTCATCCAGCCCGGCATTTCTCATGATGTACTCTGCATATAAGTTAAATAAGCAGGGTGACAATATACAGCCTTGACGTACTCCTTTCCCGACTTGGAACCAGTCTGTTTTTCCATGTCCAGTTCTAACTGCTGCTTCCTGACCTGCATACAGATTTCTCAAGAGGTAGGTCAGGTGGTCTGGTATTCCCATCTCTTGAAGAATTTCCCATAGTTTGTTGTGATCCACAAAGGCTTTGGTGTAATAAATAAAGCAGAAGTAGATGTTTCTCTGGAATTCTCTTGCTTTTTCTATGATCTAATAGATGTTGGCAATTTAATCTCTAGTTCCTCTGCATTTTCTAAATCCAGCTTAAACATCTGGAATTTCACAGTTCATGTACTGTTGAAGCCTGGCTTGGAGAATCTTGAGCATTCCTTTACTAGCGTGTGAGATGAGTGCAATTGTGCAGTAGTTTGAGTATTTTTTGGCATTGCCCTTCTTTGGGATTGGAATGAAAACTGACCTTTTCCAGTTCCGTGGCCACCACTGAATTTTCCAAATTTACTGGCATATTGAGTGCAGCACTTTCACAGAATCATCTTTTAAGATATGAAATAGTTCAACTGGAATTCCATCACCTCCACTAGCTTTGTTTGTAGTCATGGTTCCTAAGGCCCACTTAACTTCACATTCCAGGATGTCTGGCTCTTGGTGAGTGATGACACCATCATGGTTATCTGGTCATGAAGATCTGTTTTGTATAGTTCTTCTGTGTATTCTTGCCACGTATTCTTAATATCTTCTGCTTCTGTTAGGTCTGTACCATTTCTGTTCTTTATTGTGCCCATCTTTGCTTGAAATGTTCCCTTGGTATCTCTAATTTTCTTGAAGAGATCTCTAGTCTTTCCCATTCTATTGTCTTCCTCTATTTCTTTACATTGATCACTGATATGTTAACTGCTGCTAAGTCACTTCAGTTGTGTCCGACTCTGTGCAACCCCATAGACGGCAGCCCAGCAGGCTCCCCTGTCCCTGGGATTCTCCAGGCAAGAACACTGGAGTGGGTTGCCATTTCCTTCTCCAATGCATGAAAGTCAAAAGTGAAAGTGAAGTCGCAAATCTCTCAGTTGTATCCGACTCTTTGCGACCCCATGGACTGCAGCCTATGAGGCTCCTCCATCCATGGGATTCTCCAGGCAAGAGTACTGGAGTGGGGTGCCATGGTATTCGGTACAAAATGCTGTAAAAAACTCACTAAAATGAGGAAAAATATTACTATATCCATATCTTATACTGCTTATAAAAGTGTATTCCAGATGAATTCAAGTAAAAAAATTTAACAGTCTTATGGACTCTGTGGGAGAGGGAGAGGGTGGGAAGATTTGGGAGAGTGACATTGAAACATGTAGAATATCATGTAAGAAACGAGTTGCCAGTCCAGGTTCGATGCATGATACTGGATGCTTGGGGCTGGTGCACTGGGACGACCCAGAGGGATGGTGTGGGGAGGGAGGAGGGAGGAGGGTTCAAGATGGGGAACACATGTATGCCTGTGGCGGATTCATTTTGATATTTGGCAAAACTAATACAATTATGTAAAGTTTAAAAATAAAATAAAATTTAAAAAAAATTAATGAAGTTGACTATATCAAAATTATAGATTTTTGTTTCATAAAGGAAACTGCAGGAAGTACTAATAGACAAAAATGAAAAAAAATATTTTGACATCTTAAACTGACAAAAGTGTAATATACAAATATAGAAAGAATTGAGAATCAGTAAAAATAAACAAAACCGAAAATATATGCACACATATGAATAGGCAATTTGTAGACTGTGGGCTTCCCTGGTTCGGTGGTAAGGAATGCACCTGCCAATGCTGGAGACAGGGTTCGATCCCTGCATTGGGAAGATCCCCTGGAGAAGGAAATGCAACTCACTCCGGTATTCTTGCGTGAGAAATCCCACGGACAGAGGAGCTACAGTCCATGGGGTGGCAAAAGAGTCGAATATGACTTAGCGACGAAGCAACAACGAACAGAGTCTAAATAGTAGCAAATTTATGAACTCATATCTTATCTAAGATACACAGATTAAAACAACACGTTTCATATGTCAGAAAATAAAAAGTTTAAAAGGCAATAAAAGTTTAATAAAATTTTAAATTAAAACTTATAAAGTTTTAATTAATAAAACTTTAATAAAAGTTAAAAGGTGAGTGAATTCTGATTCTTGGCAAGGATCTGAAGATATAGGAACTCTTTTGTATTGCTTATGGGAGTGTTAATAGTTATGGTCATATTGACAGTAGTTCAATAGTGTTTGGAGAAATATACCAGTTCCCTGTGATCTATTGTTCCCACTCTTAAGTGCTTATCACTTGAGAATACACTCAAGACTTACAAGGAAGAACATTCAAGAAAGGTTTCTGCTCTGTTATTTTTGATAGCTGATAGCTGGAGGTAACGGAGGCAATGGCACCCCACTCCAGTACTCTTGCCTGGAGAATCCCAGGGATGGGGGAGCCTGGTAGGCTGCAGTCCATGGGGTCGATAGAGTCGGACACGACTGAGCGATTTCACTTTCACTTTTCACTTTCATGAATTGGAGAAGGGAATGGCAACCCACTCCAGTGTTCTTGCCTGGAGAATCCCAGGGATGGCGGAGCCTGGTGGGCTGCGTCTATGGGGTTGCACAGAGTCAGACACGACTGGAGCAACTTGGCAGCAGCAGCAGCAGCAGCAGCTGGAGGTTAAGCAACTGTGGTAGATTGAATGATTGGTCCCTAAGCTTCATTCTTCTATAGAAATGTAATACATTCACCTCCTTTTCGGAGCTCAAGGTAGTCTTCGTGGACTTCTCACTTGTCTTTGAGTTAGACCATGTGACTTATGTTTATACAAAAACCTTTACGTGAAGTTTGCACAAAAACCTTTACTTAAATGTCCACAGCAGCTTTGTTTGTAATAGCTGGAAACTGAAATAAGCAAATGTCCTCCAAAAGTGAATGGTTACACAAACTGGCCTGTTTGTACCATGGACTATTCATCAATAAAAAGGAACAAGTACTTGATACATGCAACAACCTGGATGAATCTCAAGACTTATGTTGAGTGAAAATGCCAGTCTCCAAAGGGTTACATACTGTACAATTCCATTTGTGTAACATTCTTGAGATAAAAAAACTGTGGAAATAGAGAACAGATTCGTGGTCACCAGGGCTGAATGAGGCAGTCGGGGAGGAGGAAAGTGAAGTATGAAACAAGAGAGATTCTTCTGATGGTAGAAATATTCTGTGGGTTGCTGCATCAATTTCAGTATTCTGGTTGTGATCTTGCACTGTAGCTTTGCAAGATGTTGAAAGTGAGTCAAATGATCTCTGTACTATTTTTTACAATTGCATATGAACCTACAATTACCTCAAAATTAAAAGTTTAATTAAAAATACATTAAGCTTCTTCCTGTTTTGAGGAGGGAAAGGCACAGACATGAAGGGGAAAATAGAGTGACAAATTAGCAGACCTTTAAATGGATTGATTAGGCGTATAAGCTATAAGCTCACAGGCATGATATACTCATTTCTGCATCTGGTTTTCTTTCTCTTTTTTTTTTCCAAGGGGGCAAAAAAGAAGAAAAGTATGTAATATTCAAAATTGGGATACCACTTTTTTTTTTTTTTTTTGCTTTTGGAAATTTGAAAGATGTCATCATCTTAAATGATGTATTTAATGAAGTATTAAATGAAGTATTTAAATATACTTATTCAACTAACATAGTTTTAAGAACCAGGAGCATGCCCTTTGCTCCATCCTTTAGAGATACCAGTGAGCAAAGTGAGACATAGTCTCTGCCCTCATGGAGATTATAGCTGACTTCTAATTCTAGCCTGAAAGCTTTAACCAAAATAATTTCTCCGAATGCAGTTATTTCCTAGGTTATGCTGTAGTGATTAATTATAAATGAGCATGTGTGAACTCATTTGTTGTTCAGTTGCTAAGTTGTATCTGACTCTTTGCAACCCCATGGACTGCAGCATGCCAGGCTTCCCTGCCCTTCACTATCTCCCGGAGTTTTCCCAGACTCATGCCCATTGCCATCCAACCATCTTGTCCTCTGTCATCCCCTTCTCCTCCTGCCCTCAATCTTTCCCAGCATCAGGGTCTTTTCCAATGAGTCGGCTCTTTGCATCAGGTGGCCAAAGTATTGGAGCTTCAGCTTCAACGTCAGTCCTTCCAATGAATATTCAGGGTTGATTTCCTTTAGAATTAACTGGTTTGATCTCTTTGCTGTCCAAGGGACTCTTTAAGAGTCTTCTCCACCACCACAGTTCAAAAGCATCAATTCTTTGGTGCTTATAATTATGTAAACTCACAGTAAGTTATATTATGTCCTTGATATTTTGGGACTAATAGAGTGGAGTGATTATGGAGTTTCCTTGTGGAGTGGTCATGAATAATTTTGGTTCTAAATACATTTCCTTATTCCCACTCCTCCCACATTAAACATATAAAGAATTATGATTGGTTTTGGCCTCAGGAGCACCAGACCACTTGGGAGGTTGACTGAATAGGACTAGGAGGTTGAGACTGGGGGAGGGGAATGTGTCCAGGAGCCAGCCCAGTGGGGCCCATTAGCAGAGTGCAACAGGTGGAAGAGCAAAGAGCTGTGCAAAGAGCTCAGAAAGAGGGGATGGGAGATCTCTAATGGGGGACAATGAAGGGGAGTGAAGATCGTAAGCAGTTAGTGAAAAGTGAATACAGATCCCAACAAAGTATGCCCATGTTGAAGGGAAAAGTAGGATTTCATTGTTGGAGCTTCACTTTTTATGCACGCCTGATTTGCTTTGTCAGGTTGGGAATGGAAGGCACTAAAGGGTATCTTGGAGCAGTGGAATCTTTGAGCTGAAGGTGACTTACCTTCCATTTTTCCCTCCATATGTACATTGCACCTTTTCTGTACCCCAGGAGGCTGACTTTATGGCCTGCATTCACACATTTCCTTGCCGAATGGGAGTCACCGGCAGGAGATGGGATGGAGGAAGAAAAGCGACATTGGGGTGTTTGTTTCCCTGGATTCCTCACTGCTGAACCACTGTGGCTCCTTCCTTTGGTAAAGGCTGCGTTACTATCAACCCTCTCCGTAAAGTCTCCTGTCTGGGGCTAGTGTTTGGCCCTCCCCTTGTCTCTTCAGATCTGGAGATAGTGACAGTTTGCTGCTGTTGCTAACTCCAGGGGCCTACGCCATCCCTATGCCTTTCCTAAATGGTTGTAAGAGTTTCTTTTTTAACCTCTTCTCAGCTATCCAGTTGAGCAGTACCATCTGTTCCCTCTGGTACTCTGATATAGAAGTTGCTTGATGCAGCATTCCTCTCCATCCAAAATTCTCTGCAGTCAGAAGCAGTCACTAAGTACATCGGGTATTAGGCTGTTTTGTCTTTTTTCATTGGTTCATGCTCTCTTTTCCCAGCCAACAATGGTTTTGTGTTTCTCCTTTCTTCTTTCACATAAGCTTTTTAAAACTTGGAGCACTTAAGTGTCCCTTGTACTACTACTTTGAATTTCTTTAAGACAGTTTCTTTTTTCTCCATTGTAAATTACTTGATATTGTGTTGCCTAACTTCATGTTTTAGAATTTCTCATCCTTTTCCAAATATTTATCCTTTTAGTACTTATGTCTACTGAATCACATCTAACTTCCCTCTGCTATGATTCAAATTTGCAGTCATGAGAAAGGGAAAAGCAATGTCTGACAGCTAGAACCTGACCCAGCTAAGCTATAGTGTTGCTATGGATTGTCCTCACACTCATATTTAGGCCACAATGGCCTCTTGTTGAAGATAAAAATGTTATAGAACATTAACATCAGGCGAGACCACTTTGTGGCTGTGATGGATCAAGACAAACCATACCACTCCATAATCATGTCCAAACACAGCCCCAAACCTGAGCAGTGTCCAACCACAAAAAATTAAATCTGAAGCTGAGCCCCACTTCTTGACTCCTCCTCACAGACATCTAAGACAAATTCCAAATCTCATGGCATATTCCTTAACAGTCCCATAACAGCTTCTTACTGGGAGGGCCCCATGGTTCTCCATGTGTGTGTTCTCCCCCATTGCAACATGTCAGTAAGCCCCTCTTTGTTGAACTGCAGGTGTATTTCTGGTGTCATTGACTAGAGGCATGGACAGCATATATCTGACTGTTTCAACACCTGTTCCCTTGTTTTTTCTGTTTTCCTACAAGATTTACATCTTTAAGACAGAATTTTGGATATTGGGAGAGATTTGCAGAAATCTCAAAAGGTATGTAGCTATCACCCTACATTTAGGACAAACCCTGATTGTTGTTTGCCTGAAGATGGGAGCAGGAATAAAAAGAGGCATGTCTGACCATTGTCAGTCCCTGCCTTTACCTCCCAGTCTTTTGGTTTTTCAATTTCACTTCAGGTATTTCTGCATGTTCGTGCTGGGGAACTTCAAGTGCTGCCCACTTGCTCTATCCAGGAAAATGCTGATGAGGGATCTGGCCAAGGATACGACTGGTTCATGGTCCTGGTGTGCTGGAGTTGTCATGTGCTCAGCAAATACATGAAAATATTTTGGTCTTTTTTCCTTTCTTTTAAAATTTATTTAATTTATAACTGGAGGGTAACTGCTTTACAATATTGTGTTGGTTTCTGCCATACAGCAACATGAATCAGCCATAGGTGTACATACCCCCTCCCTCTTGAATCTCTCTTCCTCTTCCCACCCCAACCCACCCTTTTAGGTTGTCACTTGTGTGTGTGCTAAGTCACTTCAGTCGTGTCTGACTCTTTGCAACTCTATGGACTGTAGCCTGCCAGGCTCCTCTGTCCATGGGATTCTCCAGGCAAGAATACAGGATGGGTTGCCATGCCCTCCTCCAGGGGCTCTTCCCAACCCAGGGATCGAACCTGAGTTTCTTATGTCTCCTCCACTGGCAAGCGGGCTCTTTACTGCTGAGCCACCTGGGAAACCGCTAGGTTGTCAGAGCACTGAGTTTGAGTTCCCTGGGTCATACAGCAAATTTCCACTGGCTATTTAACTTTACATATGGTAATGCATATGTTTCAGTGTTACTCTCTGAATTCGTCCCACCCTTTCCTCCCCTCCTCCTTCTGTGTCCACAAGACTCTTCTCTATGTCGGTGTCTCCACTGCTGCCTGGCAGATAGGTTCATCAGCACCATCTTTCTAGATTCCATATGTGTGTGTTAATATATGATACTTGTTTTTCTCTTTCTGACTTACTTCACTTTATATAATAGTCTCTAGGTTTATCCCCCTTAAAATATCTTGCTTTCATTCATCGTAATCTCTTAGGCTTTCTCCTTTTCTACTCAGAGTTCATCTTTTTGTATTCTTCCCTCTGGGTATTCGGAGAAGGCAATGGCACCCCACTCCAATACTCTTGCCTGGAAAATCCCATGGACGGAGGAGCCTGGTAGGCTGCAGTCCATGGGGTCGCTAGGAGTCAGACACGACTGAATGACTTCACTTTCACTTTTCACTTTCATGCATTGGAGACAGAAATGGCAACCCACTCCAGTGTTCTTGCCTGGAGAATCCCAGGGACAGGGGAGCTTGGTGGGCTGCCGTCTATGGGGTCGCACAGAGTTGGACATGACTGAAGCGACTTAGCAGCAGCAGCTCTGGGTATTACAGGCCTCAGATTGCCTCTTACACTGGCTCTCATTCTTTCCCCTTTAGTCCACTGGTCACTGAATGGCTAAGGGTAATCTCTGATGTGGGGCCTATAGTAGTGAGTCATTGTCTAGAAAAGGGCTCAGCAAACCTTACCCAGGAGCCAAGTCTGGCCTATTGCTTGTGTTCATAATTAAAATTTTATTAGAAAACAGCCACATCCATTCATTTATATGTTGTCCATGACTGGGTTGCCACTATAATAAAATTGGTTAGTGTGACACTTATGTATGTTCCCCTATATATAAAATATTTACTATTTTGCCCCTTAAAAAAACTTGGTTGATGTATGATGCACAGTACACTAATTCTAAGAAATATTAATAGTTTTTTTTACATAAAAATGAGTTTCATGGTTAAATAAGTTTGTGAATTAGCATGGTTAAAAAATTCAAGCACATTTATTAATTGTAAATCTTTTTGGTGCCTTAAATGTATATATATTTAATTAATATGTCTTTTTATTTTTATATTTAAATGAATTAAGACATATAGAAATATTATAAATGATATAATTTTATAAGTATATACAAAGTAATTATTTAATAAATTAGATTATATCGTGTGTTAGTTGCTCAGTTGTGTCCGACTCTTTGCAACCCCATGGACTGCAGTCTGCTAGGCTCCTCTGTCCGTGGAATTCTCCAGGCAAGAATACTGGAGTGGGTTGCCATTCCCTTCTCCAAGGGATCTTCCCAACCCAGAGACTGAATGCAAGTCTCCCTCATTGCAGGCAGATTCTTTACAGTCTGAGTCACCAGGGAAGCCTAATTAAATGTATATAGCATGATTTGTGATTCTTGAAGAGGTGGTAATAATGTTCAGAGTCTTTCAAAGGCAGTTGACCACATACCTTTTTGATGTAGGTTAATCTATGAGACTAGTTGTCCTTGGAATACAGTTTGATAAATGTAAGTCTAGATGGCTTAAACTGTTTATCCTCCAAGAAGAAAATATTACTTTCTGCTCACATGAGTTCACCAGGATCAGGGTTTCCACATACTTGTTCAGGGTCACATCCCTAGCCAGTAAAAAATAATGTGTTTTTTCCTAACTTCCTCTTTTCGTATCCTACTCTCACGCATCTAGCAGGTGTGGTTGAATGTGGGTCTCCTGAATTATTCCCAGGTTCTCCTTCACAGCAGATTAGACTCTCATTTGGCTTCAGCTTAAACACGCGTTCCTCCAGGAGAGGTCTTTCCTGACATCTTCTCCCCATCTCAGACAAGGTTTAGGACTCCTGTTATTCTGTTACAGCTTGTTCACACTTTATTATTGCTAGTGACTTAGAGTGATTTCTGTACTCATTTGTAAACTCTCTGACTGCAGAACCCACATTTTTATTATGGTAATGGAAATTTAAAAAATTATTTTTAATTTGAAGATAATTATTTTATAACATTGTGTTGATTTCTGCCATACATCACCATGAATCAGCCATAGGTATACATATGTCCCTTCCCTCTTGAACCTCCTTCCCCACTCCCACGCCATCCCACCCCTCTAGGTTGTCACAGAACACCAGGTTTGAGCTCCCTAAGCTATACAGTAAATTCGCACTGATTACCTATTTTACATGTGGAACCCTCATTCTTGAAGTATGATGCTTGTTGGATGAATGATTATCCCTTGGCACGCCAGTTTGGCCACTGGGCTGCTCCTTGAAGTCATAGCTTTTCTTCTCCCGTGGGTCCCACTGTCTTGGAGTGGACTAATGCTTTGATTTCTTTGATCTTGGCCTATAGTCTCTTCCTAAGTTTATGGAGCCCTGCTCTTGAACCTCAGCAAGAGGGTAAGGCCATTGCTGTTCTTGGTCCTCTTTCCTCTTTCCCAGTGACTATAATTTAAATGAATAGACGGCCTTAGATTAGAAACGGTTGATCTTAAAACTTCTAAATGTCAGTGGTCCCCTGGATTCCATCCACCGAGCTGGGACCTTGCACCATCTGTTGCAACCCTAGTGCTGACAGTCAGCTAAATCAAGACAGAATTAGCCACTGTTTCTGGACATTTGCCTTGCTTGACTGAGGGAGTCCCTGCTGTTGGCTGGGTTTATGTCTTGGCCTCGGGAGATTGGTGTGTATAGACTTCTGTCTTCCTCACCTGTTTTACTCAAGAAACCACTGTTTGACCATCCTTGTTCTTTAGTCACTAAGTCGTGTCTGACACTTTGCTGCCCCATGGACTGTAGCCTACCAGGCTCCTCTGTTCTGGGATTTCCCAGGCAAGAATACTGGAGTGGGTTGCCATTTCCTTTTCCAGGGGCTCTTCCTGACTCATGTCTCCTGCATTGGCAGGCAGGAATTCTTTGCCACTGAGCCACCTGGGAAACCCTTATTCATCCTTAGTCAACCCCTAAATAATATTGTGAGAAAAGAGATTCTGACTTTCTAAACTTATCACTGCTGCCTTAATAGAAATTTCTTTCCTTCTCACTCCAGAGGTCATGATTCTCAGGACCAGCCATTGTTATTTATTGAGGATTCATACACCTTTGCTGAATTCAGTAAAAGTCAGTTTAAAAAAAATTCTGCCTTATAAACAGGAAATCAAATTACAAAACTTAGAGTCTTGGATTAGAAATACAGTAGCTCTAATTTGAAAAAAAAATAAATGAACAGGGAGCCCGAGGAAGTTTAAATTAATCTTCTTTTTCCATGCAATATTTTTCAAAACAAACTTGTAAAAGTGTAGAGTTGGGAGAAAACAGAATAATTACACTAAATATGATTATATTTAAAAAGAATTAAGGAAGGGGGTAACATTGTGGATGACTTTATTGACAGATATTGTTATGCATGTGAATTATACATGTTTAATGTTTAACTTCATTTTTGCTGAACAAACTCAACCAGTCGATCAGTCAAAGAGTGCTGCTTAAAAACATTACCTTCACATAGAAACTTTCTTCCAAAGTTTTTTTCCCCCAGGAAATATAATTCAGTACAATAAGAATTTCTTGTATATATTGTAGCCTTAGGAATATATATTGAAAGTCCCTGGATTGGACCTGAACCCAAAGTGCTTATCTTTAATTCTTGCCAGGGAGTTAAGACTACATACTACAATCAGCAAAGAAAATTTTGTGAAACTGGGAAAGGCTAGATCAAGGTCAGGAGCTCAATGATAAGTCCTTTTGCTGCCCCGAGTCTCAGCAACTATTATGGTGCCAGAACTATTTAGAAGACCAAGAAAGAACTACATGTTTTAATTAAATAACACATGGCAGAAAGCACAAGATACCAGCTTGGGTTTATCAGGCAGAACAGGAGCTATCCTTGTGCTAAACAGACAGGCACCAAGGAAAAGAGAGAACCCGAGAGACAAGTCTAAAAAAACTTGGGAGCTATTTAATACAACATCCTAAGACGAAATCTAACGCTACCCGTAGACGTGAGGGGAGCCGCATTTAAGAAAGGCAGCCTGGTGTAGAATAATGATGGAGTAAAGTAAATGACACGGAACTATGACAAATTCAAAACCCAACTGGAAAATTAGGAAAGAGAATGAAGTGTCGTGGATAATGACACCCTGACAATTACCCTGGAGCAGTGGGGCATGTACTGACACATTTACCTATCCCGGTGCCGTGGGCACTGGTGTCTAGGCTTTCTGTTTGCACAATGGGGCTTTGTATACCACGGTGGCCCATTTTCCATCTCTGGGTCTCTGTCAGGCTTCGAATGCCTGGCTTTCTGCTGCTTGTTAAAAGGCATTCAGAACAGACAGTGTAGGACCTTCAGGTCAGCCGGATTCATCTCTTTCTAAATGAAGACAGAATTTTTTAAAAATGGAAATCACTAATACTAAAAGCCATTTATAAAATTCGACAAGGAAAAACCCCGAAAAAGAAACTGACTCCCAGACCTAGACAAGGTGTCAAAATTTAAGATTATTTTATCCTCCTGTATACAAAATTGCAGAGAAAAACAGAGCAGCAGGAGGTCTAAACATGTCAATCAAAGAGGAGACAGCATATTCTAGACTGGGAATATAATTAAGTAGAAGATATAAAAATAGGATTTCCCAACCTGGCAAGTGGAAATATAAACCAACTGGCAAAGAAAGAGTAGAGAGGATAATCCCACCCCTTTGGAATAACTATAGAAAAACATTAAGAATCAGAAAATGGAAATTTGTGAAGAAGTAAAGACAGGAGAGGCAGATGAAGAAAAGTTCTTAAGCGCGTGGAAACGATGCAGTCACCAGCATCTAAGACAAACCTCTAGCAAGCTAATTTGGGGGTAAAGATACTGACATTTTTGGTAGATGATTAATAAGTGATCTTCTACAGAGTTCATCAGGTTGATCAAGGATCGAGTCCTGTTGCTCAAATGGAAATGAAATATAATCATATGAGATATGATTATATTCATTATAACCATGAGTATGAAACGTTAGTCGCTCTGCTGTAAGTGGCAGGAATGAGCTGTGTGGACCGTGCTGCTGTTACAGACCTGTGCACCACACCTCAGTTTGTTTCTGTTAATGGCATGGAATCAGCTATAACTCCTCCTGCGTATATTCATGACGTTAAAAAATAAGCACCGATATACGCATTGTGTTCCTTCAAAGAGGCTGCGATGAAATGAAAAAGCTGTTTAATAAAAACATAATAAAAGTATTTCACATGCATTTCTCAGCCATAATAAGTGGAATTATAGAACGAGGAAGAGGGGGAGGAAACCTCTCGCAGGTGGACGAGCCCTAAGCCGCCTTCCCTCATTCTCTACTTAAAAGCTATCAATTTAGAGCTGTCCTGTGTATCGCCCTGTGAATTGAACAAGCCTTTTCAGTCTTTAATTAAGGGTGAAAAACTCTTTGAACATCACAGCATTCATCTGTTCATGTGTGGAAAGCCTAGTGTAACAAAAGAATTTAATCAAACTACAAGCCTAATAAAGACTACATTGCCTGAACTAAATGATGTTATTGCAGTAGCGGCTCATAGTTTTACATTTAAAAAAGCAGGTCAGAGTGTTCATTCATCTTGATTAGCAATGCCAACCTAATTACTTCTGGAGGAAACAGTAATTAGCTGGAGTCTCACCTCATTAATCATGACATTCTTGTAGCCGACTATTTTTATCTGATAAATGGCTTGGATTGGAACAAGGTGTATATTTGAATTCTAGTTAATTGTACACAGCTTGCCGCATAACATTTCACATTTTTATCATTTAACTACTTCCTTTCTGTGAACCTCTTGAGGAGCTTTTGTTGGTTACTCTCGTTCTTGGAGTGAAAAAAAATAATCTGGCTTAATGAGAGTCAGTTGTGTGTGTTAGTGAACGTGTCAGAAACAGTGTCTCAAGGACGTGAAGGAAGGGATAGAAGATCTCCATGTGTAGATGAAGTCATTCAAAAGACTGTGGGCCACTTACTGTAAAGTTTCTGCAGTGGATTCAAAGTGATAGCCTCTTATGACTTGGCCCAGTAGCTTCTATAGGATCAATAACAATTGTGGACAGAGCAGTGCCATTGTATATTAGACAGGGACTCACAATACATTCACTCAGATCTGTGTTCCTAAACCAGTGCCAAAGGGAGCATCATGTTTAAAGAGAAAGAGTCTAATCAGTCCTGTGTATCCTCCAGTTCAACATTCACTTAACCAAAATTTGGGATCTATTTGTGGTTGGTTGAATTTGGGGATGTGGAACCTGCAGGTACGGAGGGTTGACCATACTAGCTAGTTGTTTTATATAACGGACTTGAACATCCTCGGATTTTACTAACCTCTTCCTGGAACCGTTCCCCATGGATACCAAGGGAGGATTGTAATTCGAATCTGCGGTCTACTTAGCTACCCAGGTGGCGCTAGGGGTAAAGAACCCACCTGCCAGTGAGGGAGATGTGAGTGACGTGGGTTGAATCCCTGGGTCGGGAAGATCCCCAGGTCGGGAAGATCCCCTGGCAGAGGAATGGCAACCCACTCCAGTATTCTTGCCTGAAGAATCCCATGGACAGAGGAGCCTGGCAGGCCACAGTCCAAGGGGTCGCAGAGTCGGACAGGACTGAAGAGACAGTACGCGTGCACTAGCTACTGCTAGGGTCACTCTTCTCTGCAGTAACATAGCTCTGACCACTTCTTCTCCGTTCCCCTCTGTCTTGTATTCCCCAGGATTAAAACACATATTTAAGGAGAATATCTTATTTGTTGCTTCCTTGTGGTTCCTTTTCAAATTGTGAGTGTTTCAGTGGAACACCATTGGGTATAGAGAGAATTCTTGATTTTGTTCTTTAGAAAATTGTAGAATGCTTGCCTGCAGCTATCAACAACATCAGGATATTTCTGCTAGGGAAAGTCAATGGAGATTGAACAGGATGACCTTAGTTACCTATGCCCAAGGTCAAGTTCCTCAGTCTTGCACTTTCTCCTTAAGAAGAGTGGATCAGTTTCTTAGAGGCTGGCTTACATGAACCAAATTTGGGAAGACTGATGTATAAAATAAGAATGTCAGTTTTTAAAATTTCAGTGAGGAATGGCTTTACATGTATGCTTGTTGTTGTTGTTTAGTCAGCCGTATCTGACTCTTTTGTGATCCCATGGACTGTAGCCTGCCAGGCTCCTCTCTCCATGGGAATTTCCCAGGCAATAATACTGGAGTGGGTAGCCATTTCCTTCTCCAGGAGATCTTTCTGACCCAGGGATCAAACCCACATCTCCCGTATTGGCAGGCAGGTTCTTTACCATTAAGCCACCAGAAAGTGAAAGTGAACGTCACTCAGTCCTGCCCTACTATTTTCGACCCCATGGACTAAACAGTCCATGGAATTCTCCAGGCCATAATACTGGAGTGGGTAGCCATTCCCTTCTCCAGGGGATCTTCCCAACCCAGGGATTGAACCCAGGTCTCCTGCATTATAGGCAGATTCTTTACCAGCTGAGCCACCAGGGAAGCCTTCAAATGTATAGACACAGGATATTATGGATTTTCTGTTGTCAAGCTAGATAGCAAAACAATAATCAGTCAATTTAATAATATACAATATGAAATTATGGTTCATCAGGGCCATAATGTTTATAATGGATTTTGTCAACACAGCATTATGTCTCTGTAGGAATATCTACATAAGAAGCCAGCTCATAATTTGAGAGTTGCTTGTTGATTAAGTCAACAGAATGGGCAGAATTAGAAGAATTTCATATTTAATGGAGTCAGCCTGGTGCAGTAAGATGTAGCCATCTTTGTTTAGAGTTATCCATTAGCCTCATCTCTTCTTTATTGGACAGTGCTAGGATGGACTCTGCCAGCCTTTTCCTGAATGCATTTTTTATTTCCAGGCTGAACATTCCTTTTTTCCTAATTTGTTGTTTGTTTTGATATATTAAAAAATTACTACAGTTATAATTGAGTCTTGCTGGCCTGAATACCATTCTACTTCCTCCTACTAGGTGACTAGTATATCTGTACATGATCTATTCATCAGCTGCTTTTATTTTCCTTCTTTCCAAGTTTTCTGGGCACCTCATTGAGGCTAAGTAATGAAGTGCTTCTACTTATGAAAAAAGTCATTCCTAAGTGCATTGCACATAAATCAGTATGACACAATATGACTTGAAGCCTGAAACTATAATACAGGCTTTTGTTGTTGTTTAGTTGCTAAGTTGTGTCTGAATCTTTGCAACTCCATGGGCTGTAGCCTGTCAGGCTCCTCTGTTCATGGGATTTTCCAGGCAAGAATATCAGGGTGGGTTTCCAATTCCTTCTCCAGGGGATCTTTCTGACCCAGGGATCAAACCTATGTCTCCTGCATTGTAAGGTGGATTCTTTACCACTGAGCCATCAGGGAAGCCCAACACAGGCTTTAGGATTCACTTTAAGGTTAATAACAAAGCCATAGCAATATTCCTATGAAGAGTTTAAGCTTGCATTTTTCAAGTGCATTTTTACAAAATGTAAGTTGGGAGAGTTGACACAAGGCATGCTGTTCTCCTGATTAACACACAGTCTATCAGATACCTTTCCTCCAAATACTGGTTTTGTCTACATAGCTAATCTGTTGAGGCCACTAAAACCTCTCTGCCTGGTTCTCTGGGCTTTCCAGATGGCGCTAGTTATAAAGAACCGCCTGCCAATGCAAGAGACATAAGAGACTGAATCCCTGGGTCAGGAAGATCCCTGGAGGAGGAAATGGGAATCCACTCCAGTATTCTTGCCTGGGAAATCCCACGGACAAAGGGGAGCCTGACCGGCTTACAGTCCATGGCGTCACAAAGAAATGGACATGATTGAAGTGACTCAGCATGTAGGCACACCTGTTTCTCTGTGTCACTGGTGTCGGGGGATGCCAAGCTTTGGGTGGAGTTCATCCCACCTCTCAGCTCCATAAGGAAATTGGGTAGATTCAAACAAGGCCTTGACTGATGGACTTATCTATGGTTTGTAACAAAGGTTTCATCTACAGCATATTGACCATGCTTAGCATTTTTAGTTCTCAAACGAATGGCCAGTGAATTACCATTAGCTTGCCAGATGTCCAGTTTTGATGCTTTATCATCTGGCCGTGCCCTCAAAGTTGTTCATTGCCCTTACACACTTTTCGTCATCTGTTGCTGATTCCTGTGGATCAGCTAGGTCTGGCATTTTTCACATGTCACATGATTTGCCTTTTTTTCCCCCTAAAGAATTTCCCTTCTGGTCCAGTGATTCATCTCACCTGGATGTGTAACATGTCATCATCTTCTCACTACTTTCAGTTTTAAAAAATGTTTTGTTTCTATCATAATCACATGCCTATTATTACCATACTTCAAACTTTCTGCTTTTTAACTGGACATGGTGTGGCTAATAATAGCTGTACAACTGTAAAATACCTCAAAACCAGATACAGACACAACACACGGGTGCTCTCTGAATGAAGTGGCTGGATGTGAAGCCTCCAGTATCTGTTGGATTTTTCCCCCTTCTTTGAAGTATAGTGTTGCTTGGTTCTTATCTGAGAATTCACAGAGGTACATGTTGCAGACTTCCTATTCTGAACACATAACTTGGTTGGTGATATTATTTTTGTTCTTGAGAATTTGCTTAATATGATAAGCAATACTCATTCTTTGTTGTTTATCAGGGTCCAGACACTGTTGTAAATGCTTTAGCTATATGAATTCATTTAATTCTCATATCAATCCTAAGAAGTATCATTTTTATTCCCATTTTACAGATGAGGAAATTGAATAACAGTAGAGCTAAGATTTAAACTCCAATGTGTTGGCTCCAGAACCCGCTCTCAATTACACTCTTAACTATTTCTCAAGTTATGGGTTCCTTGTCACACCATCCCAAAATGCAAAAAAGTTCAAAGGAAGAAAATAACATTGACTGATAATCCCACCATTCAGATACACTGTCATTTTAATTTTGATTACATACATTTCCAGAATTTTTTTCCCCAGAATAAATTTGCTGCTTGTTTCACTCAGAAAATATAAGAAGTATCTTTACATGTGTATAGATATATTTACTGATTCAATTTTAGAGACTGCATTGCATTTTAGTATTTTTAGCTATCATATGTACTGGAACAATTTGTTTCCCATTATAAGCAATGACACAATGCATAATTTTGTGGAGAAACCTTTGTTCACATACTTATTTTTCTTTAGGAAAAGTTCCAGAAGTGGAATTACTGGATTGAAGAAGAGAGTGGATATTTTTAAGAGCTCTTATACCTATTGCCAATTTCCCTTCCAGAAATGCTATATCAGTTTGTACTCCCACCATCAGCATATGAACTGTCTGCTTTCCTATACCCTGAGCATCACTGGGTTCTAGTGTTCTCTTCTTTTTCCTTGTTAATGTGTGTCCTATTTGAAATGTGTGCCTTCTTTGTTTTCTGTTTCAGTGGGTTACCTTTCTGTTGTTGTTACCTTGTCTTTCACTACCTCAGTTTTCTCTGTAAAAATAACATAATATTAGAAAGATGGTAACAGTAACCCTGTATACGAGACAGTAAAAGAGACACAGATGTATAGAACAGTCTTTTGGACTCTGTGGGAGAGGGAGAGGGTGGGATGATTTGGGAGAATGGCATTGAAATATGTATAATATCATATATGAAACGAGTCGCCAGTCCAGGTTCGATGCATGATACTGGATGCTTGGGGCTGGTGCACTGGGACGACCCAGAGGGATGGTATGGGGAGGGAGGAGGGAGGGGGGTTCAGGATGGGGAACACAGGTATACCTGTGGCAGATTCATTTTGATATATGGCAAAACCAATACAATATTGTAAAATTAAAAAATAAAATGAAAGTTAAAAAAAAATAACATAATAATGGTAGCTACATTAGGGTTGTTGTGGGAATAAAAGTTTTTCATGTACACACGGCATTGAAAAGTGCTTGCCACAGAGTATTTACTATCATTATTATTACTTTTTCTATTTTTAAAAATTATTTTTATGTGTTAGATAATCCAGCTCTTCTTGGGTATTTGAATTTTAGTGTATGCTCCAGGATGTGGCCATCTTTTTAAGTTCAGTCTATATATTCTCTTTTAGTCATATATTCCATGATTTCTTTCACATATTCATACTCAAATTCATTTTTGTACCCCCAAAGGAACCATTTTTTTCTATCTCAGGATTCAAGTGGAAATAGAAAATAGTTCTGTTTAATCTGAAACTGTAGCATAATATTCTTTGCAGGTAAAAATGATAGATCCAAGATTCATAAATAATGAACTTACCATTTCCCAGTGTCTACTGCTCTTCCTTCTCATGGGTGGAAGGATCTGTTACCTCCTTAACGCACTCCCTACCCAATTTTATTTCCATTTCTGGGCTAGTTCTAGTGGTGGGAATTTATAACTCAAGGCAAGTCAACATCTGCAAACTCATACTCTTTGGTAAGATTTAGCAGTTGGTGACCCCATCATAAAGGTAGAGGCTCCACTTTGCTTCTGGAGTGGACTGGTTGTCCTCAAGCCCAAGACTAAGCCCAAGACTAAGACAAAGAAATCAAGGTTTTAGGACTGTGCTTTATGTTAGTTTAATCCTCATCTATGGCTTTTGTGCCTTGGTTCTGGCTTTCTGCTTCCCTCTAGTAATTCTAGGACATCAAGTGAGGACTGTCATGCTCATGTTCTGCAACCAAAGTATGAATTGTAGGATTTGAAAAAAGTTCTAAGACCATAGGCTTCATTTCTTTCTCCATATGAGTGGCTCCCACTCTGTTTCCATTCACTGTTAGTCAAACCTTTGTTTGAACACACCAAGGACAGGGAATTTGCACGTGTCAGAGTCAGCTCATATTCAAGCAGCTCTAATTATGAGAATACTGGAAAGCCCACCTCAAGAATACTGGAGTGGGTTGCCATTCCCTTCTCTGGGGAATCTTCCTGAGCCAGGGATTGAACCCAGTCTCCCATGTTGCAGGCAGATTCTTTGCCATCTGAGCCACCAGGGAAGCTTCAATTATGAGAATAGGTTCAGGCAAAAGTGTACTTCCTGACACCTTTACTCAGCACAGTTCTGTCTTGTAGAAGTTTAACTGTATTATCTCTAGGAGACAATTCTCCAAATATTTGGAGGCAACTATTGTGCCTCCTGGGCTTCCCTGGTGACTTGGTTGGTAAAGAATCTGCCTGCAATGCAAGAGACACAGGTTTGATCCCTAGGTCAGAAAGATCCCCTGGAGAAGGGAATGGCAACCCACTCCAGTATTCTTGCCTGGAGAATTCTATGGACAGAGGAGCCTGGCGGGCTACAGTCCATGGGGTTGCAAAGAGTCAGACACGACTGAGCGACTGACACACACACAGATTGTGCTCCCTCAGTCCTCTTCTGTAGATGAAGAAGTTTTAGCTTCTGCCGCATTTCTTAATGCTGCTTGATTTTTTACATCTTTACCCTATGGGTAATGTCTTTGCACTCTTCCAGCTTGGTTATGTGCCTTTGAAGTGAGTTTCTCAGATATGGTAGGACCAGAACAGAGTAAATGTAGGCTACTGCTTCCATTGCCCTTGGTTCTGTGTGTTGCGTGTTAAGCCGCTTCCGTTGTGTCTGACTCTTAGCAAACCTCTGGATTGTTGCCTGCCCGGCTCCTCTGGGATTCTCCAGGCAAGAATACTGGAGTGAATTTCCATGCTCTCCCCCAGGGTTGAGATATATAGATCATCTGAAAGTCTCTACAGTTGATAGATACCACTTTAATTAAATGATCAAAATTAAAATAGTATCACCAGTAGTGGGAACAGATGGACATCCCTTGCCTCTTACTATGATGTACCAAGAAAGATACAACATCACTTCTGTGGTATTCCGGCAATACTGCATAACCTAACTCTAGCCATGAGACAACAGCAGACAAATCCAAACTGATGGACACTTTACAAAATGACTGGCTTGTACTTTTCACAAAATGTCCAAGTTGTAGGAGACAAAAGCAATCCTTGGTTCTATAATACTGTTAATATAAGAGCACATTACGGTTTTTGTGGTCAGCTACACTGTGCTGTTAATGTATAATGAGCTTTGTGCCAAAATCTGAAGTTTTTTCATATACACAGCTGTTGTCTTTTCTCCTCCATCAACCCACTTCTGTTTTGCACTTGCACCCCTCTTTTTCCCCTACCCCTTGTAGGATCTTACATTATTCACCTTCATCTTGTTAGAATCAACTCATGGTTGCATCCAGTTGAATTTTTAAAAACATTTTAGTTCTCCGTGGTGACATATTGGCTGTCTGTGCCTAGTCTGTAGCATCCATAGTTTTTAAAAGTACCAGCCAATTCTTCAAACAAGTTGATGATGACGATGTTAAGGGCAACATTAAGGTCAAAGCCTTGTTACCTTCACTGGAGATCTCTCTTTATCTCAGGACTCTGTTTATGGGTATGTTTGATCTAATAATCAGGAAACTTTCTAATTGTGGATTTTATTCCATACATATTTCTTGTCTCAATAAAGCAATTCTCAAATTTATTTCAAGAAATATTAAGAGATATACCTAAACAAAATTCAGTGCCACATTTTAAAAAGTTTGGGGGACATTCTGGCTGGTCCTCTGGTTGGTAGTTTGCCTGCTAATGCAGGGGACATGGGTTCGATCCCTGGTCTGTTTGGTAGGATTCCACATGTCACAGGGCCACAAAACCCATGTGCCACACCAAAAATAAATACATAAACAAACATTTAAAGAAGTTTTGGGGATGCTCCTCATTGTATTCTCTTCTTACAGAGCCTTGGTGCATATTATTTTATATATTTCACTTCAAAATCTGTATTTTGTTTAACTCATGTTTTCCAAATGTACTTGTGCATGAACTCTGCTCCCGGAAGATCTATGAATATCCCGTGAAAGTCTGTTCTCTGCAGACACCAGTTTGGAAAATACTCCCTGCAAAGGTAAAATGAGAGAGCCTGTCAAATGCCTCGCTGAAACTCAGACCCATATGTCCACAGTATTTTTCTTGTCTCCCACTCTAGTAATTTATCAAGAGAGAAAATGAGCTAGGTCTGGCTTGAATTGTTCATCACAAATCTAGGTTGGCTCCGTATAGATCCGTTTGACTTTCTCAATTCTAATCCTGCTCAAATCAACACAGAATTTAAGAATTCAATTAACGAAACTCACTCTTTTACACTCATCTTTTAAGTCTGTTAAGTTACTATTAGCTTGTCTCTATCTTCTGGCGCTTTTCTTTTACTCCAGGTTTCCTTAATGCAAATTTCATTGAGGTTCAGCTACTTTATTGTATGGTTTCTTTCAGAAGCCTGAGATGAACTCACTTGGTCAGAAGCACTTCGCTCATCCTAAAAATGCCTGGCATTGTGAACTTGCTTTTTTCAGTTTTGGTCTTTAATTCTACCTTCTGAGTTTCATTCTTGCCTTTCTGGGATAGCTGACATTTCCCTTAACAGATGATACACAGGAAACAGGAAATAATATCCCGAGCTCTTGTTCCATGCCTTCACTATCAGCGGCCCCAAAGCTGTGTATCTATGTTTGTAGTTGTTGTTGTTAGTTTCTTTATCTACCAAAGGAAAAAAGGTCTTTTCATTGATTGTTAGCTTTTTTTTTTTTTAATATAAAAAGTTTCAGTTTTTAAAAAATATTTATTTTTGGCTGTCCTGGGCCTTCTTGTGTGTGAGCTTTCTCTCTAGTTGTGGTGAGCTTTACTGGTGGCTTCTCTTGTTGCGGAGCACAGGTTCTAGGGCATGGGCTCAGTAGTGGTGACATATGGGCCTGGTTGCCCCGTGACACATGGAATCTTCCCAGACCAGGGATCGAACCCATGTCCCCTGCATTGGCAGGCAGATTCTTAACCACTGGACCACCTGGGAAGTCCTTTGAAAGCCTTTACTGGTTCTTGACTTTTAGCCTTCCTGACATAGCTCTTTTAGCTCCATGACACTTGTCTAGAGTTCACCTACATTTGATGGCGAGGCCTTCTCTTTCCTCCTCCTCAGAGGAGTGATTTGACTTTGTGTTGTCAGAATTTTATGTCTGTGAGCTTTTCTTCCCTCTTGGCACATCTCCCTTTTCAGAGGTTCTGTCTAAGGATCCTACCCAACTAATTGCTTTGAAATCCATATTTTCTTAGTGCTCTGGTCTTCCCATCACTGACTGTTAATGCATCTTAAATGAAATGACTGCATTCTTCCAGGGGTCCTCTGTTCCCCAGCCAGTTTCATTTCTTAAATACCATTAGACTCAGCATTTCTGTGTCTCTCTATTTCTTTGCTTTCAGAGAAGAGGCTGGGCAAGTCAAGAATCCATTTTACCAACAGGAAATGGCCTCCAGTGTTTATCTCGATAGAAGAAATTCCTTCCAGCAAGAATTTGTTCTTGGCAGACAGGCATATTTTATCTTACCATACAGAGTGAGAATGGTGTGAGTCCTATAAGGGAAATGCAATTAAGAGAGGCACATAAATAAATAAAATTAATTAAAACAGGTTTGTCATGATAATTAGTTTGGTTTACAATAGGGTATTTGGATGTTAACAGACCTGAGAATGCTTTAGGGCAGTATCTTTTATTTCTAACTGTAGCTCTTGAGGTATTCTGTGAATATATTGCAGTGAATGAGTTTTACTAATTGATTTTTTTGTTATAAATTATGCAGTTCTGGAAAACACAAGAACACATTTCTTTTATGGAATAATGTGAATTCTTCCAGTTCTTTTTATTGATCATCCATTGAGCTATGGTGGCTGATGATTTAGCCACTGAGGGGCATAGAAACTGTCTGACGCTATTAAGAACAGATAAAGGGGCTCATCCAAGAAAGCAAAGGACCCTCTTTTTGGAGACATGTGATGTTGGCAATGGGAGGGATGTTGAGAAAGTGTTATGGTGTGATAACATTCTTTCTACTACATAAATTAGAATGGGCTTCCCCAGTGGCTCTGAAGTAAAGAACCCCCTACAGTGCAGAAGACAAGGGAGATGCAGGTTCAATCCCTGGGTTGGGAAGATCCCCTGGAGGAGGAAATGGTTATGCACTCCAGGATTCTTGCTTGAGAATCCCATGGACAGAGGAGCCTGGTGGGCTATAGTCCATGGAGTCACAAAGAGTCAAACATGACTGACTGAGCACAGCACACAGCACAGATAAATAGGATAGGCTATTGTCTCCCCATTGGACTGCAAGGAGATCCAACCAGTCCATCCTAAAGGAGATCAGTCCTGGGTGTTCATTGGAAGGACTGATGTTGAAGCTGAAACTCCAATACTTATGGCCACCTGATGTGAAGAGCTGACTCATTTGAAAAGACCCTGATGCTGGGAAAGATTGAGGGCAGGAGGAGAAGGGGATGACAGAGGATGAGATGGTTGGATGGCGTCACTGACTCGATGGACACGGGTTTGGGTGGACTCTGGAAGTTGGTGATGGACAGGGAGGCCTGGTGTGCTGAAGTTCATGGGGTCACAAAGAGTTGGACATGACTGAGAGACTGAATTGAGCTGAACTGAACTGAACGTCTCCCCAGATTTGCCCCCCTCCAAATAATAGGCTTTTTTTTTTTTTCACTCATAGGTCCTTTGTTTTAAAATATTGTCTTCAGCACTGTGGTTGTTAAAATGATTTGATTTCCCATCATTTTAAATAATATATACATATAGTAAATGCCACTCAAAGGTTCTGACCAGCATGAGATAACTGATGATGGCTCACTCAGTTGATGTATTTCTCACCAGAAAAAATTAAAGTTGATGTTTATTTAGCCTTCCAACCTTAACACGAGAAGATTAATCATAAAAATATTTAGATTTATAAATGATTAGAACTAGTTCGTGGACTCTTAGGGCACCAAGTAGAGAAGGTTTGATTTTTATTGGTCGTTGAGTACCCAGATTCTCATCTGATGCAGTAAATGTCTATAACTAATGATTTTTTCAGCACTTTTAGTCAGCATATGGTAATGTAAGAATTTGGAAAACTGAAAACAGATAACGAGAGAGCCTTCATTTGGTAAACAGTTTCTCTCTTCTTCCAAGGAAATCTGACTACTTAGTATTTTTTTTTTTTTTTGATGTGGATCATTCTAAAAGTCTTTATTGAATTTGTTACAATAGTGCTTCTGTTTTATGGTTTGGTTTTCTGCTTTGAGGCATGTAGGATCTTAGCTCCCCAACCAGGGATCGAACCCACACCCCCTGCACTGGAAGGCGAAGTCTTATCCACTGGACCAAAAGGGAAGCCCCTGACTACTTAGTATTTCCTCATCTATGTTCTCCAAGTCTCATATCCAGGATGGATGTCCCAAAGAAGCAAAAAAGACAGAAAACATGGAAGAGGAAGGGGAGAAGAAACAGGGGGCATCACCAGAGAGGTGCTGAGTGAGAGGCTCTGCACCTTTCTCTTCTAGGATAGGCTTAAGGTGACAGAGAATCTTCCACAAGTGATCAAGCTAAGTCAATAATTGTGCATTTTCAAGTATATAGGGCAAGAGAAACTATTTTTTTCCTAGACTTTCTTTAGGAAGTCAGATTTCTTAAGTAGTGATTTTATTGGTATATAATTGTACCGAGTTGTCATTAATAATTTCCAGAAGAAACTGAATTAGGAACAATGTAGTAACAGCTACTATATATAAAGTGGCTACATCAGTAAAGAATCCACCTGCAATGCAGGACATTGCCTTCAATGCAGCGAGACCCAGGTTCAATCCCTCATTCAGGAAGATCCCCTGGAGAAGGAAATGGCTACCCTCTCCAGTATTGTTGCCTATGAAATCCCATGGACAGAGGAGCCTGGTGGGCTACAATTCATGGGGTTGCAAAGTCTAACACAACTTAGTGACTAAACCACCACTGTAAAGTAGCCAGAAGGTACAAGGGATACCACAAACATTTTTCTAGACCTATCATCACAGTTAAGGCTAGTTTTTATGTGCTCCTAAACAGTAGAAAACAAAATTTCAAAAGCTATGGCAACATGCCTAAATGTTTCATAGGCAGAAAGGTTCGAGTTTAAATTCAACTTAGTTCTTGCTTCAGAGCCCAAGTTCTTTTCTCTTTAATAGTGTGTCTCTCTTTGTGACATGAACAGCTGTGTAGCTCTGGATCTCGTTAAGCTTTTGATTACACATAGGTGTGGTTTTTTTCAATGCACTCATTTTTACATTCCCAGGGAAGTTTTGAATTCTTGGGATTTTGAAGAGCCTAGAAATAGATTTCTCCAGAACTTTAAGAAAAAAAATGCCATTGCTCTTCTGAATTTTGATCATAGAACTAAAATACTTCTGGGTATGCTTTAGGTAGAAAACTCAAGAAAGCTTAACTTGACTTGAAGAGAAAAAGACAGGGAAGTAGTAAAAATAGATTTGAGAAAAGAGACTTGCAGAAGAACATCCCTATGTCAAGGGATTTCTGAGACAACTTTGGAGGTTGTTTGGAAGGGGTGAGCCAGTCTTCTTTTTCAATTATTTCTTTTCTGCTAAATTGTGAGCTTTTGGAGGATAGAGACATGCCTTTTTCATCATTGAATACCGGAGACCTGGCAGATTGACTCAGACAGCTTTGAATGAATGCATCAAGCATTTAATTGATGCTTCTCATGTGATAGGTTCAAAGGTCAGTTGTCTGAAAGAGTCAGTCATTCAGTCAGTTCAGTTGCTCAGTTGTGTCTGACTCTTTGCAACCCCGTGGACGGCAGCATACCAGGCTTCCCTGTCCATCACCAACTTCTGGAGCTTGCTCAAACTCATGTCTATTGGTTGGTGATGCCATCCAACCATCTCATCCTCTGTCATCCTCTTCTCCTCCTGCCTTCAATCTTTCCCAGCATCAGGGTCTTTTCCAATGAGTCAGTTCTTCCCATCAGGTGGCCAAAGTATTGGAATTTCAGCTTCAGCATCAATTCTTCCAGTGAATATTCAGGACTGATTTCCTTTAGGGTTGACTGGCTGGATCTCCTTGCAGTCCAAGGGACTCTCAAGAGTCTTCTCCAACACTACAGTTTAAAAAAGTAGGGGGATACAAAACTAAGATTGCTCTTCATATGAAACAAAACAGATTTTGGCTGTTAGAGTTAGCGACCATGTCAATTATGGGCAAGACCTTCAATTTATCTAGAGTGATGGAAGATTTTGGACTCAGCATATATAGTTTATATTGATTTCCCAGGTGGTACAGTGCTAATGAATCTACCTGCCAATGCAGGAAATGCAGGGGATCAGTTTTGATTTCTGGGTAGGGAAAATACCCTGAGTAAGAAATGGCTACCCACTCCAGTATTCTTGCATGGAAAATCCCATGGACATAGAAGCCTAGTGGGCTGTATAGTCCATGGGATCACAAAGAGGCAGTTACGACTAAGCATGCACACACGTACATATATAATTTTTGGGTCTAAGACCTGAAGCGGAGAAGGCAATGGCACCCCACTCCAGTACTCTTGCCTGGAAAATCCCATGGACAGAGGAGCCTGGTAGGCTACAGTCCATGGGGTCGCAAGGAGGCACATACAACTGAGCAACTTCCTTTTCACTTTTCTCTTTCATGCATCGCAGAAGGAGATGGCAACCCACTCCAGTGTTCTTGCCTGGAGAATCCCAGGTTCAGGGGACCCTGGTGGGCTGCCGTCTATGGGGTCGCACAGAGTCGGACACGACTGAAGTGACGTAGCAGCAAGACCTGACATAACTCTTGAGTCACAGACATCCATATGACACATCTCCCTCCCTCCTCCACATATGTGAACACACCTCAACTGATGTTAAAACATCATAGAGTGGGGGTTCCCTTTTCTCTATAATGTACCTCTACTCAGCAAAATGGCATAAAGCTCTAAGGAGGATATCTTAGCCACACATCAGTCATTGTCATCAAGGAGAAGAAAGCATGTTTCCTAAACCCAAAAGTCGTGCATTTGAGATAAAGCATTTGAATGCTTTGTTTAGCTTGCTTTTTATCTTAATCAGTTAACTAGCTAGTTAATTCATTAAGTTAGATATTAGGCAGGGCAAGACTCCATATCAGCTAGAGGCACAGTGAGGAGAGAAAATTGCTGCTGCTCAAAGTAAATGCTTTACTTTGTAAAGCTGTAAAAAAAAAAAAAAAAAAAAAAAAGCAGTAAAAGCTGGCTCTTAGCACAAGACCCATTCTTAGTGCAGACCTGAGATCTCGTGGAAGGAGTGGCTCACTCAGGTGGAGACTGGTGCCCACAACAGAGTTGTAATAGGGAAGAACCTTTGTAGTCTGGTCTAGTACAAGCATCACTAGAGGGATGCTGCCTGTAAGCTTACAGTATACAGCATGGTCCATATCTAGGGACCCTGCCTCCCAGGTAATGAACATTAAGCTAAAATACCTTTGTTCAGCTCACAGGAAGCATCCTGACCAAGAATGACTGCAGGAAGGAAGAAATGAACACTTCCCATCTGGAGGCTGACAGGAACCAGGAAATAACCAGGAAATGGTTGACCTTACCACCACCCCTCCCCGCCCCGCCACCTGCCCCATTCCTGCCCTGCTTTCGTATAAAAGAAGCCTGAGTTCTAACTGTGGCAAGCTTGTTCTTTGGGACATGAGTCCACCATTTTCTGGTCTGCAGGCTTTCTGAATAAAGTTGCTATTCCTGGCCCTAACAACTCATCTCTTGATTTATTGTCATGTGACATTTCATATGGTGATCTTGGACTCAATAACAAAGTGTGTATAGGAAGTCTTCCATGGCCAAATACTGAATTAAAGAGTGAGGAGCAAATGAATTGAAGGAAAAAAAACAAAAGCTCTCCTGACATTTTTTTAAAGACACTAAAAATTGATTGAGACTAATGACAATATTGCTATTTCAAATCCTGAAAGATGATGCTGTGAAAGTGCGGCACTCAATATGCCAGCCAATTTGGAAAACTCAGCAGTGGCCACAGGACTGGAAAAGGTCAGTTTTCATTCCAATCCCAAAGAAAGGCAATGCCAAAGAATGCTCAAACTACCACACAATTGCACTCATCTCACACGCTAGTAAAGTAATGCTCGAAATTCTCCAAGCCAGGCTTCAGCAATATGTGAACTGTGAACTTCCAGATGTTCAAGCTGGTTTTAAAAAAGGCAGAGGAACCAGAGATCAAATTGCCAACATCTGCTGGATCATCGAAAAAGCAAGAGAGTTCCAGAAAAACATCTATTTCTGCTTTATTGACTAAGCCAAAGCCTTTGACTGTGTGTATCACAATAAACTGTGGAAAATTCTGAAAGAGATGGGAATACCAGACCACCTGACCTGCCTCTTGAGAAATCTGTATGCAGGTCAGGAAGCAACAGTTAGAACTGGACATGGAACAACAGACTGGTTCCAAATAGGAAAAGGAGTTCATCAAGGCTGTATATTGTCACCCTGCTTATTTAACTTCTATGCAGAGTACATCATGAGAAACGCTGGGCTGGAAGAAGCACAAGCTGGAATCAAGATTGCCGGGAGATATATCAATAACCTCAGATATGACACCACCCTTATGGCAGAGGGTGAAGAGGAACTGAGAAGCCTCTTGATGAAAGTGAAAGAGGAGAGTGAAAAAGTTGGCTTAAAGGTCAATATTCAGAAAACTAAGATCATGGCATCTGGTCCCATCACTTCATGGGAAATAGATGGGGAATAGTGGAAACAGTGTCAGACTTTATCTTTTTGGGCTCCAAAATCACTGCAGATGGTGATTGCAGCCATGAAATTGAAAGACGCTTACTCCTTGGAAGAAAAGTTATGACCAACCTAGATAGCATATTGTAAAGCAGAGACATTACTTTTCCATCAAAGGTCCGTCTAGTCAAGGCTATGGTTTTTCCAGTGGTCATGTATGGATGCAAGAGTTGGACTGTGAAGAAAGCTGAGCCCCAAAGAATTGATGCTTTTGAACCGTGGTGTTGGAGAAGACTCTTGAGAGTCCCTTGGACTGCAAGGAGATCCAACCAGTCCATTCTGAAGGAGATCAGCCCTGGGATTTCTTTGGAAGGAATGATGCTAAAGTTGAAACTCCAGTACTTTGGCCACCTCATGCGAAGAGTTGACTCATTGGAAAAGACTCTGATGCTGGGAGGGATTGGGGGCAGGAGGAAAAGGGGACGACAGAGGATGAGATGGCTGGATGGCATCACTGACTCTATGGATGTGAGTCTGAATGAACTCCGGGAGTTGGTGATGGACAGGGAGGCCTGGCGTGCTGCGATTCATGGGGTTGCAAAGAGTTGGACACGACTGAGCAACTGAACTGAATGACAATATGGTGAAGGTATCATATACGGAATTTGACTTGTTTCCATCCCTCTTTTGGGAGAAGTGTTTTTGCTTCTTATATCTGCTGGCAGGGGATCTCTGGCAGGGGAGATCATTGCCTATCCTAAAATGCATTTTGCGAAGAAGGAAATCCAACACATATCATTTTATTATATTTTATTAATTAAATTAATTTACTTATTTTTGGTTGCACTGGGTCTTGGTTGCTTCATGCTGGCTTTCTCTAGTTGCAGCTCTAGAGCCTATGGGTTTCAGTATTGTGGTACATGGGCTTAGTTGCCCCGAGGGATCTTCCCGGATCAGGGATTGAACCTATGTCTCCTGCAGTGGCAGGTGAATTCTTAAGTGCTGAACCATCAGGGAAGTCCCATATCATTTTAAAGAAATATAATTTCTCACTTATGTAAGTAATTGAAATATTTCAGAGGCCACTCCCTGCATCCATTAACTGATGCTCTAGACCAGTGGTTCTTAAGATTTGGCTGGCATCAGAATCACTTAGGGAACTTGCTGAGAATACGAACTTTCAGGTCCTCTCCTACTCCCAGGAACTGGCCTGGTGTCTTATTAGGTTTCTGGGTGATTTCCATATTCATCCCTATTTGAGAACCAGGTAGTGATAGACGTGGGATTCTCTTCTCTCTGCCATTTTGTTTGAACATTCCCAGTTTCCGCACAATTTTGTCTCCTGTCTCATGGTCTTATCTCCAGGTCCCAGGCTTTTTATTTTGGTCTCAAATTGATTCCAGTTTCTACTGACCCTGTTTGATCTGACCTCATTCTGACTCTTTTTGCAACTCCTGTATGCTTTCTGCCACTCCTGCTCCATGCCCGTCACAGCTCAACATCTTTCCGCCTGCCTCCACCCCGTGTCTCTTGTCCCTACCCCTTATAAGAAGTGTGAGGTGGGGCTAGTGTTCAGACATTCAGCACATGTATTAAATACTTTATGCCTTTGTATTTTGTGTTAAGCGAAAATGAATTCATGACACTCTTTTATTAATATGGTATTAACGTGATAACAAGAAGGCAATGGCACCCCACTCCAGTACTCTTGCCTGGAAAATCCCATGGATGGAGGAGCCTGGTAGGCTGCAGTCCATGGGGTTGCTAGAGTTGGACATGACTGAGCAACTTCACTTTCAGTTTTCACTTTCCTGCACTGGAGAAGGAAATGGCAACCCACTCTATTGTTCTTGCCTGGAGAATCCCAGGGACGGGGGAGCCTGGTGGGCTGCCGTCTATGGGGTCACATACAGTCGGACATGACTGAAGCGACTTAGCAGTAGCAGTAGCAATGTGATAAACTTAAAATGCAATTCTCCTTTTGATTTTGGATAGAAATGAATTTATTTGTAAGTCATCCAACATATATTTAATAGATTCATTATTAGTTAGCACGATCTGCCACAGCTAGGTAAATTTCAAAAGGCAGGTGGGCAAATATCCAAAAAGCACAGGTAGAGGCATGTTTCCCAAAGGGACTGCTCATGGACCCTTTCTGTTGACCTCTTAAAACCCAAGTGACGCAACCTCATTCAGTGATGAGTATTTATGGATTGCCCATATAAAGCATGATAGATATTTGGGAATTTGAAGGTAACAGAAAATATTAGGTAAACATAGGGCTTACCCTCAAATGACCAGGAGAACCTGCTTGAGTAATGCTGAGAAAGTTACCACCTAGGATTTTTGTTTAGGATCCATAATTATCATCCAGTGTTTGAAGGCAATGGCACCCCACTCCAGTACTCTTGCCTGGAAAATCCCATGGACAGAGGAGCCTGGTGGGCTGCAGTCCATGGGGTCACTAAGAGTCGGACATGACTGAGCAACTTCACTTTCAGTTTTCACTTCCATGCATTGGAGAAGGAAGTGGCAACCCACTTCAGTGTCCTTGCCTGGAGAATCCCAGGGATGGGGGAGCCTAGTGGGCTGCCGTCTATGGGATCGCACAGAGTCGGACATGACTGAGATGACTTAGCAGCAGCAGCAGCAGTGTTTGAAATATTCTTTGATATGTAACACATAATTATCCATCAAGATATAAAGTTTTAGATTTATTCTTCTTTCATGGAGCTACTTTATCTTGAAACGTTTGTAGCTGAGGTTTATTCAGAATGGAGCTTCCCAGGTGGCTCAGTGGGTAAAGACTGTGCCTTCCATGCAGGGGATGCAGGAGATGTGTTTGATCCCTGGGTCAGGAAGATCTCCTGAAGGAGGTCATGGCAATCCACACCACTATTCTTGCCTGGAGAATCCCATGGATAGAGGAGCTTGGTGGGCTACAGTCCATTGGGTTGCAAAGAGTCAGACACAACTGAAGCTACTGAGCAAGCACACATGCATATTCAGAATATAGTCAACAGTCTTATGGACTCTGTTGGAGAGGGAGAGGGTGGGGAGATTGGGGAGAATAGCATTGAAACATGTATAATATCATGTATGAAACAAATTGCCAGTCCAGGTTCGATGCACGATACTGGATGCTTGGGGCTGGTGCACTGGGACGACCCAGAGAGATGGTATGGAGAGGGAGGAGGGAGGAGGGTTCAGGATGGGGAACACATGTATACCTGTGGCAGATTCATTTCGATATTTGGCAAAACTAATACAATTTTGTAAAGTTAAAAAAAAAAAGAATATAGTCAAGAGTCTGGATGCATTCATTTACCATATTCCCTGGGAAAACATCAAAGATGCAAAGTGGAAGGAGCATGAATGGAGGAATCATGAGCTAAGTTGGGAGATACAAAGGGCATCTCCTTTGCGAAAAATTGAGAGTATCTGTTTTGCCTTAATTTCTGTGCTTGCAGTTTTAGAGGACCCATATCGGGGAGGCAAAAAATTTCATATGTTCACACAGTAGCCTACATTTAAAAAAATAATTTAAATTTTTAGTTATTTATGTGGCTGTGCTGAGTCTTAGCTGTAGTATGTGTGGGCTACAGTCCATGAGATCTCCAAAGAGTCAGACATGACTTTGCAACTAAACCACCACTGCTTCCCACTGTAAAGCTGGGCGTGTCAGATAATGACCTCCTTCTTGGTGTTTCTTGTGAGTAGGGTATGGGCAACATGACCTCAGAGTTCTTCCAGACCCACACTTCTGCCTAAATACGTGTGGGAAGTTTGTGAAGGGAAGAAGAACTGACCGGACTCTAGTCTGATGAAAATGATGACGGGATGGCAGTTGCACTGCTCCTAGAAGCAGAGGGAGCATCAATAGAGTGTCCTGGTCCAGAGCCCGGTGGTTGGTGGTGTCCGACAGAAGTGCTTGCTGCAAAGTCTGTACCACCGAAGATGGTAGTGATGATTTCATGATTTTGGGAACAGTTTCTGATTGGCAGGTCCGCAGACTTGTTTGATTAGTTTTTTAATCTGTAAATGCCCAATATTCTTAAAAAAAATCTTTTAACTTCAGTGAGTTAGGGTTAGTTTTTTTTAAGGATATATCTATTTACTTGGCTGTGCACAAGGTCTTAGTTGTGACACGTGGGATCTTCAGTTTTTGTCGCAGCCTGTGGGTCCTTTAGTTGAGGCATAAAGGATCTTTTTAGCTGTGACATGCAAACTCTTCACTGTGGTGTGTGGGATCTTGCTCCCTGATCAGGAATTGAATCCAGACCCTCTGCATTGGGAATATGGAGTCTTAGCCACCAGGGAAGTCCTAGGGTTAGTTTTTGATGCTTGCTTTTGATGTGTGCAAATGAGAGTCTTAGCCAATATGTTACAGTATTTTATGGAATAATGATCAAAAGTCACATCTTTGGTTTTACTGGGTAATCTTCAAAAAATACGCCTTCCCAATTTTAAAATCTTGAAGACATTTTTTAGTGATCCACTTCCATTTGTAGATCAAGATGGTCTTTCCAAAAGGCAAATGTTTCTGTTTGTACTGTAATAATGGCATAAAAGCCATTTCCTGTTCTAATTAACACACAGGGAATGGAACAAGAGCTGGAATAGGTGACGTGCATAGGTGAACAGGTCTTCCTTGGATTGCTTGCTGTTAGAGACTCAAAGAGAAGTTTTAGGATGGGACTTGGGTTTTCAGGTTGGAGATGTAAAGCCTAGGGTTTTCGGGGGCTCTTTCTTTAAACAATATTTTTTTTAATTAAAAAAATATTTTTGGCCACGTCATATGGCTTGTAAAAGATCTTAGTTACCTGATCAGGGACCAAACGTGCACCCCTTGCATTGAAAGCAAATAGTTTTAACCACTACACTACCAGCAAAGTCCCACAGGGAGCTCTTTCTTGAGCACCCAGTTGCTAAGGGCCTGGGGGAAAACTGTCTTCTGTGAGTCCTTGGACAAGTGACATCATAGGATGTGGTGGGCTTCAGCATGCTTATGGTGAGTGGTACCACTCATGTTTCATAGTCACGCATTGTGGTGTGACACTGGAGGAACGTGACAGAAAAGCACCTCTGTAAGGGGTTGGATCCTCTAGGATCCTTCGAGTGCCTGGTTTCATTAAGGGTAAACTTCAGAATATTTTTAGAAATAGATAACTCATCTTTTAGTTAAGCCTCCTAAAATATGTTCATTGAAAGTAAAGTTGTGATGAAGAGTTGGAGGCTTTCTGTAAACTACCTGGAAATTGATGGTTTTTCCCTTATGATCCACAAATAATGAGAGGCAGGTTGACACCTTCTGGGTAGAGAAGAGACCACCCAGATGACATGGCTGAAGAGATGGCCAGGCCACATCAACTGGGGGAAAAGAGATCAAGGATGGATTTGGAGTGAGGACCAGCAAAGGGGCCAACCTCCATTTCTTTATTCTCTGAAGGGCGAGTTTTTAACTTTATTCTCTGGAGGGTGGTCTTTGTGAAGACTGGTGGTTGGCTCTTTACTAATAAAGAAGAGGGGGAAATCAAAAATAGTAGCGTGTCCTCCAATGGTTTAGACTTGGTTTAGAAATCTTTTAAAGAGGTTAAAACAGTAGAAATCTCAGAAGATTTGCCTCTTCACTTTATGTTTTGTCATAGGTGCATGTTATTTCTTTATTTTTATTTTATTTTTGCTGCACCATGAGGTATGTGGGGTCTCAGTTTCCTGAACAGGTAGCAAACCTGTGCCCACTGCATTGCAAGTACAGTCTTCTGCTGGCCCTCTACAAAAGGCCTGCTGCATCTTGTTTAATTGAAAAAATGGTAATAACAGCTCCCCATTTGTTGAGTTTCTGCAGTGCTCCAAGCGGTGGGCTGGGTACCTTTTCTGTGTCATCTCCTTTTTTTTGTTGTTTTGTTTTATTTATTTATTTTGGTGTCATCTCCTTTAGTTCTCCAGAGAAGGCAATGGCACCCCGCTCCAGTACTCTTGCCTGGAAAATCCCATGGACGGAGGAGCCTGGTAGGCTGCAGTCCATGGGGTTGCTAACAGTCAGACACGACCGAGTGACTTCACTTTCACTTTTTACTTTCATGCATTGGAGAAGGAAATGGCAACCCACTCCAGTATTCTTGCCCTGAGAATCCCAGGGATGGGGGAGCCTGGTGGGCTGCCATCTATGGGGTTGCACAGAGTAGGACATGACTGAAGTGACTTAGCAGCAGCAGCAGCAACCTTTAGTTCTCACAAAAACTCCTTGAGAATGGTACTGTAATTTTCACATATACTTCTGTACATTTTGTGTGAAGACCCTACACAGGAATTTGTCATTCATATAAAAAAGCTAAGAAGTCACAAAACTTTAAAATAGAATTTCCTTCCAATTTATTAGTAATTAATAAACAAACAAGTTTATTTGTTACCTTTATCACTGCTGATAATCAACTCCTAGGTATTAGAAGACTGATTCTCATTGAATATTTTCAGAGGAAATTTCATGATGACCAAAGAAGTAAAAGTCAAAGCAAACATTTTAGGGAATGCTACCTTGATTTTGTTCAGCTGTGCAGAAACAAAATCATAAATATTCTTGTTCATTAATTTTTTCTCAACCACATTGGCTCTGGGCTTGGAGTGGTTAAATAAGCCTCATCTTTTTTTTTTTTTAATTAATTAATTAATTTACTTATTTGGCTGTGCTGGATCTTAGTTGTGGCCATGGGATCTTCGATCTTCATTGCAGCGTGCAGGATTATTAGTTGTAGCTTTCACACTCTTAGTTGTGGCATGTGGGATCTACTTCCCTGACCAGGGATCAAACCTAGGCTCCCTGCATTGGAAGAGTCGAGTCTTAATCACTGGACCACCAGGGAAGTCCCTCAGCCTCATCTTTTATGCTTTTTAATGTGTTTAGGTAACATGCTGATGTAAATATCCCAGTTTTTGAATCAGTGGTAATGAAACTTTTATATGCATAGATATTAGCCATGGTGCTTGCTAAAAAGCTACACTTGTGGGCCCCATCCCAGTGATTTTTTTCTTTTAGCAGCTATTAAGCCATAGTAACCTAGTTAGTCAAGCAAAATATAGGCATTAACCTTTAATTCTTTCCCATAAATGCAGCATATGACTTAGCTTCAATTCAGTTCAGTTCAGTCGCTCATTCGTGTCCGACTCTTTGCGACCCCATGAATCGCAACACGCCAGGCCTCCCTGTCCATCACCAACTCCCTGAGTTCACTCAAACTCACGTCCATCAAGTCGGTGATGCCATCCAGCCATCTCATCCTCTGTCGTCCCCTTCTCCTCCTGCCCCCATCCCTCCCAGCATCAGTCTTTTCCAATGAGTCAACTCTTTGCATGAGGTGGCCAAAGTGTTGGAGTTTCAGCTTGAGTATCAGTCCTTCCAAAGAACACCCAGGACTGATCTTCTTTAGAATGGACTGGTTGGATCTCCTTGCAGTCTAAGGGACTCTCAAGAGTCTTCTCCAACACCACAGTTCAAAAGCATCAATTCTTTGGGGCTCAGCTTTTTTCACAGTCCAACTCTTGCATCCATACATGACCACTGGAAAAACCATAGCCTTGACTAAACGGACCTTTGTTGGAAAAGTAATGTCTGTGCTTTACAATATGCTATCTAGGTTGGTCATAACTTTTCTTCCAAGGAGTAAGCGTCTTTTAATTTCATGGCTGCAGTCACCATCTGCAGTGATTTTGGAGCCCAAAAAGATAAAGTCAGCCACTGTTTCCACTGTTTCCCTATCTATTTTTCCTGAAGGGATGGGACCAGATGCCATGATCTTAGTTTTCTGAATGTTGACCTTTAAGCCAACTTTTTCACTCTCCTCTTTCACTTTCATCAAGAGGCTTCTCAGTTCCTCTTCACCCTCTGCCATAAGGGTGGTGTCATCTGCATATCTGAGGTTATTGATATTTCTCCAGGCAATCTTGATTCCAGCTTGTGCTTCTTCCAGCCCAGCATTCCTCATGATGTACTCTGCATAGAAGTTAAATAAGCAGGGTGACAATCTACAGCCTTGACGTACTTCTTTTCCTATTTGGAACCAGTCTGTTGTTCCATGTCCAGTTCTAACTGTTGCTTCCTGACCTGCATACAGATTTCTCAAGAGGCAGGTCAGGTGGTCTGGTATTCCCATCTCTTTCAGAATTTTCCACAGTTTATTGTGATCCACACAGTCAAAACTTTGGCATAGTCAATAAAGCAGAAATAGATGTTTTTCTGGAACTCTCTTGCTTTTTCGATGATCCAGCGGATGTTGGCAATTTGATCTCTGGTTCCTCTGCCTTTTTTAAAACCAGCTTGAACATCTGGAAGTTCACAGTTCATGTATTGCTAAAGCCTGGCTTGGAGAATTTTGAGCATTACTTTACTAGCGTGTGAGATGAGTGCAATTGTGTGGTAGTTTGAGCATTCTTTGGCATTGCCTTTCTTTGGGATTGGAATGAACACTGACCTTTTCCAGTCCTGTGGCCACTCTTGAGTTTTCCAAATTGGCTGGCATATTGAGTGCAGCACTTTCACAGCATCATCTTTCAGGATTTGAAATAGCTCAACTGGAATTCCATCATTTCCACTAGCTTTGTTCGTAGTGATGCTTTCTAAGGCCCACTTGACTTCACATTTCAGGATGTCTGGCTCTAGGTGAGTGATCACACCATCGTGATTATCTTGGTTGTGAAGCTCTTTTTTGTACAGTTCTTCTGTGTATTCTTGCCACCTCTTCTTAATATCTTCTGCTTCTGTTAGGTCCATACTATTTCTGTCCTTTATCGAGCACATCTTTGCATGAAATGTGCCCTTGGTATCTCTGATTTTCTTGAAGAGATCTCTAGTTTTTCCCATTCTGTTGTTTTCCTCTATTTCTTTGCATTGATCACTGAGGAAGCCTTTCTTATCTCCTCTTGCTAGTCTTTAGAACTCTGCATTCAGATGCTTATATCTTTCCTTTTCTCCTTTGCTATTCACTTCTCTTCTTTTCACAGCTATTTGTAAGGCCTCCCCAGACAGCCATTTTGCTTTTTTGCATTTCTTTTGCATAGGGATGGTCTTGATCCCTGTCTCTTGTACAACATAAAATCCGGCTGGGTCAAAGTAAGTCCAAATTAAAGCGAACTGGTTGTAGTGTGAGGCTTCAAGTAAATTAAAATTTGTTTTAAGGCTTAACCGCCAGTTTAAATTTACCACAGATAATCTTGAATTAAGGTGTCTGCAGTGCGGGAAGCTGAACCGTCTCAGGAATCCAGCCAGGACCCTGAACCGCACATGGGAAAAGGGAAGAAGTAACATGAGACACAGGTCCTCCTAGACACAGAGCAGTGTACCTCATGAATTGCCTGCTCCACAGATGGCCTGCCCCCACTGACTCATCCCTGATGTGCTCCTACCAATCACAATATTTTTATTACGTTTTCTACACAAGCGCGACTGAGAGGAGCTACCTCACATCCGAGGTCAGGGGCAGAAGCCGGAAGGACCCCATGCCCTAGGGGCAGCGGCCAACCTATGTCCGAGGTCAGGGGCGGCGGCCGGGAGGAGCTACCCTGTGTCTGAAGTCAGGGGCGGAGGACAAGAGGAGCTACCCCCAGCCCGAGGCCAGGGGCGGCGGACGGGAGGAACTACCCCAGGTCCAAGGAACGGTGGCTGAGCAGGCGCAGGAGGGCCGAGAGGAGCTACTCCACGTTCAAAGTCAGGAGGGGTGGCGGTGAGGAGATACCCCTCGTCCAAGGTAAGGAGCAGCGGATATGCTTTGCTGGAGCAGCCGTGAAGAGATATCCCACGTCCAAGGTAAGAGAAATCCAAGTAAGACAGTAGGAGTTGCAAGAGGGCATCAGAGGGCAGACACACTGAAACCATACTCACAGAAAACTAGTCAGTCTAATCACATGGACCACAGCCTTGTCTAACTCAGTGAAACTAAGCCATGCCCATGGGGCAACCCAAGATGGGCGGGTCATGGTGGAGAGGTCTGACAGAATGTGGTCCACTGGAGAAGGGAGTGGCAAACCACTTCAGTATTCTTGCCTTGAGAACCCCATGAACAGTATGAAAAGGCAAAATGATAGGATACTGAAAGAGGAACTCCCCAGGTCAGTAGGGGCCCAACATGCCACTGAAGATCAGTGGAGAAATAACTCCAGAAAGAATAAAGGGATGGAGCCAAAGCAAAAACAATACCCAGTTGTGGATGTGACTGGTGATAGAAGCAAGGTGCGATGCTGTAAAGAGCAATATTGCATAGAAACCTGGAATGTTAGGTCCATGAATCAAGGCAAATTGGAAGTGGTCAAACAGGAGATGGCAAGAGTGAACATAGACATTCTAGGAATCAGCGAACTCAAATAGACTGGAATGGGTGAATTTAACTCAGATGACCATTGTATCTACTACTGCGGGCAGGAATCCCTTAGAAGAAATGGAGTAGCCATCATGATCAACAAAAGAGTCCAAAATGCAGTACTTGGATGCAATCTCAAAAAGGACAGAATGATCTCTGTTCGTTTCCAAGGCAAACCATTCAATATCACAGTATTCCAAGTCTATGCCCCAAGCAGTAACGCTGAAGAAGCTGAAGTTGAACGGTTCTATGAAGACCTACAAGACCTTTTAGAACTAACACCCAAAAAAGATGTCCTTTTCATTATAGGGGACCGGAATGCCAAAGTAGGAAGTCAAGAAACACCTGGAGTAACAGGCAAATTTGGCCTTGGAATACGGAATGAAGCAGGGCAAAGGCTAACAGAATTTTGCTAAGAGAACACACTGGTCATAGCAAACACCCTCTTCCAACAACACAAGAGCAGACTTAGCATCAAGTCTTAGCAATTCTACTCACAAAGCATCTTGAACCCACCCATTTTTATTGCTGTTATTACCACATTTATTCCTTCTTTCCTATATTATTGTGATAGTATTGTAACTGGTTTCCTTCTTTCCACTCTTGCCTTCCTCACACCCGACTCTCCATGCAGTAGCCAGAGGGATCTTTTATAAATGTAAAACAGATCATGTGATCTCCTACACCCACGTTAGTGTAGTGGTAGTCAGTCGTGTCTGACTCTTTTGCGACTCCATGGACTGCAGCCTGCCAGACTCCACTGTCCATGGAATTCTCCAGGCAAGAATACAGGAGTGGGTTGCTATTCCCTTCTCCAGGGGATCATCCTGACCCAGGGGTCAGACCTGGGTATCCTGCACTGCAGACAGATTCTTTACTGTCTGAGCCACCAGGGAAGCCTATGCACCTCACTCTCCGCTAACTTCCTATCCTGCTTAGAATAAAACCCAGGCTCCTTTTTCTCTCTCAAAAATCCTCCTTGGCAATGCCCTGACTGCCTCTTCTTCCTCATTACCTATGACTACTCTCTCCCACACCCAGTATCCATCTGCATTATGTGATGTCTTGGAATATGCCAACCTCCTTTATTCCTATGCGAGCTGTTCCTTCTGCCTGGTAGGAGCTTTCGTGGATCTTTAAGTTCCTGGTTTCCCATCATTCAGTTCTCAGCCTAGATGTTGCTTCTTCAGACATCTCTTGTGACTACCCAATCTAGTGGCCAGCTGGTAACCATCAAGTATTTCACCCTATTTTAATTCTCCAAAGAGCTTTTATCATCCTCTGCTATGTGGATTATTTGTTGATTGGCTGTCTCCTCACCCTATGAGGTAAGCTCTTTCAGAGAAGGAACTTTGTCTCATTGTTACCATGTCCTCAGTGCAAAATAATCTGCATGTATTAGGTACACAGAAAATGTCTGATAAATAACAAATAACTAAGAATATATCAAGAAACAAGACACAGTTCTTAACACTCACGATTTTGCAATCTCATAAAGTGCATAATTTATTATACTCTCAGGGTTTATGAGTGGTCAAAGAGTTACTATTTCTTGACTTCAACCTCAAAGGTCCTTCCCACAGTCCTTGCATTCTGTGTAGCTGCTGTTACACAAAACACACATTCCATTTCTTTTGGAGCAGGTCCGATCAGCCTATAAAACATAGCTCTTAAAGCAAACCACTGATGAAAATATTGTTGGACTCTCTATTTTATCCAGATAAATCCTCTGTGTCCCCAAACTGTTAGTATTGCATACTGTATTAGATTTTTTAGTGCACTGCACTTTTGGTAGGATGTCAAGTATTTTCTCAGTGTTTAATGAAATATTAAAGCAACGCGATCTGAAAGACCCTGTAAGGGATTCTGACCTGGGCTTAGGAGAAATACTTCATAATTGGTTTTGCCTCTGAACTATTCTGTGACCTCTGCAGCCCTTTGTCCCTCAGTTTCTCCATTTGTAAAGATTAACTGATGTCACAGAAACCTCTCATTTTCAGGTAAGAGAGAAAGTAAGATTTTTAAAATCTCATAGTTAGTCCCTAGAGATCACTGAGGCGCCTTGAAAAACTATTGGCTCAGCTGGTGAGAGTCATTTTATTGAACCACTGTTCTGAAGGCGGGCTGCCAGCCGGGGATCGTGCAAGGGCTTTGTAAAGTCTTGTTTTTCTTAATGGTATTTTCCCCACCAGCTTTCCAGAATGTCTGAAATATCTACCACAAGAATAGCTCCTTTGGGTTAAGAGGTTATCTCCAGGGAGACATGTTTAAAATGAACTCCGGGTGTAGATAACACATGAGCGTCGTTTAGCACATCTGCACTGATTGGTCTATTAGAGTTGAAGTTGCCTTCCAGGAGAAAACTTCAGCTAAGGGAACAGGATATGCTATCTTCTACTCCTTCCTTCTATGCATCCATCTACCCTTGAAGCAGTTACAGAGTTTCCTATGAATTGTTTTCAATTGCTTTATTGAGGTATAATTGACATACAGTAAACTGCACATAAGTTTGTATATTATATGTAATATATATACATATATATTTGTGAAATAATTAGCACAATCAAGACAGTGAACAAATCCGTGACCCCCGAAGTTTCCTTGTGCCTCTTGATAATTTCTCCCTCGGGCCCCTTCAGACAACCATTGACCTGCTTTCTGTCATTTTAAATAAGTTTTCATTTTCTAGAGATTTATATAAATGGAATTATATAGTTAATTTTTTATTATGATTTCTTTCACTTAGCATAATTATTTTGAGACTCAGTTGTGTCAACATCTATGTCAACAATTCATTCCTTAACATTGTTGAGTTGTATTTCATTGTATGGGTATATCATCATTTGTTTCTTTATTCACTTATTAATGGGCATTTGATAATTTTTAGCTTATGACTATTACAAATCAAGTTGTGTGAACAATCATTCAAAGCTGTTTGTATGAACAAATGCTATCATTTGTCCCGGGTAAATACCTAAGGGTAGAATGGCTGGATTGTATGGTCGGTGTGTGCTTAACCTTTTAAGAAACTGCCAAAATGTTTTCCAAAGTACGTATACTGTTTTACAATCCAACTAACAATGTTAATGAATTTTAGTTCTTCTAAATCTTCAACACTTCAGCTGTTGTAATCAGTGTATGGAGGTACCTAACTATATATTTGATTTGCATTTTCCTAAAGACTAATGATATTGAACATCTTTTCATGCACTTATTTGCCATCACTATATCTTTCTTGGTGAAATCTCTGTTTAAATCATTTGCCTACTTACTAATTCGGTTGTTTTCTTTATACTGAGTTTTGAGAGTTCTTTGGATACAAATAGTTCCTTGTTGGCTATAAGATTTAAAAATCTTTTCTTCCAGTGTGTGGCTTTTCATTTTCTTAACAATGTCTTTGAGGTGCAGTCATTCTTGATTTTTCACAAATTTCTAATTATTTACTTAGTTTTTATAGATAAATGTATCCATATTTTTCATCATTTCTAAGAAAGTGTTGCCTGCTCCAAAGTTACAAAGATTCTAATTTATGTTTTTTTGGAAGTTTTATATATTTTGTTCTTTCATTTAGGTTTGTGATATGTTTTGAGTTTATTTTTGTATATGGTGTGAAATATAATTGGCATTCATGTCTTAATAGCTTATTTGTTGAAAACGGTACCATTTATTGAAAAGAGTATCCTTTCTCCACTAATTTTCCTTTGCATCTTTCTAAAAAAATCAGCTTTTTTTATATGGATAGAAAAATTATGGTCTCTTTGCTCCATTTCACTGGTTTATTTGAGTATCTTTAGTTAGTAAAGGTAATTGTGTATTTTTTATAATAAATTTAAAATCAGATAAAGGCGTAGTTCATCAGCTTTCTTTTCTTTTCAAGTTATCATGGCTATTCTCGTCCCTTTGCATTTCCAGAATCAGTGTGCCGATTTCTACAGATAAACCTGCTGAGATTTTAATTGAAATTGAGTTGAATCTACAGATCAATTTGGGAGGAGTTGACATCCTAACAATATTAGATCTTCTTTAATTTCTTTCAGCAATGTTTTTTTTTTTTTGTTTTTATTGTCCAGATTTAGTACATATTTTATGAGATTTATCCTCAAGTATTTCATGAATTTTGATGCTCTTATAAATGGTATTTTAAAAATTGTATCTTTTGACTGTTCATTGGCAGTATAGAGAAATTCATTTGCTAGCTCATTTGTTAGTTCTAACAGCTACTTTGGTAGATTTTATTTTATTTTCTGTATATATGATCATTGTATTTGCTGTGAATAAAGATAGTTTTATTCTTCCTTTTCTATATGGACATCTTTTATTTCTTTTCCTTGCCTTACTGAAATGACTAGACCCTCCATGACAATGTTGAATAGAGTAGTAAGAATAGATATCCTTGCCTTGTCCTTTTCATAGGGCAAAGTATTGTCTTTCACCATTGTTATTGGATGAATTGTGTTCTCCCCAAATCCAGATGTTGCAGTCCTACCTCCCAACACTTCAGAATGTGACTCTGTTTGGAGGTGGGGCTTTTAATGAGGCAATGAAAATAAACTGAAGTTACATGGGTGGCTTCTAGTCCAATATGACTAGTGTCTTTAGAAGAAGAAGAGATGAGGACACAGATATGTGTAAATGTCAAGGAAAGACTGTTAAGACAGAAAGACTGCCATCAACAGGTCAAGCAGAGCGGTCTTAGAATGAAATCAGTCTGACCCACATCTGGGTCTTCTAGCCCCCAGAATAGTGAGAAAAACATTTCTGTTGTTTAAGCCCCCCAGTCTGTAGTATTTTGTTATGGCAGCCTTAAAACACTAATACAGTCATCCAGTATGGTATTAGCCACAGGTCTTTTGTATTAATAGATACTTTTGCCAGGTTTTAAAAGTTAAATTCTGTTCTTAGTGTGCTGAGCATTTTTATGAGAAATGTATGTAAGATTTGTTTATGACTTTCCTGGTGGCTCAGAGGGTAAAGCATCTGCCTGCAATGCAGGAGACCCAGGTTTGATCCCTGGGTTGGGAAGATCCCCTGGAGAAGGAAATGGCAACCCACTCCAGTATTCTTGCCTGGAGAATCCCATGGACAGAGAAGCCTGGTAGGCTACAGTTCACACGGTTGCAAAGAGTCGGACACGACTGAGCGACTTCACTTTCACTTTTCTGAATCGATTGAAAAGATCATATTTTTTTTTTTGTTTGTTTAGTTTGTTAATATGGTGAATCAATGGATTGCAACCGAGATTTAACATACCATGAAAATTCTTCTGTGTAGAATTAATGATACTTTACAGCTGTTTCTGTTTTCAATGAAATGAAAATTCAATTAACTACAAATCAGCCTGCGTAGGTTGGTAAAAATTCTCAGCTGGGGTCTCATAAACTCGGAAGGAAGTAGTGAGATTGGATGATAGGCAGTTATACTTAAAATTGATTGTAATCTGAACCCTGAATTAACTGGAGAACTTCAGCACTTGGCTTTCAACTAAAAAGAGAGTCTTAGGAAAATGGGGAGTATAGCAATCACAGATAAAACTCAAATATTTAAATATGGTTTGGGATTTGGTTTCTTTTTTATTACACTTCTTACATACATGTAATTTCATAATGGATGTGTGAAGAATGGGTAGCTGTGTAGGTGGTTTTTAAAGAACCTCAGGCATCTTCCCCCTCTGCCAAAGCAGTTTCCATGCTTTATTCGTAGTTCATTTTTTCAGCTTAACTTTGCCTCTTTTAAAAGTAGATTTCACCTGGAGAACCAGCCCTCTGGGCTGTTTAGTGTCCATAGCAGTGTCAGCTGATTGGCTTTTCTTCAGGGCTGTTTGACTGAGCTCAGAGCACTAAGAGACTAAGAATCTTCCTCAGTGAAGAAAGAATAATTTCAAGTCCAGGATAATTTCTCATCACAGGACACTACCTGGGTAGGTGTTGAGTGGTGGGCAATTTGAAGGCACAGGGCTCAAGGTGGGGCTGGGGGTTGGTGGAAAGGCAAAAATGATGTGTTCCAGGAAGCATGGTGAAATGCTGAAAGGGGAAGAGGGAGATCTAAGACACTGTTTAATAAAACAAATACATGTGAACAACCCTTCTGTGCCAGGCGTGGGTCTGGATGTAAGTAAGTGTAAGTCAGTGTCTTCAAATGGGAGTGAAGGTAGGGGTGAGAGCAGAGGTGGGGAATGAGGAGGGGAGAAGCAAGGAGATCAGCGGAAATGAGGGGGTAAAGTTCAGTGTCAAGGGCTGGCACAAAGGTGTATTCAAAATTGGGCTGGAGTGTTGGAGGTGGCCATTGTGAGAGCGACTGGAAGACAGAGATGGAAGAGGAGAGCCCTAGAGAGGAGGAGATAAATGAATGGTTCTGTTATGGGTTTGATAACAGCTAGATATTCAATTATAAAGGAAGGCCACATTATTTTCTGTATTCTGTGTTTACTAGGGCAAGATGCTAAAAAAAAAAAAGAAAAGAAAGAATGGAAAGAAGCTTGTAGGAAGAGTGGAATATCCATATAATGCTTAGGGATCAAAAAGTCTGTTAGCCCCAGTCTCTGGGCATTCTGGTTACTTGACGATTTATTGATATAGGATCAACTTGCACCTATGCATGATGTTTATTGCCAAATGTGTACAGTAGGATGTGGAGGAGAAGGGAAGAGCAAGGCACTGAGCATGTTATCTGAGTTCAAATTCTGGTTTTGCCCCGTATTTTGTGTGACTTCTGGGCAAATTAACTTTTCTTTGCCTCAGTTTCTCCATCTGGAAAGTGGAGTTAATAGAAGATTTTTTATGGACTGTTAACAATGGGAAGAGGGAAGGGAGACAGGAGACAACAGGGGTAGGGGATTAAGGGGTCCAAGGTACTACCTTGTATAAAATAATAAACTACAAGGATATGTTGTACAGCACAGGGAATATGGCCAGTATTTTATAACTATAAATGGAGTTTCAGTTCAGTTCGGTTCAGTTGCTCAGTCGTGTCCAACTCTTTGTGACCCCATGAACTGCAGCACGCCAGGCTTCTCTGTTCATCACCAACTCCTGGAGTTTGCTCAAACTCAGGTCCATTGACATGAGATGCCATTCAATCATCTCCTCCTCTATAAATGGAGTATAGCTTTTAAAAACTGTGAATCACTATGTTGTATATCTGAAACATATAATATTGTAAATCAACCACACCTCAATTAAAAAGTTAAAAACGGACCAATTGAAAAAACAAAAACAAAAAATAGAAGATTTTAAAAGTGAGGACCATTTGAGTCAAATATGCAAAGTACTTAATGCCTAGTAGATATGTGCACTCAGTAATAGTATTTTTATCAGTTTGCCTATGTAATATGTATATGAACATAGCTAATTATATAGCATATGTTTATAAAACAAAAATATTGTATATGTTTATATGTATATGTGTGTGTATATATATGAGTGTATGTATAGATATGTGTATATATATATATGTGTGTGTGTGTATACATGGGGAGAGAAAAAAGAGAGAAGGAGAGACAGACACAGTGATTCTCAGTATATTATAGAGTAGGAGTTTGGGAGGAAGGCAGACCTAAATTCCATTTCTGTCTGTGCTTGTAATTACTGAGTCCCAGTTATTTGTATATTGTTACTTATTTTTACTTTAATTTCCCAATTGCTGTGGGTGGGCTTCTCTTTTAGTTGCGGAGAGCAGGGGTCACTCATTGCAGTGCTCTGGCTTCTCGTTGCAGAGGCTTCTTTTGTTGCAGAGCACAGGCTCTAGGACACGCAGGCTTCAGTAGCTGCAGCACGTGGGCTCAGTAGTTGTGGCTCCTGGGCTCTGGAGCACAGGCTCAATGGTTGTGGTGCACAGCTTTAGTTGCTCCTTGGTATATGGAATCTTCTTGGACCAGGGATTGAACCTAGCACTTAGTTAACAGGGAACCTCCCACCCCACCCTCCCCCCCCCAGTTATTTTTAAGTTGCACAATGAATATAATAAGGTTTGTATGGTTAATGTGAGAATTAAATGACATAAAATATAATATATGGCCTAATCAATTATCTGGTTATTCAGTTCAGTTCAGTTCAGTTCAGTTCCTCAGTCGTGTCCAACTCTTTGCAACCCCATGAATCGCAGCATGCCAGGCCTCCCTGTCCATCACCAACTCCCGGAGTTCACCCAGACTCACGTCCATCGAGTCAGTGATGCCATCCAGCCACCTCATCCTCTGTTGTCCTCTTCTCCTCCTGCCCCGAATCCCTCCCAGCATCAGAGTCTTTTCCAATGAGTCAACTCTTCGCATAAGGTGGCCAAAGTACTGGAGTTTCAACTTTAGCATCATTCCTTCCAAAGAAATCCCAGGGCTGATCTCCTTCAGAATGGACTGGTTGGATCTCCTTGCAGTCCAAGGGACTCTCAAGAGTCTTCTCCAACACCACAGTTCAAAGGCATCAATTCTTTGGTGCTCAGCCTTCTTCACAGTCCGACTCTCACATCCATACATGACTACAGGAAAAACCATATTAATAGGCACTTATTGTCTTTTGTTATTACATACTTTTTAACGGTCATCTCTGATAGTAGTTCTTTTAGAGTAACCTTCAGAAAACTACTTCCAAGAAGTGTTAAAGAAATATTCCTATGAATTTAGTGATTTTGTCATTGTAGATTGGGCCAAAGTCAACTCTTTTTAAAAAAATTAAGCTGTTAATTTCCACTCTGCTTTAAGGAAGAGAGAATTGAAAATATCACATATGGTAATATAGTTAGAGTTCAGTTCAGTCACTCAGTCGTGTACAACTCTGTGTGACCCCATGAACTGCAGCACGCTAGGCTTCCCTGTCCATCACCAACTCCCGGAGTTCACTCAAACTCATGTCCATCGAGTCGGTGATGCCATTCAGCCATCTCATTCTCTGTTGTCCCCTTCTCCTCCTGCCTTCAATCTTTCCCAGCAGCAGGGTCTTTTCCAGTGAGTCAGTTCTTCGCATCAGGTGACCAAAGTACTGGAGTTTCAGCTTCAGCATCTGTCCTTCCAATGAACACCCAGGACTGATCTCCTTTAGGATTCATTTCGATATTTGGCAAAACCAATACAATATTGTAAAGTTTAAAAATAAAATAAAATTTAAAAAAAAAAAGAAGAAAAAAAAAAAAAAAAGAGGATGGACTGGTTGGATCTCCTTGCAGTCCAAGGGACAATCAAGAGTCTTCTCCAACACCACAGTTCAAAAGCATCAATTCTTCAGTGCTCAGCTTTCCAACTCTCACATCCATACATGACCACTGGAAAAATGTTAGCTTTGATGACACGGATCTTTGTTGGCATAGTAATGTCTCTGCTTTTTAATATGTTATCTAGGTTGGTCATAACTTACCTTCCAAGGAGTAAGTGTCTTTTAATTTCATGGCTGCAATCACCATCTGCAGTGATTTTGGAGCCCCCCCCAAAAAGTCAGCCACTGTTTCCCCATCTATTTTCCCTGAAGTGATGGGACCAGATGCCATGATCTTAGTTTTCTGAATGTTGAGCCTTAAACCAACTTTTTCACTCTCCTTTTCACTTTCATCAAGAGGCTCTTTAATTCTTCTTCGGTTTCTGCCATAAGGGTGGTGTCATCTGCATATCTGAGGTTATTGATATTTCTCCCGGCAATCTTGATTCCAGTTTGTGCTTCATCCAGCCCAGCATTGCTCATGATGTACTCTGCATAGAAGTTATATATAACAGGGTGACAATCTACAGCCTTGACGAACTCCTTTTCCTATTTGGAACCAGTCTGTTGTTCCATGTCCAGTTCTAACTGTTGCTTCCTGACCTGCATGCAGATTTCTCAAGAGGCAGGTCAGGTGGTCTGGTATTCCCATCTCTTTCAGAATTTTCCACAGTTTATTGTGATACACACAATCAAAGGCTTTGGCATAGTCAATAAAGCAGAAATAGATGTTTTTCTGGAACTATCTTGCTTTTTCAATGATTCAAAGAATGTTGGTAATTTGATCTCTGGTTCCCCTGCCTTTTTTAAAACCAGCTTGAACATCTGGAAGTTTATGGTTCGCGTATTGCTAAAGCCTGGCTTGGAGAATTTTGAGCATTACTTTACTAGCATGTGAGATGAGTGGAACTGTGCAGTAGTTTGAGCATTCTTTGGCATTGCCTTTCTTTGGGATTGGAATGAAAACTGACCTTTTCCAGTCCTGTGGCCACTCTTGAGTTTTCCAAATTGGCTGGCATATTGAGTGCAGCACTTTCACAGCATCGTCTTTTAGGATTTGAAATAGCTCAACTGGAATTCCATCACCTCCACTAGCTTTGTTCGTAGTGATGCTTTCTAAGGCCCACTTGACTTCACATTCCAGGATATCTGGCTCTAGGTGAGTGATCGCACCATCCTGATTATCTGGGTTCTGAGGATCTTTTTTGTACAGTTCTTCTGTGTAGTCTTGCCACCTCTTCTTAATATCTTCTGCTGCTGTTAGGTCCATACCATTTCTGTCCTTTATCGAGCCCATCTTTGCATGAAATGTGCCCTTGGTATCTCTAATTTTCTTGAAGAGATCTCTAGTCTTTCCGATTCTATTGTTTTCCTCTATTTCTTTTCATTGATCACTGAGGAAGGCTTTCTTATCTCTCCTTGCTATTCTTTGGAACTCTGCATTCAGATGCTTATATCTTTCCTTTCTCCTTTGCTTTTTTCTTCTCTTCTTTTCACAGCTAATTTGTAAGGCCTCCACAGACAGCCATTTTGCTTTTGCATTTCTTTTTCTTGAGGATGGTCTTGATCCCTGTCTCCTGTACAATGTCATGAACCTCCATCCGTAGTTCATCAGGCACTATGTCTATCAGATCTAGTCCCTTTAAATCTATTTCTCACTTCCACTGTATAATTGTAAGGGATTTGATTTATGTCATACCTGAATGGCCTAGTGGTTTTCCCTACTTTCTTCAATTTAAGTCTGAATTTGGCAATAAGGAGTTCATGATCTGAGCCACAGTCAGCTCCATGATCAACTCCAAATTATTAGATATTTCAATATAAATATGAAATCATAAAATAGAAGAAAGACCGTGGGTGAATTACTTCAGGCTTTGCCATAGAGAAGGATTTCTAACTGTGAATAGAATTATCTTGGGTTGGCCAAAAACTTCATTTGGAGTTTTCTGAGACAAATATGAATGAAATTTTTGGCCAACCCAATATTAATACAATAAAAACTTTTGCAGGGTAAAAACTATCAAAGTAGAGATAGCATATTGGCAAAAATAATCTGCAGTTCATACTATGTATAAAAAATTAATCTCCCTAATATATACAGAGCTACTAGAGGTTGGTAAGAAAAAGGTAATGTGTTTTGTTTTTTTTTTTAAAGTGGGCAAATGATATGAACAGATATTTCACAAGAAAAGAAATACAACTAGATCTTTAAAAATGTAAAATATATTCAATTCACTCATAATAAGATAAATGCTAATTAAACCTATAGCAGAAAGCAGTTTCACCTATCAGCTTGAAGTGGTACCAGCCCTATAAAGTGTATTGTGGCATTATCTTTAAAAATTATAAATGCATTTCCTTTGGACCCCAAAATTACACTTCTGGGGATTTATCCTCCAGATAAAACTGCACACAATGAGAATGACTTACATACAAGCTTTTATGTTGTAACCTTGTTTATTATAGCAAAATGTTGAAAATAATCTAAATGTCCTTTAATAAGGAACTGATTTAAAAGCAATTTTTGGCCCATGTAGCTGCAATACAAGGCAGCTCTAAAAAAGAAAAAAGTTCTCTTTCCATATGCAAATGGAAACTGTTACAAATGTATTGAGAAGTAAAATTTAAAAGATCTGAAATGACATATATAATCTATATTTTGTATGGTATGAAGAATATGAATATAAATTTGTATATGATTGTCATTACATAGGTCTTCCCTGGTGGCTCAGATGGTAAAGAATCTGCCTGCAATGCAGGAGACCCATTTTTGATCCTTGGGTCAGGAAGATCCTCTGGAGAAGGGCATGGCAGCCCACTCCAGTATTCTTGCCTGGAGAATTCCATGGACAGAGAAGCCTGCGGGCTATAGTCCATGGGGTCGCAAAGAGTCGGACCTGACTGAGAGACTGACACTTTCACTTTCATCATTGCATAAAGAAACTCTGAAGAGATATACCAGAATCTGAAAATTTGGTTACCTTTGGGAGTGGCAGGTGGGGAATGGGGCAGATAGAAGCAGGATGGGAGGACATCTTTTCACTGTTTGTTTTTTTTTTAATAATTTTACTCATTTATTTGTTTGTGGCGGTGCTGGGTCTTCCTTGCCCTGTGGGTTTTCTCTAGTTGCAGTGAGCGAGGGTTACTCTTTAGTTGTGGCACACAAGCTTCTCATTGCTGTGACTTCTTGTGTGGTGGAGCCTGGGCTAGAGCACAGGCTCAGTCATTGTACAGGTGCATGGGCTTGGCAGCATGTGGCATCTTCCCAGATGAGGGATCGAACCTGTGTCTCCTGCATTGTAGGTGGATTTTTACCACTGAAGCCACCAGGGAACCCCCACTGTGTTGTCTTTAATGTTGCTTTAATTTATAACCAAGTATGTGTATATGTGCTAAGTCACTTCAGTCTGTCCAACTCTTTGTGACCCTATGGACTATAGCCCACCAGGATCCTCTGTCCATGAGATTCTGTAGGCAAGAATACTGGAGTGGGTTTCCATGCCCTCCTCCAGGGGATCTTCCTAACCAAGGGATTGAACCTGAGTCTTTTATGTCTCCTGCATTGGCAGACAGGTTGTTTACCACTAGTGCCATCTAACAAGCCCATAACCAGGTACATTTATTCCCTATTCAAAAATGAAGATAAAATAAAAATTTTCTCTTGAATCAGTAGTTACTTTTTCCACCGTCATGGGAAGCTACAGATGAATTATTTTTCTTAAATCAGTTTTGTTTTGCCACTTCCCATTACATTCTTTTTAATTTTAAAATTAAGACTCTATTTTACAAGAGCAGTTCAAAGGCTGCAGCACAATCGAGGGGAAGGTACATCATAGACTTCCTTGTACCCTCTGCTGCCACACATTTATAGCCTCCCCGACTATCAACATCCCCCTCCACCCCCAGAATGGCACATCTGTTACAATGATGAACCTATTGCTACATTGAACCAAAGCCCATGGTTTCCATTACTATTTACTCTGAGTATTGTGCATTCTATTCCCATTATTAATTTGCCATAAAGCTTCAAAGAACATAGTGAATCTGGAGTCCATCAGGGGATGATGGAGTGGTCCTGTCAGCCAAAGCAAACTTGGACCAATTAAACCATTTTCCTCCTGATCTCCTAAAAATTTCTTTTGTTAATCTTATTTTCCTAAAAAGCTAATAATTCAGATGGTGCAAAGATAGCAAGAGCTGTAGATAATGCACACTGGACAGGCAGTTGTGTTAGAACAAGTTCTATTATAAACCATCTTAGGACAAGCTGGATACTCTCTTGCGAGATTATTCATTTGTGATCAGAAATAGTGCTCTGTGTCACGTATGAAGTTCCAGAACTGGCAAAGGGAAAAAAGATCTTCACTATAAGATATTTTACTGGAAAAGGCCAAGTGTTTGATATTTTTGGCCTACAAAGCTGATTAACACAGAAGAATCAAACAACAGATTTAATTTTATCCAATTAACCCATGTTAAAAGCACCGAGATAAAAGAGATTTTTTTTCCTGTTTATTAATGTCTTCAACATTACCCCTTGTACTTGAAAATAAAATGCAAAGTTCAACCTTGTGATTGAAAGATTAGACGAGGCTTGAACCAGTAAAAATAGATTTTTTAAAGGAAAAGTTATTTTGAGTGGAGTGCTAGCTGTACTAGACAAATTCAGTCGGGCCTCCTCTTCAGTCTTGTCAAAGCTTAGCACAGTCCAGAAGGCACTAGCGTGTATGCCAAAAAATCAAAGCAGCAGCAGTTAAAAAAATAAGTGCACTAAGAAATATTAAATGGAAAGCCAATGCCTATAAATAAAAAGGCAAGTGAGCACTAATCAATCATAAGTTACTCTGAACAGAAAATAGGAGTTGGAAGGGTAAAAGAGATTTCACATACAACATATGAGACTAGATACAAATGATTTAATTAAACTGCGTTCCTTCTACACAAGACACCCAATCTCTAAATGTTAAGAAAAACTGGAGTATAGAAATGCAACGTCTTGCTTTGCAATCTATAGCGGATGAGTAGCAAGGCATATGCCAACAGCAGAAATAGAAGCAGTTGATGAATCCTGGGTGAGTGGAAGTGTTTCATTATCTGTATCTGTTTCTTGCTATTCATCTCGGCTTTACAGTTCTCACTAAAGGGCCAAACCCTTTCCAATCGGAACAACTGCAGCTCTACAAGCTTGGAGTTCAGGTAAAAATCATTAGACAAAACACAAAACTAATTTGCATGCATATGGAATAAATACAATCAAGAGTTAAAAATAATTCAATCAGTAAAATAAATCTTGGGGGTTTTTTTGGATAGAAGAAGCAGAGAGAGAGGAGATTAGTAATTTCAAGGTGTGAGGAGAGGAAAAAGATGAACACAGCTGCTGGCTGGCCAACCACACACACACAAAAGGACTTTACCCTAGATATTGCTTAGTTGACCTTAAAGGCCAGTCTTGTCTTAGGAAATGATTTATGTTGCTCAGCAGAATTGGAGACCATATGGCCTTTTTAGAAGGGAACTTGAATCTTTTTGAGTAAGAGGTCCCACTCAAACATTCAGATTTCAAGAAATAGACTTGAAAGTCACCAAGAAATAGACTTGAAAGTGAAAGTCACTCAGACTCTTTACCACCCCATGGACGATAAAGTCCATGGAATTCTCTAGGCCAGAATACTGGAGTGGGTGGCTGTTCCCTTCTCTAGAGGATCTTCCCAATCCAGGGATCGAACCCAGGTCTCTCGCATTGCAGGCGGATTCTTTATCAGCTGACCCACCAGAGAAAGAGGTCCCACTCAAACATTCAGATTTCAAGAAACAGATCGATCAAAACATGTTCCACAGGCTTCTGGAGAGCCTTGTAAGTCAGAAAAAAAATTGAATTATTTTCTTGTATACATTGAGGTTTTAAAATAGAAGGGACTTGAAGTTTGGGGATTAAAATCTGAGTGCTTTTCTTAGCTGTATCTATCTATCTATCTTATAAATATTATATATATATATATTTATATATAAATATATATATATATCTCAATACCACTGTTCATTCTCAAGTCTGTGAAATTTGAGAATGTGACAACTTACCAGAGACCATAATGAGTTTGTCTCTCATCACAAACATTGGAAGACAAAAACCTGAATCCATATATCAAAACTAAAATTCAGTTTTCCAGCCTAATAAATGACAGCCAGGATTCTGAAGGGAAAGAGTTATTTTTAAAAGCAAAGATTTTCTTTTTCAGCGGTTGGTGGCTCTGGTAATGGGTAGCAAAAATGGCTCATGGGAAAGGCACATGTACTGCTAATAGTTTGACTGAAAAGAAAAACATTATTATTGGTGTTTTTTTCTCCCTACCAGATCCAGTGATATCACTACTGCAATCTGTTATTTATGTAGAAAGGCAGTAAACAGTGGAAAGGAGAGTATCTGTACAGGAACATCTTCTCTGAGAAGTTGCTTGAAAAATAAGCATGTGATGAACATGTGAGAAGCACTTATGCAGTTGGCAGCATATAAATTCTCAGAACAGTAGGGGATAAAAATGGGTTAGATAAAGAAAACTAAGGATTAGATCCAGATAAACAATGGGACGTTTGTAACATATTTATTTAGCAAAAATCTGGGAATATAAGCATACACCTTCAATGAAACCAGCCCGAGATGAAACTTAAAAAATTAGATTCAGGCTAAAAATTTTAAGACTAAAATTTTCTTTCAGCTCATATTATAATTTACAACTTACAGGAGGGTATGGCTGCATATTGTTTTTATGCTTTAAAACAATTAAACATAGCCTCTCTCTAAAAATCAGTTTATGCTAGGGTTTCTCAACCTTGGCTTGGTATTCCCAGGTGGTGCAGTGGTAAAGAACCCGCTTGCCAATGTGGAAGATGTGGATTAGATCCCTGGGTCAGGAATGTTCCCTGGAGGAGGAAATGGCAACCCATTCCAGTATTCTTGCCTGGAATATTGGAGAGAGAAGCCTGGAGGGATACAGTCTATGGGGTCACAAAGAGTTGAACACGACTGAGCATATGCACACAGCCTTGGCCCTATTGACATTTTGCACCAGATAATGCTTTGTTGTGGAAGGCTACCCTGTCCATTGTAGGATGTTTAGCAATACCCTGACCTCTACCCAGTAGATGCTAATAGTATCACCTCAGTTGTGACAACCAGCGATGTCTCCAGTTCAGTTGCTCAGTTGTGTCTGACTCTTTGCAACCCCATGGACTGCAGCACGCCAGGCTTCCCTGTCCATCACCAACTCGCAGAGCTTGCTCAAACTCATGTCCATTGAGTCGGTGATGCCATCCAACCATCTCATCCTCTGTCGTTCCCTTCTCCTCCTGCCTTCAATCTTTCCCAGCATCAGGGTCTTTTCCAGTGAGTCAGTTCTTTGCATCAAGTGGCCAAAGTATTGGAGTTTCAGCTTCAGCATCAGTCCTTCCAATGAATATTCAGGACTGATCTCCTTTAGGATGGACTGGTTGGATCTCCTTGCAGTCCAAGGGACTCTCAAGAGTCTTCTCCAACACCACAGTTCAAAAGCATCAATTCTTCAGTGCTCAGCTTTCTTTACAGTCCAACTATCACATCCATACATGACTACTGGAAAAACCATAGCTTTGACAAGATGGACCTTTGCTGGCAAAGTAATGTCTCTGCTTTTTAATATGCTGTTCAGCTGGTAAAGAATCCACCTGCAGTGTGGGAGACCTGGATTTGATCACTGGTTTGGGAAGATCCCCTGGAGAAGGAAAAGGCTACCCACTCCAGTATTCTGACCTAGAGAATTCCATGGACTGTATAGTCCAAGGGGTTACAAAGAGTCAGACACAACTGAGTAATGTCTCCAGTTATTCCCAAATGTCCCCCAAGTGGTAAAATCTCCTTTAGTTGAGAATCACTGGTCTCTATATCTTACTAGAAAGACAAGCAAATCTATGTTATAAAATGGCTCCCCGGATGGCATATGAACTTAATTATTTGAAAAACAATCACTAATCTAGGTTTAAAATGAATTTTTAAGAACTGTGTGAATGAGTAAACAAATTAAAATATGGTTGAGAAGATTTTCTTTAGCAAAGGCAAAAAAAAACCTCAGATGGAATTTCCAGTATAAAATGTGGTTGGTCACTCAGAACTTGTCCTATTTTGGGTTGTCCCTTTTCCTTACTGATTTCTATGGGCTAAATTCTCTGAATTCCAGGCACACCTGCGTGCCTTCCAAATGAGACAATCTCTGAGTACCTAGTATTTTTCCCCCTTGGGGAAGCTAAAATTTCACTTTCTGCCATCACTGGCGCAGGGAGCTGTCATCAGAAAACCATCCCTGTTCCTTTTCCTTGTTGCTGGGCAAATATGCCATCTATGGAGACACTCAAGACTTTCCTTCTGCTCATTCTTGGTAATAAAGGTTGCTATGATTGCTGTATTCTCAGTTTAGTAATGAAGATGCTCCGATCTACTTAATACTCAAGAGGTGCCATTTCACTGAAAGCTTTCCCTCTGTCCCAGCTTGTGTCTGACAGCTGACTGTCTGTAGTTAGAAAAACACAGCCCCCTTTTCTATTTCCCTGCCTGGAGATTTTATGCCTCCTCTGCTCCTTGGTGCCTCAGCTGTAAAGAATTTGCCTGCAATGCAGGAGCTGCAGGGAGACACAGGTTTGATCCCTGAGTCAGGAAGATCCCCTGGAGAAGAGCACGGCAACTCCTCCCAGTGTTCTTGCCTGGAGAATCCCATGGACAGAGGAGCCTCGTGGGCTATAGTCCATGGGGTTGTGAAGAGTCAGATAGGACTGAAGCGACTTAGCACATTGCTCTTCACTCACTTGGATGATTTTGGACCCTCTTGGAATATTATTAGCAGCAGGAAAATGAGGAGACAAAGGGAGCTGAAAAGGTTGACTTGACTGATGCTATTGTTGGGCAGTGTCAGCCCTTTTTGGGCTTCTTTGTCTTAGGGTGCTTTCTGTGAGTTCTGTGGGGATCCCATGAGTATTGACTCTGGCTGTTTCCTTGCTTGCTCCTTCCTTAACCCCTAGGTGTGTGGTGGGGCTTTGCCCTTCCAGGGGGTTCTCTTAGCTGAATCTAAGGCAACACCAGTCTGGTTCTCTCTTGGATTGCCCATGTCTGGAAAGAAGGAAATGCCCATGTATTCTTTTCCTTATTTATTTTGCTGCATCAGGTGTTAATTCCAGAAGCAGGATCTTTCATCATGGTACACAGGCTTCTCTCTAATTGTGGCATGTGGGTTCAGTAGTTGCTCCTTGGGATGTGGGCTCTTAGTTCCTCAGCCACAGATGGAACCTGTGTCCCCTGCAATGAAAGGTGGATTCTTAATCACTGGACCTCGAGGGAAGTCCTAAAGTAGAGTTTTCAAAAAGTTAAAAGCATAATTGAGATACAAATATGCAGTGAACACCTGTTAATGATTTATGTTTCCCATAAATGAGCACTGAAGATGAGGGATGGGTCAATTGGAGACAGAGATGCTGAAATATTAATCCATAAATTTAATATAGTCTACTACAAGAAGAACAAACCAGTCCATCCTAAAGGAAATCAGTCCTGAATATTCCTAGGAAGGACTGATGCTGAAGCTGAAACTCCAATGCTTTGGCCACCTGATGTGAAGAACTGACTCATTGGAAAAGACCTTGATGCTGGGAAAAGATTGAAGGCAGGAGGAGAAGGGGACTACAGAGGATGAGATGGCTGGATGGCATCACTGACTCTATGGACATGAGTTTGAGTAAGCTCCAGGGGTTGGTGATGAGCAGGGAAGCCTGGCATTCTGCAGTCCATGGGGTCACAAAGAGTCGGACATGACTGAGTGACTGAACTGAACGGATGGAAGAAAGAATATAGAAATCAGATACAAAAGTTAGATACAAAACTGGCTGATAATCTATAGCACAATGAAATGGTACCCTTTAGACCTATTTTTTCTACTGGGAAGAAATCATTTGTATCTCTCCTGGACAAAAGTTTTTTGTAATTTATCAGTCTTCTACTAGTTAATATCTAATTTCACAGGTTCTGGTCCCCAGGCTATAGTAAAGAGGAAAGTTGCCTCTCTGTAGAGCAGAGGTAGGCAAACCACAGTAGGCCTAGGAAAGCCTAGGAAAGCCAGGCCAGTTTTTATTCACAAAGTTTTATTGCAACACGGCTGCAGGCATTCTCTTGTGCATTGCATGTGGCTGCAGTCACATGGTATTGGATGACACGGAGACCACATATGGCTCACAAGGACCTGAATATTTAATATTTACTGTATGGCCCTTTGCAAAAGAAGGTTGTTGACTTCAGCTGTAAGGCATCAGATAACCTGTAGGTGGACTTGATCCACCACACTTCCAGATGACTTTGAAAGTGCACAGAATAATCTTTTTGTTGTAACTCCAAATTCTGGATAATTTTTCTTAATATTAACCTTGATATGAATGAGGGACTAAAAGTTGCAAATCAGATTTTAATCATCTCTTTTTTCATTTGTAAAACATTAATTATTTCGAATTTTATTGCAATGTCCCTGATAGCTCAGTTGGTAAAAAATTTGCCTGCAATGCAGGAGGCCCCAGTTCGATTCCTGGGTCAGGAAGATTCACTAGAGAAGGGATAGGCTACCCACTGCAGTATTCTTGAGCTTCTCTTGTGGCTCAACTATAAAGAATCTGCCTGCAATGCAGGAGATCTGGGTTTAATCCCTGGGTTACGAAGAAAAGGCTACCCACTCCAGTATTCTGGCCTGTTTTGTTGTATCTGTTCACTTGCTTTGTTTTCTGCTGCTGCTGCTGCTAAGTCGTGTCAGTCATGTCCGACTCTGTGTGACCCCATAGATGGCAGCCCACCAGGCTCCCCCATCCCTGGGATTCTCCAGACAAGACCACTGGAGTGGGTTGCCATTTCCTTCTGCAATACATGAAAGTGAAAAGTGAAAGTGAAGTCACTCAGTCGTGCCCGACTCTTAGCGACCCCATGGACTGCAGCCCACCAGGCTCCTCCGTCCGTGGGATTCTCCAGGCAAAGAGTACTGGAGTGGGGTGCCATTGCCTTCTCCTAGATTCCATATATAAGTGAAATCAAACGGAGTTTGTCTTTCTCTGTCTGACGTTTCATTTAGCATAATACCCTCTAGGTCCATCCATGTTTTTGCAAATGGCAAGGTTTCATTCTTTCCTTTTGACTGAGTGATATTCTATTGTATATATGTGTGTATGTATGCATGTGAATATATACATATATATAGGTTTGTGTCACATGTTTATCCTTTGATCTACTGATAGGCAATTATATTGCTTCTACATCTTGGCTATTGTAAATATCACTGAAATGAACATAGAAGTGTGTATATCTTTTCTAAGTAGTGTTTTTGTCTCCTTCTGATGAAAAATCCAGGAGCAGAATTGCTGGATCATATGATAGTTCTATTTTTACTTTTAAAGGCATTTCCCATACTGTTTTTTATATGGCTATACCAATTTGCATTCCCACCAACAGTGCATGAGGGCTCATTTTTCTCCATATCCTCACCAGCACTTGTTATTTGTTCCCTTTTTGATAATAGCCTTTCTGACAGGTGTGAGGTGATATCTCACTGTGGGTTTGATTTGCATTTCCCTGATGATATGTGATGTTGAGCACCTTTTCATGGGCCTATTGGCTATCTGTATGTCTTCTTTGGAAAAAAATGTTGAACAGATTCTTTGCTTACTTTTTAATGGGGTTTGTTGATTTTTTTTTTTTTGATATTGAGTTATATGTGTTCTTTGTATATTTTGGATATTACCCTCTTATCAGATATATTGTTTACAGATATCCTCTTCCATTCAGTATGTGACCTTTGTAATCTATTGTTGTGATCCCAAAGGAACATTTTGTGCAAAGATGAGCACAATAAAGGACAGAAATGGTATGGACCTAACCGAAGCAGAAGACAGTAAGAAGAGGTGGCAAGAATACACAGAAGAACTGTACAAAAAAGACCTTCATAAACCAGATAATCATGATGGTGTGATCACTCACCTGGAGCCAGACATCCTGGAATGTGAAGTCAAGTGGGCCTTAAGAAGCATGACTACGAACAAAGCTAGTGGAGATGATGGAATTCCAGTTGAGCTATTTCACATCCTAAAAGATGATGCTGTGAAAGTGCTACACTCAATATGCCAACAAATTTGGAAAACTCAGCAGTGGCCACAGGACTGGAAAAGGTCAGTTTTCATTCCAATCCCAAAGAAAGGCAATGCCAAAGAATGCTCAAACTACCACACAATTGCACTCATCTCACACGCTAGTAAAGTAATGCTCAAAATTCTCCAAGTCAGGCTTCAGTAGTATGTGAACCACAAATTTCCATATGTTCAAGCTGGATTTAGAAAAGGCAGAGGAACCAGAGATCAGATTGCCAACATTCGTTGGATCATTGAAGAAGCAATAGAGGTCCAGAAAAATATCTACTGCTTTATTGACTATGGCAAAGCCTTTGACTGTGTGGATCACAATAAACTATGGAAAATTTTGAAAGAGATGGGAATACCAGACCACCTGACCTGCCTCTTGAGAAATCTGTATGCAAATCAGGAAGAAAGAGTTAGAACTGGACATGGAACAACATACTGGTTCCAAATAGGGAAAGGAGCACGTCAAGGCTGTATGTTGTCACCCTGCTTATTTAACTTCTATGCAGAGTACATCATGAGAAATGCTGGGCTGGAGGAAGCACAAGCTGGAATGAAGATTGCCAGGAGAAATATCAATAACCTATGATATGCAGATGACACCACCCTTATGGCAGAAACTGAAGAAGAACTAAAGAGCCTCTTGATGAAAGTGAAAGAGGAGAGTGAAAAAGTTGGCTTAAAGCTCAACATTCAGAAAACTAAGATCATGGCATCTGGTCCCATCTCTTCATGGCAAATAGATGGGGAAACAGTGGAAACAGTGGCTGACTTTATTTTTTGGGGGCTCCAAAATCACTGCAGATGGTGACTGCAGCCATGAAATTAAAAGACACTTACTCCTTGGAAGGAAAGTTATGACCAACCTAGATAGCATACTAAAAAGCAGAGACATTACTTTGCCAACAAAGGTCTGTCTCGTCAAGGCTATGGTTTTTCCAGTAGTCATATATGGATGTGAGAGTTGGACTATAAAGAAAGCTGAGCACCGAAGAATTGATGCTTTTGAACTGTGGTATTGGAGAAGACTCTCGAGAGTCCCTTGGACTGCAAGGAGATCCAACCAGTCCATCCTAAAGGTGATCATTCCTGGGTGTTCATTGGAAGGACTGATGTTGAAGCTGAAACTCCAATACTATGGCCACCTGATGTGAAGAGCTGAATCATTTGAAAAGACCCTGATGCTGGGAAAGATTGAGGGCAGGAGGAGAAGGGGATGACAGGGGATGAGATGGTTGGATGGCATCACTGATTCAATGGACATGAGTTTGGGTGAACTCCAGGTGTTGGTGATGGACAGGGAGGCCTGGTGTGCTGCGATTCATGGGGTTGCAAGGAGTCAGACACGACTGAGCAACTGAACTGACCGACTGACTGACTTATGGTTTCCTTTGCTGTGCAGAAACTTTTAGTTTGCTGTAGTTCTATTTATTTTTGCTTTTGTTTCCCTTGCCTGAGAAGACATATTCAATAAAGTATTGGTAACACCCATGTTGTAATGCCTCTGTTTTCTTCTAGAAGTTTTATGGTTTCTGGTCTTACTTTTAAGTCTTCAATCCATTATGGATTTACTTATATGCATGGTAAATGCATATAAGAAAGAGGTAATCTAGTTTTGGTTATTTGCATTTCTGTTCAGTTTTCCCAACACCATTTATTGAAGAGGCTTTTTTTCCCCCTCATTGTATAATCTTGCCTCCTTTGTCAAAGACTTCCCATATAAGATCTATATATCTGTTTTTGTGTTAGTACCATACGTATTACTGTAACTTCTTGGTAACGGCTTCCCCGGTGGCAAAGTGGTAAAGAACCCACCTGCCATTGCAGGAGACATGAGAGATGTGGTTCATTCCCTGGTTAGGGAAGATTCCCTGGAGAAGGAAATGGCAACCCACTCCAACATTCATGCCTGCAGAGTCCAGTGGAAATCAGGGAGCATAATAGCTCTGGCTTTGTTCTTCTTTCTCAAGCTTGTTTTGGTTATTAGAGGTCTTTTTTGTTTCCATGCAAATTTAATGTTATCTGTTCTAATTCTGAGAAAAGTGGCAACAGTGTTTTGAAAGGGACTGTATTGAATCTATAGATTGCTTTGGGTAGTACGGTCATTTTAGCAATATTAATTCTTCTAGTTCATAAGCATAGTATATCTTTCCATCTGTTTGTGTTATCTTCAATCTCTTTTGTCAGTGTCTCTAGTTATCTGAATATGGGTCTTTTACCCCCTTCGTTAGATTTATTCCTAGGTGATTTACTCCTTTTGATATGATTCTAAATGTAATTTTTTCCTAATTTCTCCTTCTGATCATTTATTTTTAGTTTATGCTGCTGCTGCTAAGTCCCTTCAGTCGTGTCCGACTCTGTGCGACCCCATAGATGGCCACCCACCAGGCTCCCCCGTCCCTGGGATTCTCCAGGCAAGAACACTGGAGTGGGTTGCCATTTCCTTCTCCAATGCATGAAAGTGAAAAGTGAAAGTGAAGTCGCTCAGTCGTGTCTGACTCCTAGCGACCCCATGGACTGCAGCCTACCAGGCTCCTCCGTCCATGGGATTTTCCAGGCAAGAGTACTGGAGTGGTTTGCCATTGCCTTCTCCGATTGTTAATGTATAGACATGCAACAGATTTCTGAGAGACAAAGGCAATTAAAACCACTTGGGAAATTCTTTTAAAAATTACTGATAATTTGTTAAAAATATAAAATTAATTTAGAATGTGTATTGGTTTACTATTGCCGCTATGACAACTACTGCAAACAGAGGCTTAGAACAACACAGATTTATTCTATTAATAGTTTTAGAGGTCAAAAGTCCAAAATGTGTCTCATAAAACTTAAATCAAAGACTGTGGTTTTTTTGGACATTCTAGGGGAGGGTTTGTTCCTAGTCTTTTTCAGCTTCTAGGGACTGTCTGCATTCCTTGGCTCCTTGCCTCCTCACTGCAGTATCTGCTTCTGTCATCACATCTTCTCTAAGTCCTATCCCCATGTCCCCGTCCTATAAGAATGCTCATGATTATGTTGGGCCCACCCACATAGTCCAGAATAACCTCATCTCAAGATATTTAATTTAATTCCATCTGCAGAATCCCTCTCTCCACTTAAAGTAACATATTCACAGATTTTCAGAATTAAGACATGGATATCCTTGGGGATGAGAGGATGGAGAGGCATCATTCTATCACAAATGTTTTGTTGTTGTTTTTCAGTGGCTAAGTTATGTCCGACTCTTTGCAGCCCCATGCACTGCAGCACCATAGGCTTCCCTGTCCTTCACTATCTCCTGGAGTTTGCTCAAACTCATGTCCATTGAGTCAGTGATGCCATCCAACTGTCTCATCCTCTGTCATCCCCTTCTCTTCCTGCCCTCAATCTTTCCCAGCATAAGGATCTTTTCCAATGAACTGGCTCTTTGCATCAGATGACCACAGTACTGGAGCTTCAGCTTTAGCATCAATCCTTCCAATGAATATTTAGGGTTGATTTTTATTTAGGATTGACTGGCTTGATCTTGCTGTTCAAGGAACTCTCAAGAGTATTCCCCAGCATCACAGTTCAAAAATGTCAGTTCTTCAGTGCTCAGCCTTCTTTATGGTCCAACCATTGTATCCGTACATGACTACTGGAAAAACCATAGCTTCTACCATCCCAAGGAAAAACATTATTAGAATTTGGTTATAGCTTTTCAGTATTTAAAAAAAAGTGTGTGTTTATATAGTGCCTATATTTTATTTTAAAACTTTTTATTTTTTTAAAGATTTTTAAAAATATGTGCCATTTTTAAAGTCTTTCGTTGAATTTATTACACCATTGCTCCTATTTTATGTTTTGTTTTGTTTTTTTTTTTTGGTCACAAGGCATGTGGGATCTTAATTCCCTGACCAGGGATTGAACCTGCATCCCCTGCAGCAGAAGGTAAAGGCCCAACCAGTGAACCACCAGGGAAGTCCCATATATAGTACCCATATTTTAAATGAGATTATGCTTTAATATAGTTTTAAATTTTGCTTAATTATGCCATAAAAAGCCATAAAATATTCCACATGTTACATATCTTTTATATTGTTTTTTAAAAGCTACTTCATAGTGTTCCATTGTATACATTGATGATAACTAACCTGCTATTGATAGATATTTGCTATGTTCCTAGGCCTTTGTTATTCAGTACTTCCCAGGTGGTGTGAGTAATGAAGAATCCACCTGCCCAGGCAGGAGATGCAATAGACGTGGGTTCGATCCCTGAGTCAGGAAAATCCACTGGAGGAGGGAATGGCAACCCACGCTAGTATTCTTGCCTGGAAAATCCCATGGACAGAGGAGCCTGATGGGCTACAGTCCTTGGGGTTGCAAAGAGTTGGACATAACGGTGACTGAGCACATACGTACACCTCTAATGGTCCTAATTACTACATGTTAGTGTTTGTAAGAGGCCACAGCAACCTGGAAGAGGTGTTCAGATACAAATAAAGATTATGGGACCAATATGTACTTGCTGAATGAATGGATGAGAGGCATAGATCATGTGATCAAAAAACAACATTCGATCAATATTTTATTTTGAGGTTGTAGTTGTTTTCTCCACCAAATGTTTCATGTGAGCTACAAGTTAGTATCCAGGTCAGGAGGACCAAGGAACTAATTTTCATAGTCACATGACCAATGAGCTAGTTCTTATCAGTAGGCTACATCTCCCACCTTCTCTTAAAAGCAGTATAGGCAGGTGGCTCTCAAAGTCTGCTCTGCTTTTCCATGGCACTGTGCTCTACACTCACTTCCAGCTCTCTTACCTCTTCCATTGGCCTTAGGAACCAAAGTCCCCTTAGTTATGCTGGTGGATGATGCAGCTTCACAACCTGCTATTTGGTAACTTTCTCCCTATTCCCTGCAAATCCCATTACAAATATATTAGAATAAATACCTGCACAGCTCTTTCTAAATTCTAGCAATCCCTATTAGCAATACAGCTGATTGCGTTCATGAAAAGTTATAGGAGGCAAAACTCTTTTTTATCTATTTGGCTACATCAGGTCTTGGCTGTGGCACGTGGGTCCTTTGTGTGGTGCACGGACTCTAGTTGCAGCATGTGGGCTCGGTAGTTGTGGTGTGCCAGCTTAGTTGCTCTGCAGCATGTGGGATATTAGTTCCCCCACCAGGTATTGAACTTGCGCCCCCTGCATTGCAAGGTGGTTTCTTAATCATTGGACCACCTTAGAAGTCCCAAGGCAAAACTCTTAGCCATTATTCTATGGAGTAATTTTATCATCTAATGTTTATACTTTTGTAGCTAAAACGGGACAAAAACAAAATTCTTTTTTTATTACAGACTTTCAAAATTTTGAGATATACATAATAATGGAAGTCCCTGCTGTTACTCTTTGATGTGGTTAGCAAGAACAAAAACAAAATAATGCTCCAATTCAACACAGATACCAAACATCCGGAAGTTTCCAAAAAACAACTTTCCATCAACATTTCATTTTGAGGTTGCAGTTGATTTTTCCACCAAACTTTTCATGTGAGCTACCAATTAGTATCCAGATTATTTCATTTGAAGTTCATGTCTGTTTCCTTGTCCCTCCTGCTTTTTAATAGGAAACTCATAGTTATCATCATAACCAATTAGGAGAGGCAAAGGGTCTAGGCACATGGGATAAACTACTTTTGAATGACCAAGAGTTAGTTTAAAATATTATTTTGACGGATTGGTAAAGAATAAACCATTAAATTCAAAGGATCATGGTAATTTTTTTTTTACAACCACAAAATCTGCATTGCAATATATAAATACTGAATTTCATATGGTCTACCTTTAAATGGTATTCAAAGCAGCATGGCCTTGTTACTTAAACTGAATCAACACAGCTGTCTTCTTGTTGCTTCCTTGCATTTTTAGGTAAAGATGCTTTTCTGAGTCAGAAGTTTCAGCCCTTGAAGGTTGTTGGGCCAGACTGTAGGTATTTACTGTGAAATTTCATCATTCTATCTACTTGAACTTCCCAGACATTTGCAAAAGCTCCTAACTAGTTTCTTAGTACTACCTAATGAATTGGGGTCTGTCTAATTAGTCAGCCCAGGTTTATTGCAGGACCTTTCACTTTGCACTCATCAAGTTGTGACCAATTTATATAAAGCACACTAAGTATATAGTGCTGTGCTACATGTTGTAAGGATGAAAAGGAGAACATGGTTGGTGAATGAACGATAGAACCTCCTATGTTTCCTCGAAAGGACAACTTTCCCATATTCCATATGTATTCTTCAACCTCACAGGAGGTGCAAGTGGTTGAGAACCCGTCTGCCAATGCAGAAGACATGAGATGCAGGTTTGATCCTGGAATGGGAAGATCCTTTGGAGAAGGGCTTGGCAACCCACCCCAGTACTCTTGCCTGGAGAATCCCAAGGACAGAGGAGCCTGACGGGCTATAGTGCATAGTGTTGCAAAGAGTTGGACACAACTGAAGGGACTCATCATGTGCATAACCTCACAGCAAAGATGGGGAGACAATCTATCAAGAGAACAGCATGGGTTTATTTGACAGAAAGATACAGGTTTATATTTTGTCATTTGTAAAATATAGATGTACCTACATTACAGTGTGGTTGTGAAAATTGTTGTTTTGTCACTAAATCATGTCCAACCCTTTGTGATTCCATGGACGATAGCCTGCTAGGCTCCTCTGTCCATGGGATTCTCCAGGCAAAAATACTGGAGTTGGTTGCCATTTCCTCTCCAGGGGATCTTCCTGACCCAGGGATCAAACCCACAACTCCTGCTTGGCAGGCGAATTCTTCACTGAACCACCTGGGAATTATATAAAATATTAAATACTTTATATACAATATAAACACAAAATATTAAAAATGAAATCTCAAGGCAAAATTTTGGAGTCAGTAAAAAGATCAGTGGTTTTTCTGGGTGTTGGTGGGAGGGATGTATACATGGAGCACAAAGGATGTTTAAGACAGTGAAAATATTCTGTATAATATCAGAATTATAGATATATGTCATTAGACATTTGTCCAAAACCATAGAATGTACAGCATTATGAGTGAACAGTATGAAGCATCAATGTAGGCTCATCAGTTGTAACAAATTATTCCACTTTGGTGGGGGGATGTTGATAATGGGGGAGGCTATGCCCATGTGAGGCTTCCCTGGTGTCTCAATGGTAAAGAATCCACCTGCCAATGCCAGAGACGCAGGTTCTATCCCTGGGTTGGGAAGATCCCCTGGAGAAGGAAATGGCAGCCCACTCCAGTATTCTTGCATGGAGAATACCACGGACAGATGAGCCTAGTGAGCTACAGTCCGTGGGGCTGCAAAGGGTTGGACATGACTTAGTTACTAAACAACAGTGTCTGTGAGGGGGCATGGGATATATGGGAAATCTCTATACTTTCCCTTCAACTGTGCTCTGCATCTAAAACTTCTCTAAAAATGTAAAGTCTTCATAAAAACTTTCCTGGTTTAGGGCTTGGCAATTAATAGCTTCTTAAAGATGAAATGCCTTGGACAGAGAAGCCTGATGGACTCTGGTCTATAGGGTTGCAAAGAGTTGGACATGACTGAAGTGACTTAGCTCGCTCACACAAAGGTGAAAGTTAAACTTTTTAGACTACAGAGGACCTCAGGCTCTTTCCAGATGTCACTAGGTAGCATGTGCCACATGTAGACAGAAGAAGTTTCAATTAGCTTTCTCCAGAATTGTTCTACTTATCTAGTTCTGACTGAGTGCCACATTCTTGTCATGATTTATATTATAATAACCTCTGTGCTGGGATTGCAGAAGCTGGATAAATGGGGGAATCTTGAATATAATAAAAATGATTTATTAAGAATAAGTAAATTTTAACTCTATAAAGTTTATTAGACTGTTTTTTAGTAAATTACCTGTGAGAGTGCGTTTAAAAAAAAAATAATCAGTCTCTAATTCTTCTTCCTAAGTGGTGCTAGTGGTAAAGAACCTGCCTGCAAATGCAGAAGATGTAAGAAACATGGGTTCAATCCCTGGGTTGGGAAGATCCCCTGGAGGAGGAAATGGCAACCCACTCCAGTATGCTTGCCTGGGAAATCCCACGGACAGAGGGGCCTGGTGGGCTGCAGTCCATGGGGTCTCAGAGAGTCAGACACAACTGAGCTACTAACACACACAATTCCTTTTCACTAAATAAATGTTGAAAACCCTTAGTCTAGTATTTCTAAGAGACAGGTCTCCATTCAGGTCTAAGCTGAATTCCTTTCACCTTGTACAGCCCATGTTATGCTAATTTTCTTCTGAATGCTGTCTTGTTCTCATTCTAAATGTGTCTACCCTGAAATATCATTTACTTTTTTGGGATCTCTAATGAGTTGAATGGTGTCCCCTGCCTTCTCCCAGCCCCAAACAATGAATCTACTAAGAACCTCATCATATTACCTTATTTGGAATAAGGGCTTTTGCAGATGTAACTAATCTTGAGAAGAGAGCATCCTAGATTAGGGGGGGCCTTTATAAGAGACAGGCAAGAAGGCACAGAGGGTATCAGGGAAGACAGCCATGTGAAGACAGAGGTGGAGATTGAAGTGATGCATCTACAAGTCAAGGAATGACAAGGAGTGGTGGCAGCCACCAGAGGTCAGGAGGGAGGCATGGAATGGATTCTCCCTTAGAGCTCCCTGAGGTACCAAACCTGCCTGCATCTTGATTTGAGACTTCTGGCCTCCCAAACTTGGAGAGAATACATTTCCATTGTTTTTAAGTCATGCACTTTGTGGGAATTTTCTACAATAACATTATAAAACTAATACAGAATTCCCAAATGCCATTTAGAATTTTAGGAAATATTGCTGAAAAGTCCCTTTAAGCATCCAGTTTTATTTTTCAAATTTTGAATGAAAAATTTCTCCCTCCCAGCCCATATCCTAGTGCTCTCTCCATTTGGCCCTGATTAGTTAGTTGCTCTGCACCTTATTGGAACACGAAGTTTGTCCTCACGCTCTCCTTGCCTGCAGTTCTGCTCGTGTGTTCCTTTACGCTTCATTTGCAACACTTGACCGCATTTTGTTTTTGAGGGGAGGGGAGAGAGAACAATAGCTTCTTGTTTGGAGATTGGACAGAAAAGACTCACCACTTGGGAGAAGCATAGACTCCAGGAGAATATCCACATAACATGGGTAAATACCCACCTTGATTGCTGTAGTGAAGGATCTCCCACCTCCTTTTGAATTACGCTTGCTCTTGTCTTTGTCCAGTTCTGGGTAAATGTGACTGGTCTGCGTTGGCAGCTCCTTGAGTAGTCAAGGGCTATGTAATCCTGTGTGGTTCGGGTGTGACTTCCTTAGAGCCAGAGCATAAGCAGAGATTTACAGAGAGAACTTACAGGTTAAGTTACACAACCTGTAACTAACAGAGGTCAGAGAACCTCTGACTTACAGAAAGAACAGCAGAGGAGGAGATGAGGTGTGGGTGTGGGATGCTGCAGTAGGAGAAATAGAGGGGAGTGGTGATGGAGAAACATTTGAGGCACATGTAATTAACACACAATTTTTTTTTTTGGCTGTGCCACATGGTATGTGGGATCTTAGTTCCCAACCAGAGATGGAACCTGTGCTCCCTGCAGTGGAAGCTCAGAGTCTTAACCACTGGACCGCCAGGGAAGTCCCAACACAAAAATGTTTTTAAGAATAGTAGAGAAAAAGACTTTTCCATGCAAACTCTAAGGCTGTCTTTTTATGACTTACTTTTTCCTTCCAGGCAGAAATAATATTTAACAAAACATATGTGTAGGCTGAGTGGCACACTCGTGTCTGACTCTTAGCAACCCTATGAACGGTAACCCACTAGGCTTCTCTGTTCATGGGATTCTCCAGGCAAAAATATTGTAGTGGGCTGCCATTTCCTTCTCCAGGGGATCTTCCCCAGCAAAACATATGGCACTCACTATATTCCAGGCACAACCTTAAGCATTCTATAGATATTAACTCATTTACTTGTCAAACAAACCTGTGGATCAGGTACTTTTGTTATCCTCATTGTACTGATAAGGAAACCTCTACCCAGAGGCATTAAATAACTTGCCCAAATTCACATAGCTGGCAAGTGACTGAGACAGAATTGGCACCTAGATAGGGTTTGCCAGATTAAATACAGGATATCCAGTTAAATTTGAATTTCAGATAGACAGCTGTTGTCTATCTGAAATTCAAACTTAACTGGATGTCCTGTATTTTTATTGCTAAATCTGGCAACCTTAGACTCAGGGATTATTTGTTAACCAGTACTCTCTGCTGTGGGATTCCCAGGTGGTGCTAGTGGTAAAGAACTCACCTGTCAATGCAGAAAACTCAAGAGATGCTGACAGGCTCCTTGGGTTGGGAAGATCCCCTGGAGGAGGGCATGGCAACCCGCTCCATTACTGGAGTATTCTTGCCTGGAGAATCCCATGGACAGAGAAGCCTGGCGGGCTACAATCAATAGGGTCGCACGGAGTCGGATGTGACTGAAGCTACTTGGCACACATGCACGCACTCTATGCTCAATTCTACTTAAAAGAATCTTTATGGAAAGAGGAAGAAAATGATCCAGCATGATTTGCCTTTGTTTCTGAAGTCCCAGTGAGTGTTCTTGGATGTGAGATTTGGGATGCTTTGTACAGAATATAATAAGCACTTTTTATCTCCTGGTGCAAACATGGCTATTATCGTATATCATCATGCAAGTGGGCTTGTACTGATTTCAAGTAATCCTCTGCCCCTCAGTTTATTCGTAAGAGATCAAATGTACAATTACATATGCAACTGCAGTTATTTAAGGCTTGCCACAGAGGCACTCAAGGTTTCCATATCAAGCCTTTAATGCCAGTTTGACTTTAGGTAACACTTAATAATCACTCGTTATTCTTTTTTAAAGCCCAAATTAATTAAAATGTATGTTTCTACAATGAGTATTGTTTCTAGATTGTTTTTTCAAATTCCCAGTATAAATAGCTTTTTGGAGATAATTAAAACCATCTGCTTCCTGGTAGCTCAGTTATGTTTACAGCAGCCCCTTTTATTTGGGGAATTAAACTGCCATAAGTTTTTACTTTAGTGGATGAAATATTACAAAAATGCTCACAGCAGTATTATTTCTCAAAAAAGAAATGGAGACTATTAAATGTTATTGGAAAAAATTGCTTTTGGTTAACTCAAAAGGCCTTAGAGTTCTACATATTTTTAGGTGAATATATTTCAGTTAGTTCAATCAGAAAACCTAAATGGATAAATAAAAGTTCTAATAAAATTTAGCATTGAAATGAAAGGTCTCAAATCACTTTATAATTATTACTCTTGTAAAATTTCTCTGGATTAGTAAAGATATCTTTAGTAACAGAAATTTGGTGATTTCACAAGATATTATAAAATCACAAAATGATTTGACTAAGTTGGACAGTCGCAGAAGCAAGTCAAAAGTGAGGTAGGGATTAAAGTTACAGTTAGTGTTTTCAATTTCTGATTCTGATCAAGGCTATTTCTTTTCTTTTTGTGTCTGAGAAGAAATACCTAAATGAATAGTTCCTTATTTTCAAATTGAAAAACACTGCCTGAAAAAAGTCCAGTTTCAGAATTTGCCATCATGACAAATGTCTTTAAATGTTCATTACATTTATTAAAAAAAATCACCTTGTAAGAAGAAATGCTTAAGTTTGGTAATTGAATTATACCTCTTGAATGTTACTTTTGGTTCTTTCCTTCATTTCAATAAGTTCCTACCACAAAGATGGAGCTACTTGACTCTATTGTTACTTGGGTGCTTCAAAGAAGTCTCTTCCGAATAGGAAATGATACTCATTTCATAGCAAAGCCTGTAAGAAGCCTTCTTGAAAACTATGCAAGAAAACAGTGAAATCATGTCCTAGTGATTGGTAGCAAGGTTTGTTGTGTGTGTAACTACAAAATTTTGACTGGAATTTCCAAACTTTTTTGTCTTAATAGTCTGAGTGTAACATGGAAATTGTTCTAACTGAATTAAATCTTGAGGAATGTATACTGCCTCTGAGACTAAATTCTTGGCCTCTTGTTTAAGCCAGAATAGTGATTTGGTAAACTTAATCAGGTCTTAAATATGACCCTATTTTAAGATCTCTAACCTATTAAAATATCTTTTTTCTTCTTGACTCATTCTCCCAGCCATTGCTAGAACTTGCTGCGAGGTGTATACAGCTCTCACGTCTTCCTTATTCATGACAGTGCCAACAGGCTGCCAAAACCTCATCCTCACTGCCTTTTCACGTTATCCTCTACCATTCCCTCTGGTTCTATTCAATACCCACTTAGTCATTTGCCAGGCAACACTTGCATCTTAATAGCCCCTTTAACTCCTGCAGAATTCTTATGCTAAAATGGACAAGATTACTGACATGTTGATGTCTATTCTGTGAGTGGGTTTTGTGTTTTAAATACTCAACTCCATTAAATCTCACCATGACCGGATAAGGCAGGAATTATTAACCTCATCATTCAAGTGAGGAAATAGAGGTCATAAAATTTAAAAAATTATTAATGGGTTAACAATAATTTTGGCATAACTGTGATTTGAAAGAATAGAGAAGTCCACAGTTCTTAGGTACACCATGAATCTAAGGCGTTGGTACAAGACTAAGGGCAGGGCTAAGTCACTGCAGTTGTGTCCGACCCTTCGCAATCCCATGGACCATAGCCAGCCAGGCTCCTCTCCATGGAATTCTTCAGGCAAGAATACTGGAGTGGGTTGCAATGCCCTCCTCCAGTGAATCTTTCCAACTCAGGGATCGAACCCTGGTCTCCTTCACTGCAGGCAAAATCCTTACTGTCTGAGTCAAAAGCCCAGACTAAGACTAAGGGGTGGGTTTATTTTAGAACATCTCACACTATTTAGATGCTTGTCTATACTGTGAGGGAGTCTTGTTTCTCCATAAAATCATGACATAGTTATACCTGGATAGCTGTTCAAGGAATTTTCAAGAAGAAGCCCAAGAAATGCCAGGTTTTAGCAAACATCTTGGTTAGCTCTTGGTTAGAACCTGCGGCCAGGAACAAGTCCATCCCAGACTTGGGGACCCTTGAAACTCTCTCTACTGCACAGTTGTATGTGAACCTGTCAACTAGAAGCTATTTGTCAGAGATTTTAGACTTGGAATTGTATTTTTTTTTCTTCATGGAGAAAAATTTGGCATCACAGTTGAGTCAAAATCAGGATAGAGTAAATTATAGTTTATTTTCAAGTTGAAGAGTGACTCACAAGGTGGTTTATCTACCCCCTGTTTTTTTTTTTTAAGACCGATGATTATCAATTGGTAATATTGTCAATGCTATTAACAATGTTGCTAATAATAAAATTACAACATTCCATGAAAATATCAGATTATGGGGTTTTGCTTAAAGTTTGAATTATGAGATTATCACAAGTCATGTGCATCAGGAAGCCATTCTTTTATTTGGAAGACTTTCCATCTAAGAATCTCGGTTGGAGGGACTTCCCTGGTGGTCCAGCGTTAAGATTCCACACTCCCAATGCAAGGGACCTGGGCTCGATCCCTGGTCAGGGAGCTAGAACCCACATGCCGCAACTAAGAGTCCACATAGAGCAACTAAAAGATGCTGCACACCGCAACAAAGATCCCGCAAACTGCAGCTGAGACCAGGCACAGCCAATAAATAAAAAAGAAAAAAAGTCTTGGTGGAAGGTGTATTTCGTTTCATACCGTGGAGTTCAAAATTGCCACTTGCTTTCTTAGTCTCCTCTGCTGCTAGGAATGGGAAAACTGAACTGTGCTTCGGATGTACTCACTTGGAACTTTGAATTGAGAGCAGATGATACAATGAAGAGGGATCATAGAGAATTCGTTTTGATGGTGGGTGGTGGCAGGGGCACTATGGCAGGGCCAGAGCACACCGTCAGGGTCAGGCTCTGGTCCTTGTGGCAGTACCAGCTCTAGTGACTATTGTATGGGTGGTGTTCCCAACAGATTGATGTTGTCACGTCATTCTGGATGTATTTTTGGAAATGTCTTGTTTCTCTCCCTCTTCCAAAATTATACCTTCATGCCATTTTGTGAGCAAGATCTTTTTAATGAATCCCTTATCAAGAATGTGCTTGTGGGAGTTTCCTGGTGCTCCAGTGGTTAGGACTCTGCGCCTCTACTGCAGAGGGCACAGGTTCGATCTCTGGTTGGGGAACTAAGATCCTATATGCCACTTGGCAGGTGAGGCCACAGAAAAAGAATGTGCTTGCAACTGAGAACCCTAATAATATAATTTGTTTACATGATATGAAAATTTCAGTATTAGCAGAAAGATAACCATAATTGCTTACCTTTTTCAATAAAAAGAGTACCTCGAAGATTATACTGAGCTAGAAAAGATTGATCATTAAATTGGACACATGTTCAAACTGTCATGGGTGGTTAGGGCCCTCAGGAAAAAAAAATACACTTTGAAATATCCATTAAGATTATTCAGAACATGTGGTACTGTACTATGTCTTTGGCAACATTCTGGATAACTCTTCAGCAATTATACTAATGTAGTTTGGAAACAGTAAAATAACAGTTATCATTATGCCCAAGTCTGAGTTTCCCAAGTTTTGTAACACCAAGAAAAGACATTTCCTAGATGTCTGGAAACTATTCAGGTTGAAGCAGTGAGTATAATATTGTACCTTTTGAGGTATGTTTCTTCATATCTGTGAAATAAGAGAGTTGGACTAAAAATATTCAAGATTCAAGTCAACTGTAAAGTCTGTGATTCTTCTATATATGTTGTTGTTGTTGATCAGTCACTAAGTTGTGTCCTACTCTTTGCAACTCCATGGACTCCAGCACACAGACTCCTCTGTCCTTCACTGTCTCCCAGAGTTTGCTCTGATTTATGCCCATTGAGTCAGTGATGCTTTCTAACCGTCTCATCCTCTGCCACTCCTTTCTTCTTTTGCCTTCAGTCTTCCCCAGCATCAGGGTCTTTTCCAGTGAGTCAACTCTTTGTATCAAGTGGCCAAAATATTGGAGCGTCAACTTTAGTATCAGTCCTTCCAGTGAATATTCAGGATTGATTTCATTTAGAATTGACTGGTTTGATCTCCTTGCAGTCCAAGGGACTCTCAAGAGTCTTCTCCAGGACCACAATTTGAAAGCATCGGTTCTTATATATATATATATATATATATATATATATATATATACACATACATACATATGCATGTATGTTTTTATCTCTCTCTCTCATTTACTGTGAAATCATTTGCTCTAAATGGACTTTGAACATGAGGGCAATGGATGTTCTAAGACAGAATCAAGCAAAGAGATTTCTCAGGAAAGTAGAAAAGTATAATGAGGAAATAAATCAGATTCCCAAGAGTTATTTAGTAAAGAGGGCCATTCTATCAGGGTTTCTATGAAGTTTAATTGGTTCATGTCAGCTAAGTGAATTAAGTTGGGAACAATTAGATATTGTTGCAAATAGTTTCTAATATATTTGCTAAGGATACTTTCAACTTTTACTGGTTAAATCTACAAATAAGAATATTACTTTTTGACTAAGTTTTATAGGAAGCTTTTTTTACTCAAGGACATTGAGACTGACATCATTAGATTTCCCTGTTTCCTGTGGTCACTTAGAATCTCAGAGCCAAATCTGAGTCTCCATTATTGAAACTCTGGAGAATTAAGTATCTTTCTTTTATTCTATTCCGTCCACATCAGCCTGACACATCTTGATCCTTGATGAGATTTTTTTTTGTTGGTCCTGTATTTTTATTCATATATTTTTATTTTAAAATAAGTATGTTAAATTATTATTTAATACCTTAAAAATGATCTATTTGTTCTTTATGTCATTAGGGAAGACTTTGAGGGCAAGCTTAATTGTCCTTAATACTAAAGGCTGATAAGACATTTCTTATTTTTTCATTTATTAATGAAATTGGGAGATTATTAGCTTAGTTTAAATTCTTTATTTATTGAAATAGGAATAATATGGATAATTGTTAATAATAAAAACAGTGATCTGTTCCTAGAACTGTTGATCCATGTACCTGAATAAGCTCATGCACCATAAGAGAAAAGCACTGGAGTGAGATCAGAATACTTTTTTTTCCCTCAGTTATTCAGCGTGCTTACTCTGGAAACCAATGAGCCTTGGTTTTCACTTCTTTAAGATTATGAGGTTAGACTCAGTGTCCTTCAAAGTTCGTCTTAGCTAGAGATCTCTGATGGTAGGAAACAGAGCATGTTGCTTTCTTCTAGAATCTAGGAGGGATATTTTGTGAACCCCCAATTTATTTATTTTTTCTTTTTTTCTTCAACAAAAGTAATGTAAGTTCACAGGAATGAAGATGATGACAGCAGCCTGGGCTTTAACTTTTGAACACTTTCCAGTTTTATGTCTTATTAAGCAGGATCATAAGCAATATGCACATATTTCAATAAAATACATGAAAGACTTTGCACATTGTTAAGACATTTTTTCACAGTGCGTTTTGTCAATTCTGAAAGTCTGTGAGAATCTGGCAAACTGTCAGAAAGTGGGGATAATACTGGAAAACACTAAAAATGAAGAGTATCTGATTAGGTGATGGTAGTGGCAGGAAGGTTTAGGGAGCATGTTAAAATAAAATACAAAAAACACCAGCTTGTATTTCACTTAAAAGATATGTTTTAGGATCCTTGAGAGTGCTTTCTTTCATTAAAAAAGAAATGTATGTAATATTTCATTTACATGTATATTAGTAATTACTACAAAAGATGTCTTTTCTAAATACTGAAATTAAAAATGTCTTTTAAATTCAGCATTGAGATAGAGTGTAAAGATGTGTCAAATAATAGTTAACAGAAGAAGTAAATTAGGTAACTTGTTCTGTGACGTACTGTAAGAATCTCACATGCAGTATGACTCATATACATAGTGAAATATATTGTTTCTGATTAAAATAGCCACACAAGTTTCACTGAAGTGAATTGTCTTCTTCAATATTGAGCTGATTGGAGAACTTCGCAAAAATTATGTAAGGGAGTTGGTAAAGAATCGCCTTCAATGCAGAAGACCACCTGCAATGCAAGAGATCTGGGTTTGATCCCTGGGTTGGGAAGATCCCCTGAAGAAGGAAATGGCAACCCACTCCAGTATTCTTGCCTGAAGAACCCCGTGGACAGAGAAGTTCGGCGGGCTATAGTCCATAGGGTCGCAAGAGTGGAACACGACTAGCGGCCACGACGGGACAGTATCATGAAAAAATGTTCTTTCAGGTTATGGTAGAGAGACACAGTTTGCCATTATGCGGTATGTGTTCATGTGTCATGCAAATTCAATGTTATATTTGATTTATGGCTGTTTGAGAAAAGTATCTTAAGTAAGTTGTCTAAAATTTGCTTTCCTAACCTATAAAATGGAGTGGCCATGAGCACCTGACTCATAGAAGCATAGAAACAATAAGAAAGTTAATTTATAAAAAGCACTTATTACAGGGTCTGGCCCATAGGATGCTCCAGTGAATGTTAGCCACTTGTATTTTTGCCTTATTCTCATTAAAGTCGAAAGTAGCAGAATATAAATGTTGGTTTAAATATGACACAAATGAACATATCTATGAAACAGAATTACGAAACAGAAACAGACTCACAGACATAGAGAACAGACTTGTGGTTGTCAAGGGGGAGGTGCGGGGGAGGGATAGACTGAGAAGTTGGGACGAGCATATGCAAACCATTATATATAGAATGGATAAACAAGGCCCTACTGTGTAGTACAGGCAACTACATTTCAGTATCCTGTAATAAACCATAATGGAAAAGAATTAAAAAAACCCACCTATTAAAAGACAAACTAAAAAGAGTGTATCAAAAAATAAATGTTAGTTCAGTAAGAATACCATTATTTCAACTTTTACCATGTCATTTTCTCACCTATAAATCAACACTGCTTTTCTTCAAAGAAAAGGATTTGTGCTTGTATTAAAAGGATGGATCAAAGTGTTAATATTTATTCAGAAATAATAAGGATGCTAAAGACACACCACAATGGCTGAGTGTCCATGTTGCCACTTTATGTTTGCAAGCTAAAGATTGTCTTTTCTACAAAGTTTGAAAATGAAGCAATAGCTTTAATTGCTGGATAACCAGAGAAGCCAAAGGTGAATAATGGCTACTTATTTTTCTATATTTAATTATTTCTGAAGAAATTTCACAAATATACTTTGATCTCAATGAGCACAAATATTCAGATTTATATAAGGATAACATTTAGATCAAAAATTAGATTTATTAATGATAATGTTTTTTCACATTTTTAAAATATACTGGTCCCTCCCTCAATGTAACCTTTACTACCACTTGTAAATTTAGTCCTTTCCTCTTATCTTATATAATTGTTAAGCTATTTGAAAAGCAGTATCATCATATCAATAGAAAAATCTAGAAGGAAATGCATGTCTTATGGAGAAGGAGTTTCCAAACTTGAAACAGTGGTTATCACAAAGAGAACCCTTAATGATTTTTTTTGTCTCTTGAAAAAATTGGAAACTTCTAGGATTTGGGGATATAAGAAATATTGAATATGTATAATTTATATATATATATATATATATATATATATATATATATATATATATATATAATTTATCTGTACTACATATGGGTTTTCCAGTAGCTCAGCTGGTAAAGAATTTGCCTGCAATGCAGGAGATGCAGGAGATGTGGGTTCAATCCCTGGCTTGGGAAGATCCCCTGGAGGAAGAAATGGCAACCTACTCCAGTATTCTTGCTTGGAAAATCCCCATGGATAGAGGAGCCTGGCAGACTACAGTCTGTGGGGTTGCAAAAATAAAGATCTTTATAGATTCCCACCATAATGTTAAAAGAAAAGATAAATATCAAACACACCGTATTAATGTTGGAAATACTGTTATTCAAAGAACACAAAAACACTAATTCAAAAAGATACATACACTTCTATGTTCATCACAGCATATGGGAGCAACCTAAGTGCCCATCAACAAATACATAGATAAAGAAGATGTGGTATATATACATAATGGAATATGGTCAGTCTTAAAAAAAGATGAAACCTTATACTGCTTAGTCATAAAAAGAATGAAATTTAGCCATTTGCAACAACGTGGGTGGACCTTGAGGGTATTATGCTAAGCAAGATAAATCAGATGGGGAAAGACAAATACCATATGATTTCCCTCGTGTAATATAATAAACAAAATTAACAAACAAGCCAAGCAAATAAAAACAGATAGTTTTACAGAACAGAGTAGTGTTGTCTACCAGAGGGGAAGAGGTTGGGAGTGAGGGTGAAGTAGATAAAGGGGGTCAAACATACGGTAACAGGTGGAAACCAAATTTTGGGTAGTGAGCACACTGTAGTGTATACAGAAGTAGAGATATAAAGTTGTATGTGTGAAGCTTATATGATGTTATAAACCAATGTTCAGTTCAGTTCAGTCGTTCAGTCACGTCCGACTCTTTGCGATCCCATGAATCACAGCATGCCAGGCCTCCCTGTCCATCACCAACTCCCGGAGTTCACTCAAACTCACGACCATCGAGTCGGTGATGCCATCCAGCCATCTCATCCTCTGTCGTCCCCTTCTCCTCCTGCCCCCAATCCCTCCCAGCATCAGAGTCTTTTCCAATAAGTCAATTCTTTGCATGAGGTGGCCAAAGTATTAGACTTTCAGCTTTAGCATCAGTCCTTCCAAAGAACATCCAGGACTGATTTCCTTTAGAATGGACTGGTTGGATCTTCTTTCAGTCCAAGGGACTCTCAAGAGTCTTCTCCAACACTACAGTTCAAAAGCATCAATTCTTCGGCACTCAGCCTTCTTCACAGTCCAACTCTCAGATCCATACATGACCACAGGAAAAACCATAGCCTTGACTAGACGGACCTTTGTTGGCAAAGTAATGTCTCTGCTTTTGAATATGCTATCTAGGTTGGTCATAACTTCTCTTCCAAGGAGTAAGCGTCTTTTAATTTCATGGCTGCAGTCACCATCTGCAGTGATTTTGGAGCCCAAAAAATGAAGTCTTACACTGTTTACACTATTTCCCAATCTATTTCCCATGAAGTGATGGGACTGGATGCCATGATCTTCGTTTTCTGAATGTTGAGCTTTAAGCCAACTTTTTCACTCTCCTCTTTCACTTTCATCAAGAGGCTTTTTAGTTCCTCTTCACTTTCTGCCATAAGGGTGGTGTCATCTGCGTATCTGAGGTTATTGATATTTCTCCTGGAAATCTTGATTCCAGCTTGTGCTTCATCCACCCAGCATTTATCATGATGTATTCTGCATAGAAGTTAAATAAGCAGGGTGACAATATACGGCCTAGATGTACTCCTTTTCCTATCTGGAACCAGTCTGTTGTTCCATGTCCAGTTCTAGCTGTTGCTTCCTGACCTGCACACAGATTTCTCAAGAGGCAGGTCAGGTGGTCTGGTATTCCCATCTCTTTCAGAATTTTCCACAGTTTATTGTGATCCACACAGTCAAAGGCTTTAAAAATGCTAGAAATACTGGACATGTGCAAACCATATGTTAGAACTTTGAGGAATGTTTGTGAGGAAGGGATGGAACTGTGAAAAAGGAGGAAGAACTAGGGTGACCAGTAACCCAGTGCTTATGAAGGAACAACAAGCTTGGGAAATGAACGGCAGAAATGCCGCTGAATCCCACCACAGCTGGTTGGAGAGACGAGGGAAAACGTGGGCCACTTGTTCACGAGGCTGCGTGGGTGAGTTGAGTGCATCGGGGCCTGCTGGTGCATGTGGCCTGTGCACTGGCTGACACATCAAGCTGGAAGCCCAGTGGATCTAGTGGGAAGAGATGGGGCCAGAAAAAGAGTTAGTTCATCTCCATACTTTTCTTTATTTCACAAGCCATGGTATACATCACAATGTAAAATTTCTGGCTAGCCCCTCCATTTCTCCATGGAAACAGCTCCTATTAAATCATCAAGGGCTTTCATGTAGCTAAGCAGAAAGTTTTTCAGTTTTTAAAAAATTATTTATTATTATGATTATTTTTGATTCCTGGTCTTCACTGGTGCCTGTGGGCTTTCTCAAGTTGTAGTGAGCGGGGGCTACTGTTGGTTGCAGTGCACAGGCTTCTCATTGCAGTGGCTTCTGTTGTTGCAAAGAACGGGCTCTAGGCACGGGGGCTTCAGTAAGCTTGGTGTGCAGGCTCCAGTTGCTCCTTGGCGTGTGGAATCTTCCTGGACCAAATATCGAACGCGTGTCACCTGCATTGGCAGGTGGATTCTTATCCCATGTACCACCAGGGAAGTCCTCAGTATTCATCTTACTTGTCTTTTGATCACCTCCTTCTTGAAAGATTCTTTCTTTCTGGTGTTACAAAAACATTTTCCAAATTTTCTTCCTGCTTCTATTACCTCCTTCTTCTTGAAATATTCTTTTTTCTGGTATTGCAAAAAGATTTCCCAAATTTTCTTCCTGCTTCTGTGGCCACTCCTTCTTGGGATATTTTGTATCTTAGTATCTTCCTGGATGTGAAATATTAGACATTTAATTAAAACTCCACAAGAGGGAGGCCAGGCCCATAGGAAAAGTGAATGAAAATTTATGGAAATCTCAGACACACAGGACCACTAAGGCTCAGACCCCTCAGTGGTGGTGCTTACATCACTTCACCAGGTAAAAGCCCAGCCTGTTGAGGTGCTGGGTTGAGGGCTATGGGAAGACACATGGAGTGAGTAGTAGAAGGAAGCTTTGGTAGCTTGTATTATTAATACTGGTTCTTCACCTCTTTCTTCATTGTACCCTGAGTCTCTTGATTTGGGGTTCAGCAGTGGGATTTACTTTTGCCATTAGAATGAGATAAAGATGACATTTTTCCAGTTCTAAGCCTAGGCTTTGAGATATTTCACAAGTTTGTACTTGCACTTTTGCACCTTGGTCTTAGACATGTAAAGAATGTGTTTGGGCTAGCCTGCTAGGCCAAGGAACACCTACACATGGAACATTGCTACCCTCAGCCAAGCCCAGCCTACAACAGCCTAGATCAGCCAACACCCAGCCAGCCACAGAGGTGTGAATGAGCCCATCTGAGGGCAGCAAAACTGCCCATTTGAGTCCAACCTGGGACAACTGATTTTAGCTGGTCAGTAGACTCATGAAATAAATATGTTGCTTAAATGTTGTGATTGCTTGTTATGCAGCATTATAATGCACATAGTCAACTGATACAGACTTCATGAATACTGATGTAGACTTGTGGTAAGAATTAGAAGTACTCTCTGTGTGTGTTAGTTGCTCAGTCGTGTCCAGCTCTTTGGGACCCTATGGACTGTAGCCCACCAGGCTCCTCTGTCCATGGAATTCTCCAAGCAAGAATACTGGAGTGGGTAGCCATTCCCTTTTACAGGGAGTCTTCCCAACTCAGGGACTGAACCCAGGTCTCCTGAATTGCAGGTGAATTCTTTGCTATCTTAGACATTATTTTTTAGTCTATACCCCTATTTTTTTTTTTTGCTATTTCATGTATATATTTTGACTAATTTTCCTATTGCTCTTTCCCATATATTGTATTTATATAGTATATTTTGAAGGTGGTGGTTAATGTTGCAATTTAGATCACAATTTACAAAATGTCAAGTTGGAATTGAGGTGAAGGATTAGATATCATTCAAATAACCTGAATTTGGAGGTAGGTGCAGAAACTGATAATTCTTTCAGTTGGCTCTACTTTGTGGGCAAAGAGTGAGGGAAATTTCCTATATGAGGATAATTGTTTAACATAGTTGAGAGCATTTTATTGTCATTGTAATGAATGCTTTTCAATTTGTATGGAAGGCAGTGTATGCAATAAGGGTGTAATTAATGTTGGTAAAGCAAAGAATAAGTTGTGGTAGACATTCATCATGGAGAAGGAAATGGCAACCCACTCCAGTATTCTTGCCTAGAGAATCCCATGGACAGAAGAGCCTGGTGGCCTGCTGTCCATGGGGTCACACAGAGTCAGACTTGACTGAAATGACTTAGCATGCATGCATGCATTGGAGAAGGAAATGGCAACCCACTCCAGTATTCTTGCCTGGAGAATCCCAGGGACAGAGGAACTGCCTATGGGGTCACACAGAGTTGGACACAACTGAAGTGACTTAGCAGCAGTGGCAGCAGCAGACACTTGTCATGATTTTTTGGCTACCAAATCACTTTTGGAACACCCTTCTGATATTTGGAGAATTTCTTAATTGATGAGTCCCATCTTTCAAATATTTTAGCTCACTTTCTGAGTCTCCTTTGTAGCTGGGGCACTTTCCTGTGATCACCCACTATGGGTCACCAAGTTACCATGCATCCTGAGCTACCCATCATGAACTGGTTGTTGTCTCACCCACTAAACCATAAATTTGAATAGAGAACCCCATTGTCAAGTAGAAGTGGTGTATATGCAATGCAACTTGAGCAGGCCTTGAAGTCAGTGCTCCTCTTCTCTTGCTACATTTTCAGTCCATACCTATGGTATCATGAAATGCTCTCTATAACAAGTTGACTGAGGAAGAAAAAACTCAAGGCTGATTTATAGATGGTTCTGTGTAATATGCAGGCACCAACTGAAAGTAAGACTTCCCTGGTGGCTCAGTGGTAAAGAATCTGCCTGTCAATGCAGGAGACATGGGTTTGATCCCTGGGTCAGGAAGATCCCCTGGAGGAGGAAGTGGAACCCACTCCAGTATTCTTGCTTGGGAAATCCCATGGACAGATGAGCCTGGTGGGCTACAATCTATGGGGTTGCAAAAAATTGGACATGACTGAGTGACTAAACAACACAAAGGTTTTTATAATATATGTCTTTAACTTAATATTAACTTATCGCTGTCTTCCATTAAGAGACAGTAACCACTTTACATATAGCAGAGCACATCCATTTTCCTGACCTACACTTTGACCTATTTTTGTCACATAATTTATTTCTACATATGACATAAAGTACCATACCATGTTTTACTTTTGTTTTATATAAACAATGACTTTAAAAAGAACTTTGAATAAGAGATTATTTTCTACTTATCTGAATATTTACTGTTTCTGATGCCCTTTGTTCCTTTGTCTAGATTCAGATTTCCATCTGGTATCATTTTCCATATGCCTAAAGAAATTTTTTTTCTGCTTTGGGTTTGCTTGTATGACTAGCACAGGAGGATATAAGCCACATGTAGACAGCAGATTTACACCAGTCCTTCACACTCCTCTTCACAGACAGAGACTACTTCGTGGGGGTCTGGGCACCTTTGGGAGCTTGAGCTGGAGCTGGAGTCAAGGGCGTGGCCTTGGTTTAAGCTTTGGCACTGGCCTTTGATCCTGAGCTCTGTGGCACAAGCATGTTTCCCAAACTTGGGGTGAGCACTGTAGGCAAGTCCAGTAAGCTTGGGGCTGACACCCTTTGGGATCTTGACCTTGACCTCCTTGGGCTTCATACGGGTCTTCATACCCTCCAAGCGTGCACTCAAGGCCTTGACTTTGTTGGCCTGCGTTGTCTTCAAGCCCTTCTTATGCCTCTTGACAAAGCACATATTCCTTAGGAACTTGGGGCCAATCTCCTTAAGAGATTCATATCTTTGGGATCAGGGTTTCTTGATATTTTTTTCTGTGCCATTTTCAGGACTGGTTGTGTGTGTTTCTTGGAGTTGGTCATGTCTGCACCAAAGCCCATGGCCCCTGAAGTACCTGGTGAACCAGGAGAGTAAAAATAAGCATGTATTTTAGGGAAGGTGTGTTAATAAATTCTTTTGTCTTTTGTTTGTCTGAAAAGTTATTTTGCTACTTTCTTAAAAGATATTTTTGCTGGGTCAAGATTTTCGTTATAACCATTTTCCAACTTATGTGTTTTAAAGATGTTGCCCCTCTATTTTCTTGCTTGCATTATTTTCAGCAAGTAACTTGCTGTTTTTTTTGTTTGTTTGTTTGTTTTGTTTTACTGCACATAATGGGTTTTTGGGTTGGCTTCTTTTTATATTGTCTTCTTATCATTTTATAACTAATTTGACTATACTGTGTCTTGGTGCATGTTTCTTCACATTCCTTGTGTTTGGAATTTGTTGAACACCTTGGATATGTGTTTAAAGTTTTTATAAAATTTGGAAAATGTTCAGTCACTATTTCTTCAAAAATATTTTATTATCCACTTGGTGGCTCAGATAGTAAAGAATCTGCCTCCAGTGCAGGAGACCCAGGTTCAATCCTTGGGTCAGGAAGATCCCCTGGAGAAGGGAAGGGCAACCCACTCCAGTACTCTTACTTGGAAAATTCTATGGACAGAGGAACCTGATGGGCTATAAAGTCCATGGGATCACAAAGAGTTGGACACAACTGAGAAACTAACATTTTGTGGACCCCAGTCATAGATATATTAGTTTGTATGCTGTTGTTCCACAGCTGACTGGTCATTTATACGTTAAAAAACATACTTTTCTCTGAGTTTCATTTTAGATCACTTCTATTCCTATGATTTCAGGTTCATTATTTTTTTGTTTTCAGCAATGAATTTTTCATCTCATACTTTGTAGTTTTTATTTTCATAAGGTTGATTAGGTTCTTCTTTTTAAAAAATGTCTTCTATGTCTCTGCTTAACATGTGCAATCTTTCTTCTAGCTTCCCAAACCTGTGGACTACAGTTATCATAAATATTTTAATAGCCTTGTGTATAGTTATGTCATCTGTGTCATTTCTGGGTTTATTTCAATTCATTGATATTTATCCTTATTGCATGTCATACTTTTTCAGCTTCTTTACATGCCTGGTCATTTTTGTTTGGGTGTTAGACATTAAGAGTGTCATCTTCTTAATTTCTTTGTTTTTTTATTCCTACAATGTTCTTGCAGTATTTTTTTTTTGGCATGTAAGTATGTTACTTGGAAACAGTTCGGTCTTGCCCTTGAACTTTTTTAGACGGGGGTGAAGCTACATTTAATCTAGAGCTAATTCTGACCCAATACTGAAGCAAAATCTTTTTGCAGCCTCTGTGTGATGCCTCTGCATTGTAAGGCTTTTCACTCAGGCTGGTGGAAACAGAGACTAGTTCCAGTTCTCAGTTAGCTCCTGGGATTGTTTCCTTTAATCCTTTCAGGCAGTTCTGTCCCCAGTTTCAGTTTTCATTTCAGTCACTCAGTCGTGTCTGACTCTTTGTGATGCCATGAACCACAGCACGCCAGGCCTCCCTGTCCATCACTAACTCCAGGGTCCACCCAAACCCATGTCCATTGAGTCGGTGATGCCATCCAACCATCTCATCCTCTGTTGTCCCCTTCTCCTCCTGCCGTCAATCTTTCCCAGCATCAGGGTCTTTTCCAATGAGTCAGCTCTTCGCATCAGGTGGCCAAAGTATTGGAGTTTCAGATTTAGCATCAGTCCTTCCAATGAACACCCAGGACTGAACTGCTTTAGAATGGACTGGTTGGATCTCCTTGGAGTCCAAGGGACTCTCAAGAGTCTTCTCCTACACCACAGTTCAAAAGCATCAATTCTTTGGCACTCAGCTTTCTTTATAGTCCAACTCTCACATTCATAAATGACCACTGGAAAAACCATAGCTTTGACCAGATGGACCTTTGTTGGCAAAGTAATGTCTCTGCTTTTTAATGTGCTGTCTAGGTTGGTCATAACTTTCCTTCCAAGGAGTAAGCGTCTTTTAATTTCATGGCTGCAATCACCATCTGCAGTGATTTTGGAGCCCAGAAAAATAAAGTCAGTCACTGTTTCCACTGTTTCCCCATCTATTTGCCATGAAGTGATGGCAGCAGATGCCATGATCTTAGTTTTCTGAATGTTGAGCTTTAAGCCAACTTTTTCACTCTCTTCTTTCACTTTCATCAAGAGGCTCTTTAGTTCTTCTTCCCTTTCTGCCATAAGGGTGGTGTCATCTGCATATCTGAGGTTATTGATATTTCTCCCAGCAATCTTGATTCCAGCTTATACTCAGCGTTTCTCATGATGTACTCTGCATATAAGTTAAATAAGTAGGGTCACAATATACAGCCTTGACGTACTCCTTTTCTTATTTGGAACCAGTCTGTTCCATGTCCAGTTCTAACTGTTGCTTCCTGACCTGCATACAGATTTCTCAAGAGGCAGGTCAGGTGATCTGGTATGCCCATCTCTTTCAGAATTTTCCACAGTTTTATTGTGGTCCACACAGTCAAAGGCTTTGGCTTAGTCAATGAAGCAGAAATAGATGTTTTTTCTGGAACTCTCTTGCTTTTTTGATGATCTGGTGGATATTGGCAATTTGATCTCTGGTTCCTCTGCCTTTTCTAAAACCAGCTTGAACATCTGGAAGTTCATGGTCATGTATTGCTGAAGCCTGGCTTGGAGAATTTTAAGCATCACTTTATTGGCGTGTGAGATGAATGCAATTGTGTGGTAGTTTGAGCATTCTTTGGCATTACCTTTCTTTGGGATTGGAATAAAAACTGACCTTTTCCAGACCTGTGGCCACTCTTGAGTTTTCCAAATTTGCTGGCATATTGAGTGCAGCACTTTCACAGCATCATCTTTCAGGATTCGAAATAGCTCAACTGGCATTCCATCACCTCCACTAGCTTTGTTCATAGTGATGCTTCCTAAGGCCCACTTGACTTCATATTCCAGGATGTCTGGCTCTAGGTGAGTGATCACACCATCGTGATTATCTGGTTTATGAAGATCTTTTTTGTACAGTTCTTCTATGTATTCATGCCACCTCTTCTTAATATCTTCTGCTTCTGTTAGTTCTGTCCCCAGCCTTGGGCAATTACCACACATGCATGTCTTATCAGTACCCAGCCAAAGTCCCGAGGACAATCATCTGCAGATCTCCCTAGGCAATCCTCATTTTGTGTGACTTCTTCCCCTCCAGGGTTCTGCTCAGGGAGCTCTAGCTGTCTGGGCCTCTCTTGACTCTCAGCAAAGTCTCCTCAGCTCAGGCAAACTACCAAGTTTTCCTTGCATTCCCTTTCTCTGTGGTGTGGCCTGGAATCTCTCTTGTGGAAATACACTGAAACAGCTACAGGGCTTGTCTCATTTGTTTTTCATCTTTCAGGGACCTCTGTCCTTTGTCAGTAACATCCAATGTTACAAAAGCCAATTGCTTCATATCTTTTGTCTGTTTATTTAGTTGTTTCTAATGGAAAGGTAAATATGATTTCTCTTCCTCTATCTTGGACAGAAGCACAAAGCTCCTTCAATTATGTTTTTGAAAAAAAAAAAAAAAAGTCTTGTTCGTTTTCAAGCATTTTCTCCTCTCTCTTTAATTATATTAAATGTACTTTGGGCTACAAGGGAAGTGGTATGATTATTTTGTGATGGATGTAAATGTGCTGTTTTTAGCAATATCTTCTTACATTCTTTTCCTTTACGTAATGCTGAGATAAGAGAAAAAGTAGGGATTGATGATTTAGTTTGAGGGACTAGATGTTATCCATATACCTAAGTACTGAAGCTTAGATAATTTTTTCTCCTTTAAGGAACAATATCCTATTATACTTGCATGAATGGAGTTTTCTCTTTCTGAGATTTCAAGGATTAACATTTTTTATTTTATAGCAATTTCTTAGTCCAGATTACTTACTTCATACTTGCTTTTGAAAGTGGTTTGGAGACATTATAGAAGATGTTTTCCATACTTAATATTGTGAAATTAAAAAAAAGAAAATATCCTGAGTATATACTTTGAAATGCTTTCTTTTTTTTAAAAAAATTGATGGGTGTTTTTCCCTTGTTGGGTGGCAAACCACTGTAGTTTGAATTATCAATCAATAAAAGAAAAAGCCTTATGTTATTATTATCATTTTGATATAATCCTAACATTTATTAGCACCCTATATGTTTCATAGTTTGTTAAAATGAATTATTTCTTCTAATTTATACAATAGCCCTGGTGGTATGTATTTCTGTTTACATTGATGAACCAGAAAACTGAGAATGAGAGAGATTAGATGACTTTGCCCAAAGCTAAACCAAGTGAAAAGTGAAAGTGAAGTCACTCAGTCGTGTCCAACTCTTCGCGACCCCATGGACTGTAGCCTACCAGGTTCCTCCGTCCATGGGATTTTCCAGGCAAGAGTACTGGATTGTATTGCCATTTCCTTCTCCAGGGGATCTTCCCAACCAGGGACTGAACCTGGGTCTCCTGCACTGTAGGCAGACTCTTTTACCTTCTGAGCCACCAGGGAGGTCAAATCAAGTGATGCTAGTGATAAAGAATCCACCTGCCAGTGCAGGAGATATAAGAGATGAGGGTTCAATCCCTGGGTCGGGAAGATGCCCTGGAGTAGTAAAAGGCAATGCACTCCAATATTCTTGCCTGGGAAATCCCATGGACAGAGGAGCTAGGCAAGCTACAGTCCATGGGGCCAGAAAAAGTAAGATATGACTGAACAACTGAGCACACACACACCAAGGCTACACTATTATTTTGGGGAATCAAGGGTAAGACCCAATTATTTTGATTTGGAATTTTTTGCTCTTTTTTATGATGGAAGTCCCCTACATAAAGAGGAGTTCTATTCTGAGAGTGCGTTTGTTAAAGTTCAATTTTTTTGTTAAGTCCAATAAGGTTAGCCTAGGTACCCAACTAACTCCATCAGCTATATAGTTTTGTATTGTAATAGGTTTATAATACTTTTCACACAAGTAATATGTACATAAAAGATAAACAAGCACAAAAAATAAATATTTTTACCCTTTCAGTACCGTACCTTGAAAAGCGCAGTAAACAACCAAACAGCTGGCATTCAGGGGCACACACATTCACATCTTTGAAGGTTCATATGCAGGGGACGCACTGTATCACATTTTCTTCCCCCCTTTTTCACAGAGGCAACCACATGTATACATATATATATATATATATGTATATATTCAGCTTTATTGAGGTTTAATTGACAAATTATAAACTTTTATAGGTACAGTTTGATGATTTGATACACGATATGCATTGTGAAAGGATTCCCACCATCAGATAAATTCACACCCATCATCTCACATATTTACCTTTTTTAAAATTTAACTTTAAGAATAAAAAAAAAAAAATTGGCTGTTCGGGGTCTTAGTTGTGGCACGGGGGAGTTTTAGTTGTAGCTGTCTGCAATGCAGGAGACCTGCATTTGACCCCAGATCAGGAAGATCCTCTGGAGAAAGAAATGGCTATCCAGTCCAGCGTTCTTGCCTGGGAAGTCCTATGGACAGAGGTGCCTGATGGGGCTACAGTCCATCAGGTTGAAATAAGTTATAACACAACAGCACACACCCTGGTGCATATATGTCAATCCTAATCTCCCAGTTTGTCCTACCCTCCCCTTCCCCACCTTGTCCACACGTCTGCTCTCTAAATCTGCATCTCTATTCCTACCCTGCAGATAAGATCATCTGTGCTATTTTTCTATTCCACGTGTATGCATTAATATACAATATCTGTTTTTCTCTTTCTGACTTACTTCACTCTGTATGACATACTCCAGCTTCATCCACATCTCCACAAATGACCCAATGTTGTGCCTTTTATGCCTGGGTAATATTCCATTGTAAAAATGGGGTACCCTAATTCTTGAGTCTTACTCTGAGGTGTTCCAGAGCCAAATAATCTTTTTTTTTTTTTATTCTTTTTTTTTTCTTTTAAATTTTATTTTATTTTTAAACTTTACATAATTGTATTAGTTTTGCAAGTTAATTTTAAAAAAGGTTAATGTATGAGGTGATGGGTGTGAATTTATTTGATTCTGGGAATCCTTTCACAATACATATTGTGTATCAAATCATTATACTGTACATTCATTCACTAATTTTTGATACAGAGGCAAAGCTCTTCTTTCAGTGTGGATTTACTGACTGGAGTTCTTCCTAGTATTTCTAAACACCAAACACACTCCTAATTCCAAACTGCAGTTTCAGACTATTAAAAATACAGAGAGAAATTAGAGATTTTCATGAAGCAGTATGGAAGCCTTCTAAATTTTTATGACCACGCCACTGTCTCATAATCGTTTGCAGTTGTCTCTTCTCACCTAATTTAATTTTTTTGTGTTTGTTTGTTTTTTGCTTCCAATGGCTGATGGAAGATGTCTGCACCCAAATGTTCCCTGAGTCAACATGCTACATCAGATTGTCCTGGCTTAGAAAGTAGTCCCAAAGCAAAGTCTGGTGTTGTCTCCCTGTGAACAGGGAAAGAATTTGCTTAGGCAAGACTGAGGTTCCTAAGAGGGAACGTGGATAGAGGGAGGATTTGTGTGTATTTTTTGCCCTTTGGGGTTAAAAAGAACTTACTGGGCAAGGAAGACAAGTGCCTTTGACAGCATAGATATTATATGTGTGTTGCCCTAGAGATTTCTAAGGCTCCTTAGGTAGAATTAGACTTGGAATTAGGCTTAAGCCTCAAAGTTGCAGCATAGAATTTCTTCATCTTTTTTTCCTATTTGGTTACTTGCCATGTAGCCTTGGCAAAATTTTTTCCTAGGCGTTTGATTGGTTGCATTAGTTTACTCAAGTTAATCAAGGCTTGATTCTTAGCCTCAGCTAGCAAAACTACCTTGTCTTGACCTGCCCCGCACCAGGGATTCCCAGGTGGCGCCAGGGGTAGAGAATCCGCCTGCCAATTCAGGAGACAAAAGAGATGCGGATTCCATCCTGGGTCGGGAAGATAACCCAGAAGAGGGCATGGCAACTGACTATGATATTCTTGCCTGGAGAGTCATGGACAGAGGAGCCTGGAGGGCTACAGTCCATAGGGTCCCAAAGAATCAGACATGACTGAAATGACTTAGCACAGATGCAGGTGTTAGGTTAAAGTTGATCAAGGTGTAATTCTTAGCCCCTGCTACCAAAGCTACCTTTTCTGGACTCTGCCCAGCATCAGTGGCTCAGGAGCAGCTACATGGGATCCAAGCTCTGGGCCTAGCATAGAGTCAACTGTGTTTACTGGGCTGTGCCTCCGCCTGGTAGCTCTGTGGGGTTTTCCTAAAATGCATTGTGAGGGTATTTACAGAACAGAGGGACTGACAGTATCACTCCTCTCAAACTTCAGCCTAAAAGTCAGATCTAATATTTAAACATTAGGATCAACTGTGATTCTAGGGTAGGCATCCACACATGAGACATTTTCTGCCCTCCATCCCAACCCCATCTTTAAAACTTAGAAGAGTGGGACATTCTAAACTCTTAGTAAAAGAGAAAATGGTGCCTCAGAATCCTTCCTTGCCCTCCTGTCCCTGCAGTCACATGGTCACATGAGACTTGTTCATGGTTTCACAGGTCCATTTTCTACTCAGTTTATGAAACTTCAAATAAGTACAGAGTTTTTAATCAGGCAAATGTGGTTTTATACTACTCTGTGTAAGATGATAAAGGCTTTATACCAACACATAAGAAACATGTTTCACTCTACCTAGTATATTTGTGCAATAAATACAGTTAGAAATCCATGAACACATAGCTCATAGTTTTGCAAATAAAGAGAAAAGATGTCACCGGTTACTGACTATCATATGTGAACATCTTGTTATTTGGTGTGCAGGAAGTCATCAAAGCTGGAGCGTCTTCTCAGTCAAGAACCTGATGTCTTACAACTTCTTTAGTATAAAATTAATTCCAACTTCACCTACACTAATTTTGTTGTAGTTCTTGGTTGTGTGTTATTAATAGTGTCTGACTTTTTGTGACCCCATGTACTGTAGCATACCAGGCTCCTCTGTCTGTGGAATTTTCCAGACAAGAATACCGGAGTGGGTTGCCGTTTTCTACTCTAGGGGGATATTCCTGACCCAACCCAAATCTCTCACATCTCCTGCACTGGCAAACAGATTCTTTACCAACTGAGGCACCTGGTAAGCTACACTAATATTGCTCATTAATTGCATCTTAATCAATATTAAGCAGATTAAACCCTCTAACTTTCAAATAGAAAAGTTATCTGACAATGGATGGTTCTACCAGACATTGAAAATAACTGGGGGCTTTTCCTAGCCAGCATGAAACCTGAGGTTTAGGGTTGGATCGGATCCTGACATTTGTCTTTCCATGCTTCCAGGACGTCCCGGGGAAGATGGCACACATAGATATGTGGTACAGGTCATTCTGAGATACCCAGTGGAAGCTAACACCTGCCTACTGCACCAGATTCAACAGAAGAAGCAATAAAACTGCTTAGGGCTAAGGTCCAATGTCTGTTTTCTGATTCTTTAGCTTATTATTCCTTTCTTCCAAAATTTTGAGATGAAGCCATTCAAGAAGATGGATATGCCTAAATTAATTAAAAGATTGGGAATGTGGGATATTCTCAAGAAAACAGAATATTTAAGTCATTGTGGTTAGAGTAAAAATATGATATTGTAGAAGGTAACATTTGTAGAGGAAGTTTCTGAAACCCGATGAAATTTTAAACTTTCACCCAAATCAGCTGTCTTAGGTTGGGATTAAAAAACTCAAATGCCTTTGAGGCCAGGCGAGTATTATGAATGAATGAAACCTACTAGACGTCAAGTAATAGGAAGTGGTGGAGGCCATGGAGGAATAGGCAATGCAAGAGATACAAGAGATGCAGGTTCAATCCTTGGGTTGGGAAGATTCCCTGGAGAAGAAAATGGCAACCCACTCCAGTATTCTTGCCTAGAAAATTCTGTGGACAGAGGAGCCTGGTGGGCTACAGTCCATGTGTAGCAGAGTTGGACACGACTGAGTGAGCATGGCACTGCATGGTCTGTGGAGATAGATGGACATGCCCTTCTCCAGGGGATCTTCCCTCCTCAAGGACTGAACCCACGTCTCTTATGTCTCCTGCCTTGGCAGGCAGATTCTTTACCACTAGCTCCACCTGGAAGCCCACTTTTCTTCCCTATTTCTGGTCAATGTCCAAATCAAATATCTCCTGCTCTTTTCAGTTTTCTCTGATTCACTCATTCCAGGGCAGTTTAATTGTTTTGTACTCCTATTAATGAAACATATACCTTCAATAGGGAAGTTAAGACTTTGGAGGATATGAATTTGCTTTCTCTGTTTTTTCAGATAAGCAGTTAGTACAGTGAAGGCAGTGATAAATCCTCAACTCTTACAATTGCAGGTGCAATTTACTTATTGACTCAAATTTAACCCAATGCTGTATTAAAACAAAATGAAGGTGTCATGCACTTATTCCAACTGATGGATTCCCAAAAGTTTCTTAAAAATACAAAGTAGAGGACTTCCCTTGTGGTCCAGTGGTAAGGAATCCATTTGCCAGTGTGGGGGTGGGGGAGGGGGCAGGGGTTCAATCCTTGGCCTGGGAAGATTCCGCATGCTGCAGGGCAACTTAGCCTGCACGTCACGACTACTGAGCCTGCTCTCTAGATCTCTTGAGTCGCAACTACTGAAGCCCCTGCACCCTAGAGCTCATGCTCCACAGTAAGAGAAGCCACCACAATGACAAGCCTGTGCACCGCAACTAAAGCGTAGCCCCTGGTCGCCACAACCAGAGGAACCCTAAGCAGCAACAAAAACCCAGCATAGCCAAAAATAAATAAATAAATGATAAAAACCCCAAATGAATGGTATGCAGTTAAACTGGAGCCTATTATACAGAGTGAAGTAAGCCAGAAGGAAAAACACCAATACAGTATACTAACGCATATATATGGAATTTAGAAAGATGATAACAATAACCCTGTGTACGAGACAGCAAAAGTGATGCTGATGTATGGAACAGTCTTATGGACTCTGTGGGAGAGGGAGAGGGTGGGAAGATTTGGGAGAACGACATTGAAACATGTAAAATATCATGTATGAAACGAGATGCCAGTCCAGGTTCAATGCACGATACTGGATGCTTGGGGCTAGTGCACTGGGATGACCCAGAGGGATGGTATGGGGAGGGAGGAGGGTGGAGGGTTCAGGATGGGGAACATATGTATACCTGTGATGGATTCATTTCGATATTTGGCAAAACTAATACAATTATGTAAAGTTTAAAAATAAAATAAAATTTAAAATAAAATAAAATAAAATACAACATATATAAATTAAATTATACTTTTCTACTGGGAGAGTTATCTAAAACATTATTTTATTAGAAAAAGAATGCCTTTGAAATGCCCAAGGCTGGTCACGGGCATAATGATATAGATACCTGTCTACACCTTGTGATTTGAGCACACAATAGGCCTTCCAGTATTTTGGCTCTGTCTAAAATAGTGCCTGGTGGTCTTCATTGATCCTTAAGGCTTCACTGTCCTTTGGGGTAGCCACCAGCTCCTAGAGGGCAACTTAAATTTAAATTAGCAAAAATTAAATTTAAAATTTAGCTCCTCAGCCACCTAGCCACATTTCAGGTGTTCAGTAGCCACGTATAGCTAGTGGTGCTTATACTGACAGCACAGATATAAAACAATTCTACCATGGCTAAAAGTTCTGTTGGAATGTGTTACCTTAGGGATTGTATCAAAAAATGAGCATTGTAATTACGGGAAAAAGCAATTTATCTTCTAAGAAAGATGATGAATTAGCTGGGATACTCCTAGGTAATAATAGTCTATATCAGTCGGCAGACTATAGCCCTTGGTTCAAATCTGGCCGTCAGCTTGTTTTTATTAATAAAGTTTTATTGGAACCCAATAGAGCTGTTTACTTATTATCTGTGACTGCTTCTGTGCTATGATGAGTAACTGAAATGGAGTTGAGTAACTGAAATGGAGACCATATGGCTGTGAGCCTGAAATATCTTGCCCTTTGTGGGAAAGTTTACTGCCCCTTGTCTATATGATTAATTCTGTGCCCATTTTGCCACCGAGGAAAAAGAAGAGGCTGGGAATAGAGACTATGATTTTTTTTTTTTAAACATTAGGAAAGTGCCATAAGCAGTGATATTAAGGAACTAAAGAACAAACATTTCTAACATATGCTTCGATTTGACTGGCCTGGAAATACTGATAATCACTTCTTAACATTGGAGGAGTTGAAATAACATGGATGATAATTTAGGAAAGTTTGGTTTTTAATAAATCTTATTGGAGTGTAGTTGATTTACAATGTGTGAGTTTCAGGTGTACACTAACTAAAGTGATTCAGTTATAAATATGCATAGATTCATTCTCTTTCAGATTCTTTTCTCATACAGGTTATCACAGAATATCGAGTAAAGTTCCTGGTGCTATACAGTAGATCTTTGTTGGTTATCTCTCTTACATATGGTAGTGTGTGTATGTCATTCTCAAGATAATTTAGGAAACTTTAAAAAAGTTTCCAATTTCATTGAGGGATGTGGTGGTTTAGTTGCTAAGTTGTGTCCAACTCTTGTGACCCCATGGACTGTAGCCTGCCGGGCTTCTCATCAGAGAACCGGTCAACTTCAGCTTCTTGGCGTCAGTGGTTGGATCATAGAGTTGGATTACTGTGATGTGGAACAGTTTGCCTTGGAAACGAACCTAGATCACTGTCATTTTGAGGCTGCACTCAAGAACTGAGTTTTGGACTCTTTTGTTGACTATGAGGGATACTCCAGTTCTTGTAAGGGATTCTTGTTCACAGTAGATATAACGGTCACCTGAATTAAATTCGCCCATTCCCATTCATTTTAGTTCACTGATTCTTAAGATGTCAGGGTTCACTCTTGCCATCTCCTGCTTGCCCATGTCCAATTTCATGGGCCTAACATTCCAGTTTCCTTTGCAATATTGTTCTTTACATCATTGGACTTGACTTTCACCACTAGACACATCCACAATTGAGTGTCATTTCCACTTTTGCCTAACCACTTCTTTTTTTCTGGAGCTATTAGTAATTGCCCTCTGCTCTTCCTCAGTAGCATGTTGGACACCTTGGTACCTGGAGGGGCTCATCTTCTGATATCATATCTTTTTGTCATTTTTTACTGTCCATAGGGTTCTTGAGGCAATAATACTGGAATAGTTTGCCATTTCCTCTGCCAGTGGACCACATTTTGTCAGAACTCTTCACTGTGACCTGTCTGTCTTGGGTGGTCTTGCATAGCTTGGCTTATAGCGTCATTGAGTTACAAAAGCCATTTCACCACAACAAGGTTGTGATTCATGAAGATGAAATGATACTATACAGCATTTCAAATTTTCTTTACATTTCTGTGCAACACTGAGCACCATATTTAATTTCTCTGAACAAGTCATTTAAAGTCTTTGGGAAATTCTTGGATTAAAAATATCTGTTAGAAGCATGAACAAATCATCTTTAAAATGAGAAATTAAAAAAAAATGATCTCCAAGATATCTTCCGGTGCAAAGATTTACCTTTGTTGGCATTTTTAAAAAGAAAAATATGTCTGTATAGACATCCAGTTCTTGCTCTCTGAGGAAAGTCTGGGCAGTGCGCATATCGACAGGCATGCATAGGTGTGCACACAGCGAATCACTGAAAACTCACCCATCCACAGATGCAGTAGTATTTATGTGTCTGGGTACATTTGGGAGTCAGGGAATGAGGGCGGTTGGGAATTTCCACATTTAGATTTCACAGAGTCAGGGTGAAGCTCTGAACTCTTCCTGTGCTTAGTTGCTAAATTGTGTCCAACTCTTTGTGACCCCATGGATTGTAGCCCACCAGGCTCCTCTGTCCATGGAATTTTCCAGGCAAGAATACTGGAGTGGAGTACCATTTCCTCCTCTAGGTCATCTTCCTAACTCAGGGATCCAACCTGCACCTCTTTTGTCTCCTTCATTGGCAGGCAGATTCTTTACCACTAGCGCCACCTTGAACTCTTCCTAAGCAACTTGAAAAAAGTCTGGGTGGTTACTGAGTGTGTTGCTCCCTGTCTGAGAGCCTGCAGTGGTTTCTGAGTACAGACGGAAGCAGGAGATGACACCCCTGTCCTTGAAGCAGAAGGAGTTTTGGCAGAGTCTTTGGCTTGAAACAACATGTGATAACCAAACGTGGGGCTCAATCCCCCATCTTCCCAGTTATTTCCCCCTATTTCACAATTAGTGAGAATGTGGAAAGAGATGTAACGTCTTTTGTTATTGAGCTTCAGAAATTCTCTTGAGAGACTTTGTAGTCTGTGAACAAGATCATGTCAGGCTTGAAAATAAACATGCATTCAGGGAAATTTGCATTTCTTTTTAAATAGTGGCTTGGGGGCAAAAATAAAGATCTTTATTCTCAAGGATCACTATTTTGACACCATACATCATAGCAAAATAATTGCAATTTAAGACAGGAGAGGGGGACTTGGAAAGCTTTTGCCAAGGGCATTATGACTTATTGAGCCTTACATTCTTATAAGTTTCCTTTCCTCCCTTTCTTCCTTCCCTTCTCTCTTTCTTGGTTTCTCTCAGTCTTTTCCTGGAAACATTCCAATAAGTTGCATAAACCACCTTCTAAAAAACAGGAAGATATTAAATTGGACCCTGAGAGGTACAAGGCACAAAGCAATTCTCCAATGTATCTGAAGAACGGAAGAAATAAACAGAGTCAAATTCTTGTTTACATGTTGGCCAGCAACTCATTTTCCCCCCTCTGTGATGTTCTTTTTTATCATCTTGGAGGTCCTTTTACTGTTGATATTTAGTTATTTCATCAGTTAGAGTCATCGATATCTTTGTTTGGAACATTCGCATTACATCAACATGTGGTTCTTATGCAACTATTAAAGCCTTACTGATAAAATATCAAAAGGAATACACAGAAAGCTGTTGGCATTTTCAACTACCCTCCCTCCTCATGTCTGCCCATTTCTCCAAATAAAAGTTTGGCTTTTTTATTCTGAAATTCAAAGATAAAAGCCTTGGGCATAGATTGAAGGAAGGACTTAAGTGAAGTAAATTAACTGTAAATCATTGATTAAATCCATTAATTTATAAGCCACCCAGCTTCCTTTCTACTTCTATTCACTTATTTAACCTAAGATGATTCAGTTAAAATTCTTTTAGATATAATTTTATTTTTCATCATATAAGTGAAACCATTTGGTTAGAATTTACTCATTTAAAAAATACAGAATAAAAATGATGGTTTCTGGTGTGCTTAGGTAAAATTCAAAATCTTTAGATTTAAAATTTTCAGGTGGAAAACAAACTGATTTGAATTCACAACATGCCTTTTCTTGAGCCCCTAGGTAAGCACAGAATACTAAGGGAAAGCCAAAAGAAGCATAAACATTTAGTAAATAGATAAATATGCACCCTGTCCATAGGAAATGGCATTTTATTATTATTTTTTAATTTTATCTATTTGTTTATGGCTGTGCTAGGTCTTCATTGGTGTGGTGGGGCTTTCTCTACTTGCACTGTGCAGGCTTCTCGTTATGGTGGCTTCTCTTGTGGAGTAGGGGCTCAGTAGCCGTGGCACTCAGGGCTTAGTTGTCCTGTAGCATGTGGGATCTTCCAGGACCAGGAGTCAAACCCATGTCCCTTGCATTGGCAGGCAGATTCTTAACCACTGAACCACCTGAGAAGTCCTGGAAATGATGTTTTAAAAGTAGACTTCTTAAAAAAAAAAAAGACAGCATTGAAAAATAAATAGAATGTGTGAATTTACCCAGGAAAATAATTTCAAAATGCACTGGGGAGTCTGTGGTGGAAAACCTATCAACAAAGAGTAAAACAACTGAAAGTTGAAGGGAGTGGCGATAGGACATGATGAAACGAACAAGAAACACATCTAGATTATCTAGTTGTGTAGTTGTGGTCTCTGCATTGCGTACAAATATTAACCTGTGCATGTGGATCAATTGCACATCTTATTGATTCATTTTCAGGTACATACAGTGCATTCAATTTACTTAGGTTTTATTAGGATCTGCCTTCTCAACATTCTGATTACCTAATGCCCACATATTCAGCACCTTACCCAGGTGATCCCGTGACCAGCTCGACCCCCCAAATTAGCTGGGCCAGGCTTGAATCCCACCCTCACAGAACCATATAGATTCTCTGAGCCTGAGTCAGAGTCACTTTAGTTTCTGAAGTCCTTTCCAGGTGGCAGACGTCAGTGCTGAAGTCTTGGTTTAGATTGTGAGCTTGACTGTCCTTTTCCCTTTCGTGGATCGCTGGTTCTTACTCATCTGCCATGCTCTGCTTTCCTTTCTTATGCTGCTTGCCTTGATTTCTCACCCACTTTGTTGAGTTCTGATAAAAAGCCTGAGAATAGTCTTGGGTGCCTAGGATGTGTCCTTACTTCACTGGGAAGTTTTGACTCTGCCTGCCCAGCAATTCTGGGACAAGCCTGGGCCTCTATCCTAGTTTCTGCTCTTAGCTTTACTTCATCCTCCAGGCCCTCAGTCTTCCCTGGCTTGATGGCTATCTATGGTCTTAGCTCTGATGACCTCTCATCCCACTATTCCTCATCACTCCATTAGTGTATTACTAACTTTCAACAAAGGAGATCCAACCTTTGTTGGACGTGAGTCCATTCTGAAGGAGATCAGCCTTGGGTGTTCTTTGGAAGGAATTATGTTAAAGCTGAAGCTCCAGTACTTTGGCCACCTCATGTGAAGAGTTGACTCATTGGAAAAGACTCTGATGCTGGGAGGGATTGGGGGCAAGAGGAGAAGGGGACGACAGAGGATGAGATGGCTGGATGGCATCACCGACTCGATGGACGTGAGTTTGAGTGAACTCTGGGAATTGGTGATGGACAAGGAGGCCTGGTGTGCTGTGATTCATGGGGTCGCAAAGAGTTGGACACGACTGAGCGACTGAACTGAACTTCCAACACCCCTAACCTCTCCAAGGCTCTTTTTCTTCTCTGGGGCTGAGAAGGTGGACTAGAGGTTCTTTGAGGTCCCTTCCAGACCTAATGTGTAATGATTCTGCTTACCTCACTCACAACCGAAAATAATAATGGTGTATGTGTATGTTTAGTTGCTCACTTGTGTCCGACTTTTTGTGACCCTGTGGACTGTAATCAGCCAGGCTCCTCTGTCCATGGGATTCTCCAGGCAAGAATACTGGAGTGGGTTGCCTTTTCCTTTTCCAGGGGATCTTCCTGATCCAGAGATCGAACCCGGGTGTCCTACATTATAGGCAGATTCTTTACCATCTGAGCCACCAGGGAAGCCCCTAATACCAGTGAGGGGAAGACTTTACTGAAAGTTATAACTGGAAGAACTTGATCTTATTTTCATCAGGAGCAAGCTGGCCTGGCAGGTCTCTGGTTCTCTTGGTGCATTTTTGGGCTGGATTTTACCAGCACAGTGTGGGGAGGGTACATGAAGGGACAGTGACTTATCCTAGGGCTCAAGTTTAGCTTTGAGTCTCCTCCATTTGATCATTACTTTTAGACCTGTGGGTTGGGTTTGCTTGCTGTCCTTTTCACATCCACATTTTTTGTTTGTTTGTTTCTACTTAACCTGTCTCCTTCTGAACTTAAAATATCCACTCTAGGCAGGCACTTGTTTTTGAATGTCCCATCTATCTCATTCCAAGCCTTGTCGCCTTTGATCCGCTTCTAGGGTTAAATGTGACAGTTGTACATAAGCATTGGTGGATTTCTTCATCAATGGGGATCTTTAAAATGTTTCCTTATACAGGGAGTTTATGTAGGTCTATAGCTTATATGAGACAGTAGGATTTAGAATGATTCTAGAGTTAAAAATTATTTTTAGAATGAAGGGAAGATAGTCAAAAATTAACATGAGTGTGATAGGGGTCCTTTTATGAAAAGAACTGAAGTTAGTTGTTCATGATAGCAGAAGACAGCCTAATTTATCTTTTAGTTAATATATATTAAAAAAAAGCTGCCCACTGGGAGGGTTTGTTAGTTGATAACATGCTATTCAGTTGTCCTTATTCATGTAACAAATCTTTATTTTAATGACTTCTGAAAAGCTTGTTTGGAAAGATGTTCAAACAGTGATTTGAAGGTTGGGACTGGATTGAAGAATTTCTTAAAAAAGAAAATCCTGAAATAGTTCCTTTTACATTACTCTATAAAAAATTATGGGCTATGCTTTAAGCAAGTTTACCCCCTACTTTCACACAAAAAACTTCTGAAGTTCATTTCTCTTTATTGTGGAGAGGATATTGTGTTCTACTCTATTTATTCACCTTCATAATAATCACATAAGCCTACTAAAATAATTGTCATGCACAGCTTTCAAGTAACCTAAAATAAATTTTATAAACTTTGTGAAACCTTTAAGGTGGTTTCATGTGCTGTTTCACCATTTTATAGTTTGGTAAAGTGGAATGGGGCAGATTATGATTTTGGTTGAGTTTTACCATTGTGCCCCAGTAAAAAAAAAGTGTAGAAAGAGATATTAATCCTCTTCTAGAAATTTCAGCTTGATACCCATCCTAGAGGAAGTCATTTGTGTTCCCTTTAAGGCATGAAAAGTTGGACCAATAGTGTTCATCCCTGATCTGTACTTCATCATCTCTTATATAAAGTGCCCATTGCAGTGCCAGACACAAAAGCAGGCACACAGGAAACACTGGTTTTGTTTATCTTTTTTTTACTTTCAGGAACTCTGAATTCCAAAAGGCTCTGAAAAGGATGCTGTCCTTAACCTTCTAAATCCCCTGGAAGGTCAAGTCCAGCTTGGATTCAGATCAGGTAACCTGGAACACTTGGAAAGTCTCAGACTTGTCTGTTACCTGGGGCACCAGCTCTGGGAGTTAGTGATGCACAGGGAAGCCTGGCGATGGGGTCTCAAAGAGTTGGACATGACTGAGCGACTGACCTGAACTGAACTGAGGCATAAAAATTCTCTCACTTGTTCTAGGGGGCCTGTTGCCAAGACTGTGTATCTGAGAGGTTGCCAGGTACATGAAGATGTTTTTCAGTTTTTCAGCATGTTAATGACCATGGAATGTTGTGTAGATCAACCTGAAAATACTGTTTAAGGAAACAAAATACTCAAACAGTGCACGTAAGTAGACTCTCAGTCTCTCTCTCCAATAGTTTGGTCATTCGTAAGTCACATTAAACTGGAAAGAAAAAATCCCAGTAATTAACTTGAACCCTAACTTTGAATCATACACAAGCTAAGTAAATGTTGATTTAAAAACTATATTTAGAACTATTTTTCTTTTTCTTTATGAGGATGCTGGAGTTGGAAGCTTATTGCTTTAAATAGTGTAGTTGGAGAATTAGAAGAATTAGAAGTAATTAAGTCCTCCAGTACAAAAAAAGTCCTAAAAAGTTTAAAATATATTCTAGAAACAGATTTTAAAAAAGCTGAGTAGATTTTAAATGAAAAGTATACCTGGCCAGTGTTTATCACTAAAATTTCCAACATATATTTGTGAGCTCAAACACAAGTACTTAAATTCGAATGAGTACTAAAACTTAAATTCGAATGAGTTTCTTGCATGATAAAAATCTTTTGACTGACACAGCGGCAGCAGCGAACATCTTTTGGGAAAGAGGGAAAAAACCCAGTTGGGAGGACATGCGAGAATATTTTTCATTGCCCACTAGATGTCAGTACTGAACTGGCGAAACATCTGTTCGGTAGCTCTCTTAGACAACATGCTATTAATTTATAATAAAAGGTATCTGACAGCTTTATTCTGATGAATTATGGGAATCCAAAGCATAATTCCCAGTCTTTGGTTTATAAATTGTCATTGATTTTAATGTTCTTTGTAAAGTTGTGGCATGCAACAAATATTCCTGCCAAGATCTGTTAAATAAATAGTCATCCTTTGCTCTGAGTAGTACATTGCACTTGTTAGACTGATGAGCAGAACCAATTGATGGTTATCCATAAACCATTTATGATAGAATGCACTGCAGCAATTCAAACAATTATTGAATGCATTCATTATATATTTTAAAAAAATCTCAAGTGAACCAAAAGGAATATTGCAGGTAATAGACAGTAGCAATGCCACACAGTTCTTTATAAGATACTTCCTGAGTGACAGATGACGAGAATTGTTGTAGGATTTGCTGAGGGCTCATCAAACCTCACTGGAATTATTTGGTTTCCTCTATTGTGCGATTCGGCATCCCAAAAGTATACTGCTCGCCTTTTCTAAAGAAAGATGGTTATTGTAAAGACAGAAGCTTTTGTTCATGTAAAGATCTCTTACAAACAAGCACTAGAGCAAAGGAAAGCTTATGCCTGAGATATCATTTCAGTACGTTTGGAAGACTAGTTTATGTGTAGGAGACCATGAAATTTGGAGGTCTGGGATGGCCATTAAGTACTTCCTTACGTTTAAGCAGAGGTTCTATCTCCTAGGAAAATTCTCCACCGGCCTTAGGTCGTTGTGTTTGATTTCATTCTTTGAAAACACTTAGCATCCTTGGCGGTTTTCAGAAGGACCATCACTTGCTTTTTGTTCTTTGTCTGAAATTGTCCCGTATGTTGCGTTGCTATGTCGGGGACCGCCTCTACTCCCCAGAAGTGGCTGTCTTTCAGGAATGTAGCCTCCAGTCTGTTGTTTGTACAATGTTTTAAGACTTTTTTGGGATCAAAGGAAAGTGACCTAGGCATGTAAAATTCTGTTAATGGTGCTATTTGTGAGAGTACACCGGCAAGCTACCTTTAGGCACTGTTAAGTAGTGAAACAGTACATTAAAGACTGAAGAACTGACTCGAAAGTTCTATCCTTGATTTCTTTTTCTTAAATCGTTCTATCACCCTCAGTGTTGTAATATGACAGGAGTGCACAAGCTGGAAACGTTTCCTGGTTTTTCTTTGAAAGAGATAAATCCGCGGGCTGAGGACGTGGAATTTTAGTCTGCCTTCCTCCAAAAATTTGAAAGATAGTTTTCGTTTAATGCTGGTTTATTTTTTTTTTCCAGTTTTAAAAATAAAAGATTTTTTAAGGAAAAAACATTAGGAAGACTGAGAGCTTGATACACATATGGCCGCCTTTTACAAATCATTATGATCTGTCACACAAATACTGTATTTACTGACATTTCAAAATGTGGACTCTAATCCCTACACGCATTTATTTTTTTAATAGTTGCTTTTCATTGCAAACGTCCGTCCAGCAAATCACATTAGAAAACACGCAAGATGGCCCACAGGTTCAACTATCAATGTCACTACTCTTTCAAAAGCACCAAGACGGCAGAGTTCAGAGTTGAAGCCCGTGAGCCTAAATTGAATTAAATGAAATTGAGTTGGGTGGAAAGTTAGTGAGAGGAGTCATTTTAAGCACTAATACAGTTTTTCAGTGTGAGGGATGAATGGTGGCAGTGTACTGCAGAGTATTTTTCCAAAGCTATTTTCATACTGGTTCCTTTACCTAACTCTCCAACTGTTGCCATCTCTCGTATTTATCAACTGTGAGAACTCTGGAGCTGTCTTCATTAGGTCTGGGGACATTTCAAACAGGCAGTACTGCTCTGTGCAGTGACCACAGCGTTTCAGAATTTACATTCTTTGTCCAACATTGTGACCACCTGTGACCAGTCTGCTTGATATATTGACATAGCAGGTCTTTCTGTGCTTATAGTCATTCAAAAAGACCCTGTTTCTCAGGTTAACGGTCTTGGGAACCAGGGGCTTGAGGAAAAAGAGTGTAGAGGGGCAAAGAGGTTGAGTGGCCTGAGATTTGCAGAATTTTACTGTGAGGCTGAAATGAATAGTCTTTGGGGGTAATTTTTACTGAAATAAATCATCCATATAATCCCCTTGAAGTTAATATTGCAGAAATGTGGTATCTTAAAGTGATTAAAGCTGAGAAGCATAATTGATCAATTTTAGAGAGGAAAAATAAATCTTTTTTTTTTTTTTTTACAGACTACAATATTTACTTTTCAATTAGTTTATTCATGTAGTCCTCAAATATTTAACAAGCTCCTCCAACAGACTGGACAGTATCAATATTTCTGGTACCAGGAATATAGCAGTGGATAGAAAAATCATTTCTTTCCTCATGGGGCTTGCATCCTGGTGGAGAGAGGCAAGCCATAAACAAATGCATAAATAAGAAGTCACCAGGGATGATAAATGCCACAGCAGAGAGAGTGAAATTGGATCAGGAGATTGGAGAGTGTTGTGGGTCAGGGCCAGGTCTCTTTTAGGGAGGGAGCCAGGGGAATTTCTTTGGTAGACACCTGAGCAGAGACATGAAGGGACTGAGGGAGTGAGCCTTGTAGATACCCAGGGGGAAAGCATTGCAGGCAGAGGAAACGGCACGTGCAAAGGCACTGAGGCAGGTATAGGCTTGCCATATGAAAGGAAGCACAAGGAGGCTAGTGTGGCCAGAGCCTGTGAGTAAGGCAGAAACTGCAAGCATGGGAGGTGAGGGAAGGGTGGAGGAAGGCAGTCAGATTATGGAGAACCTTGTGGGATACTGCCAAACCTCCAGCCTTTCCTTCTGAGTTATATGGAGAGAGTTGAGAGTAGAACAGTGAAGGAGACCTGACTTACAGGTTAAAGGATCACTGTTTGTTCTGTGTACATGATAGGGTAGGAGACAAGGGGGCAAAATAGGACGATGAGCTGGAAAATGATAGCAGTAATCCAGGCAAGATATGATGGGAGGCTTGGCCAGTGTAGACTATAAGAAATGACCCCATTCTTGATGTATTTTGAAAAGAGAGCCAATGAGATTTACTGATGGATTGGAGTGAAATGTGAGGAGACGGGAAGAGCTATGGATGATGAAGGGTTTGGCTGGAGTGATTTCATGTGTTGGTGCCATTTTCTGAGTTGAACAGTGGAGTGGGCCAGATTTGAAAGGGGGATCAGGGGCTGTCAAATATCAAGTAGATGCACAGTCATGAATTAAGGGGGGAAATTAGGCTTTATCAGCTTATAGACATTAGATAGAGCCAGAGGATTGCATAAGATGCCTGGGGAGGGAAAATAGAAGAGGTGTAAGCCTGAATCTTAGAACTTGCCAAGTTAGAGCTCATGGAGAGGAAAAATCCAGCAAAGATAATACATGAAGAGCATTGGTGTGTGTGTGTGTGTGTGTGTGTGTGTGTGTACACATATATACATATATGTAATGAAAAGACTACTCAACCATATATGTAATGGTATGCTGCTGCTGCTACTGCTAAGTCACTTTAGTTGTGTTTGACTCTCTGCGGCCCCATAGACGGCAGCCCACCAGGCTCCCCCGTCCCTGGGATTCTCCAGGCAAGAACACTGGAGTGGGTTGCCATTTCCTTCTTCAATGCATGAAAGTAAAAAAATAAAGTGAAGTCGCTCAGTTGTGTCCTACTCCCAGCGACCCCATGGACTGCAGCCTACCAGGCTCCTCCATCCATGAGATTTTCCAGACAAGAGCACTGGAGTGGGTTGCCACTGCTTTCTCCCAATGGTATGCTACTCAGCCATAAAAAAGAATGAAATAATTCTATTTGTAGCAACATGGAAGGACCTTGAAATTATCATAATAAGTAAAGCAAGTTATATAATATCACTGACTCAATGGACATGAGTTTGAGCAAACTCCAGGAGATACTGAAGGACAGGGAAACCAGGTGTGCTGCAGTCCACGGGGTTGCAAAGAGTTAGACATGACTGAGTGACTGAACAACAACAACAAATTAAGTCAAAGAAACACAAAAATCATGTGGTATCATTTATATGTGGAATATAAAAAAATAATAAAAATGAAAAAAATAATAAAAATGAACTTATTTATAAAATAGAAACAGACTTAGAAGACAAGCTTATGGTTTTTGGAGGTAAAGGGGGTGGGGAGGGATAAATTAGGAGTTTGAGATGAATAGATATACACTGCTGTATATAAAATGAACAACAAAGTCCTACTGTATAGCACAGGGAACTATACTGAGTGTCTTGTAATAACCCATATGGAACAAGCATCTGAAAAAGTATATATCTATGTATCTCTTAAAGTGAAAGTGTTAAGTTGCTCAGTTGTGTCTGACTCTCTGTGACCCTATGGACTGTAGCCCGCCAGGCTCCTCTGTCCATGGAATTCTCTAGGCAAGAATACTAGAGTGGGTTGCCATTCCCTTTCTCCATGGGATATTCCCAACCCAGGGATCAAACTCAGGTCTCTGAAGGCATGTTCATTATCATTTGAGCCACCAGAAAAGCCCATATATTTCTTTCTTTCTCTTTCTTTTTTAATTGAAGTATTAGTTGATTAGAAAGAAAGCTGAGCACTGAAGAACTGATGCTTTCAAACTGTGGTGTTGGAGAAGACTCTTGAGAGTCCCTTGGACTGCAAAGAGATCCAACCAGTCTATCCTAAAGGAAATCAGTCCTGAATATTCATCGGAAGGACTGATGCTGAAGCTGCAACTCCAATACTCTGGCCACCTGATGCAAAGAACTGACTCATTGGAAAAGACTTCTGATGCTGCGAAAGATTGAAGGCAGGAAGAGATGGTGATGATAGAGGATGAGACGGTTGGATGGCATCACCAACTCGATGGACATGAATTTGAGCAAGCCCCGGGTGTTGGTGATGGACAGAGAAGCCTGGCGTGCTGCAGTCCATGGGGTCGCAAAGAGTCGGATATGACTGACAGACTGAACTGAACTGTTCAGTTGATTTACAATGTTGTGTTAGTTTCAAGTGTACAGCAAAGTGATTCATATAGATGCACATAGATATAGGTATCTATATACATGGGGAAAAAAAAGAAAGAAAAATCCAGCAGAGGAGAATGAAAAGGAAGATTAAGAATAGTGCTGCTGGGGGAAGTGTGGTTGCTGGACCTGCCACACCATTGTCACCCGTGAGCTTTTACGAGACGTTAATTCTCAGACCCTACCCCAGGTTCTGCTGCACTTAACTCCCTGGAGTTGGGGCTTGGGAATCTTTTCAGAAGCATTCCAGGTGATTCTTCTACCTACTGAAGTCAAACAAAGGAGGTGTTTCAGGGGTATCATGAGAACATTTTATGACAAATTCTCCTTTTCATATTAAAATTATTAAATCTTTGAAAATTAAACATTTTTTTAGTGTTTAGAAAGCAGTGTGTTGTGTTGAGTAGTGGAGTTTTGGGATCAGAATTCCAAAATAAGTGCAGAGATCCAAAATGACCAACTGAAGAATATGATGGCTGGAAGCATCCATACAATGAATCAAAATGTATATAATCATGGATCAAAGAACTGTTCAGATTCTAGATCGGAGCTGATATAATCTTTTCCATAGTAAAGGATAAACAAAATAGTGGCTAACCTCCCAAGCCGAATGGTTTTAGCCCCTTATACACTGTAAATGCATTGACTTTGCCCTCATATCATGTATCATGGAGTAATTGTTGACCTGGGGCATGGATTGAATTGAATTTTTTTTCTTTTTTACATCAGTACAGGTTGTGGCCTGACTAGACTTCGAGTATATAGGTTGCCCTTCATCACTCAGCAGTGAAGAATGGAAATCAACAGAGCTTTTCCCAGCCTGCTGCTTGAGCAGCTGCTACCGGCTGACACTGCCCAGCCTCATTAACCCTTTAGATTCCACTTTAGCCCAGGAGTAATCCTTAATGAGACTGCTGTGCTGTGGATCAGCCAGACATACACCAAAATGTTGGGGCATTACAGTAAGAACCTTAAATGCAGGACCCATAATGGAGTTATTATTATCTCAGAAGCAGATATATCAGAGAGCATTCTTAAGGCGGATGAAGAGAATGATACTATTACCATCTGTGAATCTATAGGGCTTTAAAAATATTGGAAATTCTGAATTCAGGAAGAGCTTGGACGCTTTCCATTTTTCCCAAACATTGTCTCCCCCTAATTAGCAGCCCTGTTCTCTAGAAAGGCAGCCGGGTAAGGATGCAGTCTTAGATTTAATACAATAATTGAAAGCAGTCTTGACCCCTCTAAACTTCATGGTTCATAATTTTCTCTGGGCAGAAAGATAACGATTCTATGCAAAACACTCCCCGTCTCTTTATAGCCTAGCGAGAATAAAGATTCTGTTCATGTCAACAAAGAATTTTTTGGTTATGTCAGTAAGACCTTGGAAGTAAACTTTACCACATCACTGGATCACAGTCTGGCCGAGGAGTGGGTTTTAAAGTCTCCAATAAATGTATGCTTGTGGGCGAGTTTATGATAAAACTACTCAGGTCCAGTGTTATAATTTCTCCATTCCTAAAATCTTAACAATTACCTTCGACTTCTAGTCTCCTTCTATAATTACCTTCTAATTATCTTTCTATTGCTGGCATTTACCTTCTCCTGTCTTTCTGTTCTAATCAGGTCTTTACAAATATCTGAATTAAAAACAATTAAAAAGCACTGCCATTCTTTATTGTCACATTATATTAAAGGACGAAAGCCATACTTTTACATTTTCTCCGCTCAAGAAGATGCTGAATAAGGTTTGCATCCATTCCCAGAACCAGAAAGTCTATTAAAATTTTAGGTTGTAATCTAATAAAATTTCATCTTATCCTATTGCATTTCTTAACCACCCCCCAGCAATCAAGCACACGGTATCTAAGGCTCAGAAAAAAAAGCAGTTCATATATTGCATAAGTGTTTTCCAATAAATTTTTTAAAACTTGGAGGAGATGGTGAGGGGGAGGGGTGCTTCGTGTAATTTTATAGGACCTCTGAGGCCCAGAGTTTTTAAGTAATCTTTTTTGATGTTTTTAGACAGACCATTAAGCCAAGGATAAAAGTCCCTGTGTTCAATATCTGGATACATTAAGCATTAGGTTTAAAATTTACAGCTTTCATTTTGACAAGGAAAATGACACGTTTGGTCCCAAGTGCTACCTTGAACTGTTTTTCAACAGTGAGACAGGTTGTCAGGCTGAGGGTAGGGGTCTGGGCATTTAGCCCCTACAGGGGCTCCAGAAGGTAAACTGCTCCTGCTTGTCAGGAAGCTCTGGCTGGACCGTGGGCGAGGGGCTGGCATCTGGTGGGGGAAGGTCAGGATGCCATTCAGGTGGGTTGGGTTGAGGTCTCATCTAATGCCTTTTAATGAGAATGTAATGGATACAAAGGAGAAGAGTATCCCAAAGAGAATGACTACATAAATGCATGGACCTCAAATACTTCCATTTCAATGATGCCCATAAGAGCTTCTTCAATGGAGTCTCTGCATCTTCTGATGTACTACGTTACCTTTGGGGACATGGACTTGAGAGAGTTGTCTGAGAAAAGTGAAGGGTAAGGCTAGGGGCAGATGGGCTGTGGGTAGATAATTTGGGCCACCAGGCAATGAATAATTGTTATTGTTGTTTAGTTGCTAAGTCGTGTCTACCTCTTTTGTGACCCCATGGACTGTAGCCCACCAGGCTCCTTTGTCCATGGGATTCCCCTGGCAAGAATACTGGAGGCGGTTGCCATTTCCATCTCCAGGGGATCTTCCCAACCCAGGAATCAAACTCGGGTCCCTTGCATTGGCAGGAGGATTCTTTACCACTGAACCACCAGGGAAGTCCAGGAATGAGTAGGCAGGTATAGAAATATGAGGAGAGTATGGTGTCATTCAAGTGATGCAACTTGTGCCAGATTGTGGACAAACATACAACTTCCTTGCCATTTCCCATTCCAAGGCAAGAAGTGAGGCTACAGAGGTAGGGATGGAAGAACTGGAGAAGACTTCGACAAGCTGGGAAAAAGAGTATGGGTTTTATCTTGAAGATAATGGCTGAAGATGGCTACTGGTTTGTTTTGGAAAAATCACTGTGGTTTCTAGGTGACAAGGCACTGGTGTGGTGGAGGAAGCCTGGGGCTGACAGCCTGCATGGGAGGTTACTGTAGTAATCCAGGGTGGAGACGAGCTGGTGGCCCCATGTTAGGGAGAACAAAGTGATGTGGAGGGCAGTGGGGAGCAGTGTTCCCCAGGGCGATTGATGGGATTTAATGCTGGATGTGGTGGGTGAGGGAAAGGAGGGCTATCTGGTCTCCTTCCTTCTTTCAATTTCCAGAAGACTGGGGGAAGGTCAGCAGAGACCCTCACCGTCACATTCATAGAAATGGAGACTCCTGACTTTTTTCTTTCCCCTTTTCACATCCTTCCTTCCATAGTGCCTCCTTCCCCAACCTCTCCCTCTGTCCTCTTGTCAAGTCCCTCAGACTAGAATGTGTCTCCTACGGGCATGCGTGTGTGCTAAGTCGTTTCAGTTGTGTCCGACTCTTTGTGACCCTACGAACCATAGCCCACCAGGCTACCCTGTCCATGGGATTCTCCAGACAAGAATACTGGAGGGGTTGCCATGTCCTACTCTAGGGGGTCTTCCCAACCCAAGGATCGAACCCTCGTCTCTTACGTCTCCTGCTTTGGTAGGTGGGTTCTTTACCACTAGCGCCAACTGGGAAGCCCTCGTTCTACTGGACTTCTGTCTAAATCTGCCTGTTTCTGCTTTTTCTGTTTCATTTTGTTTTCTGCTATGATGACACCACTTGGATTTATGATATCTTTATCCTATATAGGGTGCTGCTGTAAATTATATACACTCAGAACTTAGGACCCATTCCTTCTCCCTCCTCCCCACCTCCTCCCCCTTCTCTTTCTCTCTCTCCCCTCTCTCTTTATTCCTCCTAATTTAGATACACTTTAACGTTTGGGAGACTCTCATCCTGTGAATTCTTTCTGTGTGAAGAGCATGTGTCACTGGCAAATACTGTGGTTATGCAAAGTATACACATTTAATTCAACAGTTATTCCTGGAATTGTGGTTTTAAACAAATGTGGTTTTAAACATAAAGAAAACATCAAATGACAGCACACCAAGTCTTAATTGGTTTAAGCCTCATGTAGGAAAAGACACTGGACATAGGCACTAGCCATGGACCATGCAGAGGGTCTCTTCTGAACTTGGTTTCCATACAGGTTTTGAGTCTGTTTTGTCATTTGGCTTTAGCTATGCCAGGGCCTCTGTTTCCTCTTTTATCTTACAGATATTTAGAAAAAAATTATAGAAGAATAAAAGTATTACTGAAATTCAGAAAGTTAGATTTCATAAAACATTTGGGGAGCATGAGAAGTAAAAAGGCTTACTCATTTAAAATCCATTTCAGTTCAGTTCAGTCGCTCAGTCGTGTCCGACTCTTTGCGACCCCATGAATCACAGCACGCCAGGCCTCCCTGTCCATCACCAACTCCCGGAGTTCACTCAAACTCACGACCATCGAGTTGGTGATGCCATCCAGCCATCTCATCCTCTGTCGTCCCCTTCTCTTCCTGCCCCCAATCCCTCCCAGCATCAGAGTCTTTTCCAATGAGTCAACTCTTCACATGAGGTGGCCAAAGTACTGGAGTTTCAGCTTTCACATCATTCCTTCCAAAGAAATCCCAGGACTGATCTCCTTTAGAATGGACTGTTTGGATCTCCTTGCAGTCCAAGGGACTCTCAAGAGTCTTCTCCAACACCACAGTTCAAAAGCATCAATTCTTTGGTGCTCAGCTTTCTTCACAGTCCAACTCTCACATTTGGGGAAGGCTTATTCATCAAAGGTCTGTGATAATTTCAGAAGTGTGAAGTGTACTTTAAGCTACTTTAGAGAAGTCATATATGGTACAGATAGAGTTGGTAAAGCTCACATACCCAACACAAAATATATTCATGTGTACACACACACATATACACACACCAGGCTTCTAAATATCCAGAATGATAGATCTATCTTATTTAAGTCAATGAGAAGAAATATTTTAATCTATTAAATGCTATGTAAATATATTTTTTTCAGTTTCAGAGTAGTTGCTATGCTCTGTCTTACAGAAACAGACCTTTTTAAAATTACTGTCAGTGTTTAATATATGGAATCAAGGTGCTATCCCACTTTCCATTTGAAAGAAACTTACTAGGTATTTATCCAGCTAAATTTTGCTAAGTCCTTGATTTAGGATTGTGTCAGTAGTGATGGCATTTTGAGGGGCAGCCCAGCCCCCAAGGCTTCTCTGAGAAATGCCCCCTTCCTAACTGTGCTCTTATGGATGGGCCCTGGAAGCCATGCTTTTATTCTATGACACCACATCTGAAACTACAGTTGTCTAGTTGATGTTGTTGTTGTTCTGTTGCTAGGTTGTGTCTGACTCTTTGCAAACCCATGGACTGCAGCTTGCCAGGCTCCTCTGTCCACTATCGCCCAGAGTGTGCTCGAATTCATGTCTGTTGAGTCAATGATGCTGTCTAAACATCTCATCTTACTTATCTAATGTGTACTGTCCTAGAAATCCATATACACACATGTACAAACACACACACACTGAGAAAACTCCTTACTAGGTATCATTACTCTTTTTGCCTTGGAATCCTTATATCCTTAGAAAAAATGTTCCTTTATTCATTTAAGCTATTTACAGTAGCTTTTTGTGACTTGCAATAAAAATACTTGATCTTGATAGACAACATACAGAGAAAAGTGAGATACTGGTGGGCAAATGCTCTAGTGTGGTGACAACATGCAACAATGGAAACCCTTTATGCCAAAGAGAAAATTTATATCTCTGATCCTCTAGGCTTTAAGGGGGTGAAACTCCTAAAACATAATTATCCCTCTTCTCCCCATTTCCCCAACACTCAAGACTTCTCTCCACTATCTTCTTTGAATCCAGACATAATGTCATTCTGTTCTCCATCCAGGATGATGTCAGCCACCACAAAACACCCACCCAGGTCACCCTCTTCTCCTTCACCGTATGACCAAGTGAATCTTCTCTTATTCCAGTGGCTCCCAAACTTTACTGCATATCAGAATCAACTGGAGGGTTTTCTAATACACAGATTGCTGGGCCTGAATTAGCTTCTGATTCAGTAGGCGTAGAGTTAGGCCTAAGAATGGGAATTTCTAATAAGTTCCCAGGTGATGTGGATGCTTGTGGTCCCAGTGGAAAATTATTGCTTTTTTTCCTCTCACCCTCCCTAAGTCTTAAAACTCATCTATTGTGCCCCCTGAGTTCAGAGTCTGTTGGAGTAAAAATGCCTTATAGCTTCAGCCTCTCTTCACCCTTTTGTTCTAAGGCAAACTCAGCTCTTCCCTAAGGTCACATTGTCCCTGTAATCTCTCAAGTGGTGGCTGCTTTTGCTCCCAGAGCCCTGTGTCCACTGATCTGGAGGCGGGGTACATGTCCTCCTAGCTCCTCATTGTTACTCTCAGGTGTTCCTTCCTCTCTTCTTTCTAAACACAACCAACCATGAATCTTATGCCATCAGATGATATTAACCCTGCCCTTCATTGAAACTGACATTTATGGGCTCCTGGGTTATTTTTCCTGATTTCTTGGTGATAAAACACACCTGTTTCATTCTCTCCAATAACACTCCTGTCTTACTTATGGCAGATTTCAATAGATGTATCAGTGATTCTTCCAACTCTTGATCTACCAGTTCCTTGACCCCTTCTCTTCCTGTGATCTTGTCCCTTACTCTCATAAGGTCATGCCTAGACTCCTTCATAACCTCAATATCAAATATCCTAGTCTTCCACTCTGCATCCTATCTTTCCAGAACTTTCTCTTTATTATTAGGGCCCTCAAAAGACCTATGATCTTTTTGATCCTACTTTTTTTTAGTTGATTTCATTCTTCCAGATTAAAATTTGTCATTATAATCACCCCCCTATAAACACCCGCCACTCTCTTACTCCTCTCTCATTGCCTCACTCATTTGGCAGATTCATAATCCTGATTCTCTCAGCCTCCTCCATGTCTGCAACTCTGAAGCTAAAACTGTCTGGAGAAAAACAGATGCCACATTGACTTGAAGTTAGAAGTAGACCCTTAATTTTGCAAGGCAACCATACTAGAAATTTTTCAAAAGATTCATTTCCCTACTCTCTTGATGAGGATTTAAAATATTTTTATTTCTTTCCAAGCCTCAATATCTGCTTCCTCTTTAAGAAAATTAGAGAATTTGCAAGAGAGTTTACAGAGATTTTTCTCCATCACTTCAATCCATTTGCCATCTGCCCCTACATACTCTGACATCCTGCCTGTTACCATAGGTGGAATATCCATGCTCTTGTCTCAAGTCAGGCCTCCCATGGTGCCCTAGAACTCATCTCCTCTCACTGTATTGCCCCCCAAAAACTCTCCCTCTCTGTTTTATGCCATCCACGAGAGTTGGACCATAAAGAAGGCTGAGTACTGAAGAATTGATGCTCTTGAATTGTGGTGCTGGTGAGGACTCTTGAGAGTCTCATGGACTGTAAGGAGATCAAACCAGTTGGTCCTAAAGGAAAATCCTGAACATTCATTGGAAGGACTGATGCTGTATTTGAAGCTCCAATACTTAGGCCAAGTGATGCAAAGAGCTGACTCATTGGAAAAGACCCTGATTCTGGGAAATATTGAGGGCAAGGGGAGAAGGGAGTGACAGAGGATGAGATGGTTGGATGGCATCATAGACTCAATGGACATGGGTTTGAGCAAACTCTGGGAGATGGTGAAGGACAGGGATGTCTGGCATGTGGCGGTCCATGGGATCTCAAAGAGTTAGACGTGACTTAACGACTGAACAACAACAATCTTTCCCACTGTATCATCAAACAAAAGTGATGTTACTTTTCCCAAGCTAAAAATTTTCTCTTGATCCCTCTTTTTTTCTGTCAGCTTCTTGCCCCATTCTGTTGCCTCTGTAACAAAACTACTTGAAAAATTTACCTACTTATGTTTCCAACTTATGTCTTCCCATTCCCTCTTTAACCCACTTCACTTGGCCTTTTTGCCTCCACTGTTCCACCAAATGTGCTCCCTGAAGCTCATGCAGGTTGCCATGTTCCATGATCAAGTCTCTGCTTTAACGTTAGTCATTCAATAGCATTTGAATCACCCATCTTCCTTCATATACATTCTTCGCTTCTATTCCAGGGTATAAGGCTTTTTTGGATTTCCTCCTGCCATCCTGAAACATATTATCAGAGTATGTCTGTTTCTTTCTTTTTGTATTTTAGGACTGGGTCTTATTGTCTTTACAAATATTCCAATATTACCTTTTATATTTTAGTTAACTTTATTTGTTGAGCTTTCTTAAACATTTGGTTGTATTGATAGTTTGCCACGAAAAAATACCTTTCTTCACTCTTCCCAGATTTGAGTCAAAAAAGTCTCCTGACAGTTCCAGGAGACCCATCTGAAAGGAGAGGCAAATTAAGGGTCAGGTTAAAAGGGATACAATTCTTATCTCAGTACTGTAAGTCTCCAAGAATATCCACAATATACTTTTCTAAAATTCAGGAAGTAAGTTGTAGTCTTTCATAGTATATGGAAGTTTGAAAATGGCCATTCTGGGTAAAAGATTTGTTGGACTAGACCGAAAAGCATTTTTTAGTTAGACTCATAAAGTTTCCACTGTGAGTTGGTTTCTACCCTTTAATTCCCAGTGGACAACTAACAATTAATATGTATGATGAATCTAGGGTTTAGTATCACATTTATGTTTTACCTCATCAATTGCAGATGTTGATAATATGTGAAAAATATGTTTAGCTATTTTTATTAAAAAAACCCTTTAAAAAAGTCACTGCTTTATCTTTTAACTTTCTTATTAGCCTATTCAATTTTATTTATTTATTTTTACATATCATAAGATTTTATTTATAGGAAGTTCAAAGACAGGCAAGACTTACTGATAGCAATGGTAATAGAACTCAGGAGAGTGGTTATACAGCATAATCTCATTTGCCTTGACTGATACGCTACCAAAAACTGATATACTACCTTCTGTCTGAAGCTTTACCTGGTATTCTCCTGCAATTCCAAGGAATATTGCTTGTGTTTCTGTGTAGAATTTATATCATTCTGCCTTGCTTAATAATTAGCAATGCATAATTTATATCTGGGTTTTTTGTATATTTTTGTATTTTATTTATTTATTTTTGGACATAATTTACCTCTTTCAGAAATACTCTTCCCCAAGGAACAATTACCTCATAAATTTATCCTCTAAACTACCATTTTCAAGAGGTCTTCAAGTAACTATTTTATTTATGTTTTGAGTTCTCATGGTGCTTTGTAACTTATATTACTTACAATATTTATATTAATATTTTTTCTCACTGCATTGGGATATTGCATTTCATAGCAATGAAATACTGAGGTCAATGTCTTTTCCTTAAACTTGAATCCCATGCCTGGCATGTAGTAGTTGCACAATTAATACTTATTTGTAAAGTTTTTACTTATACAGTTAAACTTAACCTATTAGCAGGTCAATATTTCACTAAATTTTTTCCTCCATGTGAAATATTTAAATGCTATTTATCACCACCCCCCCACTTAAGTTGGCTGAACACTGTAATCTTATTTTGTTCATAGATTAGTGAACACTGCAGCTTCTCACTATTAAAATTATTATCAAACTCTTTAGTACCTACTAATTAAAACAAGTCACTTGCTGATAATTTCATGCTTAATCAATTAAATTCTAATAAGGAAAGTAATATGTGATTTAGATCAAAATAGAATGACTGCAATTTAACTGCCTCTATCTCCTTCATCATATTGTTTGCAAAAGAAAAGACATTTAGAGAGAGTACTGACTGGATAGTAACTTTCCGCCTTCCCTAAGTTTTAGAGAAATTCTCATACTATTGTTACACTTTGAAGATCACATTAGTTAGTGCAAGAAAGCATCATCTTTAAATGCTAAAACATCACTAGAGGCAAAAGACGTGCTCAGCTAAAGAGTGATTGAATTTATGTGGAATTTATGTGTTTTCTTATATACAAAACAATTAGAGAAGAAATATTAGAAAAGATAGAAAATAATATACTTTAATTATGGGAAGCACAAATCTTTGGAATTTTCATTCTTTTTCATAATCTCTCTATATGAACGCTGAAGGAGAAAGCCTGGCAGCTCAGTATCTTGTTTTGTAGAGGCATTTAAAACAGAAAGCAAAAACTGGCAACAAATTGTGGGCAATGGATCTCCTTATTATTCTCTCTTAGCAGCTCATCAATGAAGTTGAGTGTCTTATTCTACCATGTTCAAAGAAACTCCTGTCTCAGGGCACTGGCTGGTTCTTTGAAATCTTTCCCCTTTTTCCCCCCACCCCTTCCTTCTACACTCCCTTCCTCTTGTGGAGTTATAGCCCAAAGTTAGATGATGTGGGGTAGGAATACTAATGAGAATGCCTTTCAAGAGTTTATGCATATTCTTACTATGATTCAGCTCATGAAAGAACTGTCCAGAAAGCTGACTTACAGAGGCAGCTCTAACCACTCAGTGCCAGAATTTATCTATAGTTTTAAAAACAAAAAGCCAGGGACTATTTTCAGATCGGCTTTGCTTATTGACAACAACTGACGGAGGTAGCATGTCAGTTATCATGCATTGTTTTAAAATCCTTAATATGAGAAAACGACAAAGTCGTTAGGAAATCTTATCCAATCCCTCGGTTCAACGTACTACTTGTATCATCGCTTTGGTTTAGCTGCTGTGGACTATTTCAGCTGTAATTGCTGAATTTTTTTTCAAAGTTAAAAAAAATCTATTAATTCCTACTTTTAAAACATAAAAAGACAAAATGCCCTTTAGGAATCAATTCAAGTTTTTCCTTATTGAAAATCTCTTCCTATGATTATAAAATGCTTTTTTTTTTTTGGTATCAAAATAAAAAGTTTTATTTATCTTTGATGATTAAGTTTTAACAGTTGTCACACTATCCTCTCTTGGGCCATATACTCAGTTCATATTTATCTGATGATCTTTGCCTTCAGGTATTTTTAGTGGCTCTCACCATAGAAATCTACTTTTGGTGAAAATAGGCTTACCAGCAATTAAGAAGGAAACCCTTCCTTGTGCATGAGAACCATACATTTCTGACATCAAATCTGGAAGAATTCATGTTGCTCAATCATGTTATTTCAGCCAATATAAAAATAGCTAACATTTTATTATTAGTATATCAATTTCAGTCCTCATGGTACATTTTTTAGTGTTTAAAACATTTGTTGCTTTTTTGATATTGTCAACATTTATAAGAACCCGCCTGCCAATGAGTTCGATCCCTGGGTCGGGATGATGCCTTGGAGGAGGGCATGGCAACTCACTCCAGTATTCTTCCCTGGAGAATCCCATGGACAGAGGAGCTGGGGGCTACAGTCCATAGGATTGCAAAGAGTTGGACGTGGCTGAAGTGACTTAGCACACATACACGCACATTTATCTATATCTTTATTGTGTGCCAAGAATCTAAAAGTGAGCAGGACAGGAAGATTCAGTGTTTCTTTGATCCACACACCCAAACGACTTTTTGTGTAGTCACGTTTCTCAAACTCACATTCCCCTGGGCCAGAGGGTAAGACACTGAGATGTGACATCATGAAAATTTTCAACATTCTGAACACTGCAATAGAGGATTTTTGAAAAGAATGGTAGTTACTCGTGGTCCCAAAGACTGCAGTGTCTTTCAAATTGCAATGTCACAAAACAATAAGATGTCAAACATTTTTGACTAAAATGACCCCCCCCCATAAGAAATACATTTTACTTTGTGTGGAGAACACGCACACCTACATACATGCAAAACTGAAACAAAATTTTTGTGAAACAATACTTAACCTGTATGCCCTGTGATGTATTTTTGATATTTTCTTTTCTATTTTCTAAAATGCTTATTAAACTCACCAGATTGATTCTCTGACCCTTTACAAGGTTGTTAATCAGATAGAAAAATACTTCATTAATTGAGAGAATGAAAAGATTTTAAAAGTATATACAAATACAATACTTTAAAATATCACCGTTTCTATAAATATATTTGCATGTGCAAAATGTATTTCTCACCATAAGTCACTGTGAACAAAGTTTGCAAGTTGCTGCCTTAAAGAGTAAGAGGTTGGAACAGGCAGGTGGGTGAATAGAATCGACAGCCTTGTGGGGGAAGCAAGGTGTGATGTCAGCAAGATTTATTTTCATTTATTTTTTATTTCTCAACTTTTAGGTAAACCTCTAAGATTGCTTTCTTTCCTTCCTTCACCTAATACTCTTTTCCTTAAAAGTTACATACCAAGTTATATAGATATGCAGAACTATGTAAAGCATTAAAAAATTTTATTGGAGTATAGTTGCTTTACAATGTTGTTTGTTTCTACTGTACAGCAAAGTGAATCAGCTATGAAAGTGAAAGTGTTAGTCTTCCAGTCGTGTCCGAATCTTTGTGACCCCATGGACTGTAGACCACCAGGCTACTCTGTCCATGGAATTTTCCAGGCAAGAATACTGGAGTGAGTTACCATTCTCTTCTCCAGGAAATCTTCCTGACCCAGGGATCAAACCTGGGTATCCTGCATTGCAGACAGATTCTTTACCACCTGAGCCAACAGGAAATCAGCTATACATATACATATATTACTCTTTTTTTGGATTTCCTTCCTATTTAGTTCACTACAGAGCACTGAGTAGAGTCCATACAGTAGGTTCTCATTAGTTATCTGTTTTATACACAGCATCAGCAGTGTATATATGTCAATCCCAATTTCCCAAGTCATCCCACCCATCTTCTCTTTTTCCTCTCGGTATCCATACATTTGTTCTCTATATCTATCTCTATTTCTGCTTTGTATCATTTATACTAGCTTTCCGATTCCATATATATGTGTAAATATATACTTGTTTTTCTCTTTCTGACTTACTTCATTCTGTATGACAGTCTCTAGGTCCACACTGTTGTATTGATTACAAAGATAGAGTTAGTTTCTTGATCTTAAACAAAATGAATAACCTTCTGACCTAATTTTGTGTACTTCATCGTTAAAGAATTTGAGAATTTTTTCACCAGCTCTTTGGATACTTCAGCCATTATGAGCAAGGGTTAATACATGTGCTCAGTCATGCCTGACCTCACGGACTATAGCCTGCCAGACTCTTCTGTCCATGTGATTTTCCAGGCAAGACTACTTGAGTGGGTTGCCATTTCCTTCTCCAGGGGTTAATATTAATACATATATGTTGTAAAATAGATCCTCTCCCATTGTTCCTGTATTACAGATCCCCAGGGCTACATTCATGATAGCTTTTAAAAAGCTTTCAGAACAAAATGGCGGAGGAGTAGGTGGATGTGGAGTACATTTCTCTCCACAGATACATCAGGAATACACCTTCAGACACAGAAGTGCATGCAGAACACCAGCTGAGATGGGACAGGAGTACCTGACTAGTGGAAAAGAATATATAGAGCCACATAAAACTCAGTAGGATGAAGGAACTAGGGGGAAAACCAGGACTGTTAGTAGGACTGGACCTGCCCTCAGTGGATGGGGGAACTGAAGCAGGGGTCCGATCCCACATCCGAGCAATTCTCTGAGTCAGAGGGGAAACATTTAAGGCTGAGAGTGAAAGAGCTGATCTGTGGCAGCCTAAATGGAATGAGAATCCGACAGTCCTTGCTGCAGCCATATATACCCCAGACAGGAACGCTGGTCCCCTGGAAGGCACAGTAGCTGGGAGCTGGAGTTTAGGGACTGTGGAGCAATCCCAGGGCGAGGGCTGCTGTTGACTGCGGAGAGACAGACTGAAGGGATGTGAGGGAGGAGATTGTGGAGAGAGATACCTGTGGAGTAAAACCAGGCAGCCACGGAAGCAAGGTGATACTGCTGAGTCACGTGGAGTGGGCGGAGCCGTCACCAAAGCCTCTCTCTCCCCACAAGCCTGCACTGGCAGCTGAACAACAGAGAGGCTGCCCCATCAAATGCCTGACACACTGAGCTACAGAGTAGGACCCCACCCAGGGTGACCCTTTAAGTGCCTGACGTGCAGATCTACAAAGTAGGACCCAAGACGAAGGGGGAGGGGGGGCTCTATGTTCTAGATACAGGGAGCAACAGAGAAGGACCCCAGGCAAAGGAGCCCTCTAAGTGCCTGAAGCAGGGGGAGCTATGGAGAAAGACTGGCGAAAGAGGCATTCTGATCACCAGCTACAAGAGGCTTAAAAAAAGACTCTGATAGGACCTTATATAACTCCTGTGGCAGAGGCAGTCTGTGTCCTTGCACACTTGGCATTGCCAAGGTCCCCAGAAGCCAAGCAGCTGTACCACTTTCATGCTCAGCTCTCACTGGGGCAGAGCTGCCACAGGTGATAAAAAAAAAGTGTTGTGTTTATGCGTGCAGGGTTGCTTCGATCCTGTCTGACTCTTTGCGACCGTGTAGACTGTGGCCTGCCAGGCCTTCTCTGTCAGAGAAGGGGTTCTCCAGGCAAGAATACTGGACCGTATTGGCCAGTACTGGTTGCCATACCCTTTTAGAGCACTGTATTTCCTGCTGCCCTAGCCGCCAACCCCTCTGAGTACCTGGTGCTGCCAGAACCCTTAGGAGCCAAGCAGCTCCACAACCTCTACACCTGGCCCTCACAGGGGCAAACCCAAGTCCTACAGGGTGGCCTTAGAAGCAAACCCCAGTGAATGACCCACACGTAGAGGTGGGAACGAAACCATAATTGAAACCTAGGGGCAGTGTGGTTAAGGAAGAAGATCCAAAACCTTCCCACCAGCTGTACAAGCTGCAGATTAAATCCACATGATCAACTAAGCAGACTCTGTGTCTGTGGAATATATAAAAGGCCATTGAGAGCTCCCACAAAAGAAAACACACTAGTTCTAATAGCTGTGGACATTGCGGGCAAGAACACACAGGAGGAGGGCCAGATTAGAATCTGAGCTGCCCCCACAGCAGGTCCAGAGATCAGCACAGTGTTGGAGAACATCCTAAGGAGGTAAGGTGGGCTGTGACTCCCAGCGAGGGAAAGGACTCTGACAGCAGTGACTCAAGAAAAGCATTTATTATTCTTATTTTTTGACTTGTTCTATAGATTTTTAAAGATTTTTTTTTTCTTTTCCTCCACCCCTCATTGTAGTTGTCGATTTTATTGGCACTAAGAAATCCAATTAAGCTATTGAGCTTTTTTCCCCCTCAGTTTTTATTGTTGTTATAAACCTCTGCCTCTGTGTTGGGCTTTTGCAGCTCTGTGGAGTTTTCCTTTTTTTTTTTTTTCTCTCTCTCTTTTTTTTAAATTTTAATTTTTTAAACCTATTATTATTTTTTCTATATTCCTTTGTTTGCTTTCTTACTGTTCTTTTCCCCTTGCAGTTAATCTTTAATGTACATAAATCTTCTTTATCTCTATTTAAGTTTGTGTATCTATTCTTTCTTTCCTTTCCTCTCAACATATTTTTTAGTTTTATTTTCATTGCTTTATTCCCCAATTGGCACCTTGCTTTAGGTTTGTTCCCCAGTTTGTGCTTTAGTTAGTTTTGTTCTGGTAGATATAATTTTTTATTTCCTTTGTTCACTGGGTCAATGCATTGTATTTTATTTTTGTTGGATTGTTTTGATTTTGCTTATGGGTATATATGTGTATATGTATATTCAGTCACACTTTTTATTGTTGTTATAAACTTCTGCCTCTATATTTGGGTTTTGCAGTTCTGTGGAGTTTTGCTTTTTTCTTTCTTATTCCTTTTTTTTTCTTTTCTTTTTTATAATTTTAATTTTTAGGTTTTTAAAACCTATTATATTTTTCCTACATTTGTTCCTTTGTTTGCTTTCCCTTACTGTTCTTTTCCTCTTAACTGGTAAATATAATTTTTGATTTTCTTTGTTTGACAGGTCAGTCTACTGTATTTTATTGTTTTTGGACTGTTTTCACTTTGCTCATGGATGTATATGTCTATGCATATATTCCATTATTTTAATTACTATTTGCCTGATTTTGTAACTGCCATTTTTCTGGGGTTCAACTTTGGCTTCTTGTTTATGGGTATTTGTTTTAATCTCACTTAATGTCAGGACAGACCACTTGTGGACTCTTCATTCCTGACCAGAGACCAAGCCCTGAGCCTTTGGAGTGGGAGCACTGACTCCAAGACCCTGGACAACCAGAGAACTAACCCTAGGCAGTATCAAATAGTGAGAACTCACACAAAGGAAACCACTTGAATACAAGAATGGGAATCACCCAACCACCAGTAGCACCCTGTGCAGGACACCTCATCTAAACAACAAACAAAACAAAAATACAAACCCAATCATCAGCAGACAGGATTACCACCTCACTCAGCCTTGCCCATCAGAGGAAAAAGAAAGAAACAAACAAACTCAGCACAAATCTCCATCTATAGCAAGCTTACACAAAGCACTGGACCAACCTTAGGGGGGAAGAAGCCAAAAGGAAGAAAAATTTCAACCTTCTTCAAGAAAGAATTCAACTTTCCTTGAAGCCTGGGAAAAGGAGATGTCAAGCACAATACATTAAAAAAAAAAAAAAAAAACTAATGAAAAGGCAGAGAAATACTACACAAATGAAGGAACCAACTAGAAATACAGAAGTACAAATAAGTGAAGATGAGATAGGCAAACTACCTGGAAAAAAAATTCAGAATAATGATAGCAAAGACGATCAAAAATCTTGAAAGCAAAATGGAGAAAATGCAAGAATCAATTAACAAAGACCTAGAAGAATTAAAGAATAAACATACAGCAACAAAGAATGTAATTACTGAAATTAAAAATGCTCTAGAAGGAAACAATAGCAGACTATCTGAGGCAGAAGATCGAATCAGTGAGCTGGAAAATAAAATGGTGGAAAAGACCTTGTAAGAGCAGAATAAGGTAAAAAGAATAGAAAGAACTGAGGACAGTCTCAGAGACCTCTGGGACCATATCAGAGGCACCAACATTAGAATTATAAGGGTCCCAGAAGAACAAAAGAAAAATAAAGCGTATGAGAAAAATTTTGAAAAGATTATAGTTGAAAACTTCCCCAACATGGAAAAAGAAATAGTCAACCAAGTCCAAGAGGCACAAAGAGTGTCATACAGGATAAACCCAAGAAGAAACATGCCAAGACACATATTAATCAAACTAACAAAGACTAAACAGAAAGAAATAACATTAAAGCAACAAGGGAGAAGCAACAAGTAACATACAAGTGAAACTCCATATACTTAATAGCTGATCTTTCAGCAGAAACTGCAGGCCAGAAGGAAATGGCAAGATATATTTAAAGTATTGAAAGGGAAAAATCCACAACCAAGGTTACTGTACCCTGCAAGGATCTCATTCAAAATTGATGGAGAAATAAAAAGCTTTTCAGACAAGCAAACGTTAAGCTTTACAACAAATATTACAAACCAAATACAACAAACCAGCTTTACAACAAATATTAAACAGACTTGTATAGTCAAGAAATACAAAGAAGAAAGAAGATCTAAAAAATCAACCCCAAACAATTAAGAAAATGGCAATACAAACACAAATATCAATAATTACTTTAAATGTAAATGGATTAAATGCTCCAACCAAAAGACACAGACTGGCTGAATGGATACAAAAACAAGACCCATATATATGTTGTCTACAAGAAACCCACTTCAGACCTAAAGACACAAATAGACTGAAAGTGAGAGGATGGAAAAACATATTTCATGTAAATGGAAAGCAAAAGCTGGAGCAGCAGTCCTCATATCAGACAAAATAGACCTTAAAGAATATTACAAGAGATAAGGAAGAATATACATAGTCATCAAGGGATCAATCCAAGAGGAAGACATAACAATTGCAAATATCTATGTACTGAACATAGGAGCGCCTCAATACATAAGACAAACACTAACAGACATAAAAGGAGAAATTGACACTAACACAATAATAGTAGGAATCTTCAACACCCCACTCACACCAATGGACAGATCATCAAAACAGAATTAATAAGGGAACACGTCTTAAATGATACACTAGATGAGCGGGATCTCATCGATATCTTCAGGACATTCCATCCAAATGCAGAAGAATACACCTTCTTCTCAAGGGCACATGGAACATTCTCCAGGATAGACCACATCTTGGGTCACAAATCAAACCTCAGTAAATTTAAGAAAATTGAAATCATATCAAGCGTCTCTTCTGACCACAATGCTATGAGACTAGATATCAATTACAAGAAAAAAACTGTAAGAAACACAAACACATGGAGATTAAACAACACATTTCCAAGTGACCAAGAGGTTACTGAAGAAATCAAAATGGAAATAAAAAAAATTTCTAGAAATAAATGACAATGAAAACATGACAACTCAAAACGTGTGGGATGCAGCAAAAGCTGCAAAAACTTCTAAGAGGGAAGTTTATAGCAATACAATCCTACCTCAAGAAACAGGGAAAACATTGAATAGACAACCTAACTTTACACCTAAAACAACTGGAAAAAGAACAAAAACACCCCAAAATTAGTAGAAGGAAAGAAATCATAAAGATTGGAGCAGAAAGAGATGAAAAAGAAATGAAAGAAATAATAATAAAGATTAATAAAACTAAAATCTGGTTCTTTGAGAAGATAAACAAAACTGACAAGCCTTTAGCCAGGCTCATCAAGAAAAAAAGAGAGAAGAATCAAATCAACAAAATTAGAAATGAAAAAGGAAGGGTTACAACAGACAATGCAGAAATACATAGGATTATAAGAGACTATTATGAACAACTATATGGCAATAAATTAGATAACCTGGAAGAAATGGACAGATTCTTAGAAAAGTTCAATCTTCCAAGACTGAACCAGGAAGAAATAGATTTCTATTTCTATCAACAACCCAGTTACAAGCACTGAAATTGAAGCTGTGATCAAAAATCTCCCAAAAAACAAAAGCCCAGGACCAGATGGCTTCACAGGAGAATTCTATCAAACCTTTAGAGAAAAGCTAATGCCTGTCCTTCTAAAACTTTTTCAAAAAATTGCAGATGAAGGAACAGTTCCAACCTGATTCTGAGGCCACCATTGCCCTGATACCAAAATCAGACAAAGACAACACACAAAAAGGAAACTACAGACCATAGAGGCAAAATCCTCAACATCATAGGACATAGATGCAAAAATCCTCAACAAAATTTTAGCAAACAGAATTCTACAACATATCAAAAAGCTCATACAGGGAGGAGCCAAGATGGCGGAGGAGTAGGACGGGGAGAACACTTTCTCCTCCACAAATTCATCAAAAGAGCATTTAAACGTCGAGTAAATTCCACAAAACAACTTCTGAATGCCGGCAGAGGACATCAGGCACCCAGAAAAGCAACCCAACTCTTCGAAAGGAGGTAGGAAAAAATATTAAAAACAAAAAAAAAGAGACAAAAGAGGGAGGGACGGAGTTCCGTCCCGGGAAGGGAATCTTAAAAAAAAGAGAGAAGTTTCCAAACATCAGGAAACCTTCTCACTGCCGAATCTGTGCCGAGCATTGGAAGCACAGAGGGCAACATAACAGGGAGAAAATATAAATCAACAATTTAAAACTCGCAGATTGCGAGCCCTACGGTAACTCCCCCAGCAGAGAAGCAGCGCAGACGCCTGCATCCGCCATTAGTGAATCGGGGCTGGGCAGGGAGGCGCGGCGTGGGCTGCATCGCTGAGAGTAAGAATCTGGCCTGAATACCCTGAGCGCTATCTGAGCGAAATAATTTGGGCTAGCAAACCAGACTGTGGGATACCTACCACGCGAAAAGCCAGCCCTAACCTAAGACCGCCAGGCCCGCGCACGGAACAAAGGACTGAACAGAGATAGCCGGCTGCAGATCTTCCCCCTCCGGTGACAGGCAGCCAGAGCCGGAAGGGGGCAATCGCAGCCCCAGAGAGACATCATCTATAAAATTGTAAGCAGGCTTCTTTGCTAACTATAACTTCTTGGGGGTCTGGACGGTCAACATCTGCCTGAGAAGGTGCGCCGGTTTTACATCCAGATAACCGAGTGGCGGGGAGGCGATAAGTCGCAGCATTGGCGCTCGCCTGGGAAGAGCAAATTGGCGCTCGGACCTGGGAAGAGTACAAAACGCAGGCCCAAATGAGTCTGCGCCTCTGAGGACTACCCGAGTGCCTGAACCTGAGCGGCTTGGACCTGGGAGGTGCATGCAGCCCAGGGCCAGCCTCGGATTGTTCCCGGCGGAACAACCTAGAGTCCGAGCAGTGTGGACAGGGAGGCTACACGCGCCGTGAGCGGGGGCAGACCCAGGGTGGCTGAGGCACTGCGAGCCCACGCCAGTGTTATTTGTTTGCACCCTCCCTCCCTCCCCACAGCGCGACTGAACAAGTAAGCCTAAAAAAAAAAAAAAAAGTGTCCTCCACCGTGCCCTTTGAGTCAGGGCGGAAACCAGATACTGAAGAGACTAGCAAACAGAAGAAGATATAACAGAGGGAAACGCCTTGGAAGCTACAGGCAATAGATCAAAACCCTGTGGTTACTACGGACTACATAGGAAGGGGCCTATAGATCTTGAGAAATATAAATCTGACCAAGGAACTAGCCAAAAATGAACTGAACCCACAACACCCACAAAAAAAGAAACAAAAAAGTCCTAGATATATTTTTATTATTTTTACGATCATTCTTTCTTTTTTTTTTTTTAATTAAAAAAAAAAAAATTTTAAGTCCTCTATTGTTCCTTTAATTTTCACTTTTATAACCTATTACTTCGCAAAAAAAAAAAAAAAAAAAGACCCTATTTTTTTCTTCTTCAGCAAACTTCATATATATATATTTTATAATTTTTTGACCTTGTTGTTTTTTTTTGTTGTTGTTGTTGGTTTTTGTTTTTTTCTTCTTTTCTTTAACATTGTATTTTTGAAATTCCAAACTCTACTCTAGATTTTTAATTTTCGATTCTTGGTATATGTTATCAATTTTGTACCTATAGTTTTTTTTTATATAATTTCTGTGATTTTTTTTTTTTTTTCTTCTTCTTCTCTGTTTCTTTCTCTTCTTCTTTTATATAACATTGTATATCTGAAATTCCAAACTTTACTCTAGATTTTCAATTTATGCTTTTTGGTATTTGATATCAATTTTGTACCTGTATTTTCTTTATAATTTTTGTGACATTGTTCGTATTTGTTTGTTTGTTTTCTCTCTTTATTTTTCTTCTTTTTTTTTTTTTTTTTTTAACATTGTATTTTTGAAATTCCAAACTCTACTCTAGATTTTTAATTTTTGCTTTCTGGTATTAGTTATCAATTTTGTACCTGTACTTTCTTTATAATTTTCGCGACCTTGTTTGTTTTTGTTTGTTCATTTTTTCTCTCTTTCTTTTCCTTCTTCTTTTCTTTAACATCGTATTTTTGAAATTCCAAACTCTACTCTAGATTTTTAATTTTCGCTCTCTGGTATTAGTTATCAATTTTGTACCTGTACTTTCTTTATAATTTTCACGACCTTGTTTGTTTTTGTTTGTTCGTTCTTTCTCTCTTTCTTTTCCTTCTTCTTTTCTTTAACATCGTATTTTTGAAATTCCAAACTCTACTCTAGATTTTTAATTTTCGCTTTTATGTATTTGTTACCAATTTTGTACCTTTAAGGACCCAATCTTCAGGACCCATTTTTCACTAGGGAGTGAGATTACTGGCTTGACTGCTCTCTCTCCCTTTGGACCCTCCTTTTTCTCCACCAGGTCGCCTGTGTCTCCTCCCTAACCCCTCTCTACGCTACCCAACTCTGTGAATTTCTGTGTGTTCCAGACGGTGGAGAACACTTAGGGAACTGATTACTGGCTGGATCTGTCTCGCTCCTTTTCATTCCCCCCTTTTATCCTTCTGGCCACCTCTGTTACCTTCCTCCTTCTTCTCTTCTCTGTATAACCCCGTGAACATCTCTGAGTGGTCCAGTTGTGGAGTGCACATAAGGAAGTGACTACTGGCTAGCCCACTCTCTCCACTATTGATTCACCTCATCTCATTTGGGTCACCTCTAACTCCCTCCTCCCTCTTCTCTTCTCCATGTAACCCTGTGAACCTCTCTGAGTGACCCTCACTGTAGAGAAACTTATCATCTTTAATGTAGATGTTTTATCAATGGTGCTGTATAGAAGGAGAAGTTTTGAAACTACTGTAAAAATAAGACCGATAATCGGAAGCAGGAGACTTAAGTCCAAACCCTGACTCCAGGGAACTCCTGACTCCAAGGAACATTCATTGACAGGAGCTCATCAAATGCCTCCATACCGACACTGAAACCAAGCACCACACAAGGGCCAATAAGTTCCAGGGCAAGACATACCAAGCAAATTCTCCAGCAACAAAGGAACACAGTCCTGAGCTTCAAGATACAGGCTGCCCAAAGTCACCCCAAAACTATAGACATCTCATAACTCATTACTGGACATTTCATTGCACTCCAGAGAGAAGAAATACAGCTCCACCCACCAGAACACCGACACAAGCTTCCCTAACCAGGAAACCTTGACAAGCCACCTGTACAAACCCACACACAGTGAGGAAACGCCATAATAAAGAGAACTCCACAAACTGCCAGAATACAGAAAGGACACCCCAAACTCAGCAATTTAAACAAGATGAAGAGACAGAGGAATACTCAGCAGATAAAGGAACAGGATAAATGCCCACCAAACCAAACAAAAGAGGAAGAGATAGGGAATCTACCTGATAAAGAATTCCGAATAATGATAGTGAAATTGATCCAAAATCTTGAAACTAAAATGGAATCTCAGATAAATAGCCTGGAGACAAGGATTGAGAAGATGCAAGAAAGGTTTAACAAGGACCTAGAAGAAATAAAAAAGAGTCAATATATAATGAATAATGCAATAAGTGAAATTAAAAACACTCTGGAGGCAACAAATAGTAGAATAACAGAGGCAGAAGACAGGATTAGTGAATTAGAAGATAGAATGGTAGAAATAAATGAATCAGAGAGGATAAAAGAAAAACGAATTAAAAGAAATGAGGACAATCTCAGAGACCTCCAGGACAATATTAAACGCTACAACATTCGAATCATAGGGGTTCCAGAAGAAGAAGACAAAAAGAAAGACCATGAGAAAATACTTGAGGAGATAATAGTGGAAAACTTCCCTAAAATGGGGAAGGAAATAATCACCCAAGTCCAAGAAACCCAGAGAGTACCAAACAGGATAAACCCAAGGAGAAACACCCCAAGACACATATTAATCAAATTAACAAAGATCAAACACAAAGAACAAATATTAAAAGCAGCAAGGGAAAAACAACAAATAACACACAAGGGAATTCCCATAAGGATAACAGCTGATCTTTCAATAGAAACTCTTCAAGCCAGGAGGGAATGGCAAGACATACTTAAAATGATGAAAGAAAATAACCTACAGCCCAGATTATTGTACCCAGCAAGGATCTCATTCAAGTATGAAGGAGAAATCAAAAGCTTTTCAGACAAGCAAAAGCTGAGAGAATTCTGCACCACCAAACCAGCTCTCCAACAAATACTAAAGGATATTCTCTAGACAGGAAACACAAAAACGGTGTATAAACTCGAACCCCAAACAATCAAGTAAATGGCAACGGGAACATACTTATCAGTAATTACCTTAAATGTAAATGGGTTGAATGCCCCAACCAAAAGACAAAGACTGGCTGAATGGATACAAAAACAAGACCCCTACATATGTTGTCTACAAGAGACCCACCTCAAAACAGGGGACACATACAGACTGAAAGTGAAGGGCTGGAAAAAGATTTTCCATGCAAATAGGGACCAAAAGAAAGCAGGAGTAGCAATACTCATATCAGATAAAATAGACTTTAAAACAAAGGCGGTGAAAAGAGACAAAGAAGGTCACTACATAATGATCAAAGGATCAATCCAAGAAGAAGATATAACAATTATAAACATATATGCACCCAACATGGGAGCACCACAGTACGTAAGACAAATGCTAACAAGTATGAAAGGAGAAATTAACAATAACACAATAATAGTGGGAGACTTTAATACCCCACTTACACCTATGGATAGATCAACTAAACAGAAAATTAACAAGGAAACACAAACTTTAAACGATACAATAGACCAGTTAGACCTAATTGATATCTATAGGTCATTTCATCCCAAAACAATGAATTTCACCTTTTTCTCAAGCGCACATGGAACCTTCTCCAGGATAGATCACATCCTGGGCCATAAAGCTAGCCTTGGTAAATTCAAAAAAATAGAAATCATTCCAAGCATTTTTTCTGACCACAATGCAGTAAGATTAGATCTCAATTACAGGAGAAAAACTATTAAAAATTCCAACATATGGAGGCTGAACAACACGCTGCTGAATAACCAACAAATCACAGAAGAAATCAAAAAAGAAATCAAAATTTGCATAGAAACGAATGAAAATGAAAACACAACAACCCAAAACCTGTGGGACACGGTAAAAGCAGTCCTAAGGGGAAAGTTCATAGCAATACAGGCACACCTCAAGAAACAAGAAAAAAGTCAAATAAATAACCTAACTCTACACCTAAAGCAACTAGAAAAGGAAGAAATGAAGAACCCCAGGGTTAGTAGAAGGAAAGAAATCTTAAAAATTAGAGCAGAAATAAATGCAAAAGAAACAAAAGAGACCATAGCAAAAATCAACAAAACCAAAAGCTGGTTCTTTGAACGGATAAATAAAATTGACAAACCATTAGCCAGACTCATCAAGAAACAAAGGGAGAAAAATCAAATCAACAAAATTAGAAACGAAAATGGAGAGATCACAACAGACAACACAGAAATACAAAGGATCATAAGAGACTACTATCAACAATTATATGCCAATAAAATGGACAACGTGGAAGAAATGGACAAATTCTTAGAAAAGTACAACTTTCCAAAACTCGACCAGGAAGAAATAGAAAATCTTAACAGACCCATCACAAGCATGGAAATTGAAACTGTAATCAAAAATCTTCCAGCAAACAAAAGCCCCGGTCCAGACGGCTTCACAGCTGAATTCTACCAAAAATTTAGAGAAGAGCTAACACCTATCCTGCTCAAACTCTTCCAGAAAATTGCAGAGGAAGGTAAACTTCCAAACTCATTCTATGAGGCCACCATCACCCTAATACCAAAACCTGACAAAGATCCCACAAAAAAAGAAAACTACAGGCCAATATCACTGATGAACATAGATGCAAAAATCCTTAACAAAATTCTAGCAATCAGAATCCAACAACACATTAAAAAGATCATACACCATGATCAAGTGGGCTTTATCCCAGGGATGCAAGGATTCTTCAATATCCGCAAATCAATCAATGTAATACACCACATTAACAAATTGAAAAATAAAAACCATATGATTATCTCAATAGATGCAGAGAAAGCCTTTGACAAAATTCAACATCCATTTATGATAAAAACTCTCCAGAAAGCAGGAATAGAAGGAACATACCTCAACATAATAAAAGCTATATATGACAAACCCACTGCAAACATTATCCTCAATGGTGAAAAATTGAAAGCATTTCCTCTAAAGTCAGGAACAAGACAAGGGTGCCCACTTTCACCATTACTATTCAACATAGTTTTGGAAGTTTTGGCCACAGCAATCAGAACAGAAAAAGAAATCAAAGGAATCCAAATTGGAAAAGAAGAAGTAAAACTCTCACTATTTGCAGATGACATGATCCTCTACATAGAAAACCCTAAAGAGTCCACCAGAAAATTACTAGAAATAATCAATGACTACAGTAAAGTTGCAGGATATAAAATCAACACACAGAAATCCCTTGCATTCCTATACACTAATAATGAGAAAACAGAAAGAGAAATTAAGGAAACAATTCCATTCACCATTGCAACGGAAAGAATAAAATACTTAGGAATATATCTACCTAAAGAAACTAAAGACCTATATATAGAAAACTATAAAACACTGCTGAAAGAAATCAAAGAGGACACTAATAGATGGAGAAATATACCATGTTCATGGATTGGAAGAATCAATATAGTGAAAATGAGTATACTACCCAAAGCAATTTATAGATTCAACGCAATCCCTATCAAGCTACCAACAGTATTCTTCACAGAGCTAGAACAAATAATTTCACAATTTGTATGGAAATACAAAAAACCTCGAATAGCCAAAGCGATCTTGAGAAAGAAGAATGGAACTGGAGGAATCAACTTACCTGACTTCAGGCTCTACTACAAAGCCACAGTTATCAAGACAGTATGGTACTGGCACAAAGACAGAAATATTGATCAATGGAATAAAATAGAAAGCCCAGAGATAAATCCACGCACATATGGACACCTTATCTTCGACAAAGGAGGCAAGAATATACAATGGATTAAAGACAATCTCTTTAACAAGTGGTGCTGGGAAATCTGGTCAACCACTTGTAAAAGAATGAAACTGGACCACTTTCTAACACCATACACAAAAATAAACTCAAAATGGATTAAAGATCTAAACGTAAGACCAGAAACTATAAAACTCCTAGAGGAGAACATAGGCAAAACACTCTCCGACATACATCACAGCAGGATCCTCTATGACCCACCTCCCAGAATATTGGAAATAAAAGCAAAAATAAACAAATGGGACCTAATTAACCTTAAAAGCTTCTGCACATCAAAGGAAACTATTAGCAAGGTGAAAAGACAGTCTTCAGAATGGGAGAAAATAATAGCAAATGAAGCAACCGACAAACAACTAATCTCAAAAATATACAAGCAACTCCTACAGCTCAACTCCAGAAAAATAAACGACCCAATCAAAAAATGGGCCAAAGAACTAAATAGACATTTCTCCAAAAAAGACATACAGATGGCTAACAAACACATGAAAAGATGCTCAACATCACTCATTATCAGAGAAATGCAAATCAAAACCACTATGAGGTACCATTTCACACCAGTCAGAATGGCTGCGATCCAAAAGTCTACAAATAATAAATGCTGGAGAGGGTGTGGAGAAAAGGGAACCCTCTTACACTGTTGGTGGGAATGCAAACTAGTACAGCCACTATGGAGAACAGTGTGGAGATTCCTTAAAAAACTGGAAATAGAACTGCCTTATGATCCAGCAATCCCACTGCTGGGCATACACACTGAGGAAACCAGAAGGGAAAGAGACACGTGTACCCCAATGTTCATCGCAGCACTGTTTGTAATAGCCAAGACGTGGAAGCAACCTAGATGTCCATCAGCAGATGAATGGATAAGAAAGCTGTGGTACATATACACAATGGAGTATTACTCAGCCATTAAAAAGAATACATTTGAATCAGTTCTAATGAGGTGGATGAAACTGGAGCCTATTATACAGAGTGAAGTAAGCCAGAAGGAAAAACATAAATACAGTATACTAACGCATATATATGGAATTTAGAAAGATGGTAACAATAACCCGGTGTACGAGACAGCAAAAGAGACACTGATGTATAGAACAGTCTTATGGACTCTGTGGGAGAGGGAGAGGGTGGGAAGATGTGGGAGAATGGCAGTGAAACATGTAAAATATCATGTAGGAAACGAGTTGCCAGTCCAGGTTTGATGCATGATGCTGGATGCTTGGGGCTGGTGCACTGGGACGGCCCAGAGGGATGGTGTGGGGAGGGAGGAGGGAGGAGGGTTCGGGATGGGGAACACATGTATACCTGTGGCGGATTCATTTTGATATTTGGCAAAACTAATACAATTATGTAAAGTTTAAAAATAAAATAAAATTGGAAGAATAAAAAAAAAAAAAAAAAAAGCTCATACAACATGATCAAAGTTGGGTTTATTCCAGGGATGCAAGGATTCTTCAATATATGCAAATAAATCATTGTGATATACCATGTTAACAAATTGAAAACAAAAACCATATGATCATCTCAATAGATGCAAAAAAGCCTTTGACAAAATTTTCAGCACCCATTTATGATTAAAACTCTTCAAAAAATGGGCATAGAAGGAACCTACCTCAACATAGTAAAGGCCATATAATAAGCCTACAGCAAACATTGGTCTCAATGGTGAATAACTGAAAGCATTCCCCCTAAGATCAGGAATAAAAAAGGGTGTCCACTTTCACCATTATTCAACATAGTTCTGGAAGTCCTGGCCTACGGCAATCAGAGAAAAAAAAAGAAATAAAAGGAATCCAAATTGGAAGAGAAGTAAAGCTCTCACTGTTTGCAGATGACATGATACTGTACATAGAAAACCCTAAAGATAGTATCAGAAAATTACTAGAGCTAATCAGTGAATTTAGCAAAGTTGCAGGATAAAAAATCAATACACAGAAATCACTTTGCATTTCTATATATTAACAATGAAAAATCAGAGAGAAATTAAGGAATCAATCCCATTCACCATTGCAACAAAAAGAATTAAATATCTAGGAATAAACTTACCCAAGGAGACAAAAGAAGTGTACACAGAAAATTATGACAATAATGAAAGAAATCAAAGATGACATAAACAGATGGAGAGATATTCCATGTTCCTGGGTAGGAAGAATCAATATTGTGAAAATGACTATACTACCAGATGTAATCTACAGATTCAGTGTGATCTCTATCAAATTACCAATGGCATTTTGCACAGAACTAGAAGAAAAAATTTCATAATTCATATGGAAACACAAAAGATCCTGAATACCCTGGAGAAGGAAATGGCAACCCACTCCAGTATTCTTGCCTGGAGAATCCCATAGACAGAGGAGCCTGGCAGGCTACAGTCCATGGGGTCGCAAGAGTCAGACACGACTTAGTGCACTGTCTCACCCCAGAGATCCTGCCACATATACCACAAAAACCAAACATCCCCCAGTGACCTTGGCCCCACTGTTCCAATCACTCCCAGGTGGGAATTCAGGCACATGTCTGCAGAGGTCACAGACCACATGCATACGGTTCTGTTATGTCCCATATATCACCCTTTCATGTCCCAAGGAAGACATTTTCTCTTAGAGATTTTCATTGAGTGTATCTTTAAAAAATCTTGTGTTAAACTTGCCTCCATCTTTTTCTTGGGTAAGGACAACCCAGAAATGGCCCTTTTGTGTCTGTGATGTTGCCATTCACAGCTTTCTTGATAGGCCTGGTACAATCTTGAGAACAGGGTTGCTGTATGCTGAATGTCAGACGGTAGCTCTTAGCTTTGCCTGTCTTAGGTAGTTATGCTGTGCAGTTTTTATTGGTGTACCATGTTTGATTTGTCCCTAATACCTTTGAAGTTTTTCTGAGAAATGAATAATGCAACATGAACTTATTAAAATACATTTTAAGCCTTTTAAATTAAAAAAAAAATCCCGAATAGCCAAAGCAATCTTGAGAAAGAAGAATGGAGCTGGAGGAATCAACCTTTCTGACTTCAAATTATACTACAAAGCTGTAGTATGGTACTGGCACAAAGACTGTATGGTACTGGCACAAAAACAGAAATATAGACCAATGGAACAATACAGAAAGCCCAGAAATAAACCCATGCACCTATGGGTACCTTATTTTTGACAAAGGATGCCAGAATATATAATGGGGCAAAGACAGCCTCTTCAATAAATGGTGCTGGGAAAACCGGACAGCTACGTGTAAAAAAATGAAATTAGAACACTTCCTAACACCATACACAAAGATAAACTAAAAATGGATTAAAGACCTAAATGTAAGGCCAGAAACTATAAAACTCTTAGAGGAAAACACAGGCAGAACACTTGATGACATAAATCAAAGCAAGATCTTCTATGACCCACTTCCTAGAATAATGGAAATAAAAACAAAAGTAAACAAGTGGGACCTGATTAAGCTTAAAATCTTTTGCACAGCAAAGGAAACTATAAGCAAAGTGAAAAGACAACTCTCAGAATGGGAGAAAATAATGGCAAATGAAACAACTGACAAAGGATTAATTTCTAAAGTATACAAGCAGCTCATACAACTCAATACCAGAAAAACAAACAACCCAATCAAACAGTGGGAAAAAGACCTAAACAGTCATTTGTCCAAAGAAGACATGCAGATGGCTAACAAACACATGAAAAGATGCTCAACATCGCTCATTATTAGAGAAATGTAAATCAAAATTACAATGAGATATCACCTCACACTGGTCAAAATGGTCATTATCAAAAAGTCTGCAAACAATAAATGATGGAGAGGGTATGGAGAAAACTGGAAACACTGTTGCACTGTTGGTGGGAATGTAAATTGATTCAGCCACTATGGAAGACAGTATAGAGATTCCTTAAAAACTAGAAATAAAACCACCATACGACCCAGCAATCCTAGGCATATACCCTGAGGAAACCAAAATCGAAAGAGACACATATATCCCATTGTTCATTGTAGCACTATTTACAATAGCTAGAACATGGAAGCAATCTAGATGTCCATCAACAGATGAATGGATAAAGAAGTTGTGGTACCTATACTCAAAGAAATATTACTCAGCCATTAAAAGGAGCACTTTTGAGTCAGTTCTAATGAGGTGGATGAACCTAGAACCTATTATACAGACTGAAGTAAGATGGAAAGGGAAAGATAAATATTATATTCTAACCCATATATATGGAATCTAGAAAAATGGTACTGAAGAATTTATTTATAGGGCAGCAATGGAGAAACAGACATAGAGAACAGACTTATGGACATGGGGTAAGGGGAAGAGAGGATGAGATGTATGGAAAGAGTAGCATGGAAACTTACATTACAATATGTAAAATAGATAGCCAACAGGAATTTACTGTATGACTCAGGAAACTCAAACAGGGGCTCTGTATCAACCTAAAGGGGTGGGATGGGGAGAGAGATGGGAGGAAGTTTCAAAAGGGAGGGGATATATATATATACACCTATGGTTGATTCACTTTGAAGTATGACAGGAAACAGCAAAATTCTGTAAAGCAATTTTCCTTCAATAAAAAATAAATTTAAAAAATAAAAAGTTTTCATGAAGATGCTATATATTGTTAAATGGAATTCTAACGACTGGATAACTCAGTGCCTCAGAAGTCTATGTTCGTTAACATCAGAAGCAAAGACTAAGTGTCCGACCAAGAACCTGACCATGTGGAAATCCTGGATGCATAGCAGAACCTACTTTCTGCCCTTTGGGGTTTACAATCTGAAATATCATGTATGAAATAGTATCTTTTTTCCCTAGAAAAAAAGGAAACAGTGGGAGAGTTTGTCTTAGTACTACTTCTCATTTTAAAGTCACTTTTCTTAATATAAAAATTCTCCTGTCCCCTCTCCCATCTCTCCAACCTTTAATTCACCTGCTTTCCCCTTTCTCCCATCATGTTCTCCCCTGAAACTCTCTGGTATTGCTTTCATCCTGACTATGGTTGACAGGAGCCCCATCTACCCAACCTGTCAGAATTCTTTCACCTTTACCTACTTGAATCACGAATCAGAGGCTCAATTATTAGACCACAAGCTCCACCTTAGACTGCCAGGGTTCCAAGCCCAGCATTTACATTGATCAGCTTTGCAAACTTGGGCAACTTGTTGCAAGGAATGTAAAAAGTGTTGTGATCTCTGAAAACTACTTTCAAATATTTTAACTTAAAAAAGGTGTGTGTGTGTGTGTGTGTGTGTGTGTGTGTGTGTGTGTTTCTGTACACGTGTGCATACCTGTGAATTTATCTTTGGCAATTATTTGTTTTGAACAGTGTCATGTATATAGAATATATATATTTACATATCTGCTCAGTTGTGTCTGACTCTGTGACCTTTTGGACTGTAGCCTGCCAGGCTCCTCTGTCCATGGAATTTCCCAGGCACGAATACATTTCCTTCTCCAGGGGATCTTCCTAACCCAGGGATTGAACTCACATCTCCTGTGTCTCCTGCATTGAGGCTAATTCTTTACCCACTGAGCCATCTGGGAAGCCATAAATATGTATGTATGTATATATATATATATACAAAAAATGCAGTAGATTGTTAATTAATGTTTATATGCATGTCCCTTGTGTTATATTTTCAAGTATTCTGCAGATATGAAAGATTTCAAACTAAAAGTTGGGAAAAAAATAGAAAACATTTTTTGGTACATAATAAGTGCTCAGTAAATGCTAGTTATTATTTTTACTAAACTTGCTGTTACCTCTGTGGGAGAGGGCTGATCAGCCCACTACCAGTTACTGCAGACATTTCACTCTGACCTTTTAGAGAGAAGACCATGATCATCCTTGCCTGTCCTTCCTTATGAAAAGGTATTGGGATCTGTATGTTGTGGCAGTGTATTGGCAGTTTATTAGTAGATTAGAATGCCAAGGTATGCCTGGGGTACATAGGTGATTACATAATTCTTCACAAGTCTTAATAAAACAAAGTCTGGATCATGATAGTCACTTGAGTCAGTTTCTTAAAATTAATCTCTCTCTCTTTCCCACTAAAACACACATTCTGTTGGTTCTGTTTCTCTGAGAACCTTGACTAGTATACACCTCATACCATAACACTATTTTTTTTTTTTAACTTGGCTGCACCATGTCTTACTTGCAGCTCACGGGATCTTTGTTGCAGCAAGCACAATCTAGTTCTCTGACCAGGGATTGAACCTGGGGCCGCTGTATTGGGAATGCACAGTTTTAACCACTGGACCACCAGGGAAGTCCTGACACTAATATTGTAAGTTGTAGCCTTTAAGTTGATTGGTTTCATATTGAATCATGAATCGTCACCTACAGTCTCTTATTTGGCTCCTACTCTGACAGACTCACCGGGACTGTAAATTCTTTGAAGACACCTGGGTGTTTTTTATTCGTATTTAGTATAGTGTCGAACCATTTGTTAGCTGTGTGCTGCTGCTGCTAAGTTGCTTCAGTCGTGTCCGACTCTGTGGGACCCCATAGACGGCAGCCCACCAGGCTTCCCTGTCCCTGGGATTCTCCAGGCAAGAACACTGGAGTGGGTTGCCATTTCCTTCTCCAATGCATAAAAGTGAAAAGTGAAAGTGAAGTCGTTCAGTCGTGTCCGACCCTCAGCGACCCCATGGACTGCAGCCTACCACGCTCCTCCGTCCATGGGATTTTCCAGGCAGGAGTATTGGAGTGGGGTGCCATTGCCTTCTCCAACTTAGAACAAATTACTTCAAGTCATTAACCTTCAGTTTTCTCATTTGTAACATGTGGATCATAAGTGTGAACTACCGTTCTCACAGAATTGCTGCTAGGATTGACTGAGACAAGACTCTGAAGAATTCTGTATAGTGCTTAGTACACTAATAAATAAATCTTATTTTTGTCAATATTATTATTAACTGTATGAGAAGAATAGGTAGTACTCATGAATATTTATTAAATACAAATTTTAAGTGACAGTAAGATAGAAGTTATTATGCCCAAGATGAAAACTAGAAATATTATACAGGAGTTTTAACTCAGTACATTTGAGAGATGTGGGTGCTTACTGAAATCATCTCCAGTATTATAAAAGTTGATTTTTTTCAGGTGCATCTCATATGCAAAATGAAATGTAGCATAAAAACTATTCTCAGGTGTTACCAGTTATGTAGCCCAAATTTACTTTTGCATAGGTTCTCAATGTGTTTTGATGCCTCTTTAGTTTTTTCTCTTATGAATTGCAAAGAATTTCTGTAAACTCTGCATTTAGGAATGCAGTTAGGTATTCTGAACTTGCAATTATGCAGAATAAAAAGGGAATGTAGTGGGATGAGGTTATAGTTGAATCCTAGCAGGCTAGGACTAATTTTCCATAATTCTTCTTTTTGTATTTTTATTAATGAGGGACAAATGTTTTAGGTTGAATTTTGTAGTACAGCAGTGGAGAAAAGAACACAAAATTGAAGATTAGTTTTTAGGTAATTGTTTTTTGTATTTAGAGGGAAAAAAGAAGTAAGATAACAGTTGGTTACATTTTTACTCAATTTTCTTTCTAGTCTAAAAATTTCAACTTGTTAAACACACACTATGGAAAGTTTTGTAAAGCAGTGAAACCTGTATGATTTTCTATTTAAAAAAATTTGCAAACTCAATAATGATTGCAGGAAAACAGTGGCCTAACCTCTCAATGAGGATTTAATAATTGTGAACTCCCCTCAGATCTTCTATTGGTGAGATTTCATTGCTTAAAAATGATGTGGTTCAGAACACCTACTGGAATACTAAATACTTGATTAACTGCAAATAAATAATAATGCTTCAAGCATTTTATTTCTTTTCATTTTGGGGTTATTTTCATCATGCTTGATATCAACATTAGTGAGGCAACCATGGTACAGGCAAGCTGTTTGGGATAAAAGGGAATTAATGTAGTATATCTACATTATGAAGAACTCTTTCAAGTTTACAGTTCTGTTAGTCTAAGAAATAACATAAAATCTGTGTCAAATTTTTTGAGAAATTACCAATCCCTTATTTTAGTTATACATAAACCAAAAAAAATTTTTATTTATTTATTTATTTTTGGTATGTGCTGCATTTCATACAATTTCTTCTAGATATAAATAATTTCATGTCTTTAGTCAGCTGAAAATCTATCAAATGGCTGTCATGTTCAAGACAGTCCTGAGTCTTCCTCTAAGTGTCTCAGATTTCTGGTAGAGCAGATAAGGGGAAGCACAAATAGTAGCCAAACAAGGCAGTGAAAGTTATGAGAACTGAAAGCTGAAGAAGATCACCTTTAGATAATTGGGCAAAAGCTGTTTCATAGAGGAAGTGGTTGAGGAATGGAACCATAAATTGTCAGAAACAGAATGGCACTTATTCAACATTTTTCACTTTACAGATGAGGAGAATGTGACCAGAAAGAGCAGAAACTTGTCTGAAGTCACTTTATACAGTTATGACAGCATAGATTAAAATCCAGATTCAACAACTCCTTATCTATTGGACTTTAAAAATATAGCAGTCTTATTAAGGTATGATTACAAACCAGAAATTCACTCTTCTAGAATGTACAACTTGGTATGGAGTATACTAACAAGATTGTACAACTATTTACAGTATCTAAATCCAGAACCTTTTTGTCACCCTCCAAAAGAAACTCTGTACCTGTAAGCACTCACTCCCCATTATTTCCTCCTTGCAGACCCTGGCAGTGATGAATCTGTGTTCTGTCTCTGTAGATTTGCTGACTCTTTTTGGCTCCATGGACTGTAGCCCACCAGGCTCCTCCGTCCATGGAATTTTCCAGGCAAGAATACTGGAATACCACTGGAGTGGGTCACCATTTCCTCCTCGAGGGGATCTTCCTGACCCAGGGATCGAACCTGTGTCTCTTATGTCACCTGTTTAGCAGGCAGATTCTTTACCACTGCGCCACCTGGGAAGCCCCATTGATTTGCCTATTCTTGACATTTCATAAAATATAATTGTAAATATGTGGCCTTATGTTTCTGTCTTATTTATCGTATTTTAGAGGTTTATCCATGCTGTAGCATATATCAAAATTTACTCCTTTTTACTGTTTAATAGTAATGAAAACAAGAACTTCCAGATGTACAAGCTGGATTTTGAAGAGGCAGAGGGACCAGAGATCAAATTGGCAACATTCATTGGATCATAGAGAAAGCAAACGAGTTTCAGAAAAACATCTACTTCTGCTTCACAGACTATGCTAAAGTCTTTGTGTGGATCACAACAAACTGTGGAAAATTCTTAAAGAGATGGGAGTACCAGACCAACTTACCTGTCTCCTGAGAGACCTGTAGACCTGTCAAGAAGCAACAGTTAGAACCGGACATGGAACAACTGACTGGTTTCAAATTGAGAAAGGAGTATGACAAGACTGTATATTGTCACCCTATTTATTTAACTTCTATGCTGAGTACATCATGCAAAATGTCCAACTGGATAAATCAAAAGCTGGAATCAAGATCATCAGGAGGAATATTAGTAACCTCAAATATGCAGTTGATATCACTCTAATGGCAGAAAGTGAAGAGAAACTAAAGAGCCTTTGATTAGGGTGAAAGAAATGAGTGAAAAAGCTGGCTTGAAACTCAACATAAGAAACACTAAGTTCATGACATCCAGTCCCATCACTCATGAAAAACAGATGGGGACAAAGTTGAAGCAGTGACAGATTTTATTTGGGGGGGGGGTCCAAAATCACTCCAGATGGTGACTGCAGCCATGAAATTAAAAGAGGCTTTCTCTTTGGAAGGAAAACTGTGACAAACCTAGTAAAAAAAGCAAAGTGAAGTCACTCAGTCATGTCCGACTCTTTGCGACCCCATGCACTGTAGCCTATCAGGCTCCTCCGTCCATGGGATTTTCCAGACAAGAGTGCTGGAGTGGATTGCCATTTCCTTCTCCAGGGGATCTTCCCGACCCAGGAATCGAACCTGGGTCTCCCACATTGCGGGCAGATGCTTTTACCATCTGAGCCACAAGGGAAGCATATTAAACAGCATATTAACAAACCTAAACAAACCTAAACAGCATATTAAACAGCAGAGACATCACTTTGCTGACAAAGCTCTAGATAGTCAAAGCTTTGGCTTTCCTGGTAGTCATGTATGGATGTGAGAGTTGGACCATAAAGAAGGCTGAACACTGAAGAATTGATGTTTTTTAACTGTGGGGCTGGAGAAGACTCTTGAGAGTCCCTTGGACTACAATGAGATCAAACCAGTCAATCCAAAAGGAAATCGATCCTGAATATTCATTGGAAGGACTGGTGCTGAAGCTCCAATACTTGGGCCACCTGATGCAAAGAGCCCACTCATCGGAAAAGACTCTGATGCTGGGAAAGATTGAGGGCAGGTGGACAAAGGGCAGCAGAGGATGAGATGGTTGGATGGCATCACTGACTCAATGAACATGAGTTCGAGCAAACTCTGGGAGATAGTGAAGGACAGGGAAGCCTGGGGTGCTGCAGTTCATGGGGTCTCAAAGAGCTGGGGACACAACTAAGTGACTGAACAGCAGCACCCACAATGTTTTACTAATTGTATTATCATTACTTATTACTATCTTCAGATATATTCTTCTGACTTCTTTTCCTGTTCTAGGTGACAGGAGTTTTATCTAACAATTTGAATCTCTTACAAATTTAAGAGGCTCTAGGAAATTTCAATAGAATTCTCTTCAAATACTGAAGCATCTAGGAATTGTGGGAAAGCAGTTCAGTTCAGTTCAATTCAGTCATTCAGTCATGTCCGACTCTTTGTGAACCCATAAACTGCAGCATGCCAGGCCTCCCTGTCCATCACCAACTCCCGGAGTCCACCGAAACCCATGTCCATCAAGTCGGTGATGCCATCCAATCATCTCATCCTCTGCCATCCCCTTCTCCTCCTGCCTTCAATCTTTCCCAGCATCAGGATCTTTTCAAATGATTCAGCTCTTCTCATGAGGTGGCCAAAGTATTGGAGTTTCAGCTTCAACATCAGTCCTTCCAATGAACACCCAGGACTGATCTCCTTTAGGATGGACTGGTTGGACCTCCTTGAAGTCCAAGGGACCCTGAAGAGTCTTCTCCAACACCACACAGTTCAAAAGCATCAATTCTTCGGTGCTCAGCTTTCTTTATAGTCCAACTCTCACATCCATACATGACCACTGGAAAAACCATAGCCTTGACTGGATGGACCTTTGTTGGCAAAGTAATGTCTCTGCTTTTTAATATGCTGTCTAGATTGGTCATAACTTTCCTTCCAAGGAGTAAGTGTCTTTTAATTTCATGGCTTCAGTCACCATCTGCAGTGATTTTGGAGCCCAGAAAAGTAAAGTCAGCCACTGTTTCCACTGTTTCCCCATCTATTTGCCATGATGTAATGAGACTGGGTGCCATGATCTTAGTTTTCTGAATATTGAACTTTAAGCCAATTTTTTCACTCTCCTCTTTCACTTTCATCAAGAGGCTCTTCTTCTAATTCTTCTTCGCTCTCTGCCATAAGGGTGGTGTCATCTGCATATCTGAGGTTATTGATATTTCTCCCAGCAATCTTGATTCCAGCTTGTGCTTCCTCCAGCCCAGCGTTTCTCATGATGTACTCTGCAAATAAGTTAAATAAAGCAGGGTGACAATATACAGCCTTGACGTACTCCTTTTCCTGTTTGGAACCAGTCTGTTGTTCCACATCCAGTTCTAACTGTTGCTTCCTGACCTGCATACAGGAAAAGCAGGGACTCTTATTATTAGAGTTAAGGGGAGCCTATCTCCTCCCCAATTCTGGTGAGCAACTCAAAACTTTAAGACAGTGTTGGGGATAGCAGTAGAGTTGCTCAGTGTGTTTCCCCAACTAATAGCCATATCCAATGCCTTGGGGAAAGCCTGAGAAACTATGCCCAACAGAGATGGTATAATTATGAATGAGAGAGTGAGAGACATATCTAACTCTGAAGTCAGAAGAAGTAGTTTACTGACCACAAGTAGGTTGTCACTCGTCCAAATTTGTACATGGCATTAGTTGCAGTATGAAGACCCTGGCCCCCTGATTTTTAATCTGGTGGTATTCCACTCAGTCATCCTCCTTCTTCCTCTTCCCTGCTTATAATTCTCAGAGGAATGAGACTCATTTATTTTTCTTGGTACATAAAGATTTCTGGAATATATGCTTGGCATCAAACAACCAAATGCTAATGCTGGCTTTCATTTGTTATAGGTGACTGTGGTGGTGGTAGTGGTGGGGTCAATATTGAGATCCAGCATCTTCAATAAATCATCATCTGGAGAAAGAAGGACAGATTTGAATCACAGTAAACTCAAGTGTGCAAAAAAAATCACTTCTTCATCTAACACAACTTAATTGGTGAATTTGATACTCTCATCCTGTAAGGCAGATAGGACATTCTCCCTCAGTAATCACTTAAGCCCTCTACCTCTCCTCTCTTCCGTTGTCCTCCTCTGCTTTCCCCTTCTTTATTCTGTAGTTTGCATCAGAATTCAGAAAGTTTATGTAGGGCCTAGAACCCAGGAGAAAGGCCTCTGATTTCCAGTCTCTGTCATACTAGTTGTAGAATTCTCACTTTAAATGGGTACTAATCTTTTAAAGGGCTTCCCCGATGGCTCAGCAAGTAAAGAATCTGACTGCAAAGCAGGAGACACAGGAGACGTAGGTTTGATCCCCAGGTTGGAAGATCCCTGGAGGAGGAAATGGCAATCCCCTCCAGTATTCTTGCCTGGAAAATCCTAAGGCCAGAGGAGCCTGGAGGGCTACAGTTTAAAGGGCCACAAAGAATGGGACATGACTGAGAGACTAAGCACAGCACAGTCTTTTAAAGTTGGGGAGCTCTCTGTTTCTGCATCCTTACAAGTGAAGGAAGCCTTGCCAAAGCTGAAGACCTCAGGGCATGGGTCTTAGCTTTCTATATAAAACACACTATTATCCACTCTGAGTGTTGGCTGCTGGCAAGGGGCACTTGGATTCTTAATTTCCTTTCAGTCTGAGGCATTTCTCTTCCCTACCTATCATCTCTTCTGATCTTTCACAATATACTGTTAATGTCCATTAAATGCAAAAGTCAAATTATTAGCAACCTAAAAACTACCTTTCTTCAGAGTTAGAGGCAGAAAACTGAGAAGAAATATTCGATCCCTTCTGTTGACTAAAAAGATACACAATGTGAAAGTTGAGAGCTAAGTTTTATTTGGGGCAAAATAACTACAGAAGCAGAAGATATTAAGAAGAGGTGGCAAGAATACACAGAAGAACTATACAAAAAAGATCTTCAGGATCCAGATAATCACAATGGTATGATCACTCACCTAGAGCCAGACATCCTGGAATACAAAGTCAAGTGGGCTTTAAGAAGAAGCATCACTACGAACAAAGATAGTGGAGGTGATGGAATTCCAGTTGAGCTATTACAAATCCTAAAAGATGATTCTGTGAAAGTGCTGCACTCAATATGCCAGCAAATTTGGAAAACTCAGCAGTGGCCACAGGACTGGAAAATGTCAGTTTTCATTTCAATCCCAAAGAAAGGCAATGGCAAAGAATGCTCAAACTACCTCACAATTGCACTCATCTCACATGCTAGTAAAGTAATGCTCAAAATTCTCAAAGCAAGGCTTCAACAGTATGTGAACTGAAAAATTCCAGATGTTCAAGCTGGATTTAGAAAAGGCAGAGGAACCAAAGATCAAATTGCCAATATCCATTAGATCATCAAAAAAGCAAGAGAGTTTCAGAAGAACATCTACTTCTTCTTTATTGACTATGCCAAAGCCTTTGACTGTGTGGATCACAACAAACTCTGGAAAATTCTTCAAGCGATGGGAATACCAGACCACCTGATATGCCTCTTGAGAAATCTGTATGCAGGTCAGTAAGCAACAGTTAGAACTAGACATGGAACAACAGACTGGTTCCAAGTCAGGAAAGGAGTTCATCAAGGCTGTAGATTGTCACCCTGCTTATTTAACTTATATGCAGAGTACTATGGTTTTTCCAGTAGTCATATGTGGATATGAGAGTTGGACTATAAAGAAAGCTGAGCACGGAAGAATTGATGCCTTTGAACTGTGGTGGAGAATCCCTTGGACTGCAAGGAGATCCAACAAGTTCATCCTAAAAAAAAAATCAGTCCTGAATATTCCTTGGAAAGGCTGATGCAGAAGCTGAAACTCCAATACTTTGGCCACCTGAGGCGAAGAATTGACTCATTGGAAAAGACCCTGATGCTGGGAAAGATTGAAGGTGGGAGGAGAAGGGGATGACAGCAGATGAGCTGGTTGGATGGCATCACCAACTCAATGGACATTAGTTTGAGTAAAATCTGGGAGTTGGTGATGGACAGGGGGCCTGGTGTCCATGAGGTTGCAAAGAGTCAGACAAGACTGATTGATTGACTGAACTACAGCCCAGGAGACAGCACCTCAGATAGCTCTGAGAGACTGCTCCAAAGAGGCAGTGAGGGAAGGTCAATATATAAGATTTTGGTGAAGGGGGAGTTCAATGCAATGAAGCACTTATTTTACAATATGTTTTCCGCTAGTCATGAGGAGCTGATGTCACCGTGAAGGGATTTAGTGCTTTTTTAGGTGTGAGGAGATGCAAGCACTGGGATCATGAAATCAGTGCCTGAAAATATTTAACTATCTAAAGACCTTTCGCACCAGTTTCCCTGGAGCACAGAGTGCCTCACTCTTCACCTGAATTCCCCTGAGGAGGCGTTGCAGGTCAGCAGCTGCAGCAGCATAGGGTTCAGTCTCCACAGAGGCAGATGGCAAATGCCCTTGTGTAGTCGTGGCAAATGCTCTGGTAAGTGCCAGTTTGTAGTTGACACCTCCTTATACAGTACCCGAGAAAGAGAATAAAAGCAAAATCATCAAATTTATACATCAAAAGAGTCTGGACAGTCATTCTTTGCTAAAAAATTAAAATGGGCTAGTACAACTTTCTAGAAATATAAACCCCATACCAGAAAGTTATGTTGGTCAGTGAGAAGTGCTAATTAACACTAATTTTTTAGATCATTACAATGAATAAATTTATTTGCAGTAATAATAAACACATCAATTATGTGTGGAAGCTTTTTATGTGAAAGATTTAGAGCAGTCTTTTCATGCCCATTAACAACGACAGAAGAGTCCATAGTCTTAATGGGAATCCTGTGTTCAGCTTTTATATAATTAAGTGGCCCAAAAGACAGGTCTAAGGGTGTTATCATAACTAACAGGAGGAAGGACAATATGAAGTTTTCATCTGGGGAATCTCTACATTTTCTTAGGGTGGCACTCAACGGAGAAGGCAATGGCACCCCACTCCAGTACTTTTGCTTAGAAAATCCCATGAACGGAGGAGCCTGGTAGGCTGCAGTCCGTAGGTTCGTGAAGAGTCGGACACAACTGAGCGACTTCACTTTCACTTTTCACTTTTATGCATTGGAGAAGGAAATGGCAACCCACTCCAGTGTTCTTGCCTGGAGAATCCCAGGGATGGGGAAGCCTGGTGGGCTGCCATCTATGGGGTCGCACAGAGTCAGACACGACTGAAGCGACTTAGCAGCCCCAGCAGCAACCTTGGCACAGTTCTGTTAGGGGAACCACTGACTGAAACTGTCCACCCTGACAAAGTTATCTTACAACAAGAGGTCCTGATGAGGAATGCAGAACTAACAAGCTACCACCCACCAGAAGAATTTGGTAAAGGTTAGAAGGAGAGAGGAGATACCAGTCCATATGTCCTTCCACCTCCCAGAATCCTTCTCACTGGCATCCATCTTGACTGAATCATGCATGCACCACCAGGGAGCACCCTGAGTCAGAGTGGCCAGAGACAGCCCGGAAACTAACCCATCATCATAAAACCTGAGACTGAAAGCCACCTGGCAGAGCGGTTCTCCTGGGTTCTCCTACCCTGCTGCTCTCTGTCCGGGTGCCCCTTTCAAATAAAGTTTCTTGCTTTATCAGCACCTGTGTCTCTTCGGACAGTTCATTTCTAAGAATCAGACAAGAGCTCACTCTTGGACACTGGAAGGGGCCCCCTTCCTACAACAGTTCCAAAGTCTATTGGTTTCAGCTTGATGTTAAGACTAATGATTCAAAACCAGGAAGTAAGGCGAAAGGTTGATTCCATGTCCTTTTAATGTCACGCATTGCCTCGTAGACTCAGACTAGGAGAGAGAATTTTGTTTTACTTGCTATTTACTATTGATTAGGACACGGACACTGTGAAAGCTACTTGTTAACTTGCAAATTTTGGTCCATTAGAAGAAAACGATTTCTGCCAGGTAGAGGAGACACCAAAGGTTATGGTTTTATTGCCTGGTAGGATCCTAGCTGGTCTTGTCTCTAATTCAGTGATGCAATAAAATTCCTATTTTATGTCAAGACAAGAAAATTTCAACAACAATTTCCTCTGCCCGTTTGGGATTCCTCTCTCCTCTTTAGTATGTACTGTGCATCTCCTTTAATCAGATCTCCTTCAGAGATAATATTTTTTCTTAATCTTATAAAGTGTCATAACTCCTTAGAGGTAACTTTCCTTCTTAATCTTTAAGAGACCACAGTGACCTATTACTTGTCTTGTATCTGTAGATCTGAATTGTATAAACTGTCAATAACATGTCATTTGACATATAAATCTTTGGCCCCCAAAATTATATAGCTGTTTTGATAGTGGAACAGCCCTCAGAAGTTTCTGAAGGACTGTTTCCTGGGGTCAAAGCCCCAAGTTGGCTCAAGTAAAATTTCCATTTTTTTTTTCCTTAGATTGAGTATCTATTACTATTTTTCATTAGCTCTCAGGAAATTTGCTTATCATCCCTTTCCTAACTGAGTGTACAAACTTCTATTTCTTGAATTCTATCTTTGAAGTAGCTTTACCATTTTGTTGGAGAAGGCAATGGCACCCCATTCCAGTACTCTTGCCTGGAAAACCCCATGGACAGAGGAGCCTGGTAGGCTGCAGTCTATGGGGTTGCTAAGAGTCGGACACAACTGAGCGACTTCACTTTCACTTTTCACTTTCATGCATTGGAGAAGAAAATGGCAACCCACTCCAGTGTTCTTGCCTAGAGAATCCCAGGGACGGGGGAGTGTAGGGGGCTGCCATCTATGGGGTCGCATAGAGTCGGACATGACTGAAGCGACTTAGCAGCAGCAGCAACCGCAACCATTTTGTTGGTTCCCTCATTAATGTATTAAATTAATCTTTGAAATGTGTTCATTCAGAATTTGTTAAGGAAATCTTGCTTTCAGTTGTTTTGAAAATTATACTTTAACACGGGGCTATCAAGATCAGTGATTTTCTCTGAATGTATTTCTCTGAATGTTAACTGAATGTATTCTTTTGCATATGTGTATGTGTGTGTGCGTGTATGTGTTTCTGTGATGGGAGAAGAGAGAAAAAGATGCTAGCCACTTTGTTGCTTGTATGGTTATATTGTTAAAAAAAAAACGACAAGCCCCAAATGGAGTCATTTACCCCGATGACAGCAAACAAAGATTTAATTGCAATTTCAGTCTCTCCCAGGAATGTGACCTTTAGACAATCTGAAATTTCCTGATCAACACTAGTGAGACAATCTGCATAAAAAAACCCCTGCTGTTTCCTCTTGCCCCCACCCCCAACTTTTTTTCCCCACCTTCTTTCTGCCTATAAAGACCTTTCCTTTTAGCATCCTTATAGTTGCTAGATGGGCTACTACCTGATCCATGAATCACCTAATAAACTAATTAGATCTTCAAATTTGCTTGGGAGGCAGTGGTACCTGCCAGTGCAGGAGAAACAAGAGACTTGGGTTTGATCCTTGGGTCAGGAAGGTCCTCTGGAGTAGGAAACGGCAACTCACTCCAATATTCTTGTCTGGGAAATTTCATGGACAGAGGAGCCTGGTGGGCTACAGCCCATGGCGTCACAAATAGTAGGACACAACTGAGCATGCACACACTCACACTCATATGATTAGAAAAAGTAGAAACTCATAAAACAGATACGTGTATGTGTTTAAATGGATAACCTCAAGGAAGAAAGGGAGAAAATGATAAAAGGTAAAAAATAAAAATGAAAAAAAGAAAGGAAAAAATAATACTGCTTTGAAAATTCCCAACATGTGTTTCACCCCATAATGTAAAATACTGTGTTTATGTATATGTATAAACTTAAAGAAATGTGGGACCCATATACACATTCTTGTAGGGCCATCCACGTATGCTGCCACGCGAGCCTAATATTGGAGAGAAGAGTACAAAGTGTATATATTATAATTCAGCTTTGGGAAAAACAGAAAGAAGATACAAGCAAATAGCCTATATGTGTATATTTATGTTGTGTGTATATGTATTACCAAGGAGTCCATACAAGTCTGTTAACACTGGACACCTGAGTTATGTGGAATGACGAGTAGAATTAGACTGGGGGGAGGGATGATTAATCTTTAAACATCTTTGTATTGTTGATCCTTTTAGAAAAAAAACTGTAAATGCTGGGAAATGGCTAAAAAAGTTTAAAATTTATATATGTGTCAATACATATATGGAGAAGGTAATGGCAACCCACTCCAGTACTCTTGCCTGGAAAATCCCATGGACGGAAGAGCCTGATAGGCTGCAGTCCATGGGGTCATAAAAAGTCAGACATGACTGAACGACTTCACTTTCACTTTTCACTTTCATGCATTGGAGAAGGAAACGGAAACCCACTCCAGTGTTCTTGTCTGGAGAATCCAGGGGGAGAGCCTGGTGGGCTGCCATCTACAGGGCCGCACAGAGTCAGGCATGAATGAAGCAACTTAGCAGCAGCAGCAGCAGCAGCAGTAAATATAAGAAAGATTGTAAAAACAATGAAAAAAACTCAGCAGTCATTATTACATGTATTCATCATTGCTCTGCCATAGGGGAGTAGAATGGACACCTCTGAAGCTCTCAGTTTCTTCATTTATGAAATGATAGAGAGGGACTATTTATTTATTTTAATTGAAAGCTAATTACTTTACAATATTGTGGTGATTTTTGCCATACATTGACATGAATCAGCCAGGGGTGTACATATGCCCCCCATCCCAAAGCCCCCTCCCACTTCCCTTCCCATCCCATCCCTCTGGGGTGTCCCAGTACACTGGCTTTGAGTGCCCTGTTTCATGCATTGAACTTGGACTGGTCATCTATTTCACATATGGTAATATATATGTTTCAATGCTATTCTCTCAAATCATCCCACCCTCGCCTTCTCCCACAAAGTACGAAAGTCTGTTCTTTATATCTGTGTCTCTTTTGCTGTCTCACATATAAGGTTTTTGTACTGTCTTTCTAAGTTCCATATATATGTGTTAATATACTGTATTGGTGTTTTTCTTTCTGACTTACTTCACTCTGTAAATAGGCTACAGTTTTATCCACCACATTAGAACTGATTCAAATGCATTCTTTTTAATAGCTGAGTAATATTCCATTGTGTATATGTACTACAGCTTTCACATCCATTCATCTGCCAATGGACATCTAGCTTGCTTTCATGTTCTAGCTATCGTAAACAGTGCTGTGATGAACATTGGGGTACACATGTCTCTTTCATTTCTGGTTTCCTCAGTGTGTATGCCCAGCAGTGGGGTTTCTACAATACAATATTGTAAAGTAAAAAAAAATAAATAAATTTTTGAAAAAAAAAAAAAAAGAAATCTCCACACTGTTATCCATATTGGCTGTACTAGTTTGCATTCCCACCAACAGTGTAAGAGGGTTCCCTTTTCTCCACACCTTTTCCAGCATTTATTGTTCATAGACTTTTTGATAGCAGCCATTCTGACCGGTGCGTGATGGTATCTCATTGTGGTTTTGATTTGCATTTCTCAAAGTTGATGTTGAGCATCTTTTTATATGTTTGTTAGCCATCTGTATGTCTTCTTTGGAGAAATGTCTGTTTAGTTCTTTGGCCCATTTTTTGATTGGGTCATTTATTTTTCTGGAATTGAACTATAGGAGTTGCTTGTATATTTTTGAGATTAGTTGTTTGTCTGTTGCTTCATTTGCTATTATTTTCTCCCATTCTGAAGGCTGTCTTTTCACCTTGCTTATAGTTTCCTTTGTTGTGCAAAAGTTTTTAAGTTTAACTAGGTCCCATTTGTTTATTTTTGCTTTTATTTCCAATATTCTGGGAGGTGGGTCGTAGAGGATCTTGCTGTGATTTATGTCAGAGTGTTTTGCCTATGTTTTCCTCTAGGAGTTTTATAGTTTCTGGTCTTACATTTAGATCTTTAATCCATTTTGAGTTTATTTTTGTGTATGGTGTTGGAAAGTGTTCTAGTTTCATCCTTATACAGGTGGTTGACCAGTTTTCCCAGCACCGCTTGTTAAAGAGATTGTCTTTTCTCCATTGATATTTTTGCCTCCTTTGTCAAAGATAAGGTGTCCATAGGGGCATGGATATATCTCTGGGCTTTCTATTTTGTTCCATTTATCTATATTTCTGTCTTTGTGCCAGTACCATACTGTCTTGATGACTGTAGCTTTGTAGTAGAGTCTGATGTCAGGTAGGTTGATTCCTCCAGTTCCATTCATCTTTCCCAAGATTGCTTTGGCTATTCAAGGTTTTTTGTATTTCTGTACAAATTGTGAAATTATTTTTTCTAGTTCTGTGAAAAATACCATTGGTAGCTTGATAGGGATTGCATTGAATCTATAGATTGCTTTGGGTACTATACTCATTTTCACTACATTGATTCTTCTGACCCATGAACATGGTATATTTCTCCATCTATTTGTGTCATCTTTGATTTCTTTCATCAGTGTTTTATAATTTTCTATATACAGGTCTTTTGTTTCTTAAGGGAGATTTATACCTAAGTATCTTATTCTTTTCTTCATAATGGTGAATGGGATTATTTCCTTAATTTCTCTTTCTGTTTTCTCATTGTTAATGTATAGGAATGCATGGGATTTCTATGTATTAATTTTATATCCTGCAACTTTACTATATTCATTGATTAGTTCTAGTAATTTTCTGGTGGTGTCTTTAGGGTTTTTTATGTAGAGGATCATGACACCTGCAAACAGTGAGAGTTTTACTTCTTCTTTTCCAATCTGGATTCCTTTTATTTCTTTTTCCTCTCTGATTTCTGTGGCTAAAACTTCCAAAACTATGTTGAATAGTAGTGGTGAGAGTGGGCACCCTTGTCTTGTTTCTGACTTTAGATGAAATGCTTTCAGTTTTTCACCATTGAGATAATGGTGAAAAATTAAACCAAATCCACAGGTTTGCTGTGGGTTTATCATGTGAAAGTAAAAGTCGCTCAGTTGCGTCCAACTCTTTGTGAATTCTCCAGGCCAGAATACTGGAGTGGGTAGCCTATCCCTTCTCCAGGGCATCTTCCCAACCCAGCAATCAAAATAGGATTTCCTGCATTGCAGGCAGATTCTTTACCAACTGAGCTATCAGGGAAGCCCATATATGGCTTTTATTATGTTGAGATATGTTCCTTCAATGCCTGCTTTCTGGATTTTTTCTTTTATTATAAATTGGTGTTGAATTTTGTGAAAGGCTTTCTCTGCATCTATTAAGATAATCATATGGTTTTTATCTTTCAATTTGTTATTATGGTGTATCACATTGATTGATTTGCAAATATTGAAGAATTCTTGCATCTCTGGGATAAAGCCTACTTGGTCATGATGTTTGATCATTTTAATATATTGTCAGATTCTGTTTGCTAGAATTTTGTTGAGGATTTTTTCCTCTATGTGGAAATTCATCAGTGATATTGGCCTGTAGCTTTCTTTTTTTTGTGGCATCTTTGTCTGGTTTTGGTATTAGGGTGATGGTGGCTTCATAGAATGAGTTTGGGAGTTTACCTTCCTCTGCAATTTTCTGGAAGAGTTTGAGTAGGGTAGGTGTTAGCTCTTCTCTAAATTTTTTTGTAGAATTCTCCTGTGAAGCCATCTGGTCCTGGGCTTTTGCTTGTTGGAAGATTTTTTATTACAGTTTTGATTTCCATGCTTGTGTTGGGCCTGTTAATATTTTCTATTTCTTCCTGGTTCAGTTTTGGAAGGTTATACTTTTCTAAGAATTCGTCCATTTCTTTCAAGTTGTCCATTTTATTGGGACATAGTTGCTGATAGTAGTCTCTTATGATCCTTTGTGTTTCTGTGTTGTCTTTTGTGATATCTCCATTTTCATTTCTAATTTTGTTGATTTGATTCTTCTCCCTCTTTTTCTTGATGAGTCTGGCTAATGGCTTGTCTATTTATCTTCTCAAAGAACCAACTTTTAGTTTTATTGACTTTTGCTATAGTCTTGTTTCTTTTTCATTTATTTCTGCTCTAGTTTTGATGATTTCTTTCCTTCTACTAACCCTGGGTTCTTCATTTCTTCTTTTTCTAGTTGCTTTAGGTGTAAAGTTAGGTTATTTATTTGATTTTTCTCTTGTTTCTTGAAGTAAGCTTGTATTGCTATGAACCTTCCCCTTAGTACTGCTTTTACTGAATTCCATAGGTTTTGGGTTGTCATGTTTTCATTTTCATTTGTTTCTATGCATATTTTGATTTCTTTTTTGCTTTCTTCCATGATTTGTTGGTTATTCAGAAGTGTGTTGTTTAGTCTCCATATGTTTGTATTTTTAATCGTTTTTTTTTTTTTCCTGTAGTTGACATATAATCTTACCACATTGTGATCAGAAAAGATGCTTGAAATTATTTCATTTTTGTTTTTTGAACTTACCAAGGCTAAGTTTATGACCCAGGATGTGATCTATCCTGGAGAATGTTCTGTGTGCAATTGAGAAAAAGGTGAAATTCACTGTTTTGGGGTGAAATGTCCTATAGATATCAATTAGGTCTAACTGATCTATTGTATCATTTAAAGTTTGTGTTTTCTCGCTAATTTTTGTGTTTGATTTATCTAATCCATAGGTGTGAGTGGTGTATTAAAGTCTCCTACTATTATTGTGTTACTGTTAATTTCCCCTTTCATACTTGTTAGCATTTGTCTTATGTATTGACATGTTCCTATATTGGGTGTATATATATTTATAATTGTTATATCTTCTTGGATTGATCCTTTGATCATTATGTAGTATCCTTCTTTGTCTCTTTTCACAGTCTTTATTTCAAAGTCTCTTTTATCTGATATGAATATTGCTACTCCTGCTTTCTTTTGGTCTTCATTTGTGTGAAATATCTTTTTCCAGCCGTTCACTTTCAGTCTGTATGTGTCCCTTGGTTTGAGGTGGGTCTCTTTTAGACAGCATATATAAGGGTCTTGTTTTTGTATCCATTCAAGCAGTCTTTGTCTTTTGGTTGGGGCATTCAACCCATTTACATTTAAGGTAACTATTGATAAGTATGATCCCATTGCCATTTACTTTGTTGTTTTGGGTTCAAGTTTATAAACCTTTTCTGTGTCTCCTGTCTAGAGAAGATCCTTTAGCATTTGTTGAAGAGCTGGTTTGGTGGTGCTGAATTCTCTCAGCTTTTGCTCATCTGTAAAGCTTTCGATTTCTCCTTTATATTTGAATGAGATCCCTGCTGGGTATAGTTATCTGGGTTATAGGGTTTTCTCTTTCATCACTTTAAGTATGTCCTGCCATTCTCTTCTGGCCTGAAGAGTTTCTATTGAAAGATCAGCTGTTATCTGAATCCCCTTGTATGTTATTTGTTGCTTTTACCTTGCTACTTTTAATAATTGCTCTTTGTGCTTGATCTTCATTAGTTTGATTAATATGTGTCTTGGGGTGTTTTGCCTTGGGTTTATCCTGTTTGGGACTCTCTGGGTTTTTTGGACTTGGGTGGCTATTTCCTTCCCCATTTTGGGGCAAGTTTTCAACTATTATCTCCTCAAGTATTTTCTCATGCCCTTTCTTTTTGTCTTCTTCTTCTGGGACTCCTATGATTCGAATCTTTGGATGTTTAACATTGCCCCAGAGGTCTCTGAAGTTGTCCTTATTTCTTTTAATTTTTCTTTTCTCCTCTCTGCTTCATTTTTCCCCACCATTCTATCTTCTACCTCACTTATCGTGTCTTCTGCTTCAGTTATTCTACTGTTGGGTCCCTCCAGAGTGCTTTTGATCTCAGTTGTTGCATTATTCATTATTGACTGCTCTTCTTTATTTCTTCTAGGTCCTTATTAAACACTTCTTGCATCTTCTTAATAATTGTGTCTAGTCTATTTATCTGTAACTCCATTTTGTTTTCAAGATTTTGGATCATCTCTACTATCATTATTCTGAATTCTTTTTTCAGGTAGACTCCCTATCTCCTCCTCTTTTGTTTGGTTAGGTGGGCATTTATCATGTTCCTTTACCTGCTGAATATTTCTCTGCCTTTTCATTTTGTTTAGATTGCTGTGTTTAGGGTACTCTTTCTGGAGGCTGAAAGTTCATGGTTCCTCTTTACTGTGGAGCCTGCTCCCTGTGGGTGGGGTTGGACTAGTGGCTTGTCAAGGTTTTGTGGTTAGGGGAATTTGTGTCTGTGTTCTGGTGGTTAGAGCTGGATTGCTTCTCTCTGAAGTGCAATGAAGTGTCCAGTAGTGTGTTTTGGGGTGTCTATGGGTTTGAAATGGCTTTGGGAAGCCTATATTTTAATACTCAGGGCTGTGTTCCTGCTTTGCTGGAGAATTAGCATGGTATGTCTTGCTCTGGAACTTGTTGGCTCTTGGGTGGAGTTTGATTTCAGTGTAGGTATAGAGGCTTTGGGTGAGCTCTTGTCCATTAATGTTTCCTGGAATCAGGAGTTCTCTGATGTTCTGAAGTTCTGGAGTTAAGCCTTCTGCCTCTGGCTTTCAGTCTGATTCTCACAGTAGCCTCAAGAATTCTCCATCAATACAGTACAGATGATAAAACATCTAGGTTAATGGTGAAATAATTCTCCACAGCGAAGGACACCCAGAGAGGTTCACAGAGTTACATGGAGAAGAGAAGGGGGAGGAGGGAGATAGAGCTGACCAGAAGGAGAAGAGGGGGAGTCAAAGGGGGAGAAAACAATCTAGTCAGTAATCAATTCCCTAAGTGTGCTCCACAGTCTGGAGCACCCAGAAAGATTCACAGAGTTACATAGAAAAGAGAAGGGGGAGGACGGAGATAGAGGTGACCAGGAGGAGAAGAGGGGAAGTCAAAAGGGGAGAGACCAATCTAGCTAGTAATCAGTTCCCTAAATGTTCTCCACAGCCCAGAACATCCAGAGAGATTCACAGAGTTAAGTAGAGAAGAGAAGGGGGAGGGAGGAGATAGAGGTGACCTGGGGGAGAAAAGGGATAGTCAAAAGGGGAGAGAGAGATCAAGCCAGTAATCACACCCCTAAGTGAAATTTGGATACTGAAGATTAGATTCTTAAAAGTAAAAAATTGATAACAAATACCAAAAAGCAAAGACTAAAAATTTAGAATAGAGTTTAGACTCTCAAAAATATAATACTAAAAATACAAAAAAAATCAATCACAAAAATTATGCAAAATATACATATGAAATTTGCTTTAAAATAGAGTCTTTTTTTTTGGCAAGACAATAGTAGGTTATAAAAATGAAAATTAAAGGAGTAATAAAGAACTTAATATGCCAGGAAATTTGGAAAACTCAGCAGTGGCCACAGGACTGGAAAAGCTCAGTGTTCATTCCAGTCCCAAAGAAAGGCAATGCCAAAGAATGCTCAAACTACCGCACTATTGCACTCATCTCACATGCTAGTAAAGTAATGCTCAAAATTCTCCAAGCCAGGCTTCAGCAATATGTAAACCGTGAACTTCCAGATGTTCAAGCTGGTTTTAGAAAAGGCAGAGGAACCAGAGATCAAATTGCCAACATCTGCTGGATCATCGAAAAAGCAAGAGAGTTCCAGAAAAACATCTATTTCTGCTTTATTGACTATGTCAAAGCCTTTGACTGTGTGGATCACAATAAACTGTGGAAAATTCTGAAAGAGATGGGCATACCAGACCACCTGACCTGCCTCTTGAGAAACCTGTATGCAGGTCAGGAAGCAACAGTTAGAACTGGACATGGAAAAGACTGGTTCCAAATAGGAAAAGGAGTATGTCAAGGCTGTATATTGTCACCCTGCTTATTTAACTTATATGTAGAGTACATCATGAGAAACACTGGACTGGAAGAAACACAAGCTGGAATCAAGATTGCTGGGAGAAATATCAATAACCTCAGATATGCAGATGACACCACCCTTATGGCAGAAAGTGAAGAGGAACTAAAAAGCCTCTTGATGAAAGTGAAAGTGGAGAGTGAAAAAGCTGGCTTAAAGCTCAACATTCAGAAAACGAAGATCATGGCCTCTGGTCCCATGACTTCATGGGAAATAGATGGGGAAACAGTGGAAACAGTGTCAGACTTTATTTTTTTGGTCTCTGAAATCACTGCAGATGGTGATTGCAGCCATGAAATTAAAAGACGCTTACTCCTTGGAAGGAATGTATGACCAACGTAGACAGCATATTCATAAGCAGAGACATTACTTTGCCAACAAAGATCCATCTAGTCAAGGCTATGGTTTTTCCTGTGGTCATGTATGGATGTGAGAGTTGGACTGTGAAGAAGGCTGAGCGCCAAAGAATTGATGCTTTTGAACTGTGGTGTTGGAGAGGACTCTTGAGAGTCCCTTGGACTGCAAGGAGATCCAACCAGTCCATTCTGAAGGAGATCAGCCCTGGGATTTCTTTGGAAGGAATGATGCTAAAGCTGAAACTCCAGTACTTTGGGCAACTCATATGAAGAGTTGACTCATTGGAAAAGACTCTGATGCTGGGAGGGATTGGGGGCAGGAGGAAAAGGAGACGGCAGAGGATGAGATGGCTGGATGGCATCACTGGCTTGAAGGACATGAGTCTGAGTGAATTCCAGGAGCTGATGATAGACAGGGAGGCCTGGCGTGCTGTGATTCATGGGGTCGCAAAGAGTCAGACACGACTGAGCGACTGAACTGAACTGAACTGAAAGAACTTAAATTAAAAAAAAATTAAAGAGTGATAACAGTAAATATATATCTAGGGATTTCTCTGGAGCTCTTGTGGAAAGTGTGGGGTCAGTTCAGTTTCAGTTAGTTCCTCATTCCAGCTTGTACTTGTTCTCAAGGTATATAGGCCCCCTCCAATGCTTAGTCAATGTTAACTGCTGCTGCTGCTGCTAAGTCGCTTCAGTCGTGTCCAACTCTGTGCGACCCCATAGACGGCAGCCCACCAGGCTCCCCTGTCCCTGGGATTCTCCAGGCAAGAACCCTGGAGTGGGTTGCCATTTCCTTCTCCAATGCATGAAAGTGAAAAGTGAAAGTGAAGTCTCTCAGTTGTGTCTGACTCAGCGACCCCATGGACTGCAGCCCACCAGGCTCCTCCATCCATGGGATTTTCCAGGCAAGTACTGGAGTGGGGTGAATGTTAACTACAGGGTTTTAATCTGTTGCACCTGTCACTTCCAGAACAGTTCCCTCTTCTTCATTTTGGCTTCCTCTTTTTTCAAGTGTCTTCAGTGTCTATTTTCCACCCTGACTCAAGGGGGTGAAGGTGGTCACTTATTTAGGCTCACTTGTTCAGTTATCTTGTGGGGAGGGAGGGACACTGCAAACAAATATCGCTGGTTTGTTTGGGGAATGCTTGCAGTGTATGGACCACACTGGGTTTGCCCCAGCTCAAGGTGGTGTGTGCTTCCTGGGTCTACACTGCTCAGTCTTCAGGGTGCACTTCCCAGGTCTAAGCCACTGAGGTTTTCGGGTAATCTGAAAGAGCACAGACTTGGTTGGGCGTGTGTTTTATGCCCTTCCCAGGTCCTAGCAGCTCAGGTGACCGGGTGCTTGGCAAGAGCACTGCCCCAGGTGGGCCATGCCTCTTAATCACCTTCCTGGTCCCGGGTGCTCTGTTTCCCAGCTGCACCACGGGAGCACCACCTCAGGTGTGCTGTGTCTCCTCTGGGGAGTTGATCTCAGGCTGTGACCTTCCTGGCAGATGTCAACCATCCAGGATCCCAGGAAGATGTGGTTAGCAATTGCGAGCCTGCTCACAGTTTGGTGTAAGATGCCGGTCTCAGGTCAAGATTGCAGCAGCCTCTTGTCTTCCAGCTCTGGCTCCAGCTCGGGCAGGGAGTGGGGGAGGGGCCTATACACAGCCAGCTAGCTCTCCTTTGGTATTCGCTCAATCCTTTTTTCTGTTAGCGGGCCAGGCTGCTAATCTTTTACAGGAAGATTCTCTCTTTTTTTCTCTCTCTCTGGTGATACCACAGTTTGGGTTGCTATCTCATGTTAGCTCCCTCAGATTATCCTCAGGGCATTGGGGCCTGGTCCTTACCCTAAGCACTGATATGCAGCTCACACCTCCCTGTCTACACACCTCCCTGTCTAGCCCCGCTCTCTGGTGGCAGACAGAAGCATCTGGGCTACTTCTCTGCTGGCAGTTGCAGGTAGGTGAGTATTCTGTGTTTTTTTTTTTTTTTTCTCTCCCAGTTATGTTGCCCTCTGAGATTCCAAAACTCCCCACAGACCCACCGGTGAGAGGATTTCCTACTGTTTGGAAACTTCTCCTTGTTCATGGACACTCTCCCCAGGATGGGTCTCCATCCCTAACTCTTTTGTCTTTTATATTTTGTCCTACCTCCTTTCGAAGAGAATGGGCTACCTTTTTGGGTGCCTGGTGTCCTCCGCCAGTGTTCAGAAGTTGTTTTGTGGAAGCTGCTCAGCATTCGAATGATCTTTTGATAAATTTGTGGGGGAGAAAGTGGTCTCCCTGTCATATTCCTCCACCATCTTCAGACAGGAGAGAAGGACTATTTAAATACTAAAGAACTTAGTTGGAAACTGTTCCTTGAAATTAAAAAAAAAAAAACCTGTAAAATTAAATTTAAAAATGTCAAAACTAGAAGGAGGAAAGAAAGCAGTTAAATGAAGAAAAATTAGGAAAAAAGGAGAAAAAGAAGACAGGAAAGAAGAAAAGGAAGGAGGAAGGGTGGAGGAAGGAAAGAAAGGAGGGAGGGAGGAAGAATCACACAGAAAACCTTATTTTGATGTTTTAGTCATTTTGCTAGTTTGTGTACAGTTGCTGGAACACTATTACTGTTGCATCTTCTATTTTGTCTTTATTCAGTTGTCTTTCTGTTGATAAGCTACTACAACCAAAAGTCTGTTTATTTTTTCATGCAAAGGATTAACTCTTAGGGCCTAAATCAACTGGTTGTTTTGACATCCATGGGCAAGACTCCCCTTTTCTGTTAAGGAAAACCAGTATTTTCCACTAATGATAAGTGAAGTTTAATAACTGGCATGTACCTTGAGTATTCTTTCATAACTGTTTCATATACTCTCCCACTTCCCTTTTGCTATAGGTGGTTTATCTGAGTTAATTATGCTAAATATTTTTAGGATTAAAAAAAAATTGTGCTCAGTCAGTCATGTCTCACTCTTTTTAGTCTCATGGAGTGCAGCCCACCAGGCTCCTTTGTCCATGGAATTTTCCAGGCAAGAATACTGGAGTGGGTTGCCATTTTCTTCTCCAGGGGATCGTCCCAAACCAGGGACTGAACCCGCATCTCCTACATCTCCTGCATTGGCTGGCAGATTCTTTACCACTGAGCAACCTGGAAAGCCGAAAAAGAATTAGACTGGCTGATTTCTACACAGCCTATTGGGTGTTTGCTGACTCATACCTCCAAGTTACTTAGCATTTCCTAGTTAATTACTTGAGTAAAAACAGAAATAGAAAATTTAGCTTTTATATTTGATACTTACATAAATCATAAATGATGAATTATATAGAAAATGAAAACATTTATTAATCATATTTTAATTAGTGGCTAGGAATAGAACATAAAACTAAAATTAGAAAGTTATTACAGCATTATTTTACACTTGCAGATTTAATGGAGCATGCCATATTTTCATGCTACTATTTTACCCTGAGATCTGTAATACGATGTAGTTTTCCTCTGATTTAAGGGGTAAAACTAAGGATGAACAGATGCTACTGGTAATTTCAACACCAACACCCAAGTTCCAGATGTCTCCTCTCATAATACAAGCCAAAATTAAATACAGATTTTGTTAAAACACACGAGTTATTCTTTTAACCTGCAAGCATTCCTAGTCCTCACTGATCTGTGTTCCCATTTTTAATCTACTTTCATCAGATCATCACTTGGATAGTAGCACTTTCCCATAACCCAGTGATTGAACTCTCAACAGTTAACACAAGATTCAAATATCTAGAGCTCTGTGGTTTTTTTTTTTTTTTTAATGTTTTACTAATTATTAGTAAAGTCTTCCAGTTTATTTTCCATTTTCCTGTTGGGAAAAGAGAAACCAGTTCTCTGCCAAAAGCATTCCATATCAGATACCAAATGATGTCAGGTAACAGCTGTCTAGTCTCAACTTTGGTGGGTAATTAGCAGACCGTATATCCAAAAGAAACAGGTAATTGTGATTCATGAATCTGTTGCCAGGGCAGATACTTCACAGCTCACTCATCTTTCCCTAAAGACAGAGATTTCCTAGAGCTTTGAGTAGTCAAATGTTGTTTTCACCTTGTTTGAAGAGAATGGCCGTTCACTTTGGGGATGTTCTTGGCATTCATCAAATTATTTTCTTCCTTTTCTTCATCTTTTTCTTGGTGGTTTGCAGGACAACTAGGAAGTATGAAGCTTCATTCAGGCAGGAGTGTACAGGAATTCTGAATGAAGAGGAATGGAGCAGCCTATCTGTCTTGTGCTCAGACCTAACAGGGAGTGTTCAGTTCAGTTCAGTCGCTCAGTCGTGTCCGACTCTTTGTGACCCCATGAATCGCAGCAACCAGGCCTCCCTGTCCATCACCAACTCCCAGAGTTCACTCAGACTCACGTCCATCGAGTCAGTGATGCCATCCAGCCATCTCATTCTCTGTCATCCCCTTCTCCTCCTGCCCCCAATCCTTCCCAGCATCAGAGGGTGTACACATAATCAAATCAATTATTTATAATATTTATGGTTTACAGAGCTCTTGTGTATATTTCTTCTCGTTGAGCTTCACAGCAAATCTTGATGTATATTTTCTTCTTATTTCCATGTTACTCAGAACCCAAGTAATCTGAGGTTCAGTGAATTTTCTCATGGTATCTGTGAGAACATGGGGGAGATGCAATTTTTTAATTAATTAATTTGTTTTTTTTAAACTGCACTGGGTCTTCATTGTGGGTTTTCTCTAGTTGTAGCAAGCAGGGCCACTCTCTACTCGTGGCGCTCAGACTTCTCACTGTGGTGGCTTCTCTTGTTGCAGAGAGGGGCTCTTGGGTGTGCCAGCTCAATAGAGGCAGCTCACAGGGTGTGCCAGCTCAATAGGGGCAGCTCACAGGCTTTGTTACTCTGTGGCATGAAGAATCTTCCTGGACTAGGGATTGAACACATGTCTCCTGCATTGGCAGGTAGATTCTCAACCACTGGACTACCAGGGAAGTCCAAAGATGCAGTTCTACTGTGTTCTTTCCTTTAAACAGAATGATTTTTGAGGAAGTAAATGTCTCCATGACTCCAACTTATTTCCCCTCCAGCCTGCCATTTTGACAGAAATTCCAACTGTCATCCTTGCTTTGAATCATCAGAGTCTGAGAGGAGACTCTGGACCTACAGTTGTGTGATCTGCAAAATATACTACAGACACTTGGGGATACTACAGCATGAAGTAAAAACATGTTGTCTATTTGAGGTCTATTTAAGGGGACCATTAAAGAGAAACTGAACAAAGCACTCCTTCCAAAGACAACAATGAAAGAGGGAATTGTTTTCATGCTTTTGGACACTTGCTGTGTTACACACCATCCTCCCCCTATTCTTAGTTTGGTTCCTCATTCTAGTCCAGTTCTGTCTTTTTTTAAAAGAAATTTTATTATTACTTAAAAATTTTTTTTTATTTAGGTATTTACTTTTGGCTGCACTGGGTCTTCCTTGCTGCCTGCAGGCTTTTTCTCATTGCGGCCAGTGGAAGCTACTCTTCATTGCGGTGCCCAGCTTCTCATTGCAGTGCTTGGACTTCTCATTGCAATGGCTTCTCTTACTGCAGAACACAAGGCTGTAGGGCCGACAGGCTTGGTAGTTGTGGCCCACGGGCTTAGTTGCCCTGCGGTATGTGGGATTTCAGTTCCCTGATCAGGGATGGAACCCACATCCCCTGCACTGCAAGGCAGTTTCTTAACCACTAGACCTTGGTAGGATAATTCCTAATGAAAATCCTTACTGGGGTCTCAAAGTCATGAAGTCTTCATGTTTGCAGAAGCTGTAAAACAAGAGCCAAGAAGATGGAGAGAGATGACAGAGAGACCTTAAGGACTGGATAAATGGATCCACAAGTGGCTGATGAATTTTAATGGAGACAATAATGATATCATGCTCTTAGGGATTATTTTGTATTTGGGTTTCAAAAATCCTAATTAAAGTTTTTTTTTTTTCAATTTAGCAAGAGCTTTGTACCAAGTCTACTTAAGGAACAGGGACAAAAGAAGTCTTTAAAAGATCATCAGTTCCTCTCCCTAGTTCTATTTGTTTAAATAAAGGAAGCTGTAGTAGGGGTGGGAGCTTATGCCTCTTTCAGCTGGTTTGTGGCTTAAAGGATTCAGATTCTAATAGCTAATATTACAAACCTGTACAGTTTTACTGGGCTCAGAGGTAAGTGAGCGGACCATTAGGAGTGCCAGTAGAGCATAATCAGAAAGCCTCATCCATTTGGGTTGGCGTATTTAAAGTTTGTATCACCTCAATTGAATATAGCCTGACTTAGGAAGTGATGTCTTGGTCTATCAATTCTGACTGTTAAACTCTCACTAAAGGTCGGGGTCTTGTCTTCCCCCCATTTGTTTATGTCTTCCATTTTCTCTGTGATCTGATATGGTCCTCTTGCTTTGAAAATAAATTTTTATTTTAGTATTTCTGATGGTTTTTCAATAGTACTACCACCTGCCCCAATCACAGGAAATAGCATCTCTAACCAGCATGCCTCTGTCATATCTTAGTTTATATAGTACAAATCTATTTGTTTATTTATTCTATTAAAACATGATATATATGCTACCTACATATTATATTTTTATAGTTGTTTTACAGAACAAATAATACTCATAAACAGTATTTTTATTGACTTTTAACTTTACCATTGCATAATATTTTAGAAAAGGTTGATGTAATTCAATGGGGAAAGAATAGTCTTTTCAACAAATGGTTCTGGGGAAAACTAGATATCTACGTGCAAAATAATGAATTTGGACTCCTACTTCACACCATACTTAAAAATTAATTCAAAATGGGTCACAGACCTCAATAAGACCTAAAACAACAAAGCTCTTAGACAAAAACACAGAGTGAATCTTCATAATTTTGAACTAGGTAATAATTTCTCAGATATAACACTAAAAACACTAATGATAATAAAAACCCTGCAGATTCTGACTTTATCAAAGTTAAAAACTTTTGTGCTTTATGGAACATTATTAAGAAAACAAAAGACAATCCATATATCATGTATGTGATAATAGACTTTTATTCAGTATAAGGAACTCTTTTCAGTTCAGCTCAGTCAGTCATGTCTGACTCTTTGCGACCCCATGGACTGCAGCATGCCAGGCTTCCCTGTCCATCACCATCTCTCAGAGCTTACTCAAACTCATGTCCATCAGGGTCTTTTCCAATGAATCAGCTCTTTGCAGCGGGTGGCCAGAGTATTGGAGATTCAGCTTCAGTATCAGTCCTTCCAATGAATATTCAAGACTGATTTCCTTTAGGATTGACTGGTTTGATCTCCTTGAAGTCCAAGGAACTCTCAAGAGTCTTCTCCAACACCACAGTTCAAAAGCATCAATTCTTCCAAGTTCACCTTTCTTTATGATCCCATCCTCACATCCTTATATGACTACTGAAAAAGCCATAGTTCTGACTATATGGACCTTTGTCAGTAATATCTCTGCTTTTTGTTTTTTAACTCCATAATCAAAAGACAAAGCCTAAAATGGGAAATAATTTGAACAGACCTTTCTCCAAAAAGGTATAAGTGGCCAATAAGCTCACAAAAAGATGCTTGACATTGTTAATCATTCAGTTAAGTTCAGTTGCTCAGTCATGTCTGACTCCTTGCGACCCCATGAACTGCAGCATGCCAGGCCTCCCTGTCCACCAGCATCTCCCGGAGTTCACTCATACTCACGTCCATCGAGTCGGTGATGCCATCCAGCCATGTCATTCTCTGTCGTCCCCTTTTTCTCCTGCCCCCAATCCCTCCCAGGATCAGAGTCTTTTCCAATGAGTCAACTCTTTGCATGAGGTGGCCAAAGTATTGGAGTTTCAGCTTTAGTATCATTCCTTCCAAAGAACACCCAGGACTGATCTCCTTTAGAATGAACTGATTGGATCTCCTTGCAGTCCAAGGGACTCTCAAGAGTCTTCTTCAACACCACAGTTCAAAAGCATCAATTTTTCGGTGCTCAGCTTTTTCACAGTCCAACTCTCACATCCATACATGACTACTGAAAAAACCGTAGCCGTGACTAGATGGACCTTTGTTGGCAAAGTAATGTCTCTGCTTTTGAATATGCTGCCTAGGTTGGTCGTAACTTTCTTTCCAAGGAGTAAGCGTCTTTTAATTTCATGGCTGCAGTCACATCTGCAGTGATTTTGGAGACCAAAAAAATAAAGTCTGACACTGTTTCCACTGTTTCCCCATCTATTTCCCATGAAGTGATGGGACTGGATGCTATGATCTTAGTTTTCTGAATGTTGAGCTTTAAGCCAACTTTTTCACTCTCCACTTTCACTTTCATCAAGAGGCTTTTTAGTTCCTCTTCACTTTCTGCCATAAGGGTGGTGTCATCTGCATATCTGAGGTTATTGATATTTCTCCTGGCACTCTTGATTCCAGCTTGTGTTTCATCCAACCCAGTGTTTCTCATGATGTACTCTGCATAGAAGTTAAATAAGTAGGGTCACAATATACAGCCTCGACAAACTCCTTTTCCTATTTGGAACCAGTCTGTTGTTCCATGTCCAGTTCTAACTGTTGCTTCCTGACCTGCATATAGGTCTCAAGAGGCAGGTCAGGTGGTCTGGTATACCCATCTCTTTCAGAATTTTCCACAGTTTATTGTGATCCACACAGTCAAAGGCTTTGGTATAGTCAATAAAGCAGAAATAGATGTTTTTCTGGAACTCTCTTGCTTTTTCCATGATCCAGCGGATGTTGGCAATTTGATCTCTGGTTCCTCTGCCTTTTCTAAAACCAAATTGAACATCTGGAAGTTCATGGTTCACGTATTGCTGAAGCCTGGCTTGGAGAATTTTGAGCATTACTTTACTAGCATGTGAGATGAGTGCAATAGTGTGGTAGTTTGAGCATTCTTTGGCATTGCCTTTCTTTGGGATTGGAATGAAAACTGACCTTTTCCAGTCCTGTGGCCACTGCTGAGTGTTTCAAATTTGCTGGCCTATTGAGTGCAGCACTTTCACAGCATCATCTTTCAGGATTTGAAATAGCTCAACTGGAATTCCATCACCTCCACTAGCTTTGTCCGTAGTGATGCTTCCTTATGCCCACTTGACTTCATATTCCAGGATGTCTGGCTCTAGGTTAGTGATCACACCATCATGATTATCTTGGTTGTGAAGATCTTTTTTGTATAGTTCTTCTGTGTATTCTTGCCACCTCTTCTTAATATCTTCTGCTTCTGTTAGGTCCATACCATTTCTGTCATTTATCGAGCCCATCTTTGCATGAAATGTTCCCTTGGTATCTCTAATTTTCTTGAAGAGATCTCTAGTCTTTCCCATTCTGTTGTTTTCCTCTATTTCTTTGCCTTGACCGCTGAGGAAGCAATCATTAGAGAAATGCAAATTTCAAAATCACAATGAGATACCGTTTCACATCTGCTCAAATGGCTATAATAATAATAATAAAAACAACAACAACAAGTGCTGCCAAGTATGTAGAGAACTTGAAATCCTTATATGTTGTTGGTGGGCATGTAAAAAAGGGTATATCCATTTTGATAAACAGTTGGAAGTCATCAAAGTGTTAAACAGTCACCAGGAATATGACCCAGGAATTCTACTTCTAGATATCTATCCAAGAGAAATGTAAACTTGTATATAAATGTTCATAGCAGCATTTTTTATAATATCCCAAAGTCAAAAACAACCCACATGCCTGTCTCTATTGAATGTAAGAACAAAATGTGGTATATCCAGTCAATGGATTATTATTCAGTCATAAAAAGTAATGGAATACTAATATATGCCATGACATGGATGAACACTGAAATGTGCTAAATCAAACAAATTAGTCACAAAAGACCACATAGTATATGATGCCATTTATGTGAAATTCCCAGATAGGCAGATCCATGAAAGTAGATTTCTTGCTCTCAGGTTGGCAAGGGAGAGTGAGAAGTGAATGCTACTAGGTAGAAGGCTTCTCTTGAGGGTGATCAAAAATATTCTGGAATTATAATTCTGGTGGTTTCACACTTGTATAAATGCACATTCCAAAATTTTGAACTTTATACATAAACTATATATGGGTAGAAAAAATGGTTCTCTGATGAGTGAGGTATTTCCTTTTAAGCCTCATTTTAACAGCAATAAATAATAGTAAATATTCATATAAAACTGAGAGATAGCTGTCTCTCAACAGTAGAATGGAATAAGTGTATTGTGATATATACATACAGTTAGAGTGAAGTTCAAACTCTTATGACTTTGGTACTAAAAGTCAGAATAGAAGTGGACCCAGTTAGAATGACACTGACTGAAAATAACTGCAATTGACAGACATGTTTCTGAACATCAACCTTGCATAGAGTGGAATATCACACAACAATACCAATGAAGGGAGTATAGCCATAGGAAGCAGCGTGTATACACATTTAGAAAGAAAAGCAGGACTTCCCAGTGGCTCAGACTGTGAAGAATCTGCCTGCAATGAGGGAGACCTGGGTTGGAAGATTCCCTGGAGAAGGGAAAGGCTACCCACTCCAGTATTCTTGCCTGGAGAATTCCATGAACAGAGAAGCCTAGTGGGCTATAGTCCATGGGATCACAAAGAGTCAGACACAACTGAGTGACTTTCACTCACTCACACAGGAAAGAAAAGCAGGACTTAAAATAATTCATTCTGTATGATTCAATTCTTGTAAATTTCAACAGACAACACAACTATGTTTTTTAGGGATGCATTCGGTTTTGATAAAACTCTAAAGAAAATCATCAATCCGGGAATCCAGGTGGAAGCTACCTTTAGAGAGAAAAGAGAGTGATCATTGGAGGTCACGTGAACTGCTTCCCTGAGTTCCTGGCAGTATTCTATTAATATTTCTTGATCTGGTTAGTGATGACAGGATATCTTTCTACAATTATTGATTAAACTCTCCATGTTTCCCCATGTCATAAAGGAAAGAAAGTTAAATGAAGAGACCTGAAGACCTGGTTTAACATTGTGACTATACCCTTTACTGGGCTTCCCTGGTAGCTCAGCTGGTAAAGAATCTGCATGCAATGCAGGAGACCCTGGTTCGATTGCTGGGTTGGGAAGATCCCCTGGAGGAGGGCATGGCAACCCACTCCAGTATTCTTGCCTGGAGAATCCCATGGACAGGAGAGCCTGGTGGGCTACAGTCCATGGGGTCGCAAAGAGTTGGACACGACTGAGGAACTAAGCACAGCACAGCAATACTTTTTACAAGTCTTATAGTCTTGGTCAGTTTGCTTTATCTCTTACAGCTTTAGTGTTTTTGACTATAAAATGAGGATGGTAAAATATGCCTGACGGTAATGTTTCAGGATTAAAAGGGATAGAATATGTGAAACTGCTGCATGCAGGGCAGTGGTGTATGTGTGTGTGTGTGTGTGTGTGTGTGTTCTGTTACACACAGAAGTGTAAAGTACTCAGGAGGGGGATTAGATTGTTTATAGGAAATGGGGACCTGGTGCAGTGTGAGGGGGTTCTCAACTTTGTAAAAGCAGAATTGCTCAAAAGGATTCAGCTAATAAGAGATATCCCGATGTAAAACTGTAGATTTTTATATGTTAATACTGTAACCAGAAAAGTTCCATAAAAGCGCAACTACAATGTGAAGATAGATGCCATGTGTGGAGAAATGAAAAACTCTTAAAAAAATCTTAGAGAGTTGGAGGTTTTAAACATACATGGTGTCTATCTAGAAAATTCTGAAAAGGGATGCATATGGTAAAATTTGTTTATTAAATCTGGGACTTTCCAGGTGGCGCTAGTGGTAAAGAACCACCTGCCAATGCAGAAGATGCAAGAGATGCAGGTTCAATGCCTGGGTGGGGAAAATCTACTGGAGAAGGAAATGGCAACCCACTCCAGTATTCTTGCCTGAGAAATCCCACGGGCAGAGGAGCCTGGTGGGCTACAGTCCATTGGGTTGAGAAGAGCTGGACATGACTTAGCGACTGAGCACACTGAATCTTAAAAACATTTAAAAAGTAAACAGGTAATAATCAGAATTACTACTCAAAGCAGAAAGCAGTCTTGTAAGTTTTCAAAACACCAACAGATGGTAATGGAGTCCAGTAGGGTGTGCATACTTGTCTTGATGACTGAAGCTCCATGGAGAAGCTGGGACCAGTCAGCCCTTCCAGGGTGATCTCAAACAGCTCATCTAAGCTCCTTTAGACATCTCCCTGACAGTCACTATCAAACTCAGGATCCTGAATAGTGTGAACCAGGGGTATTATCCTCTGGGGAAATTCTTCTGAATTAAAGATATGTAAGGGCTTCCCTGGTGGTTCAGTGGTAAGGAATCTGCCTGCCGAACATGGATTCGATTCCTGATCTGAGAAGATACCACGTGCTATGGAGCAACTAGGCCTGTTTGCCGCAACTATTGAGTCTGTGCTCTAGAGCCCGGGACCCACAACTACTGAAGCCCATGCACCGTAGAGCCCATGCTTCACAATAAGGGAAGTCACGGCAATGAGAAGCTGGAGCACCGCAACTAGAGAGTAGCCCCCACTCACCACAACTAGAGAAAAAAACTGCAGCAATGTAGACCCAGCACAGTTAAAAATAAATAAAATAATAAAAGAAAGATATGAAACCAAGATCCTTTTCTAGAAGCAGATTTTTTTCTTATAGACACTGATTGTGTCTTCTAAAATAGTTTTGAAACTTTAAAAAATAAAACGAATCCTCCTGCATAGCAGTTGAAGTGTTTTTACTCTAATCAAAGGTGAATTACTGAAAGTTTTCTTTGAAGATGCTTTATTGACATTCCCTTCACCTTCTCGTCTCCAGCCTGATTTCTTCTCTCCAAATTCTGTTTAAACTTTGTGTGCTTTTGTGGTTTTTCTAATACCACATAAAACAATGTAGATGAGGGCTCAATGTAGACCCTGTCCATCTCTCGACTATTTGAATTCTGAGAATCCTTCTAGCACGTTTAATTGTCCATCTGGGGCTAAAGCTTCCTCAAGAGGGGTTGTGGGAATATCACCTTGCTAACCACACAGGAAACCCCATCGATCAAAGTTTGGAAGGAATGTCGGTCCTCACCAGGGACTACAATGAAAATTTAAAAATTACTTTCCACCAATGGCTACGATGAAGGGCTTTGGGATTTGAGCTTCTCTTTGAGAAAGAGCACTGTTTCCACAGAAGAGATACCTGGTGGCCTCATGAAGCGGGGGAAAGGCCAGGTCTTTTTTAACAGTGCTTCAAAGCCTGTCCAGGCTCATTCACTTTATGTATTCCAAAATGAATTCCCCTCACAGCTGGAATGTTTAGAATCAGCAGGGCCAATAGATTTTATCCACTGCCCACAGCCCTAGTGTCCATGTTCCCATTAAACACATCTAATTCAAACTGAGGGAGGCGTGTATATCTCAAACCTAACTCTCAGCTTAATTCCTTCTGTCTTTTTAAAAGCTGCTCTTCCAGAATGAACTATAAATCAACCACAGCTAATTTGCACATTGAACTGTTTATGTGTTTTTAAAGAGGAGCTTCTGGGAAGAGACAGAAAGAAGATTTAATAAACGGAGAATCTGCGAAGCTTCCAAAACACATAAGTAAAACGTAGAGACAACATGTGACTCCAGCCATCAGGAAAATAGACAACAGGGCAGTGATGGGTAACTTCTTGGGGAAATGTGATGAGTGGAGCCTTCTTCCCAGCCTCCTGGCAGTTATTAACAGTGGCGTCCTCATTTCACTACAGCCTTGAGCAGCTCTGCTCTGAGTCGAGGGGCTCAGCCTGTGGCTTCAGGGTAGATATTGGACAAAACCACCACTCACCACCCAGGCAATTTCAGGGGCCATCTGCCTCCTGCCTCTATAATTGATGTTATATGCACTCTTGTCTTAACTCACCTATGATTTATGCATCTTGTCATCTCTCTGTATCTCCTCTAAAGCAGTGGTCCCCAACCTTTTTGGCACCAAGGACAAGTTTCATGGAAGATAATTTTTCCATGGACCAACTTAGAGAGGGGATTGTTTGGAGATGATTCAAGAGAAATACATTTATTGTGTTCTTTATTTCCATTATGATTACATTAGTTCCACCTCAGATCATTAGGCATTAGATCCCAGAGGTTAGGGACCCCTTCTCTAGAGGCATCTTTGGGCCACTAGATTATTTTTTGTGGTATCATTTTTGTTTTAACAAATTCCTACTTGTCTTCATCTTCTGTGTCACCCACCTCCCCTGACTTTAAGGTTATATCTCTGTTGCCAGTACCCTGGCTTTTCTGGGGGAGCTGAGACCCAGAATTCCTGCCTTTGAAAAGTCATCCCACAGACACTTACGTCTGCCAAGCTGAAGGATGCATTGCATGTGTCATCCTTAGGGATCAGGTTCTGTGAAGTAAGCCACTGCTTTGGAAAGTGTGGTCCACAGACTGGTGTCCACTTTTGAACTACATGTTACTGGTCTGAAATGAGAGCAGCAGAGAAGTGAAGAACAAACATTTCATACTTTTACAACAGTCTGGCATTGCCGCCACAGCTAAGCATGTGATTGCTTTTCCAATAATTCCTTTCAAATTTATTTTAAAGAAGTATTGGTCTCTGATGGATTGCACATTTTAAAAGTTTTCACTGCTGTAAGGACAGGGCTAGTTAGTTCTTCCAGTGCAGTTTATGTTGTTGTTCAGTCACTCAGTTGTGTCCAACTCTTTGCAACCCCATGGACTGCGGCAAACCAGGCTTCCCTGTCCTTCACTATCTCCTGGAGCTTGTTCAAACTCAGGTCCATTGAGTCGGTGATGCCATCCAACCATCTCATCCTCTGTCACCCCCTGCTCCTTCTGCCTTCAATCTTTCCCAGCATTAGTCTTGTCTTAGGAAGGCATGCTAGATCGCACCCTGCTGAGATCATCTCCACATCCAGTTCTTCCCTCCTAGTCATGCACGGTGGAATTATTTTTTCATTCTTCCTCCATGAATGCATTTAATTTTCCAAATTTTAGGTCTCAGTGGAGCATGAGCAATCTTTGGTATTTAAGCTGAACACACACAGGGTCTCCTCTTCCCCAGGGTCACTCTTCTTGCTTCTTTTTTATTATCCCTGGTGGCTCAGACAGCAAAGAATCCGCCTGCCAATGCAGAAGACATGGATTTGATCCCTGGGTAAGGAAGATCCTATGGAGAAGGAAATGGAAATCCATTCTGGTATTCTTGCCTGGAGAATTCCATGGACAGAGGAGCCTGGTGGGCCATAGTTCATGGGGTCACAAAGAGTAGGACATGACTGAGCGACTAACACTCTTAATGTACATAGCTCCATGCCTTTAAAAGCCATAACAGTCTTGCCTTCTCCATCAGCTCTCCATACCCTGAGCTTGCCTCCACACCCGTGGCCTTTCTAGTCCCAGGAGCTCACAGCATATCTAAACAGGTGTGAAAAGGGTTGGATGACACCCTGTCAGTCATCAGACTAATTCCAGGGAAGTTACATGCCTTCCAGGCCTTAGTCCTCCATGACTTTTCATAAAAAGTTAAAATCCATTCATTTGGAAATAATTCGATTTTGCAAATACAGAATAACTTGATGGAAAAAAATAAAAGCACCATTCAGAGCCTCTCTACCTCAACTATTTAGCGAAAGCTGTCACATGAGGGATGAGTGACATATTTGAATGAGTTCTGGGGTTTCTCTCCACACGGTGCAAACCCTGGATCCAGCAGGAGGTGAACCAGCTGCAGCTTGTCATATATTAGTCAATTATCCTAATGATTTTTTTTCCCCACTAAAGAGCATGAGTCTAGGTGGCTCTTATATGAAGATTTCTCTTTGTCTACTCACAAATATTAATTGGATTCTCTCCATGTTGACTGTAACCTCTGGGGTTTGGGGGATCACTGCAGGTGCATGAGGGCTGGTGGAGGGGGAGTTGGAGACTGGCGAGAAATGCCTGCCTTCTCTGCATCTCCAGCTCCTGCTCCAGTGAGAACAGCATTTGATTAGTCCTTTACAACCTGTTTCTCCTCAGATACAAGGAAAATATCGGAAACCACTGTGCCAATTCTGGCTGTCGCTCCTTTTGAACACTGTAGGATCTGCTGGAGGAATGTGAAATAAATCCAAAAAAAGGCAGCTTTATGGATCTTTGAATGTGGTGTCACAGAAGGAAACTGTCTTAGAAATCAGTGCTCAAACTGGACAGTTTGTTAATTCCAGGAAAATTTTTCTTGTATTAGAATTAAACTTTAACCTAGTAGTAATTTCAAGCCAATGCCCTCCACTCAGTATAAAATGACAGTGTTACTGAGACATAATTGAAATCTAAGACCTACATGCTGACCTCTCTCAGTAGCCTCTCTTCTTTATGGGGTCCATGCAGCCATCATTCCAGTGACTGTGTAGTAACTGCTTCTATGTTCTGAACACATGTTGATGTAAATGACAATTTTTTTCTTAATTTTCTCCCTAGACTTAAATCAATATTAATTGTTGTTCCCTATTCTAACTCATCTTTGCTCAGAAACTTGCTCAGTGCTACACTGGTGACTCGTCAAGTCTATTAAACCAGTATGCTAAATGACTAATCTTATCAGTTTACACTTTAAACTATGCTCACAAACTCTGCTATGCCATTGCCTCTGATGAGATGGAATAGAATGATTAGTTTCTATTAGGGCATTATTAATAAAAAATGTAACTTAAAGCACATGTCCTCATAGAGTATTTCAGGAATGTTATTTTCCTATATAAAGGATGTCTCATCTATATACTTCAGTGGTTTATTATTGAATCAGGAGGATTTCAGAAAGAAAGCAAGCCTTCATTACTCTTCACTTTAAAAAATAATTATGTCATGTTCTCTTGCTTTATATATCACTATGTAAATACAAAACAATAGTATTTTACAGTAGTTCTAGCTATGATGGGGGAGGAGTGAGTAGCCATGCCATGATTTAGTAGGAAGAGAAATGGCATAGGATTCTGCAGAATTCACTTCTTATATGGTTTCTTCTGCTAAGAAATGGGGCCATGGGTGAGCTAGTTGACTGCTCTGACCCAAAGTTCTCATTTCAAAAAGGTAATGGTCACTCCCTCAGATCATTTATGGGCTTTCATGTCAAAATCAAAGAGTAAATGTGAATACTGTAGCTTGGACCTCAAAAAAGAGATGTTAAATTTGCCAGTTTAAGAATGATCCACATACAGAGATAAAATCTGACTGTTTGTTAGGGAAGGGAAACTGCTGTAGAACATTGGGAAAGACATTCTTAATTCCTTGAATGTACAGGGTATTTTTGTTTGGGCCTTCTGGAGTTTTTCCCTTCTTTCCTTTTCCAGTTGTGTTCATTTCCATTCTAGGATCTGTATTCATACAGGGAAGGCACCGTAGCCCTGCAGCCCTGGGTGCTGGCAGAGGTGTTGAGGCTGGGATGGTTACTCTTCATCACAGCCCTTGAGCGGCATACTGGGGAAGCTTCATCCCTCATGTTAATGTATGGAAGTGCATGGGCAGTATCTTCTTCCAAGTTATTAGTACGAATCCCTTATGTTGCAAAGACTCAACTCCTCTGGGTTTAAGAAAAAGGAAAGGGCTTCTGAGTTAACTGTAACAGTGACAATATTGACTATATGTGGTAGCACCTCTGGCAGTGGGAAGAGAGAAAATAGGGTAATCATTATTTAGCTCCATTACACCTGTAACCTGCCTTCACTTGTGCTCAGTCCTGTCCAACTCTGCAACCCCGTGAACTGGAGCCCGCCAGGTTCCTTTGTCCATGTGGTTTCCCAGGCAAGAATATTGGAGTGGGTTGCCACTTACTTCTCCACAGGATCTTTGGATTTCCCAAGCAGTAATACTGGAGTAGGTTGCTATTTCCTCCTCCAAGGCATCTTTCCAACCCGGGAATTGAATCTCCTGCACTGGCTGGTAAATTCTTAACCACCAAGCCACTGGAGGCCCCCTAACCTGCCTTCCCCTATCACTTAAATTGTTGCTACAAAAGACTTACATTGTTTAAGCTATAAGAATCATGTAGCTTAAACAATAAAGTGTTTTACCCAAGTTGTTTCTTTAGGAATTGGGAATCAGCTATGTCCAGTTTGAGCTTGAGCTGGTGAAGACTGGTAAAGACCACTAACCCTCCAACTCGGTATGCACGTGTCTGCTTTTGACCTTTTGACATCACAGGACCAAAAGCCTTACCCTCAAAGCATGCTCATACCACCATTTTCTGAACAGGTGTCCTACAAAGAAGCCTGTGGTTTATTGCACCTGCAGAGAACGGCACTTATCTCTTTCTTATTCCAATTACCTTTTCCCATGCTCGCCACACCTCAGCTTTATCCCATAAATATCTCAAGCCTCTCACCCTTGGGGAGATGGATTTGAGATTTGTTCTCCTGTCTCCTCACTTGGCTGCGTTAGGAATAAACGCTCTTTTTCCTGCAAGCCTTGGTGTCTCAGCATCTGGCTTGCTACACCTGGGACAAAAGAACCTGCTTTGGTAACAGAAGTGTCTTCCAGCATCACAGAAATCTCGCAGTGGCCGTGACCGCCCAGTGGACTCTGGACCTGGGTCATAAACTTAAATGCCTGTAGGGGCTAAAGAGGAAAAACAGATGAAGAATGACAGAGGGATCAGAGGGACTGGTGGGGAGCAGAGCAAACTGGAGCTTGCATGCTCACTCTAGCCTGCTGTTACCACATGGGAATACAGACTCAGTTACAACTGAGCTTCTAATTTTTAAAGAGAAAGCAGAGGACTTCCCCTGTGGGCCAGTGGATAAGAATCCACTTGCCATGTAGAGAACAGAATTTTGGACATGGGGAGGGAAGGAGAGGGTGGGATGAATGGAGAGAGTAGCATGGAAACATGTACACTACCATATGTAAAATAGATAGCCAGTGGGAACTTGTTGTATGATGCAGGGAACTCAACCCAGGGCTCTGTGACAACCTAGAGGGGTAGGATGGGGTGGGAGGTGGGAGGGAGGTTCAAGAAGGAGGGGACATATGTATACCTATGGCTGATTCATGTTGATGTATGGCAGAAACCTACACAATATTGTAAAGCAATTATCCTTCAACTAAAAACAAGTAAATAAATAAATAAATAAATAAAAAGAATCCACCTGCCAATGCAGCAGACAGAATCCCTGGCGTGGGAAGAACCCAAGTTCTGTGGAAAAACTAAGCCTATGTGCCACAAGTACTGAGCTGGTGCTCTAGATCCCATAAGCCACAACTGCTGAGCTCCCCGTGTTGCAACTTCTGAAGCCCACATGCCCTTTCACTGCAACAAGGAGTAGCCCCTGCTCACTGCAACTAGAGAAAGCCCATGAGAAGCAAAAAAGACCTAGTGCAACTGTAGATAAATAAATAACAACTTAAAAAAAAGAGAAATCCGAGATCCACAATTTTTATGTGAAATCATCTGCTTGCAAATGTGGGCTCAATAATATTGATAATAATAATTTTAATAATATACACTGTACATATGAAAGACGACGTGTCTGTCAGTTAGATTTGTCTGTGAATGGTTAGTCTGTGCCTTCTGCTAGATCTTCTTTCCCAAGGAAGGAGTTACCAAACCAGGTTAACTTGCCCAACCAGCGCTCAGCAAGCCAAGCCCTGAGGTGCTATTTGTATAGAAAGGATTTCTTCCAGGCAGCCAAGTGAGGATAGGGGAGAACAGATCTTCAATCCACCTCCCCAAAGCTGAGGGCTTCAGGATATTTATGGGTTATAGAAACAGGCTTCCTAAGTGGTGCTAGTGGTAAAGAACTGTCTGTGGATGTAGGAGATGTAAGAGATGTGGGTTTGATCCCTGAGTGAGGACTATCCCCTGGAGAAGGGCATAGCAACCCACTCCAGTATTCTTGCCTGGAGAATCCCCTGGACAGAGGAGCCTGGTGGGCTTACAGTCCATAGGGTTGCAAAGAGTCGGATGCCACTGGGCCATTTACAACAAACAGAGAAACGGGGTGGCCTGAGATGTGGGGAAAGATGATTGGAGGTGAGAAAGATGACGCAATCGCTGCTCTGCATTGGCGTATCTGAGTTACCTGCTTCTTCATGGGACACATGTTCAGAAACCAGTGGCATTAGCCTGATCTGTGGGTGGAGCTTTTGGCTCTCTGACATCAAAAGTTTCATCCAGCAGACGCTCATTCAGACCCAGTTGAATGGTCAGTGGTCTCAATTAGTTTGAACTGGGCAAGACTACTCCCCCACTCCTGAAAAAAAACAAAAACAATAACACTTATTTCTATAGCAACCCACACAGCGAGATGTCTGAAGGAGCAGTTAAACGAATCTTGAGATATGCTTGCCTAAGCTACCTGAAGCTTGGAGGCTATGCAACTTACAAGAACACTGAAAGCAAGTTTGGTCAGGGAAGGCAGGTTTCAAGATACTAATACCTATTCAGCAAGTTATATTTTAAGGTATCTAACTGGTGGCTGCCCTCAGTTTCAGCCCTCCCTAGCTTTTGACCATTCCTCAGTCTTGATGGAAGAGGGCCAAAGACTGCTCTGAATACTTCGTGATGAAGAAAGGTGCAGGTGTAACAAAGGTTGAGAAATGAAACTTTGAACTCACTTGGAAATATGGCTTTGTCCTGGGCTTTGGACTTATGCTCTACATAATCCAGATCTTAGTCCCTTGGTCTGCTGTTTTGGTGCTATTTTAATAGCACATTTTATTATTTGATACCCAATTAGAAGTAGAGGGAAGAATGATCACTCAAATTTTAATTAATTCTATACATGGATTTTTATTTCCTGAGGAATCCAGGAGACTAGTCCTGAGAACCAGTCTGGTCCTGGCACTTCTGAGGATGCTAACTGTAGCCAGATTTTGTGTATATAAATTTCCATTTCCGCAGAAGCATTAAGGTACATGCAACAATAGGTATTAACAATAGCACAAACTCCACCACTACAGCTAATATACATTCCTAAGCTACATGGTTACTTAAGGCTACTCTAGCTACTGAATCAATTTCCTTTTTCCAATTTCCTGAATCAATATTCCTAGCAACAGCCATGGCAGTCTCACTTGTTATGTTGCCAAGGGCAGACAAAAGATTCCTAGTCATATGTTCTTGTGATCCAGTTCCCCATCATGGTAAAGGTATTGTATCAAACATATGCCAAAATCTGTCTTCTTGATATGCAGGCAGGTAAACATCCCTTCTTTTTCTGGAGAGCAGTTTTAAAGAACCAGTTCAGTGCTGAGTCATGTTGAAGTTACAGACAGAAAGAGAGTGTACCTTAGTAGGCAGATACCTCTGATTCATCAACTATTTTGACATGTAGAGACCCAGTGTTGCTTATTAGAATCTCAAAGATGTACACTGGAGGCACACAGATTGCCAGACATATTGTTAAAATTTAGACCTTTATTTTTAGGGATTTCATCTAAAATATGGTTAAGTCAGGGGTCAAAGTAAGGCAGTGTTCAGAAGGAATAATTTAATCCACAAATGGGTAGAGGTGTGGATTGTGTCCTTGAGTCTGATACAGTTCAGAAAATTTGAGTTCTCAGTAATACAGGAATGCAACTGAAAAATCTACAATAATCACCCAGCTCTATCTTTTCTTCAGTGGTTAAAGCAGATGTATTGATACAATGTATATTAGACAGGAGGCAAAGTAGGCCCTTCTGGTTAGCATAAAGCTTGAGTTATATTATGTATAAGCCAGATCAACTTCTCTGTACCTCAAAATGTGAGGATTTCCTCCACCAGGTCCCCCTTTTAATTGCAAATCTTTCAATAGAAAGCACTGATGAGCAAAATATTGGGTTGGCCAAAAAGGTTCACTTGGATTTTATCATAACATCTTATAGAAAATCCCAAATGAACTCTTTGGCCAACCCACAATTTGTCTCTCAGTGCCTGGGTGGTCACTGCCTACCCTAGGCGCATCATATCCCTTGGTATCAGGCTTCTTTTTGTTTGTATATATGTGTACACACACACACACACACACACACACACACACAAAACTAGTTATACACAGTGGGGTAAACTAATCGACATAGTGAAAAAGCACAGAGGTATGCTGACAGGGAAATATTTCATGACCTGTGCATTTATCAGTTATATAAAATTGTCCCATAAACATTGCACATGTACTTTTTGCATTAGACTTAAAATAAGCAGTGATATATGTCATGAGTCGTTATACTCTGTGACAACTTCACAAGATAATGTTTTTCCTTCTGAACACTGGGGCAAAAATATAGCCATAAGTCAAACAGTAGTTTTCAATTTTCATAAGGAGACAAACATTTGATAAACAGTACAATTGAATTAGTAGAATGGGTCTTACAGACCTGGTGTGGACTCTTGGATCAACTGTCTATTATTGCTGTCATCTTTTTAACTTGATGTGGGTGTTGTTTCTCCTCTGTTTGAGCATTGTTTTAAGGTGAGTTTGAGGTCAGCAATTTTTCTAGAGACCAGTACAACACAGAGGCCCTTCTTAAGTGGGAAATATGAATTCAAGAGTCAGTTCCCTTCGGTTTCACTGTGCATGAACTAGTTAAGAAAATCTAATAAGCCTGCTGCAAACCTAAGCGTTTCCAATTTCTGGAGGGATCAGATAGAAAGAAAAACTAAAAGCTTCAATTCTACTTGCAAAAGTAAATTTTATCAGTTGTTTTAAGTTATAAGTAACAGAAAAAGTTCCCTTGTATCTGGAAAACACCAATGAAAAGTCAGTAATAGTTCAGAGAAGAATCATAAAAAATTATAACCATATTCATCAGTTCATTCAGTCCTGTGTAACTAATCTTTGATCTTAATCTTTTGTTAACAGTTTTATGAAGCTGTCAGATTTTCCTTTCGAATTCTCTCTCTCTTTTTTTGGCCATGCAGTGTGATGTATAGGATCTTAGCCCCCTACCAGGTATGTAACCGGCATTCCCTGCATTGCAAGTGCGGAGGCTTAACCACTGGGCCACCACGGAAGTCCTAGAATTCTTTAATTTCTTAACCAGTTCACCTGTATGATTTGAAAGTTTTCAGAAACCTGTCAAAAAATCTTTTCTGTGAATATTCTTGAAGATAATGCATTTTTTGCAAAAGCATCAGAGTAAAACAGTAACTGTCTATGAATGATGAAAGTGAAGTCGCTCAGTCGTGTCTGACTCTTTGCGACCCCATGGACTGTAGCCTATCAGGCTCCTCCGTCCATGGGATTTTCCAGGCAAGAGTACTGGAGTGGATTGCCATTTCCTTCTCCAGGAGATCTTTCTGACCCAGGAATCAAACCCAGGTCTCCTGCCTTGCAGGCAGAAGCTTTACCGTTTGAGCCACCAGGGAAGCCCAACTTAAAAAAGCGGTTATAAGACTTGGTTACAATGCAATTGACAAAGTTGGTTATTGCTGTGACACATGACATCGTCAGATAATAACTAGAATTAGGATTAACAACATTATACCAGTACATATCCAAAGTTTAGAAATTTCATATAATTTCTAGAACACTTATATTAATGACATTTACCCATATAATACAACCTAAGAAGGTTTATCACCATTCATTTGACAATGCTTCCCATGTAATTTAACATACCAAATAAGCCTAATTAGTTTAATTTTTCTTCCTGAGATGCTTCAGGGGCCTTCTGAAGCATCCCAAAGCTAGCTGGAGGTCAAAAGAACTTCAATTAAAATTTGATCTTTGGGAGGTTTGCCAAAAATATCAAAAGGATATTTAAATACTTGGTCAAGTCAGATCACAGGTCACTATGAAACAATACTTGTTCACTTAAGCAAAGTGAAATAAAAGATTTCAAAGACACAGAAAGTTACAACAGATCACTTAAAAGTTAAAAACAAACTTAGAATCCTTTATCAAAAGTATCAAAAGTTTTCCAAAAAAATGTTGTTTTCTTAACAAAGAGAAAAATAAGTTCTAACACCTTACCTTTAATATCAAATTTCATTTACTTAATTAAATTCAATCTAATCCTACCCAGTTCTGACCATGCACATTCCTTTCTCAGAGTTCCTTTTCCATAAAGCTTCCACTATTTCCAGTATCCATATTAGTTTGTCCCTTATTTTCAATTTAGAAATAACCAGTTTTAGGGCAAAACTACTTTCTTTTCCCTTAACAAATTACATTTCCGTTCCTCATACCTTCTTTTACTGAAAACACACATCCTACTTTTCTTGCATACTGAAATCTTTCCTTTATTCATGGTTTTAATTACATATATATTATAATTTTAACCCTTAAAAGCCTTAATCTTCAGTGAAAATCAGGAAGCAAATAATTGTGTACTGTTTGTCATGCCAGCTTTTCCTGAATGGCAAGCTTATGAACATATTCTGTAACTTCCAGAAGCCTACGTTTTCTTATAGCAAAATGTCTTTCCTTAGTGTGGTACAAGACATGTGTCCAATAAGCCCAAACATCTTTAGTCTGTCTCTAACAAGAAGACAAAAGTAGATCAAACTTAGGAAGTAAGTTTAGGAAGTAATGTTCCTGGAAATAATCTGAATATTCAATGAAGTCTCATCATTCAACTTAATTCAGCAAAAATGTAAAGGTTTCAAGTTGAAAAAAAGAAAAAACAACCAAAACTAGGAGACACTATTTTTAACTAAACAGTACTAAAATATGATTATTCCTAAAATGTTTGCCCCTGAACTCTTATATCATTTACATTACTTTACTTAAAAGTTTCCATCTTATCTAGTTACTTTAATTGCTGATAATTTCTTTAGCAAAAATAAATGAACTTATTTGACTTTTGGTAAACCTAGGTCCAATAAATGAATTATACTTAATATTGATGACTCTAAAGCCATTTCTGCATTAATTAACCAATGACTTAAGATTGTTTTCATTCATTAAAGTTTAACCTTAGATCATAAAATAACTTACAAAATTTATGCTAGTTTATATTGCATTTAGAAATATTTTATTTGTAAGCTCTTACTTTCTCTTCAGCCCATTAAATAGAGCTCATTTACAAATTAATTTTGGTAAAACCATCTTGATGTAAAAACAGACATACATATACCCCGATAGACATAGAGATCTCACAGTTTCCTGGCTTGAGTTTAAAAAGACCTTCTTCTCCCTTTTTCACCTTCAGTCTCAGGAATTGAACATGTTTAGATAACAGTGGGATAGGGGTTCCTGAGAGCCCTGGTAGAATACCTTTCATCACAAGGACACAGGTTGAGAAATGCAGGTGTCTCCCAGAAAGCCTACTGTCTCTAACTGTATATGCAAACCCAGTTTCAGAATGTCAAAAGAGCCCCATCTTGGCCATTTTCTCTGAAGCCAAAGAACACTGTGGCCACGTGGTATTACAAACAAGAATCATCTTTTTTTTTTCTCAAGGATTAATAATTGAAAATCATCCAGTTTGGAAGAATACAGCCTAGAAAGCTGCAAGGGGAAATCAAATGAACCTTTCCTATTTTGAAGGGATTTTTGTTTCCAGGTGGCTACAGTAACAAAGTCTTTCTAAGGGTCCTGGTTGTATCCTGGCAGTGTGATGCTTAGAGAAACTATAGGAAACCAACATGCAAGTGAGCCCTGTTGAGGTGCCAATGCCAACTGCTTTGTTGTGAACATCAAAGGCTTGAAAATATGTGTTTTCATAAAGGGAGTCCCTATCAGGCTGTTACACATCTCAGGCAGATGCCCGACACCTCCATAAATTCCCCAGTCACCTGGGAACATCCCAAAGGACCAGAGGGAACAGTACTTTTCTTTTTGAGTCAGAAAACCCTCATAAAGTTGATTCCTAGGAGAATATTTCCACATCCACCAAGAAACTCAGCCACAAATAGCCAATCGTTAACAAATAAGACAATCAGATATAGATGGACACTGTTGTTCTGTCGCTGAGTCATGTCTGACTCTTTGTGACCCCGTGGACTGTAGCACACCAGGCTTCCCTGTCCTTCACTATCTCCTGGAGTTCGCTCAAACCCATGTCCATTGAGTCAGTGATGCCATCCAACCATCTCATTCTTTGTAGCTGCCTTCTTCTGCCTTCAATCTTTCCCAGCATCAGGGTCTTTTCCAATGAGTCAGCTCTTCACATCAGGTGGCCAAAGTATTGAAGCTTCAGCTTCAGCATCAGTCCTTCCAATGCATACTCAGGGTTGATTTCCTTAAGGATTGACTGGTTTGATCTCCTTGCTGTCCAAAGGACTCTCAGGGGTCTTCTCCAGCTCCACAGTTTGAAAGTGTCAATTCTTTGGTGCTCAGCCTTTTTTATTCTATGCCTGAACAGGGATAAATGACTTGAGGATGGAGGCCAAGTTGGATTATCTCAAATATGCTGCTGGAGACTCAGTTTTTTGCTGGTTGATTTGTTTCACCATTAAATAGATGCTTTAACTGCCTTGGTTGCCCTCTCTTAGGTTGATAACCAGGGGAACAACTGTTACATACCAGAAAACGAAGGCACTCACTCTGTATTATTTTTGATCAGCATTCTGGTGCTGATATCACAAAATAGACCAACCAGGTCAGTTGGAGAATAAAATTGTGTTAACTCTTTTACTCCCCAGATTTTTTCAGATATGCACTAGAAATTGCTTCTTGTAATAAGCCCATATTTTACTTTCTGAAATTGAAAAATGTGATAAAAATTTATCAGGAAGGAATAAATTTTCCTCTGCCCTTCTAGATTCTTCTGCCTGGTTTAAGAATTAAAATGACATGAGCCAGATGAACAGGAGAAAATCAACAAAATTTAATAACATGTTTACATGGGAGAGGGCTTCCCAGGTGGTGAGAGTGGTAAAGAACCCCCCTGCCAATGCATGAGACATGAGATGTGGGTTTGATCCCTGGATCAGGAAGATCCCCTGGAGGAGGGCATGGAAACCCACTCCAGTATTCTGGCATGGAGAATTCCATGGACAGAGAAGCCTGGCAGGCTATAGTCCATAGGGTCTCAAAGAGTTGGACACGACAGAAGCAACTTAGATACATGCACCCATACATGGGAGAGACCCAAGGAAACTGAGTAACTGGCCCAAATGGCCAAAACTCTCACCTGAAATATTATCCTCAGTTGATGGCAAGAGAGGATGTTGAGGGAAATTATTTGGGACCGCAAAGGGGAGGAAAGCAATTGACAGAAAGCAAATGTTTAGTAAACAAATGTTTGCTGAGAATAGAGCAATTTTAACAGACTCTGCTAGGTTTCTCCCTGTCTACACACCTAGTTCATACTATAGTTATCCACGGTGATAGCTCCCTTCCTGGAACAGGTCCTTTATTTACATTCTTTAGGTAGCCACAGAGAAGGCTTCTGTTTCTTAAAAATAATAAGCCTACATTTATCCTCATGCAAAAGAAGCACATTTTGGGATGGCAAATTTTGCACTTCTATGTAAAGCATCATGTAAAAACTATACAAAGCAATCCACACTGTGGTTGGACATTTTAGCCATGTGATGTTATTTTTTTTTCACATTTTTATTTATTTATTTTTGACTGCAGTGGGTCTTCACTGCTGCACATGGGCTTTTTCTTGTTGTAAGCGGGCACTACTCTCTAGTTGCGGCTGATGGGCTTCTCACGGTGGTGGCTTCTCTTGTTTCGGAGCACTGACTCTAGGGCTTGTGGGCTTCAGTAGTTGTGGCACGTGGGCCTAGTTGCCCCATGGCAGGTGGAATCTTCCTGGGCCAGGAAGAACCCATGTTCCCTGCATGGGCAGGTAGATGGTTGACCCCTGGACCACCAGAGAAGTTCTAGCCATGTAATTTAGATAAAGTTGACCCCCTTCCTGTTTCAGAAGCCTGATAAGGCTAAGGAGAGGTGGTAATAATGATGTGAAATAATGTTATTGAGTGGGAAGTTTGTATTTATTGTCCTGGAAATCATCTCTCCCATATTCCTCTCTTTCTCTGGCTAACACTTTCCTTGCTCCCTTTAGGGAGGATCCACCTCTGTATTTCCTCAAGGGAAATTAGTGAAGGTTAGCAGCCCTGAGATCCTTGGGCTCCAGCAGAATGATTCAATGCTTCTGGAGTGGAAGGAACACTGAGCATATCTGGACCTGACAGGGCTATGTCGACCAGTATGTGGCTTTCTCAGCGTTGACTGGCATGCACTGAAAAGCCAGTGCATGCCATCAATCTGCTGGGATGCTGGTGTCTCCAAAGATGCAAGTGAGAACTATCAACAGTTAGGGTCCATATCCCCTCCTCACGCCTAACATTTGTTTCAGACCCCCAGTGTTTGGACACAGCTGCAACCTGACTTTGGAGAATTGGGAGCCCACACTAGAAATTAAGTTGTTACGGAATAATAAAGAAAGTTGCATTTTGCACACCTGTGTTTGTGGTCTGAATTTCATCCATTATATAAAATATTTGTTTTCTTTTCCTTATGACTGAATTCCCATGGAGTTACAAGAGGACATAACTTCTAGGTGGAGAAAGACTCTTTATAGTTATAATGGCAGTCCACAAAATGTTCATTGTTGGATAAACAGGCTTCAGCCCACCTGGTCATTAAGTAAATGCTACAAAATCTGGACCAACGTCAGGTTTTCCATGCTGAGATGTGGAGAGGCCATTTTGCTATTAGGAAGCAGCTTGACTGAAAAAACAAACTACTCTATCAGCATTAAATCCAGTAATAGTTACTATTTTTATATCCAGTAAGAAAGTGTGCAGACAGAGCAATATGTCAGTGAACTTTCTGGTCAGAAGAAAATCCCATGCAAAATAATTTGAGGAGCTGGGGAGGATATTTTAGTAAGATTTTATGCCTCTGGTTGGGCTTCCCTGATAGCTCAGTTGGTAAAGAGTCACCCTGCAATTCAGGTAATCCTGGCTCCATTGGGCTAGGCTACCCACTTGAGTATTCTTGGGCTTCCCTTGTCGCTCAGCTGGTAAAGAATCCGCCTGCAATGTGGGAGACCTGGGTTCGATCCCTAGGTTGGGAAGATCCCCTGGAGAAGGGAAAGGCTACCCACTCCAGTATTCTGGCCTGGAGAATTCCATGGATGCAACTGAGTGACTTTCACGTGCCTCTTGTGGCCACAGGGGAAGGATTAAAATTTTAGGATTATCTCACTTTGATGTATTGACCTATGACAAATAGCCTGCCAGTTATTTCTCCAGCAAGGATGGGTTTATTCAAGATCAACAGAGAGCTGAAAATCGGGGCCTGCAAACATGGTGAGGGACTTCCCTGGTAGCTGACATGCTAGAGAATCTGCCTCTGCCTGCAATGCAGGAGACCCAGCTTTGGTCCCTGGATCGAGAAGATCCCCTAGAGAAGGGAATGGCATCCTACTCCAGTATTCTTGCCTGGAGAATCCCATGGACAGAGGAGTTTTATGGGCTACACTCCATGGGGTCACAGAGAGCTGGACAGGACTGAGCGACTAACAGACGCACACAAATACAATAAGTCATGTGCAGTCCCCATATGGCAAAGCAGGGAGAATGCTTTTATAGAGAGGACAAGGAACTTGGGAGGGCCATAGTAAACTAAGAGGCTGTGTCTTTGTTTGACTGACTCCTTGCCAGGAAAGGAGTTTTTCTTCTTCCTGTTGAGCTCTGCTGTTGTTGCAGGGATTGGAGGCGCCCCCACCTGGTAGCGCAATTCTGGATAACTATTAGTATGAACTAGGTGTGTAGACTGGTAGGCTGCGGTCCATGGGGTCACTAAGAGTCAGACATGACCGAGTGACTTCACTTTCACTTTTCACTTTCATGCACTGGAGAAGGAAATGGCAACCCACTCCAGTATTCTTGCCTGGAGAATCCCAGGGACGGGGGAGCCTGGTGGGCTGCTGTCTATGGGGTCGCACAGAGTTGGACATGACTGCAGCGACTTAGCAGCAGGAGCAGCAAGTGTGTAGACAGGGAAAGGGAAAGGGAAAGTGAAAGTGAAGTCCTGTCCGACTCTCTGTGACTCCATGGACTGTAGCCTACCAGGCTCTTCCATCCATGGGATTTTCCAGGCAAGAATACTGGAGTGGGTTGCCATTTCAGGGAAGAACCTAGCAAAGTCTCCTTTGCCTTCCTCCCTTTTGAGGTACCAAACCACTCCCCCCAATATACCCTTGTTTTTAGCTGAAGATGATTTTAAGGTGAGGATTTTAACCATTTTGGTCAGTTACTCATTTCTTCTGTGTTTCTCCCACGTATACATGTTGTTAAATTTTGTAAACTGTCTACTGAAAATTGCACTTATCTCACATGCTAGTAAAGATGGTGATTGCAGCCATGAAATTAAAAGACATTTATTCCTTGGAAAGAAAGTTTAACCTTAGTCATAACTTAATAATTAATAAAGTAAGGCTCAAAATTCTCCAAGCCAGGCTTCAGCAATATGTGAACCATGAACTTTCAGATATTCAAGCTGGTTTTAGAAAAGGCAGAGGGACCAGAGATCAAATTGCCAACATCTGCTGGGTCATCGAAAAAGCAAGAGAGTTCCAGAAAAACATCTATTTCTGCTTTATTGACTATGCCAAAGCCTTTGACTGTGTGGATCACAATAAACTGTGGAAAATTTTGAAAGAGATGGGCATACCAGACCACATGACCTGCCTCTTGAGAAACCTGTATTCAGGTCAGGAAGCAAGTTAGAACTGGACATGGAACAACAGACTGGTTCTAAATAGGAAAAGGAGTAAGTCAAGGCTGTATATTGTCACCCTACTTATTTAACTCATATGCAGAGTACATCATGAGAAACGCTGGGCTGGAAGAAGCACAAGCTGGAATCAAGATTGCTGGGAGAAATATCAATAACCTCAGATATGCAGATGACACCACCCTTATGGCAGAAAGTGAAGAACTAAAGAGCCTCTTGATGAAAGTGAAATAGGAGAGTGAAAAAGTTGGCTTAAAGCTCAACATGCAGAAAACTAAGATCATGGCATCTGGTCCCATCACTTCATGGCAGATAGATGGGGAAACAGTGGAAACAGTGTCAGACTTTATTTTTCTGGGCTCCAAAATCACTGCAGATGGTGACTGCAACTATGAAATTAAAAGATGCTTACTCCTCGGAAGGAAAGTTATGGCCAACCTAGACAGCATATTAAAAAGCAGAGACATTACTTTGTCAACAAAGGTCTGCTAGTCAAGCCTATGGTTTTTCCAGTGGTCATGTATGGATGTGAGAGTTGGACTGTGAAGAAAGCTGAGTGCTGAAGAATTGATGCTTTTGAACTGTGGTGTTGGAGAAGACTCTTGAGAGTCCCTTGGACTGCAAGGAGATCCAACCAGTCCATCCTAAAGGAGATCAGTCCTGGGTGTTCATTGGAAGGACTGATGCTGAAGCTGAGACTCCAATACTTTGGCCACCTCATGCGAAGAGTTGACTCATTGGAAAAGACTCTGATGCTGGGAGGGATTGGGGGCAGGAGAAAAAGGGGACGACAGAGGATGAGATGGCTGGATGGCATCACCGACTCGATGGATGTGAGTTTGAGTGAACTCCAGGAGGTGGTGATGGACAGGGAGGCCTGTCATGCTGCGGTTCATGGGGTTGCAAAGAGTCGGACATGATTGAGTGACTGAACTGAACTGAATCTGTCTCATGTCAATTTATCCTTTGACTGGAGGGATACAGGAAAATTTCCTCCTCCAATAGCCCTTTGTGTCATATGTTTGGGACTGGTAGAGATCTTCAATGCACACTGTCTCTTTAAAGACCCAAGTTTCATTCATACATTTGATTGACATTAAATAGTATCCAATTATTTTTATTTGGTGATTATAACAGGAAGTCGACAAATCCTTCACTTCCTAAGCCACCAGTTGTGATCTAACTGGTTCTGTGATTCCATCTGATATCACTTCTCCAACACCAACTTAGTGTTCAACAATTCAAATCAATTTTGAACCTATTTACTTGAAGTAAGGGGTTTCCCAGGTGGCACTAGTGGTAAAGAATCTACCCTGCCAATGTGGGAGATTTAAGAGACGTGAGTTCATTTCCTGGGTTGGGAAGATCCCCTGGAGGAGGGCAAGGCAACCCACTTCAGTATTCTTGCCTAGAGAATCCCCATGAACAGAAGAGCCTGGTGGGCTGCAGTCCATTGGGTCATGAAGACTCAGACATGACTGAAACAATAGCAAGCACGCACTTGGAGATAGTGTCAGGCTCTTCAGCACTTAAAGACTGCCCCTACTTGAGATGCAAATTCTGGGCCACGAGTCTGTCTGAAACTGAGGAGGACCCTGTGGGATCCTCCTGGGTACAAATCCTTTCCACATCCCCTCCCCCAATTCTTATTTGGAGGGAATAGGCTTTATTCAGCCTCCTTGACCTTCCCTGAGTTTCAGAGGGAAGATTCAAACAGTTATTCCATCTGACATTAGCAAAGGGAAGGAATGCAGAAATAGCAGGAAGCACCCAAGCAACAATAGTACAGCCATAAAACAGGGTCCTGGTTCCTCCTCAAGGGGTGTATTTGAGTTCTTCTTCAGGAACTGAGGCCCCCATGCAGGTAGAAAATGGTAACTTCAGGCTGAGAACAAGATTCCTGGAACACCACCATGTTACCTCACTACAACCAATCAGAAGAAAGTCTATGCATAATGGGAGAAAATGAAGACTCTGACTCCCTCCCCAAATAATCAACTGCTATCAACTTCCTTTTTATCCCTTTAAACATTTTCAGGGTTGAGCAGAATCTTGGGAGTTGGTTCTTGCATACAAATCCACCTTCTTCCCAGATTACTGCTGCTGCTGCTAAGTCGCTGCAGTCGTGTCTGACTCTGTGCGACCCCATAGACGGCAGCCCATCAGGCTCCCCTGTCCCTAGGATTCTCCAGGCAAGAACACTGGAGTGGGTTGCCATTTCCTTCTCCAATGCATGAAAGTGGAAAGTGAAAGTGAAGTCGCTCAGTCGTCAATAAAGCGTCTGCCTACAATGCGGGAGACCCAGATTACTGGCCTCCTGAATAAAGCAAACTTTCCTTTCCAAACAACACTTCTCTCTCAAAATTTGGCTTTTGAGATGCAAGCAGCCAAACCTAAGTTCAGAAAAATTTCTGACCAACCAGCTATAAATCAGAGGTTTGATAATTTGTTAGAACACAACTCACAAAACCCAAGAAAATTATTCGTTTGTGTTTATTTGGTTTATTATAAAGGAAGCAACTGAAGAATGGCCAAATGGGAGAGATACATAGGGCAAAGTGTGTGGATTAGGTAGGTGGCATTTCTATGCTCTCTTCTAGTGAGCCATCTTCCCAACACATCTGTATGTTCAACTCAGAAGCTCTCCAGGCCCCATCATTTAGGAGATTTATGAAGGTTTCATTGTGGAGATATATTTGATTAAGTCATTGGCTATATTGATTGAAGTTGATCTCCAGTCCCTTTCCCCTGGTTGGGGGTTGGATGGAGGAGGAGGGAGGGAGTTGGATGGACTTGAAAGTTCAAACCTCCAAGGATGGCTTAGATCTTTCTGGTAACTAGTGCCCATCCTGAAGCCATCTAAAGGTAAGGATGTCACTAGCATACAAAAGACACTCTTGTCATTCAGGATATTCCAAGGGTTTTAAGAGTTCTTTGCCAGGAACTGGGGACAAAGATAAACTATTAATATTTATTTTTCATTGTACCCACTGGTTTTATCATCTAGTTTACAGTATGGCCAGTATTCCATCTTTCAGCCTCCAGCAAGGTCCATGTTTGTTCTTGCCTTGCTATTTCACCTTCTGGGATTTGTAAACTGCTCTTAGTTGCTAGATAGAGTCTGGTTGTCTTGCCTAATTTGAAACCCTTGGATCGTATGCAGAAAACAAGTAAGATTTGTGTTGACCAGGAAACCCCACTGGGTTCCTGTTTCACTGCCATTTCAAGGCACACATGCTTGTCTCCCATGTTACTACTCCTCACCTCCAACTTCTTCCCTGTACCGCTAAAGGCACCCAGTGTAATGTTTTTAATATATATGCATATAACTGGTATATGCAGTTTATGTATGGTTGAACAATAATTAGTATCAAGAAGAACAAAAAGCTTTATTTGAGGTCTTAAGAATTGCAATTCAAGAGACACAGATTCAGGTAAGTTCAGTTCAGTTCAGTCACTCAGTCATGTCCGACACTTTGCGACCCCATGGACTGCAGCATTTCAGGCTTTCCTGTCCATCACCAACTCCTTGAGCTTGTTCAAACTCCTGTCCATCGAGTTGGTGATGCCATCCAACCATCTTATCCTCTGTCATCCGCTTTTCCTCCTGCCTTCAATCTTTCCCAGCATCAGGGTCTTTTCAAATGAGTCAGTTCTTCACATCAGGTAGCCAAGGTTTTGGAGTTTCAGCTTCAGCATCAGTCTTTCCAATGAACACTCAGGACTGATCTACTTTAGGATGGACTGGTTGGATCTCCTTGCAGTCCAAGGGACTCTCAAGAGTCTTCTCCAACACCATAGTTCTAAAGCCTCAATTCTTTGGTGCTCAGCTTTCTTTATAGTCCAGCTCTCATATCCATACATGACTACTGGAAAAACCATAGCTTTGACTAGACAGACCTTTGTCAGCCAAGTAATGTCTCTGCTTTTTATTTGCTGTCTAGATTGGTCATAGCATTTCTTCAAAGGAGCAAGCATCTTTTAATTTCTGGCTCGTAAAACAAAGAGTGTTTCAGGGAAGAAGAAAAAAGTTGGCTTATAAAGGCAGAAGTCACAAAGCTGCACTCTGACATAAAAAACAGAAACAATTGTTTTTAAGGGATGGACGGACATGAGTGGTTATAGGATAAGGGTCTGATAAGTTTCTGGTTGATGTTCTGAATGTCTTCATTAGGACAGTAAGTGGTCAGAAGGTCAGGTATCACCTAGGCTGAGACATGTGTACATTACACTTCCTCAATGGCTTCCTGGCTCTATTGTAGAGAATTCTGTCAGCAATACCAACTCCATTTTGATTTTCCTTACATGGTATGTACCTTGAAACACACATACTACTTGTTTTTACAAATGTGTATATTAAAATTTACCTAAATGCTTTTGTACTGTAGCTCTAGTTTTACTTCTTAGACATTTCTTTCAACTGTTATTCTTATCATGAGTCCTTGTTACTGTATGCATCTCTAATTTGTAGCTTTGTGGTACCCACCTACCATGTGTCATTTATATGTAGTGCTGGAGAAGGACACCCAACAATCCAATCCTACAAACAGGCTGGACTGCGGATTCCTGTGCATGTACTTTTATGGAATTATATGTGGGTTTCTTTGGGATTTATATATATATATATATATATATATATATATATATATGCAGCAAAGGGATTGCTGGATCTTAGTCTATGAATGCTTAATTTCAGAAAGCATTGCCACTATGGAAAACAGTATGGAGATTCCTTAAAAAACTAAAAATAGAACTGTCTCATGACCCAGTAATTCCACCACTGGGTGTAATTCCACCACTGGTATTCCACCACCAGAGAAAAACAATTCAAAAAGATACATGTGTTCATAGTAGCACTATTTACGATAGCCAGGACGTGGAAGCAAACTAAATGTCCATCAATAGAGGAATGGATAAAGAAGAAGTGGTACATATATATAATGGAATACTGCTCAGCCATGAAAAGGAATGAAACAGGGTCATCTGTAGAGATGTGGATAAACCTAGAGAATGTCATAGAGAGTGAGGTAAGTCAAAAAGAGAAAAACATCATATATTAAACATACATGTGGAATCTAGAAAAATGGTAGATGATACTATTTGCAAAGCAGAAATAGAGACACAGATGTAGAGAATAATGTTTAGATGCCAAGGGAGAAGGAGGAGGTGGGAGGAACTGGAAGCTGGGATTGATATATAAACACTACTTCAGTTCAGTTTAGTTCAGCCGCTCAGTTGTGTCCGACTCTTTGCGACCCCATGAATCACAGCACACCAGGCCTCCCTGTCCATCATCAACTCCCTGAGTTCACACAAACTTAAGTCCATCAAGTCAGTGATGCCATCCAGTCATCTCATCCTCTGTAATCCCCTTCTCCTCCTGCCCCCAATCCCTCCCAGCATCAGAGTCTTTTCCAATGAGTCAACTCTTCACATGAGGTGGCCAAAGTACTGGAGTTTCAGCTTTAGCATCATTCCTTCCAAAGAAATCCCAGGGCTGATCTCCTTCAGAATGGACTGGTTGGATCTCCTTGCAGTCCAAGGGACTCTCAAGAGTCTTCTCCAACACCACAGTTCAAAAGCATCAATTCTTTGGTGCTCAGCCTTCTTCAGAGTCCAACTCTCACATCCATACATGACCACTGGAAAAACCATAGCCTTGACTAGATGGACCTTTGTTGGCAAAGTAATGTCTCTGCTTTTCAATATGCTATCTAGGTTGGTCATAACTTTTCTTCCAAGGAGTAAGCTTCTTTTAATTTCATGGCTGCAGTCACCATCTGCAGTGATTTTGGAGCCCAGAAATATAAAGTCTGACGCTGTTTCCACTGTTTCCCCATATTTCCCATGAAGTGATGGGACCAGAGGCCATGATCTTCATTTTCTGAATGTTGAGCTTTAAGCCAACTTTTTCACTCTCCTCTTTCACTTTCATCAAGAGGCTCTTTAGTTCTTCTTCACTTTCTGCCATAAGGGTGGTGTCATCTGCATATCTGAGGTTATTGATATTTCTCCCAGCAATCTTGATTCCAGCTTGTGCTTCTTCCAGCCCAGCGTTTCTCATGATGTCCTCTGCATAGAAATTAATATACAGCCTTGACGTACCCCTTTTCTTATTTGGAACCAGTCTGTTGTTCCATGTCCGGTTCTAACTGTTGCTTCCTGACCTGCATATAGGTTTCTCAAGAGGCAGGTCAGGTGGTCTGGTATTCCCATGTCTTTCAGAATTTTCCACAGTTTATTGTGATCCACACAGTCAAAGGCTTTGGCATAGTCAAAAAAGCAGAAATAGATGTTTTTCTGGAACTCTCTTGCTTTTTCGATGATGCAGAGGATGTTGGCAATTTGATCTCTGGTTCCTCTGCCTTTTCTAAAACCAGCTTGAACATCTGGAAGTTCACGGTTCAGGTATTGCTGAAGCCTGGCTTGCAGAATTTTGAGCATTACTTTACTAGCATGTGAGATGAGTGCAGTTGATACTGATGCTATGTGAAAAATAGATAACTAATGAGAACCTACTGTATTAGCACAGGGAAGTCTATTCAGTGCTCTGTAGTGACCTAAATGGGAAGGAAATCCAAAAGGGAGGGGAGGTATGTATATGTATGGCTGATTCATTTTGCTGTACAGTAGAAATTAACACAACATTGTAAAGCAGCTATACTCCAATAAAAATTAATTAAAAAAACAAAAGCATTGCCAAATTTCCAGAATAGCTTCACCAACCTACACTCCCAAAAGCAGCCTATGAGTTTCCATTTCCCCACAGTTTGTTTCCACATCCCTCCCCCCACCCCACTTTTTAAAAACAATTTGAAAAGTGTTTTGAAGGTAAAAAATTGTTTTTTGTTTTCATTATTTCTAGTTAGCTCAATCATTGTTAGCCATTTGGTTTCTTGCCTGTGAATTATAACAGTTCATTTCCTCTGCCTATTTTTCTACTGGATTTCCTGTCTTGTTTTGTTCTAGTTCTTTATATGTTCTAAATAGCATTTCCTCATTGATTTTGACATTACAAGAATATTTCCTAAATCTGTTCCAATTGTTTTTTAGTTTTGTTTAAAGTAATCTTTGAATTTAAGTTCACATTTTCTGTACTTCTTGTGCCACTAGTGTGATTTCATAATTTCCCAGAAATGATTCATGTTGCGTAGGTTTTCTCAATTTGCTATTAGACTGTTTGGTGGTGGTTTATTCTCTAAGTCATGTCTGACTTTTTTGCAACCCCATGGACTATAGCCCTCCAGACTTCTCTGTCCATGATATTCTCCAGGAAAGAATACTGGAATGAGTTGCTATTTCCTTTGCCAGGAAATCTCCCAGACCCAGAGATCAAACCCTGGTCTCTTGATTTGCATGCAGATTTGTGTGTGTGTGTGTGTGTGTGTGTGTGTGTGTGTGTGTGATACCAACTGAGCCACCAAGGAAGTCCCATTATATTATTACTGATGTTATTGTAGTTTGTTGTGTCTGAGTTAGTTCTTCCCTTCATTCGGCATTTTGCTTATTTTTTCCAGTTTTATCAGAAGTTTATCTTACTAATTTTTTCAAAACAAGTTTTTTATTTTATAAGCATCACTATTTGTTGTGGTGTTTTTGTTCTATTTCATTGATTTCTATCCTTATCTTTATTATTTCCTTCCTACATGACTCTTTGTTTAGTTATTGCTCCTTTTCTGGTTTTATTTTTATTTGAGTGCTTTGTTCATTTATTTTTATGTTTTTTTGATTTCCAATAAATGTATTTAAAGCAATAACTTTCCTTTTGAATACGGCTTTAGTTGCATATCAAGTTTTTGATGTTTTAATACTATTTAGTTCAAAATATTTTATAATTTTCCTTATAATTTTCTGTTAAATATAATGATTGCTCAGTTGTATGATATTGTGCTTTTGGACTTAGGAGATTTAGAAATCTATCCTCAGGTAGATTTTAAGTTGTATTATATCATGCTTAGGGAACATAATCTCCAAGATACTGATTCTGTGGAATTTATTGAGACTTCCTTTGTGACTGAATATATAATTAATTTTGTAAATATTTGCATGTGTTTTAAAGGAATGTTCATTATTTGGGGATATAAAGTTTTATATATCAATAAATAAAAAAATAACAATGTGTTATTTAGCTCTTCCATGTAGTTACTTATTTTGGAGTCTGTTTGATCTAACCAGTTTCTGACAGGGTGATCTTAAAATCATAAACTGTAAAGATTAAGGTTTACTGCTCAGATTTCTGATTCATTTATATATTTTGTGAACATATTGGTAGGCTGATATATGTTCATGGTGAATAGCTCTTCTGTCTTCCTCTCAACAGTATGCTATTCTATGTCCTTTCTGTTATTAAACCCCTTATTTTTCTTACTTGTTATATTTTACATATGTAATATGTCCAATTGGTTCTTCTTTATGTCTTCTTATTTGGGCTTTGGGTTTGTAATATCCTTTCTTATTTCCCTAAGACAGTTATTCAGATTATTTAAAACTATTCTTTGGTTTTTGTCCATTCATTCTGGACATTTCTCTGGCACTGATTTTTACTTTGTTGTCTTTCTTTCATAGGTGTTGCTTTTCTAAGATGGAGCCATAAATTTCTTTGGGTAACCAAAAGTAGTGTTCTGACTGTTTACCATTTAAAAGCCAATAAAGAGGCAAATTGGTGGAAAGGAAAGTTTTATTTTGGATGCTGGCAACCTAGAGGAGAGGGGCAGACTCCTGTTAGATGGCTGACTCTCCCATCCCTGCCCGCACTGACACTAAGTGGGCAAGAGCTTTTTATAGGCAGAGGGAGAGGGCTACATGCAGAAGCAGCAGTCAGCTCTGACAGTCAGCCTGAAATTAGTCATTTAGTGGTCTGATCAGCAGCATCTTGATTAAATACAGTTAGTCATCAGCTTCAGGATCCATTTTTTCCCATTTCTTGGTGGTCAGTTCTCAGAACTGTGGCAACTTGTCATGGCTACAGTCTGGTCAACCATGTAGTTAACTTCCTCCATGATGGGGGTTTCAGAATCTATAGCTGTTGCAGAGGAACTAAAGGTATTTGACTATGCTTAGTGACTACATTATTATTATTTAGTCTTGTTGGACTCTCCCTTTGTTTCTGCTTTTTCTCACTTCTCTGATTTTTCAGCTAAAGTTTTCCTACAGACAAAAGGAAAGCTGAGGACACGGGGGACAAGGACCATAGGATCCTGCATCACTTTATTTTGCGTTCATATTCCTTAGAGTTGTTAGCATTTCTAGGGATATGTGTATTGGGGCAAGAGGTAAGGCCTAATTGTGCCTGTGGGTTGGGGCAGGATTTCCTCAAGATTGAGGGCTTGTGCCCTGACATTTCTCTTTCTTAAGAGATATCTTGGTCAGTTGTAACCACCTGGCCATTTGGTTAAGAGGGTAGGGTGGGAGGAGAGAGCCTCAGAGCTTAAAAATCTCTTGATCATTGCTCACAACCGGCTGCTTGAATATTCAATGCTACCGCACAATCCTTTGTTGTTGTTGTTCAGCTGCTCAGTTGTGTCTGACTCTTTGTGATCACATGAACTGCAGTCCACCAGGCTTCCCTGTCCTTCACTATCTCCCAGAGTTTGCTCAAACTCATGTCCCCTGAGTCAGTGATGCCATCCAACCATCTCATTCTCTGTCACCCCCTTCTCCTCCTGCCTTCAATCTTTCCCATCATCAGGGTCTTTCCCAATGAGTTGAGTCTTTGCATTAGGTGGTCAAATTATTAGAGCTTCACCTTCAGCATTTCTTTCCAATATTCAGGATTAATTCCTTTAGGATTGACTGGTTTGATCTTTGTGCTATCCAAGGGACTTTCAAGAACCTTCTCCAGCACCACAATTTTCCTGGTTAGCACTGCTAAACTCTGTTCCCTGTTTACTTGTTGCTTCCTTCTTAATTCTTCAACTTGGTCACATTCTTGGTCTTCATATTAACTTACCAAACACATTGTCCCCACTTTTACTTCTGTGGCATCTCCAGGATTGAACTAGGGAAGGGGATATGGGAAAAGAGCCACCCTGATAGTCTCTACTCCACCTGACAGATGTGATCCCCCTCAGTTTTCCCCAAGAAAACCTAGACCCTAGTCCCTTCCACTCCAGGCCTCTGTGCCAAGTTCATCTGATGCTTCTTCCCCAGGACTCCTTGGGATGTGGATGCCTCTTCTCCAGGCCAGCTCCTTGATACTCCTGTTGTAGTGAGTTTGTGCTGTCCCCTAGGATGGGGCATGGCCCTGGCTGCCAGATGTCCACAGCATCTGACGTGACCTACCACCTCTGTGTCCACAATGGAGCCAGCTACTTCTCCTGTGCCTGCTGCTCAATCAACAGGGCCTGTGCCCTGAGTCCATAGGAAAAGTGCTAGCTTCATTTTTACCAAAGGGGATAGAATGTGCAACCTCGGAATGTGACTGTAGCAGTTCAGGACATGGTGCCCCCAAATATGCCACTTTGGTATATTGATTATTTGAAGCCATACACAGTTGAAAATCAGCAAATGCAAGGAGAGGTTTTCTGTGAGCTCTGAAGGCAGAGCCTCCTTCCAAAAACCTCAATTGTCATAGATCCCCTCACTGGGAGTTTCATCAACCAGGGAGAATTGACTCATCACAGAAAGACTAAAAGTGGATACCACACCAGGACAAACCGTCTGTTCTTCTGAAGGTCTATTCTTCTTTCATGAAAATCATTTCTTTCTCCTGAGAGGTTTATACCCCTCCCCATCTTTCTCTATTTAGATAGTATTTACATAAATTCTAGGCCATCTCGAGGAGTTACTCAGTTTTTTTCTGGGTGTCTCCTATGTATACGTGACATAAGCTTGTTAATGAACTTGTTTACTTTTCTCTTGCTATTCTGCCTTTTATTACAGGAGTCTTAGCTAAGAGCTCAGAAGGGTAGAGGGAAAATTATTTTTCCTCCCCTACATCATTATGTAGAAAGACATTTTGATCTCTTCAGGAACTTTATATCATTTCTTTCCAGGTGCTGCTTATAATGATTTATCACAGGATACTGAATATAGTCCCTGTGCAGTAGGACCTTGTTGTTTATCCATCCTATATAAATAGTTTGTATCTGCTAATTCCAAACTCCCAATCCATCCCCCACGCCTCCTGCCTCTTGGCAGCCACAAGTCTGTTCTCTATGTCATAAATCTGTCTCTATGTTGTAAAGAAGTTCATTTGTATCATATTTTAGAATCCACATGTAAGTGATATCATATGCTATTTGTCTTTCTCTGTTGGACTTACTTCACTTAGTTTGATAATCTCTAGGCCCATCCATGTTGCTGCAATTCTTTTTCATGGCTGAGTAGTATTCCATAGTTCCATATATATTTTAAAACTGTAACCTGAAGTTTATCAGTGATGACTATGTAAGAACATGAGCTTCAGTCTGTGTTAATGGAATATGTCAGAAATTTGACTTAGGTGTAGGTTGAAGTCCTTAGTTCTCAAAAATATTGTAGGGTGATTTAAAAATTTCTAAATGTATACTCTCTTTTTTTAAAATCATTTGAATTTTTTCTTTCCTCTTAAAATGGGAAGTAAGAATAAAGGAAGCTTTAATATTCATGGAACATCTGGTTCATGCCTAGTACTTTGCTTGATGTTTCCTATATATGCTGTCTTTCAATTGTCACAGCAATTAAATTGTAAGCAAAAGAATTCCATGGACAGAGGAACCTGGCGGGCTACAGTCCATGGGTTGCAAAGAGTTGGACATGACTGAGCAACTAAAACCTTCAATTGTCACAGCAAACATGTAAACCAGCTATTATCATTTCCATTTTTAAAATGAGGAAATTGAAGCTTCAAGTGCTTATATAACTTGCTCATTCACAACCTGAAATGCCAGAGCAATGATTTCAACGTAGATCTATCTGTCTTTTGTGTTCATGCTCTGTACTTGTGATTCTCAAATATTAATGTGTATATGAATCACTGTTTAGGAATCTCATTAAAATGAAGATTCTAATTTAGTAGTCTAAGGAGGGTTTGGGGTCTATATTTCTAACATGCTCCCAGGAAATGTGATATGCTGGTCAATGGACCCCACCTTGAGTAGCCAGAATCTATATCATAGTTTAGTCACTAAGTCATTTCCCACTCTTTGCAACACTATGGACTGTAGCCCACCAGGCTCCTCTGTCCCTGGGATTTCCCAGGTGAATACTGAAGTGAGTTGCCATTTCCTTCTCCAGGGAATCTTCCTGACCCAGGGACTGAAGCTGGGTCTCCTGCTTGGCAGGTGGATTCTTTACCACTGAGGCACCTGGGAAACCCTGGAGTCTATCACATAGTGGCAAACTACATAGTCTTTGAGTGTGTGTGTGATTTCATACTAGCCATTTCAATAGTTGGACAGGGCTGCAATATGGGTGCTCACCAGGGGAAACATGTTTTGTGTACATTATCACATATCAAAAAAGAGTTATTTGTTTGTTGATTTGGTAGCTAGTTCCTATTTCACATTTTCGTGGGATGGTAGGAAATGTAAGTTCATAAAGAACAGAGTGAATGTCTTGAAGATACAGTGCTATGATTTTGTACAGCTACTCTCCTCTTCAATTAACATTTTAAAACATTTAAGGAACCAGAAAACTTCCTAGGGCCAATTCACAAATGAAAGTGAAAAGGTAGGATTTTCAACAGTAACTTTTCTAAGAAGAAAAGTGATCAGAGCAAGGCCAGTGATAACCAAATTTCACAGCTCTGTGAGGTATAAATAAAGCTGCAATTCAGTCGGTTCAGTTGCTCAGTCATGTCTGACTCTTTGAGACCCCATGAACCACAGCACACCAGGCCTCCCTGTCCATCACAAACTCCTGGAGTCTACCCAAACCTATGTCCATCGAGTTGGTGATGCCGTCCAACCATCTCATCCTCTGTCATCCCCTTCTCCTCCTGCCTTCAATCTTTCCCAGCATCAGGGTCTTTTCAAATGAGTCAGCTCTTCTCATCAGGTGGCCATAGTATTGGAGTTTCAGCTTCAACATCAGTCCTTCCAATGAACACTCAGGACCAATTTCTTTTAGGATGGACTGGTTGGATCTTCTTGTAGTCCAAGGGACTCTCAAGAGTCTTCTCCAACACCACAGTTCAAAAGCATCAATTCTTCTGTGCTCAGCTTTCTTTATAGTCCAACTCTCACATCCATACATGACTATTGGAAAAACCATAGCCTTGACTATATGAACCTTTGTGGACAAAATAATGTCTCTGCTGTTTAATACGCTGTCTAGGTTGATCATAAATTTCCTTCCTAGGAGTAAGCGTCCTTTAATTTCATGGCTGCAATCACTATCTGCAGTGATTTTGGAGCCCAAAATAATAAAGTCAGCCACTGTTTCCACTGTTTCCCCATCTATCTGCCATGAAGTGATGTGACGAGATGTCATGATCTTAGTTTTCTGAATGTTGAGCTTTAAGCCAACTTTCTCACTCTCCTCTTTCACTTTCATCAAGAGGCTCTTTAGTTCTTCTTCACTTTCTGCCATAAAGCTGGTGTCATCTGCATATCTGAGGTTATTGATATTTCTCCTGGCAATCTTGATTCCAACTTGTGCTTCATCCAGCCAAGCATTTCTTATGATGTCCTCTGCATATAAGTTAAATAAGTAGGGTGACAATATACAGCCTTGATGTACCCCTTTTCCTATTTGGAACCAGTTTGTTGTTCCATGTCCAGTTCTAACTGTTGCTTCCTGACCTGCATACAGGTTTCTCAAGAGGCAGGTCAGGTGCTCTGGTATTCCCATCTCCTTCAGAATTTTCCAGTTTGTTGTGATCCACACAGTCAAAGGCATTGGCATAGTCAATAAAGCAGAAATAGATGTTTTTCTGGAACTCTCTTGCTTTCTGATGATCCAGCAGATGTTGGCAATTTGATCTCTGGTTCCTCTGCCTTTTCTAAAAAGCTGCAGTGAAAGTATTGAAACCTCTATTAGCATCTCTGGTTTGGATTCAAGCATCACTATCTTTCTAGGCTTCCCCAGTGGCTCAGCAGTTAGGAATCTGACTGAAATGCAGGAGCTGCAGGAGATGTGTGTTTGATCCCTGGATTGGAAATATCCCCTGGAGAAGGGCATGCTAACTCACTCTAGTATTCTTGCCTGGAGAATCCCATGGATAGAGGAAGCTGGCGAACTACAGTCTATGGAGTTGCAAAGAGTTGGACATGACTAAGCAGAGACTCTGCCAACAAAGGTCCGTCTAGTCAAGGCTATGGTTCTTCCTGTGGTCATGTATGGATGTGAGAGTTGGACTGTGAAGAACGCTGAGCACCAAAGAATTGATGCTTTTGAACTGTGGTGTTGGAGAAGACTCTTGAGAGTCCCTTGGACTGCAAGGAGATCCAACCAGTCCATTCTAAAGGAGATCAGTCCTGGGTGTTCTTTGGAAGGAATGATGCTCAAGCTGAAACTCCAGTACTTTGGCCACCTCATGTGAAGAGTTGACTCATTGGAAAAGACTCTGATGCTAGGAGGGATTGGGGGCAGGAGGAGAAGGGGACGACAGAGGATGAGATGGCTAGATAGCATCACTGACAAGATGGATGTGAGTCTGAGTGAACTCCGGGAGTTGGTGATGGACAGGGAGGCCTGGCATGCTGCAGTTCATGGGGTCGCAAAGAGTCGGACACAACTGAGCAACTGAACGGAACTGAGCTGAAGGAGACTTAACATGCACCCTACATCACTCTTTCTAAGGAGATGATCAGCTGGAATGCACATTACTCAAGGAAAAAATAAAAAATAAACAAAACAAGCAAAAACCCTTTACCAAATGAGAAATAAGGGAAATTCTTAAGGAAAAAAGAGACAGCGCCAGTTTGGATTCTTATGGAAATTCTTAAGTTCAGACCTGTAGATTCTTGAGGAAAAAAAAGAGACATAGCCAGTTTAGCTTTTTTGAACATTTAGGACCACAATAGCTTTCTGTTAATGGTTAAAAAATATTTTTAGGAATTGCAAAAGAAAATGTATCTTTTTAATCTTTGTTGGATATTTTTATGTTAAAATATACACATGATTGTGAAAACAATTCGAAGATATGTAAAGAAAATAGCTTTTCTTGCTCTTGGTCTATCTGCACCTCATCCAAGGTAAGGAAAGTAATTTAAGAGAAATGATTTCTTTTTATTTTATTTTTAGAAAAAACTTTGAATGGGAGGTATAGTCACGTGGTTAAAAATTCCAGAGGCACCAGAGAGGGTCTAGTCCTCCAGTCTTGAAGGGCAATGGATGCTCGCATTTTCTTGTGTATCTTTAAAAATACATTTTATTCATGAGTAAGTAGTACACATATTTTAGATTTCTCCTCCAGAGTTTTTATGGGCATAGTAATATCCAGCATCAACTGTCCTGCATCTCGCATATTCCTCTTTACAATGGATCTCAGCACTTCTTCCATCTCTATGTTGAAAGCTTCTCATTCTTCCTGTGATGTGTGGTGCTCCACTGCATGGCTGAACTATGATTTAGGACCAGCACCCACCTGGTCCTAAATGGATGGACGTTTATTAACATCTGATGGATGTTTATTAACATCTTTTGCTATTAAAAACTGTGCTGCAAGAAATAACTTTATAAACAGGTCATTTTGGATCTGTGTAAGTAAATCTGAAGGATAAATTCTTAGGGGCACACTGCTAGGTCAAATGGTACCTGAATTGTAAATTCGATAAATGCTGCAAAGTTGCCTTCCCAAGGGGTCCCACTGATAAATGAAAGTGATTTCTCCCTACAGCTTCACCAATGCTCCATGGGTAAAATTGACTTCAAGCATTTTAATTTCCTTTTTCTGTCAGTGAGGAGGAGCATTTATTCAGATATTTAACAGCCATGTCTATTTCCTTTCTGCTGAATTGTTCAAACATGAAAGATGTAAAGAGTATAATTTTCCTAGTACAGTCTTTGTGATAATGAATTTTTATTGGGATAATTTCTATGATTTCCAGGGAGAGAAAGGTCCCCTGGGTTCTTACTATGTTTTTCTTTCATATTTTATCATATTTTTGTCCTTTGTGGTTAGATTGAGAGAGTGAGAGATTATTTCATTCTTTTTTATGGTGGAGTAATACCACATCTTCTTTATCCATTCATCTGTTGATGGATATCTAGGTGGCCTCCATGTCTTGGCTATTATGAATAGTGCTACAGCGAACATTTACAGCCATATGGTGGACCTGGAGATTATCATACTAAGTAAAGTCTATGCGACAAAGGCAAATCTCATATGGTATTGCTTATATGTGGAATCTTAAAAATGATACAAATGGACTTATCCACAGAACAGAAATCGACTCATAGAAAACAAATTTGTGGTTACCAAAAATGAAAAGGGAGAGAGGGTTAAATTAGGAGTTTGAGATTAACACACACACACTACTGTATGTAGAACAGATAGCCAATAATGACATGCAGTGTAGCACAGGGAACTCTATTCAATATTTTGGAATAACTGGTAAATGAAAAGAACCTGAAAAAGAATATATATATGCTCATATATGTGTGTGTACATATATACATGTTTATATATATGTATGTGTATTATGTATATATATATACATATATATATACGTGTATATATATATATATAATCTGAATCACTTTGCTGTATACCTCAAACTAACACAACATTGTAAATCAACTATATCCAATTAAAAAAAAAGAGACTATAGGAAAAGGATGATTACTTTTATTCCAAGAGTGCTGATGATTACATTATCACTTAGGATGGTGAGGGTTGCACAGAGAGATAGTTTGACAATACAGGGAAAAAAACTACATAAAGTCACCCTTCTCTTGCTTTTGGGCCTGGGTTGCAGGCAGCTCTTCAGAATCATTAGGAGTTGGTTGTGAATAATACATCAGATGGATCATTCTCACTAATACTCTGTTTACCAAATGTGATAACTTTTGTTGCAGTTATTTCTGTTGTCACAATGAGCTCCAGAATAAGACCAATTAGAATTTGAATCTTGTTTCTATTCCTAACTTACTGTGTGACCTTGAACAATTAGTGTCTCCAAGCTTTTTGTATGTGTGTGTGTGCTAATCACTCAGTTGCGTCTGACTCTTTGCAACTCCATGGACTGTAGCCCACAAGGCTCCTCTACCCATGGAATTCCCCAGACAATACTGGAGTGAGTTGCCGTTTCCTTTTTCCAGGGGATATCAACAAAGAGTCGGACATGACCCAACAGCAACTACAACTTCTGTACACAGGACTGAACCATGAGTCTCCTGCCTTGCAGGCAGATTCTTTACCATCCGAGCCACCAGGGAAGCTCAAGCTCTTTGCCTCCACTATAAAATAAAGAGACTTATGCACACTCATCAGGGATTTTGTGAGGAGGAAAGGAGATAATGCATTGCTCTCAGCACTTCCTTCAGTCTTGGATGTCTAATGGCTGCTATTATGATTCTGTGCTGAGGTGCACAGACTTACATGTAGGCAGACCTGAATTCACATCCAAGGTCTCTCCTTCACAAGCTGTATGTCCTTGGGCAGCTTCCTCAGTCTTGTCCCACCTCAGTTTCCTCCTTCCAAAATGGGGATAATCACTGTACTTTATCAGGTTGATATGCAAAGTGTGCAGCCCAATGCCAGACACATAAGTGCTCAATAAATGGCAGCTATTTGTTTTTTATTATTGTCATTATCACCTCTTTAGCGATTTTCTTCAGCTTCCTTATCCTGAGCCCTTCTGCTGAAAATTGGCCAGCATGCTCCCACTATTATTCTTTCCCTACAGTCATGCTGTGACATTTGAGTCACTGGAGGATTGGATCTGCCAGGCACTTCTTTGCCCATGAAGATGTGAGGGTTCCTGCTGACATAAGCCCCCCCAGGGGACACTTCCTGGGCCCGGGCCAGCACCCCTTTCTTCCCAGAAAACTTGTTGGATTTGCCCACCCCCTGTCTTCTGATTGCAATCTCTTGTTCTTTCCCTCACATTTCTCTTCTTTTAGGCTCTGGAAGGGGAGAAGAGAAATGAACAGCTATTGGTGCAGGGAGGAAGCAGAAAGAAAGCAGATCATGGAGTCAGGAGATCTGGGTTTTAGACCTGGCTCTTACCATGCCGCTCTGCTTCAAAATGGACATGTGTGCAGAATGAGAGATTTCCACCCAGTTTTGAAATTCCTACTAGCTCTAACATTCTTTGATGCTCTACAATGTTCAGAGCATGATGCTGTGTTTGACAGGCAGCACAGGAAGGCATAGTGCACAGGACTTGCCTGACACTGGTGAGAAGCATTATAGCCCAGTGGACAGAACACAGGGTGAGGATGAATGTACCGGAGGTACTGGCCTTGGCGGGTTATTTGAGTCTTCTGAGCTCCAGTGTCACAATCTGCAAAATGGGCAATGGAGTCAATGCAGATTTCAGCATCAGATGGTCCAAGGTTAAAATGAAAATCCTGGCTCTGTCACTTTCAGGCTGCATGACTTTGGAAAATTATATAATCTCATGGAGCTTTAGTTAGCCCAACAAAGGCAACTTGCCCATAATAGGAGTTCAGTGAGTTTTAAAAGCAAGTGTTGGAAGCACAGGTTTTTCCTTACTTCTCATTAGTTAGGGAACCGTAAGTAAGACCATGTCAGTTGAATACAAATACTGTGTCTGTAAATTTCTGACCCCTCTAAATAAGGGCTTCTCAGATGGCTCAGTGGTAAAGAATCTGCCTGCCAGTGTAGGAGATGTGGGTTCAGTCTCTGGGTTGGGAAGATCCCCTGCAGAAGAAAATGGCAACCCACTCCAGTATTCTTGCCTGGGAAAGGAAAGGAAAAGGAAAGGAACCTGGCGAGCTTCAGTCCATGGGGTTGCAGAGTTGGACATGAGTTAGTGACTAAACAACAACAAAATGGTAATACAGTCATCCCTCGGTCTGGGGGGGGGGTTGGTTCTAGGACTCCTCCAAATACCAAAATCCACAAATGCTCAAGTCCTTTATATAAAATGACTTAGTACAGTCATCTGTGGTTGGTTGAATCCGAGCATTGGGAACCTGCAGACGTAGGGTTAAACTTGATGTTTCTTAGCACTCTGTCTTGTTTCTTCTTTCAGTTCTAGAATGCTAATCCAGTCACATCCAATTCCTCTATTTCTCCTCCTCAGGGTTAATGTCTCTGTCCTTCAGAAAATTTCTTCCACCTCTTTCTTGATATTTTGTAGAGAAGCCACTTTCAAACTTTCTATCAAGAAACTGACAGCTGTGGCATGTCAACCAGTGTCTTTGCAGTTGTGAGTTTAATGCCCAAAGCAACACCGAACAGTCCAGATGTCAAGAGTACTCAGACTATTATATTTTCATAGTTCCTAAAGATGTTATTTATTGATAGCACTATTTTCAGTTTTTTCCTCACTTCCTCTGTCCTCCCAAGGGTAGAAGGGAATTTGACTTAGTAGCATAGCATGACCTGTGCTTGAGTATATAGTTATCTTTAGTGACATCACATCTCGACAAATATATGTACTTTGTCTTAATATTAAACTACAGCATTTCCAGTAGTCATGTACAGATGTGACAGCTGGACTATAAAGAAAGCTGAGTGCCAAAGAATTGATGCTTTCAAATGATGGTGCCGGAGAAGACTCTTGAGAGTCCCTTGGACATCGAGGAAATCAAATCAGTCAATCCTAAAGGAGATGAACCCTGAATATGCACTCGAAGGACTGATGCTAAAGTTGAAGCCCAATACTTTGGTCACTTGATGCAAAGAACTGACTCCTTGGGAAAGATCCTGATGCTGGGAAAGACTGAAGGCAAAAGGAGACTAGGACAGCAGAGGATAAGATGGGTAGACAGCATCACCAACTCAATGGACATGAATTTGAGCAAACTCTGGGAAGTAGTGAAGGACAGGGAAACCTGGTGTGCTGCAGTCCATGGGGTCACAAAGAGCTGGACATGACTTAGGGACAGAACAACATAACATGTAAATATAGAAAAGAATTTTACTAGAGCTCATTTTTTAAAAAAGATATCTACATACTCATGTAACTACCACCCAAATTAAGGTATACATTTTCCCACCTGCATGATATCACCTCATGCTGTTTTTCAATCTGTGTCCTATCTCCCAAAGGTACTCATTATCACAAGTTAGTTTTTTTCTGTCATAGGAATTCATCTAAATTGACTCATATACCATTTTATTAAGTATCTAGAGTAATTTTACAAAACATTATATTTATGAGTTTCATCCATATTGATACACATACCATTAGTTCATTAGCTTATTGCTGTGTGGCATTCCAATGTGTAAAGAAACCATAATTTATTTATTCATTCTCTGTTGATAGATGTTTGGGTTGTTTCTAGTTTGAGGAGGTTAAGAAGAGTACCACTATGAACTTTTTTCCGTATATTGTTTTTGTGGACATAAATGCTCATTTCTTTTAGGAATGAACCTAGGACGGTAAAGCGTCTGCCTACAATGAGGGAGACCCGGGTTCGATCCCTGGGTTGGGAAGATCCTCTGGAGAAGAAATGGCAACCCATTCCAATACTCTTGCCTGGAAAATCCCATGGATGGATCCCATAGGCTACAGTTCATGTGGTCACAAAGAGTCGGACACGACTGAGAGATTTCACTTGGTCACTCGGGAGGAGTAGAAATGCCAAATCACACTTTAGGCGTATATATTTACCTGTAGTGAAAACTGCCAAATAGTTTTTCATAGTGGTTGTACCATTTTATCATTTCCACCAGCAGCACATGGAAATGTCAGCTGTCCTATATCCTCTTACCAGGTAGTACCTTAATCTTTATTGTTTTGGCTATTCTGATGTAAACATTGATACTTTGGAGAAAAGTTATTCTTCATTTTCTGCAAAATCGCATGCTCAGTCACAAATCGTCATAGAGTAAATATCTCAGAGATAAAATAAATGTTATCAAAATAAATGTGCATGCATGTGTGCTCAGTTGTTTCATTTATGTCCGACTTTTTGCGATCCCAGGAAGTAGACTGCCAGGCTCCTCTGTCCCTGAGATTCTCCAGGCAAGAATACTGGAGTGGGTTGCCACACCCTCCTCCAGGGGATCTTCCCAACCCGGGGATCAAACACTGTCCTGCATTGCAGGCAGATACTTTACTGACTGAGCCAGGGCAGCCCATCAAAATCAGGATTTATCTGAAATTTGTTAGAAAACACAAACAGGTAATCCTTAATAGAGAAGTTGAAATAGACTTTTACTTGCTCAAGGAGAAAGAGGAGGTTGAAAAGATGATTAGGCTATGTTCTAGAGTCATGTGAATTATTTAAATCACTAGAACTGTCTTTGTAGCACAGAGGGATATGGAAGATACTCCCTAACACAAAGGGATAAATAAATCTGGGTGAACTATCTTTACTGTTGACTTAGAGATATCAAATAAATCTTATGTATGTAATGGGATTACAGCTTTTAGATTTGTAGAATCAGCCTCTACAACTGTATTTACACATTACTGGCCATAATCTGTTGATTTTTAAAGGACCACACTAAAATCAAAATGTAAAATTATTTTTAAACCAATTTAATTTGAGATGTGGATAAAAAAAGACTTAGCTTACTGGCAGTTCATTTCATGCCGAGGATTAGGCCTGCTTTCCTCAATTGATTTTGTGAACAGATAAGATATATCGTACAAAGATCAATAACTATGCAATCTGCTAAAAACTGTCTGCTAAACACTTCTACACATGTTTGATATGTGTAATATACACTTTAGCTAGCCCCCATAGCTTGTTTTATACCATTCTGTATACCATACTTACTAAATGAAAGTGACTCTACTCTGTAAACCATTGTTTGCTTGTTGTTTGTTTAAACATTGCTTTTCCCATGGAATAAAAGTTGCTTTTACTTTGAGTCAAGAGTTCAGAGTATGGATAAATATTCTTCAGAAGTAAACCACTGGAAAAGTATATATTGTTTTTATAATGCTTTTAATATTGTATATAGGCTGTCAACTAATGGAAACAATTGCCTGAGGGATATGTTTATCTTGGTTGCAGCCCAGTTAAAATACATTTAGCCTTTAGCTTTTCCTTAGGCTTATACTACATTAAATGGGCCACACACAGACTCCCGAGGTCATTATCACTTTGTGGTGATTTTGAAAAAGAAAAGGGAAATCAAAGTGTCTCTTTACATTACTTTTTATGCTCAGAATTCTCACAGGATGAGTGAATCTATTTGTTCATTTCTTTCTCTTTTCATACTAGGTTACCTACAAGTCCTGCTTTTCCTAAAGTAGGAAGCCTACAAAATGAATCCTTAAAGCCAGTTTTAAGTGTTCTTCACTGTAAGAAAAGTTTCAGAATTCAATGTTATTATCTCACCAGAAAGCCACATCCTCAGAAAATGCAGATGATTCTATTGGCTGTCATTCTTTTAACATGAAGGGCTCAAGTTGATTTATGAACTTAGTTCTGAGAACCTTTTACAAGTCATAGTGTTGTGTGATCATCTGAAACTAAGTACTGTGTCTATGCATCACCTCACATTTCCAGCCTGCTATACTACATATTGTAATAATACTTGTGATAGTATGGTCTTCTCTGATGGCTCAAATGGTAAAGAATCTGCCTGCAATGCAGGAGACTCAGGGTTCGATCCTTGGCTCAGAAAGATCCTCTGGAGAAGGGAATGGCAACCCATCCCAGTATTCTTGCCTGAAGAATTCCATGGACAGAGGACCCTAGTGAGCTGTAGTCCATGGTGTTACAAAGAGTTGGAGACGACTAAACAACTAACACACACACACACACACACACACACACACACGTGATAGTATACAGAGGCATAAGAGTTGGAAATGAATTATGAAGTGCTCAAAACCAGCCATGATGATGAGACAGTAAGCTAATTTCTATCTGGACAGCTTAGGTAGTCAAGGTCTATTTTCTGTTTTACCAAGAGGGTTCGTGTGTATTCACAAACACCATATGCTGGAACATTCAGTTCTTTCTTAGGGGAAAGTATGCTCCTATTCTTCAAAGGCACCCAACAGCAGCTCCTGAACCAACCTGCTCATTCTTCTTGATAACTCCCATTCAAAATGAATCTTTGAGAACAAGATGGTGGAGCAGTATGTGGACATGGAGTACATCTCTCTCCACAGATACATCAGGAATACACCTTCAGACACAGAAATAAATGCAGAACACCAGCTGAGAGTGGACAGGAGTACCTGACCTGTGGAAAAGAATATATACAGCCACACAAAACTCGGTAGGACGCAGGAACTAAGGGGAAAACCAAGACTGTTAGTAGGACTGGACCTGCCCTCAGTGGGTGTGGGGACTGAAGCAAGGGTCTGATCCCCACAGTGGGGCAATTGTCTGAGTCAGAGGAGAAACATTTAAGCCTGAGAGCGAAACAGCTGATCTGTAGCAGCCTAAATGGAATGAGAATCAGACAGTCCTTGCCAAAGCCATACATATGCCAGGCACGCGGGTCTCCCGGAAGGGGCAGCGGTTGGGAGCTGGAGTTTAGGGCTTGTGGAGCAATCCCAGAGCAAGGGCTACTGTTGACTGTGGAGAGATGGATCTAGGGGGTGTGAGGGAGGAGATCGTGGTGGGAAATGCCTATGGAGGAAAGCCAGGCAGCCATGGAAACAAGGTGATACTGCTGAGTCACATGTAGGGGGTGTAGCCATCACCAGAGCCTCTCTCTCTCTCCACAGCTAGCATCCGCAGCTGAACAATAGAGAGGCTGCCCCATCAAATGCCTGACGCACTGAACTACAGAGTAGGACCCCACCCAGGGTGACCCTTTAAGAGCCTTATGCACTGACCTACAGAGTAGGACCCCAGTCAGGGGCGCCCCTCTGTGTGCCTGACATGTGCCTGACAACAGAGAAGGACCCCAGGCAAGGGATCCCTCTAAGTGCCAGAATGGGCAGAGCTATGGAGAAAGAATGGCCAAAGAGGCCTTCTGATCGCCAGCTATAAGAGGCTCAAAAAAAGACTCTGATAGGGCCATAACTCCTGCCATGGAGGCAGTCCGTGTCCCTGAACACTTGGCGCCACCAGAGTCCCCACAAGCCAAGCAGCTGAACCACCTTCATGTTCAATTCTCACTGGGGCAGAGCTACCACAGGCAAAAAAAAAAAAAAAAAGTTTTGTGTTTATGCACACAGGGTCACTTCGATCCTGTCTGACTCTTTGTGGCCTTGTACACTGTGGCCTGCCAGGCCTCTCTGTCAGAGAGGGGGGTTCTCCAGGCAAGAATACTGGACCATATTGGCCAATACTGGTTGCCATACCCTTCTAGAACACTACATTTCCTACTACCCTGGCCGTCAACCCCCCTGAGTACCTGGTGCTGCTAGAACCCCTGCAACCCAAGCAGCTGCACCACTTCCACACCTTGCCTTCACAGGGGCAAAGCCAACCCCTCCAGGGCTTTAGCCTCAGGAGCTAAATCCCAGTGGAAAACCCACATGTAGAGGTGGAGATAAAACCATAGTTGAAACCCAGGGGCAGTGTGGCTAAGGAAGAAGAACCAAAACCTTCCCACCAGCTGTAAAAGCAGCAGATTAAATCCACATGATCAACTAAGCAGACTCTATGTCTATGGAATATATAAAAGGCCATTGAGAGCTCCCACAAAAGAAAACATACTAGGTCTAATAGCTGTGGACATTGGAGGCAAGAACACACAGGAGGAGGACCAGACTAGAATCTGAGGAAGTCCCATAGCAGGTCCAGGATCAGTGTTGGAAAGCATCCTAGGTAGGTAAGGTGGACTGTGATTTCCAGCGCAGGAAAGGACTCTGACAGCACTAACTCAAGAAAAACATTTATGATTCTTATTTTTTGACTTGTTCTGTAGATTCTTTTAGATTTTTTTTCTTTTTTTCTTTTCCTCCACCCTCCCACCCCACCCCGTAGTACTTGTCAATTTTATTGGCGCTAAGAAATCCAATTAAGCTTTTGAGCTTCTTTTTTTTTTCTTCTTCCTCAGTCACATTTTTTATTGTTGTCATAAATCTCTGCCTCTGTACTGGGCTTTTGCAGTTCTGTGGAGTTTTCCTCTTCTTTTCTCTTTTTTTAATTTTAATTTTTTTAAACGTATTATTATTTTTTCTACATTTATTCCTTTGTTTTCTTTCCTACTGTTCTTTTCCCCTTCCAGTTAATCTTTAATATATATACATCTTCATCTACCTCTATTTAACTCTGCATATCTATTCTTTCTTTCTTTTCTTCCCTCTCAACATATTTGTTAGTTTTGTTTTCATTGCTCTATTCCCCACTTGGCACCTTGCTTTAGTCTTGTTTTCCAGTTTGTGCTTAAGTTAGTTTTGTTCTTAACTGGTAAATATAATTTTTGATTTCCTTTGTTTACTAGATCAATCTACTGTATTCTATTTTTGTTGGATTGTTTTAACTTTGCTCATGGGTGTGTATGTATATGTGTATATTCCATTATTTTAATTATTATTTGTCTGATTTTGTTACTGCCATTTGTCTGGGGTTCATCTTTGGCGTTTTGGTTTTGGATACTTGTTTTACTTTCCCTTAGTGACATAACAAACCACTTGTGGAATCTTTTTTCCTGAACAGAGATCAAACCCTGAGCCTTTGGAGTGGGAGTACTGACTCCAAGACCCTAGACTGCCAGAAAAATAACTCTAGGGGTATCAAATAGTGAGAACTCATACAAACGAAACCACCTGAATATAAGACCAGGTAGCACCCAAACACCAGTAGTACCCTGGGCAGGATGCCTCATCTAAAAAAAACAAAAATACAAACTCAGTCATCAGCAGACAGAATTACCACTTCACTCAGCCTTGCTCATCAGAGAAAAAACAAATAATAAAACAAAGATACAGCTCAAATCTCACCCTATACCAAGCTCATCACAAACCACTGGACCAACCTTAGGAGGGAAGAAACCAAAAGGAAGAAAGAATTCAACCTTCTTCAGGGAAAGAATTCAACTTTCCTTGAAGACTGGGAAAAGGAGACCTCAAACACAATAACTTAAAAAAAAAAAAATAATAAAAATGAAAAGGCAGAGAATTACTACACAAATGAAGGAACAAACCAGAAACACAGAAGTCAAAATAAATGAAGAGGAAATAGGAAAATTACCTGAAAAAGAATTCAGAATAATGATAGTAAAGATGATTAAAAACCTTGAAAACGAAATGGAGAAAATGTGAGAATCAATTAACAAAGACCTAGAAGAATTAATGGCACCCCACTCCAGTACTCTTGCCTGGAAAATCCCATGGATGGAGGAGCCTGGTAGGCTGCAGTCCATGGGGTCGCTAAGAGTCGGACGCGACTGAGCGACTTCCCTTTCACTTTCCACTTTCATGCATTGGAGAAGGAAATGGCAACCCACTCCAGTGTTCTTGCCTGGAGAATCCCAGGGACGGGGGAGCCTGGTGGGCTTCCATCTATGGGGTCGCACAGAGTCGGACATGACTGAAGCGACTTAGCAGCAGCAGAAGAAGAAGAATTAAAGAATAAGCACACAGAGACAAACAGCACAATTACTGAAATTAAAAATACTCTAGAATGAACCAATAGCAGAATATCTGAAGCAGAAGATAGAATCAGTGAGCTGGAAAGAAATAACTTCTGAAGAGTAGAATAAAGTAAAAATAATGAAAAGAGGTCTCAGAGACCTCTGGGACCATATCAAACACACCAACGTTCAAATTATAGAGGTCTCAGAAGAACAAGAGAAAAAAAAAGGGTATGAGAAACTTTTTGAAGAGACTATAGTTGAAAATTTCCCCAACATGGGAAAGGAAATAGCCTATCAAGTCCAAGAGGCACAAAGAGTCCCATACAGGATAAACCCAAGAAGAAACACACCAAGACACAAACTAATCAAACTAACAAAGATTAACACAAAGAAAGAATACTAAAAGCAGCTAGGGAGAAGCAACAAGTAACATACAAGGGAAACTTCATATACTTAATAGCTGATCTTTCAGCAGAAATTCTGCAGGTCAGGAGGAAATGGCAGGATATATTTAAAGTATTGAGAGACAAAAATCTACAAGGAAGATTACTATACCCAGCAAGGATCTCATTCAAAATTGAGAAATAAAAAGCTTTTCAGAGAAGCAAACGTTAAGAGAATTTAGTACCACCAAACCAGCTTTACAACAAATGCTAAATGGACTTGTGTAGTCAAGAAATACAAAGAAGAAAAAAGATCTAAAAATCAACCCCAAGCAATTAAGAAAATGGCAATACAAACACAAATATCAATAATTACTTTAAATGTAAATGGATTAAATGCTCCAACCAAAAGACACAGACTGGCTGAATGGATACAAAAACATGACCCATATATATGTTGTGTACAAGAAACCCACTTCAGACCTAAAGACACATGTAGACTGAAAGTGAGAGAATATATGGGAAAGTATAGTCCATGCAAATAGGAAGTAAAGGAAAGCTGGAGTAGCAAACCTCATATCAGACAAAATAAGCCTTAAAATAAAGAAGATTACAAGAGATAAGGAAGGACAGTACATAATGATCAAGGGATTAATCCACGAGGAAGACATAACAATTGTAAATATCTATGTACTGAACATAGGAGCACCTCAATACATAAGACAAACACTAACAGACATAGAAGGAGAAATTGACAGTAACACAATAATAGTAGGAGACTTTAACACCCCACTCCCACCAATGGACAGATCATCAAAACAGAAATTAATAAGGAAACACAAATCTTAAATGATACATTAGATAAGATGGATCTCATTGATATCTTTAGGACATTCCATCCAAATGTAGAAGAATACACCTTCTTCTCAAGTGTAGATGGAACATTCTCCAGGATAGACCACATCTTGGGTCACAAATCAAACCTCAGTAAACTTAAGAAAATTGAAATTGTATCACGCATCTTCTCTGACCAAAACGCTATGAGACTAGATATCAACTACAAGAAAAAAGCTGTAAGAAACACAAACACATGGAGATTAAACATCACATTTCCAAATAACCAACGGTTACTGAAGAAATCAAAAGGGAAATCAAAAAATTTCTAGAAACAAATGGCAATGAAAACACTCAAACAACTCAAAACCTGTGGGATGCAGCAAAAGTAGTTCTAAGAGGGAAGTTTATAGCAATACAATCCTACCTCAAGAAACAAGAAAAAACATCGAATAGACAACTTAACTTTACACCTATAGCAACTGGAAAAAGAAGAAGAAAACACCCCAAAAATTAGTATGAAGGAAAGAAATCATAAAGATCTGAGCAGAAAAAAATGAAAAAGAAATGAAAGGAACAATAGTAAAGATTAATAAAACTAAAAGCTGGTTCTTTAAGAAGATAAACAAAATTGACAAACCCTTAGCCAGACTCATCAAAGTAAAAAGAGAGAAGAATCAAATCAACAAAATTAGAAATGAAAAAGGAGGGTTTACAACAGACAATGCAAAAATATAAAGGATTATAAGAGACTATTATGAACAACTATATGGCAATAAAATAGATAACATGGAAGAAATGGACAGACTCTTGGAAAAGTTCAATCTTCCAAGAGTGAACCAGGAGAAATAGAAATTATGAACAACCCAATTACAAACACTGAAATTGAAGCTGTGATCAAAAATCTCCCAAAAAACAAAATCCAAGGACCAGATGGCTTCACAGGAGAATTCTATCAAACCTTTGGAGAAAAGCTAATGCCTATCCTTCTAAAATTCTTTCAAAAAATTGCAGAGGAAGGAACACTTCCTAACTCATTCTACGAGGCCACCATCACCCTGATACCAAAACCAGACAGTTGAATCAGTTCAGTTCAGTCGTTTAGTAGCGTCTGACTCTTTGCAAATCCATGGACTGCAGCACGCCAGTTCTCCCTGTCCATCACCAACTCCCAGAGTTTGCTCAAACTCATGTCCATTGAGTCGGTAATGCCATCCAACCATTTCATCTTCTGTCGTCGCCTCTCCTCCCACCTTCAATCTTTTCCAGCATCAGTGTCTTTTCTTTTTTTTTTCTAATTTTATTTTATTTTTAAACTTTACATAATTGTATTAGTTTTGCCAAATATCAAAATGAATCCGCCACAGGTATACATGTGTTCCCCATCCCGAACCCTCCTCCCTCCTCCCTCCCCATACCATCCCTCTGGGCCGACCAGTGCACCAGCCCCAAGCATCCAGCATCGTGCATCGAACCTGGACTGGCAACTCGTTTCCTACATGATATTTTACATGTTTCAATGCCATTCTCCCAAATCTTCCCACCCTCTCCCTCTCCCACAGAGTCCATAAGACTGTTCTATACATCAGTGTCTCTTTTGCTGTCTCGTATACAGAGTTATTGTTACCATCTTTCTAATCAGTGTCTTTTCAAATGAGTCAGTTCTTCACATCAGGTGGCTAAAGTATTGGAGTTTCAGCTTCAACATCAGTCCTTCCAATGTATATTCAGGACTGATTTCCTTTGGCATGGACTGGTTGGATCTCTTTGCAGTCCAAGGGACTCTCAAGAGTTTTGTCCAACACCACAGTTCAAAAGCATCAATTCTTCAGTGCTCAGCTTTCTTTATAGTCCAACTCTCATATCCATACATGACTACTGGATAAACCAGACAAAGACAACACAAAAAAAGAAAACTACAGGCCAATATCTCAGATGAACATAGATACAAAAATCCTCAACAAAATTTTAGCAAACAGAATTCAGCAACACATCAAAAAGCTCATATACCATGATCAAGTTGGGTTTATTCCAGGGATGGAAGTTTTCTTCAATATATATAAATCAATCAACGTGATACCCCTATTAACAAATCAAAAAAAAAAAAAAAAAACCCATATGATCATCTGAATAGGTGCAGAAAAAACCTTTGACAAAATTCAGCACCTATTTATGATTAAATCTCTTCAAAAAAATGGGCAGAGAAGGAACCTACCTCAGCATAGTAAAAGGCCATATGTGATAAGCCTACAGCAAATATTCTCAATGGTGAAAAACTAAAAGCATTCCCTCAAGATCAGGAACAAGAAAAGGGTATCCACTTTCACCACTATTATTCAACATATTTCTGGAAGTCCTAGCTATAGCAATCAGAGAAGAAAAAGAAATAAAAGGAATCCAGATCAGAAAAGAAGTAAAGCTCTCATTGTTTGCAGTTGACATGATACTCTATATAGAAAACCCTAAAGATAGTATCAGAAAACTACTAGAGCTTATCAGTGAATTTAGCAAAGCTGCAAGATACAAAATCAATACACGGAAATCACTTGCTTTTTTATATACTAATAATGAAAAATCAGAAAGAGTAATTAAGGAATCAATCCCATTCACAACTGCAACACAAAGAATTAAATATTTAGGAATTAACTTACCTAAGGAGATGAAAGAACTGTACACAGAAAATTATAAGACACTAATGAAAGAAATCAAAGATGATATAAACAGATGGAGAGATATTCCATGTTCCTGGGTAGGAAGAATCAACACTGTGAAAATGATTATACTGCCAAATGCAATCTACAGATTCAGTGTGATCCATATCATATTACCAATGGCATTTTTCACAGAACTAGAATAAAAATTTCAGAATTCATAAGGAAACACAAGAGACTCTGAATAGTGGAAGCAGTCTTGAAAAAGAAGAATGGAGCTGGAGGAATCAACCTTCCTGACTTCAGGTTATACTACAAAGTTACAGTCATCAAGGCAGTATGGTACTGGCACAAAAACAGAAATATAGACCAATGGAAAAAGATAGAAAGCCCAGAAATAAACCCATGCACCTATGGGTAACTTATTTTTGACAAAGGGGCCAGAATATACAATGGGGCAAAGATAGCCTCTTCAATAAATGGTGCTGGGAAAATTGGATAGCTGTGTGTAAAAGAATGAAATTAGAACACTTCCTAACACTACACACAAAGATAAACTCAAAATGGATTGAAGACCTAAAGGTAAGACCAGAAACTGTAAATCTCTTAGAGGAAAACACAGGCAGAACACTCGATGACATAAATCAAAGCAAGGTCCTCTATGACCCACCTCCTAGAATAATGGAAATAAAAACAAAAGTAAACAAGTGGGACCTGATTAAACTTAAAATCTTTTTCACAGCAAAGGAAACTATAAGCAAAGTGAAAAGACAATCCTCAGAATGGGGGAAAATAATGGCAAATGAAACAACTGACAGAATTAATTTCCAAAATATACAAGCAGCTCATCAACTCAATACCATAGAAACAAACAACCCAATCAAAAACTGGGAAAGAGATCTAAACAAACATTTGTCCAAACAAGATATACAGATGGTAAACAAACACATGAAAAGATGCTCAACATCACTTATTATTGGAGAAATGCAAATCAAAACCTCAATGAGATACCACCTGTCAGAATCAGTTCAGTTCAGTCGCTCAGTCGTGTCCGACTCTTTGCAACCCCATAAACTGCAACACGCCAGGCCTCCCTGTCATTCACCAACTCCCAGAGTTCACTCAAACTCACGTCCATTGAGTCAGTGATGGCATCCAGCCATCTCATCCTCTGTCATCCCCTTTTTCTCCTGCCCTCAATCCCTCCCAGCATCAGAGTCTTTTCCAATGAGTCAACTCTTCACATGAGGTGGCCAAAGTACTGGAGTTTCAGCTTTAGCATCGTTCCTTCCAAAGAACACTCAGGACTGACCTCCTTTAGAATGGACTGATTGGATCTCCTTGCAGTCCAAGGGACTCACAAGAGTCTTCTTTAACACCACAGTTCAAAAGCATCAATTCGTTGGCACTCAGCTTTCATCACAGTCCAAATCTTACATCCATACATGACCACTGGAAAAACCATAGCCTTGACTAGATGGACCTTTGTTGACAAAGTAATGTCTCTGTTTTTGACTATGCTATCTAGTTTGGTCATAACTTTCCTTCCAAGAAGTAAGCGTCTTTTAATTTCATGGCTGCAATCACCATCTGCAGTGATTTTGGAGCCCCCCAAAATAAAGTCTGACACTGTTTCCACTGTTTCCCCATCTATTTCCCATGAAGTGATGGGACTGGATGCTATGATCTTAGTTTTCTGAATGTTGAGCTTTAAGCCAACTTTTTCACTCTCCTCTTTCACTTTCATCAAGAGGCTTTTTTGTTCTGCTTCACTTTCTGCTATAAGGGTGGTGTCATCTGCATATCTGAGGTTATTGATATTTCTCCCAGCAATCTTGATTCCAGCTTGTGCTTCTTCCAGCCCAGCGTTTCTCATGATGTCCTCTGTATAGAAGTTAAATAAGCAGGGTGACAATATACAGCCTTGACGAACTCCTTTTCCTATTTGGTACCAGTCTGTTGTTCCATGTCCAGTTCTAACTGTTGCTTCCAGTCTGTTGTTCCATGTCCAGTTCTAACTGTTGCTTCCCAACCTACATACAGGTTTCTCAAGAGGCAGGTCAGGTGGTCTGGTATTCCCATCTCTTTCAGAATTTTCCACAGTTTATTGTGATCCACACAGTCAAAGGCTTTGGTACAATCAATAAAGTAGAAATAGATGTTTTTCTGGAACTCTCTTGCTTTTTCCATGATCCAGCAGATGTTGGCAATTTGATCTCTGGTTCTTCTGCCTTTTCTAAAACCAGCTTGAACATCTGGAAGTTCACAGTTCATGTATTGCTGAAGCCTGGCTTGGAGAATTTTGAGCATTACTTTACTAGCATGTGAGATGAGTGCAATTGTGTGGTAGTTTGAGCATTCTTTGGCAGTGCCTTTCTTTGCGATTGGAATGAAAACTGACATTTTCCAGTCCTGTGGCCACTGCTGAGTTTTCCAAATTTGCTGGCATATTGACTGTAGCACTTTCACAGCATCATCTTTCAGGATTTGAAATAGCTCAACTGGAATTCCATCACCTCCACTAGCTTTGTTCATAGTGATGCTTTCTAAGGCCCACTTGACTCCACATTCCAGGATGTCTGGCTCTAGGTGAGTGATCACACCATCGTGATTATCTTGGTTGTGAAGATCTTTTTTGTACAGTTCTTCTGTGTATTCTTGCCATCTCTTCTTCATATTTTCTGCTTCTGTTAGGTCCATACCATTTCTGTCCTTTATCGAGCCCATCTTTGCATGAAATATTCCCTTGGTATCTCTGATTTTCTTGAGGAGATCTCTAGTCTTTCCCATTCTGTTGTTTTCCTCTATTTCTTTGCATTGATCACTGAAGAAGGCTTTCTTATCTCTTCTTGCTATTCTTTGGAACTGTGCATTCAGATGCTTATGTCTTTCCTTTTCTCCTTTGCTTTTCACTTCTCTTCTTTTCACAGCTATTTGTAAGGCCTCCCCAGACAGCCATTTTGCTTTTTTGCATTTCTTTTCCATGGGGATGGTCTTGATCCCTGTCTCCTGTACAATGTCATGAACCTCTGTCCATAGTTCATCTGGCACTCTATCAGATCTAGTCCCTTAAATCTATTTCTCACTTCCACTGTATAATCATAAGGGATTTGATTTAGGTCATACCTGAATGGTCTAGTGGTTTCCCCTACTTTCTTCAATTTAAGTCTGAATTTGGCAATAAGGAGTTCATGATCTGAGCCACAGTCAGCTCCCGGTCTTGTTTTTGCTGACTGTATAGAGCTTCTCCTTCTTTGGCTGCAAAGAATATAAACAATCTGATTGCGATATTGACCATCTGGTGATGTCCATGTGTACAGTCTTTTCTTGTGTTGTTGGAAGAGGGTGTTTACTCTCTTCCAACAGTGTTTTCTCTTGGCAAAACCCTATTAGCCTTTGCCCTGCCTCATTCCATATTCCAAGGCCAAATTTGCCTGTTACTCCAGGTGTTTCTTGACTTCCTACTTTTGCATTCCAGTCTCCTGTAATGAAAAGGACATCTTTTTGGGGTGTTAGTTCTAAAAGGTTTTGTAGGTCATAGAACCGTTTAACTTCAGCTTCTTCAGCGTTACTGTTTGGGGCATAGAGTTGGATTACTGTGATATTGAATGGTTTGCCTTGGAAACGAACAGAAATCATTCTGTCGTTTTTGAGATTGCATCCAAGTACTGCATTTTGGACTCTTTTGTTGACCATGATGGCTACTCCATTTCTTATAAGGGATTCCTGCCTGCAGTAGTAAATATAATGGTCATCTGAGTTAAATTCACCCATTCCAGTCCATTTTAGTTAGCTGATTCCTAGAATGTCGATGTTCAGTCTTGCCACTTTCTGTTTGAGCACTTCTAATTTGCCTTGATTCATGGACCTAACATTCCAGGTTCCTATGCAATATTGCTCTTTATAACATTGGACCTTTCTTCTATCACCAGTCATATCCACAACAGGGTATTGTTTTTGCTGGCTCCATCCCTTCATTCTTTCTGGAGTTATTTGTCCACTGATCTCCAGTACCATATTGGGCACCTACCGACCTGGGGAGTTTCTGTTTCAGTATCCTATCATTTTGCCTTTTCATACTGTTCATGGGGTTCTCAAGACAAGAATGCTGAAGTGGTTTGCCATTCCCTTCTCCAGTGGACCACATTCTGTCAGACCTCTCCACCATGACCCGCCTGTCCTGGGTGGCCCCACAGGGCATGGCTTAGTTTCATTGAGTTAGACAAGGCTGTGGTCCTAGTGTGATTAGATTGACTAGTTTTCTGTGATTATGTCTCAGTGTGTCTGCCCTCTGATGCCCTCTTGCAACACCTACCATCTTACTTGGGTTTCTCTTACCTTGGACGTGGGGTATCTCTTCACGGCTGCTCCAGCAATGTGCAGCTGCTGCTCCTTACCTTGGACGAGGGGTATCTCCTCACTGCCGCCCCTCCTGACCTTGAACATGGAGTAGCTCCTCTTGGCCCTCCTGTGCTCGTGCAGCCACCACTCCTTGGACATGGGGTTGCTTCTCTCTGTCAGAATGGCCCTCTTCAAAAATCTAGAAACAAACAAACAAACAAAAAAATCTAGAAACAATAAAAGCTGGAAAGGGTGTGGAGAAAAGGGAATGCTGTTACACTGTTGGTGGGAACGTAAAATTGATACAGCCACTATGGGAAACGGCATAGTGATTCCTTTAAAAACTAGGAATAAAACCATCGTATGACCCAGCAATCCCACTCCTAGGCTTATATCCTGAGGAAACCAAAATCAAAAGAGACACATGTATCCCATTCATTGTAGCACTATTTACAATAGCTAGAACATGGAAGCAATCTAGAGGTCCATCGACAGATGAATAAAGAATTGTGGTATGTATACACAATGGAATATTACTCAGCCATAAAAAGGAACACATTTGAGTCAGTTCTAATGAGGTGGATGAACCTAGAACTTCTTATACAGAGTGCAATGAGTCAGAAAGAGAAAGATAAATACTGTATTCTAACACACATATATGGAATCTAGAAAAAATGGTACTGAAGAATTTATTTACAGAGCAACAGTGGAGAAACAGACATAGAGAATTGACTTATGGACATGGGGAGAGGGGAGGAGAGGGTGAGATGTATGGAAAGAGTAACATGGAAACTTGCATTACCATATGTAAAATAGATAGCCAATGGGAATTTTCTGTATGACTCAGGAAGCTCAAAGAGGGGCTCTGTATCGACCTAGAGGGGTGGGATGGGGAGAGAGATGGGAGGGAGTTTCAAAAAGGAGGGGGTATATGTATACCTATGGCTGACTCATATTGAGGTTTGACAGGAAACAGCAAAATTCTGTAAAGCAATTATCCTTCAATAAAAAATTAATTAATTAAAAAAATGAATCTTTGCCTACGTCTTTTCAAATTTAATAAATTCATAGCTTGCAATGATGTGCTGCAAGCCAGAATTATTTAAATATTGCCAATCTCAGAGCAAACATCACAATAGAATCTTAAAAAACGCTGACACGGTTTCAGGATATGCATAGCCTAGAGGCTGCATCACTGACTAATACAATTTAGACCTTGAAAATTAATGAAATAATATAAAGTACATTAGAAAGGGCTTTAAAACTTTATAACTTTAAATAACTTCTGTTACTTTAAGTTTTTAAAATCAAATAGTTTTGGAATTAAATAAAACTTCTTTTATTCTCTTTTCCCCCTTTCGAATTTTCCCTTTACTTTCCGTAGAAATCAAAGTAGTTCTTTTTCTGAGGATACATAACTTCTTATTTTAATGACATTTTAGCCTTCCTCCATCTCCAGTACCAGACCACAGGTTCTTTTTCTTTCTTAACTTACACCCCTACTGTACTGGTATTTCCTGGGATCACCTCACAAATAAACTACTTGCACTGAATGCTTCAATCACTTGCTTCTGGGGGGACCAGCAAACAAAACAGCTGATACATGAGTGGGGTTCTGGAACTGGATAGCGCTTGACCAGATGGCAACAGTAATTAATGTTTCTGATGGAAGTGTGATGATGACACAGTGCTTGGTATGTGGTAACATCACCGTTAGTGAGACCTGAGGTTGACTGTCTTAGGAATACTAGAGAAGATGCACTGTTAATACAGTTTCTCAAGTAATTAAGAGGTAAAAGGGCAATAATAATCATAAAAATTTTGGATTTGGCTGCTTGTTGTTAAATGCCAAAGAAAGAAAATAACTGAGTTGAGTCAGTCAGCTATCAACTTAAGCTACAGTGTGAAAGCCAGAGGCCTCTGGGGTAGCATTTACAGAGAATCTCACATTCTGAAGCAAGAGGGATGATGGTACAGAAAATTAGGCCTTGGACCTAATTGTGAGATTAATAGAGTTAGAAGACTGTGTATATGCCACCAATAAAGTCTTCTAGAGTCAAGTCAAGACGCTTAGGGAAGGGCTGAGGCCCTACAGATGTAGCAGTAAGACAGGGATGTTGAGTGGATATGTTGCAGGAAGAGGAACCCCTTCCAGGAACTGAGAGTAGGCTGTTGTGTAGCACTTGGAAATGAATTATCCAAGGAGACACATGTCCTGATAAAGCTAGAGACTTTACTGGGAAGGGGTGCTCAGGAGGAAAGCAGTGGGGTGAGGGAAACTGGAAGAACTCCTCTGCCATGTGGCTTGCAGTCTCAGATTTTATGGTGATGGGGTTTGTTTCCAGGTCATGTCTGGCCAAGCAGTCTGACTCAAGGTCCTTCCTGGTAGTGTTGCACTGCTCTGCCAATGAGAAGGATTCTGAGAGGTTGGTGGGACTTAAGGACTGGTGTCTCCTTTTGATCTTTCCTGAATTCTTCTGGTTGGTGGTGGCTTATTAATTTCATGCTTCTTACCAGGAAGTGCTCATGCAAATTGCTACTGTAGTTCCTGGTCAGGGTGGGCAGTTTCAGTCAGTGTTTCCCCTAACAGATGTACTTGAAAATCTCCAACTCTCAGTTTCCCAATTTTCCAGTAGAACAGACCCACTCCCCCAGTCTCCATTGCCTGGATACCATGCAAAGTCCTCACCTGAGGCAGCAACCTCATAAGATGACACTTGCCCTCCTTGGATCTGCCCTTACAACCTTCTATTCTAAACCAATAACTAAGATTAGGTCTCAGCATGGGCCAACTGGAAATTATTGTTCATTTTGTGGGAGGAAAAGGGCTTAGTCACCCCCAAACCAAGTCACCCCAAATTAGATCTGGCTAATATATTTTGGCAGAAAGCAAGGTAAAATGTTTTGGAATGGACTTCAAAGTGCTGGAGTTGAGGGACAGAATATAAAGTGGGATAAGTGAGAGTACATTGATTGGGCTTATCCTTCCATGAGTCAGGACCTAATGTTCTGACAAGTACGCCTGGAACCATTCCTAATGCACTGCTGGGGTGGTTGGTTCCTTGAAGCTTGTGGAAGAAAAAACAATCCACAATAAATGAAATTGAGATTCTGGGACTGTCTTAGCTGAGGATTGAGAAAGTGATTTAAAAGGCTAATAGAAGTGAGTAGAGTGGTGTGGATTAATTATACAAAACTAGAGAACTCATCAGTTGACTTTTTCCCAGGAGGACCCAGAAGATACTCTCTTCACTAAAGAGAAGAGAAATTGACTAGTCATGGTGTCATACTGGCTGTCCTCTGTAGGCTTGTGTTGATGCTGGGTGCCACTTTAGGGCTAGAGTTAAGAAACATATGTATATTTTAAGACAACATATTTGATGAACTCATTTTTTTCTCTTTATTTTTTATTTTTAAATTATGGAAGTATGATAATGCATTTATAGAAACCTTGGAACATATAGAACAAAGTTACATACAGTTATACTATCTGTTATAACTTTTTTGAGTAGATAAATTAAGATTTTTAGTTGGATTTTCAATATCAGATTCTCAAAAATTAATAGAATGAATATATAGAAAAGTAGAAGGATATAGTAGACCTGAAAATCACCATGAACCAACTCAATATGATTAACATTTATACAATTTGCACACAACAGGAGGATACAAATTCTATTCAAGTTCCCATAGGCTATAAACTAGAAGACACTGGAACATATCCAGGGCCATAAAATGAAGTGCAGAAATTTCATAGTCTAAAGGTATTGAAATCATACAGAGTTTGTTCTCTTATCACTGTGGATTATGTTAGAAATCAATATCAAAAGATATTGAAAATAGCCCTTGCATTTTCAAGTGCTATGTGACATTTACCAAGAGAGCTCTTTGACTTAGCCATTGAAAGCCTCAATAAAGTTAGGAGACCAAAAAAAAAAAAAACTACAGGGGGTGATTGCAGAGAAGAAGCATTTAAATGACAAATTAATATCAAAATTGATGCTTTTGAACTGTGATGTTGGACAAGACTCTTGAGAGTCCCTTGGACTGCAGATCCAACTGGTCCATCCTAAAGGAAATAAATCAGTCCTGAATATTCATTGGAAGGACTGATGTTGAAATTGAAACTCCAATATTTTGGCCACCTGATGTGAAGAGCTGACTCATTTGAAAATACCCTGATGCTGGGAAAGACTGAAGGCGGGAGGAGATGGGGATGACAGAGGATGAGATGGTTGGATGGCATCACTGACTCAATGGACTTGAGTTTCAGTAAACTCCGGGAGTTTGTGATGGACAGAGAGGCCTGGCGTGCTGAAGTCCATGGGGTTGCAAAGAGTCAGACATGACTGAGTGATTGAACTGAACTGGATATCAAAATAAGGAATTAATATAAAAGATACTTAAGAAACTCCATGTATTTGGAAATTAAATGTGCACTTTTAAATGATGGGTGTATCTGAGAAACCATAACAAGAAAAATAGAAAATATTTTCATGAACTTATTTTGACTCTCCCAACTTAACCATAGGACTAAGATTCTTTTCTTTACTCTTACATTATTTACATCTGTATCTACTTTCTTTCATGTTAAATTCTCAACAACATTAACGTTAATTTGTTTTAACCCACAGTACACACAAAATAGTCTCAGAGTAACAATATCAACACTACCAATAAGAATATGATAAATGGCATAGCTTAATATGTTTTTGTAGTTCTTAAAACCTTTAAATAATTTAGTACTAGTTTTGTTTTCAAATCACATGAAGTAGTTACTCTGTGTGTGGTTATGATACAAAATCAATATGCAGTTAAGTTGATTTGCTTCATTTAACTTTCTATTTTTAGAAATTGTTTTTTAAAATTGCTAATAATTATGTAACATTTGTATATGTTTCCTAAGTCAAATCTAAAAAGCAATATGTAGTTAAAAAAACCTAACTTTTGTCTCAGAATCCTCTACTCTGTCCTCCTCTTGTGTCTGTGGGTGAGTTTTGGAAATATTTTTGATTTCCCTCCCAGTTTTTAAACATAAGAAAAATGTATTTATATTCATCTTTTGCCTTCTTTCGCTAATATGCTTTATACATTTTTCCTTCCCACCTTACTTAACAAGATACTGAAGATCGTTTCATAGGATGATATAAAGATATTTCACACAACTTAAAAAAATTAATTAATTTATTTTAATTGGATTTTATAACCGTTCACAACTGCATATGACTGCTTTGGGTAGATGTACCATTTATCAACCCCCCCAGGGCACTGCCTGAATAGCTCAACTGGTAGAGCATCAGACTTTTAACCTGAGGATCCAGGGTTCAAGTCCCTGTTCAGGCAGCATGGTTCCCTTTGTGGGCTTCTCTGGTAGCTCAGATGTAAAGAATCTGCTTGCAATGCTAGACACTGGGGTTTGATTGCTGGGTCGAGAAGATCCCCTGGAGAAGGGATGGCTACCCACTCCAGTATTCTTGCCTGGAAAGAGACGAGCTCGTCTCATGGAGAGACGAGCCTGGTTACAGGGCTTCAGTCTAAGGGGTTAGTTGCTCTGCCATGTCCGATTCTTTGCGACCCGATGGACTGTGGCTCACCAGACTCCACTGTCCATAGGGCTGCAGTCTATGGGACCTCAAAGAGTCAGACATGACTGAGTGACCAACACTTTCAGGGCACTGCAGCCAGCCCTCAGATGCACTGTTCAGTTCAGTTCAGTTGCTTAGTTGTGTCCAACTCTTTGCAACCCTATGGACTGCAGTTCGCTAGGCTTCCCTGTCCATCACCAACTCCAGAAGCTTATTCAAACTCATGTACATTGAGTCTGTGATGCTATCCAACCACCTCATCCTCTGTCTTCCCTTTCACTTCCCGCCTTCAATCTTTCGCAGCATCAGGGTCTTTTCAAATGAGTCAGTTCTTCACATCAGGTGGCCAAAGTATTGGAGTTTCAGCTTCAGTATCAGTCCTTCTGATGAACATTCAGGACTGATTTCCTTTAGGATGGACTGGTTGGATCTCCTTGCAGTCCAAGGGACTCTCAAGAGTCTTCTCCAACACCACAGTTCAAAAGCATCAATTCTTCGGCACTCAGCTTTCTGTGTAGCCCAATTCTCACATCCATACATGACTACTGGAAAAACCACAGCTTTGACTAGATGGACCCCTATTGGCAAAATAATGTCTCTGCTTTTTAATATGCTGTCTAGGTTGGTCATAACTTTTATTCCAAGGAGCAAGTGTCCTTTAGCTTCATGGCTGCAGTTACCATCTGCAGTGATTTTGGAGCCCCCCCCTCCCCCCTACAAAAAGTCTGTCACTGTTTCCATTGTTTCCCCATCTATTTGCCATGAAGTGATGGGACTGGATGCCATGATCTTGGTTTTCTGCATGTTGAGCTTTAAGCCGACTCTTTCACTCTCCTCTTTCACTTTCATCAAGAGACACTTTAGTTCTTCTTCAGTGTTTCTGCCATAAGGGTGGTGTCATCTGCACCTGAGGTTATTGATATTTCTCCTGGCAATCTTGATTCCAGCTTGTGTTTCATGAGAAATTCCAGCATTTCTCATGATGTATTCTGCATATAAGTTAAATAAACAGGGTGACAATATACAGCCTTGATGCACTCCTTTTCCTATTTGGAACCAGTCTAACTATTGCTTCCAGTGCAGTTCTAACTATTGCTTCTTGACCTGCATACTAATTTCTCAAGAGGCAGGTCTGGTGGTCTGGTATTCCCATCTCTTTCAGAATTTTCCACAGTTTATTGTTATCCACACAGTCAAAGGCTTTGGCATAGTCAATAAAGCAGAAGTAGACATTTTTCCTGTCTCACTTTTTCAATGATCCAACAGATGTTGACAATCTGATCTCTGGTTCCTCTGCCTTTTCTAAATCCAGCTTGAACATCTGGAAGTTCACAGTTTACGTACTGTTGAAGCCTGGCTTGGAGAATTTTTAGCATTACTTTGCTAGTGTGTGAGATGAGTGCAATTGTGTGGTAGTTTCAACATTCTTTGGCATTGCCTTTCTTTGGGATTGGAATGAAAACTGACCTTTTCCAGATGCACTGTAGGGTACTCGAAATTCTTGAAGAAACACAATAATATTTGATGGTTGACAGACTGCACAAACACCTATCCTTAAACAAATTGCTATTTCAACATTAGATTGTGCCATGTTCCTTTTGATGATGTCATAGCTTTGCAAAGCTGAGGTTTTTTTTTGTGATTGCTGTGATGGAAAACAAATTCACATTGCAATCAATGTGAAATAGAAAATGAAGGAGGTGGAATTCAATCTCATTTTAAGGTTTGTGCTGTAGGTTTATACACTGTAGGTTTATATATCCTCTTGCTAAATAATTGCAGTTACTTTTAAAAAAACACCTTTATTTCAATTGATGTGCGTTATTCCTTTTCAAAACGACTGATAAGATGTTGGACATCAATATTTATTAAGTAGTCTGAGCCTTTCTACTTAACAAACATAACTGTTGGGTGTTTCTCTTGGTTTAGACATTCTATTAAAAAATTACTGATTCATTAAAGATGTTGTAATCAAGAAAGTTTGGATTTCTGGTTTTGCATGTAAAGAGCTTAGAAGTTGATATTCTGTTTAACAAGGGAAAAGCTGAACAGACTGAAAAATCAAAAACTCTTCTTGATCTGAAGAGAGATGAGGACAAAGGGCAAAGCATTGTCCCTAAGATTGGAGAGACAGACAGGCAGATATGGGAGTCACAGCTTACTGAACTAGAGACCCATGAGTGAGAACTGCCAGTGGAACCAGTACCACCAGGATAAGAAAACTTGGGTGTAACTGATGAATTTCTGGATGCTCAGTTTGGACCAGTATGAGAGATAAAAACTCCAGGGGAATCTAGTCATCAGAGTCACTCCCACAACACACACACTTTTGTGAGTTTTATCTCCAGGAACTCAACCGGAGTCTCACAGTAAATAGTGCAGAAAGTCCCCTCGTGCTATTGAAAGGGGAAGGAAAATAAACAATTTTGAAATATGTCTGAGGTCTCTGTTCTTCTTAAGTCCTGGTCTCTGAAAAAGCTGGTTAACCAGTGTCTAACCTGATGTAGTATTAGCAGAACCAAACTGACCTGGCAGAAAGGAAACACTCAGCTCTTGTCAGCTATAACCATCGTTTCCCACCTAATGGTGGAGGGGAGAGGACTGGGAAACACTGTGAAGTTCGCTCTCTAGAGATACAGACTCATTATAACACTGAGACCTAATCATAGGACTGTAGACAACTTCCCCTCTTCCCATAGCTTCCCTGTCCCCAAATCTTAGCACCACATTACTAAAGGCATATTTACAACAATTGCTTTTACCTGATCCATCATGTCCTTCTATCAAGAGAAAGTTACAAGGTATACTAAAAGGCAAAAATTACAATTTGAAGAGCAAGCTGGCTGTCTGTCTTGTCATAACCAGACATGGCAGGGATGTTGACATTATCAGGCTGAGAATTTAAAGCAATTATGATTAATATGCTAAGGGCTGGGCTTCCCTGGTGGCTCAGTGCTAAAAAATCCATTTGCCAATGCAGGAGACACACATTCAATGTCTGGGTTAGGAAGATCCCCTGGAAAAGTAAATGGCAACCCACTCTAGCATTCTTGTCTGGGAAATCCCAAGGACACAGGACCTTGGCAGGCTATAGTCCATAGGGTCACAAAAAAGATGGACATGACTTAGCAACTAAACAACAAAAACAACAATGCTAAGGGCTCTATGAGTAAAGATGTATAGCAAGCAAAACAGCTTATCAATGTAAACAGAATTCCTAAGAGAGAACAGTAAAGAAATGCTGGAAATTGAAACATTGTTCAAAACTAAAGAATGACTTTGATGAGCTCATTAGTAGACTGTATATAGCTGAAGAAAGAATCTTTGAGATTGAGGCTGTATCAATAAAAACCTCCAAATCCAAAAAACAAAGACTAAAAAACAAGACAGAATATACAAGAACTATGGGACAACTACAGAAGATGAAATGTGTACATAATGAGAATAACAGGATGAGAAGTAAGAGAGAAAGGAACTGTAGAAATATTTAAAACAACAACTGAGAATTTCCCCAAATTACTGTGAGACACCAAACCCAGTTCCAGTGGTCATGTATGGTTGTGAGAGTTGAACTATAAAGAAAGCTGAGTGTGGAAGAATTGATGCTTTTGAGCTGTGGTGTTGAAGAAGACTCTTGAGAGTCCCTTGGACTGCAAGGAGATCCAACCAGTCCATCCTAAAGGAGATCAGTCCTGAATATTCATTGGAAGGACTGATGTTGAAGCTGAAACTCCAATACTTTGGACACTTGATGCAAAGAGCTGACTCATTTGAAAAGACCCTGATGCTGGGCAAGATTGAGGGCAGGAGGAGAAGGGGACGACATGAGATGATTGGATGGCATCACCAACTCAATGGACATAGGTTTGGGTGAACTCCGAGAGTTGGTGATGGACGGGGAGGCCTGGCGTGCTGTGGTTCATGGGGTCCCAAAGAGTCAGACACAACTGAGCAACTGACCTGAAACCCAGATCTAGAAAACTCAGAGAACAGCAAGCAGGATAAATGCCAAAAAGTTACATAGAGGGATATTATTTTCAAACTAAAGAAAGTAAAAGATAAAGAGAAAATCCTGAAAGTAGCCACAGGGAGGAAAAAATAGCTATAGAAGAACAAAGACAAGAATTACATCCAAAATTTCCTCAGAAACTATGCAAGCAAGAAGAGAGCAGAGCAAAATAAAGTATTGAAAGAAAAAAATTACCAATCTTGAATTCTCTGCTCTGCAAAATTATCCTTCAAAAGTGAAGGAGAGATAAAGGCTTTTTCAGACAAACAAAAACCAAGGGACTGTGTTCCTAGTACACCTGCCATACAAGAAGTATTAAAAGAAGTTCTTTAGAGAGGAAGAAAATAATAAGGTTAGAACCTCAGATCTATATAAAGAAAGGATGAGCACTAAACAAGCAATAAATGAAGGTAAAATAAAATTTTTTATTTTTCTTATTCTTATTTGATCTAAAAGATAATTTGTTCAAGAAAACAATAGCAACAGTATATTGAAATATGGATACATATGTATGTATCATATATATATATGCTTATGCATAAGTGCGGAGAAGGCAATGGCAACCCACTCCAGTACTCTTGCGTGGCAAATCCCATGGATGGAGGAGCCTGGTAGGCTGCAGTCCATGGGGTCACTAGGAGTCGGACATAACTGAGCGACTTCACTTTCACTTTTCACTTTCATGCATTGGAGAAGGAAATGGCAACCCACTCCAGTGTTCTTGCCTGGAGAATCCCAGGGACGGGGGAACCTGGTGGGCTGCTGTCTCTGGGGTCGTAGAGAGTTGGACATGACTGAAGCAACTTAGCAGCAGCATGAATAAGTGAAATTAATAACAAGCGAGGATACAAGGTATAGTAAGAAGGAATTAGAATTATTTTGTTACTATAAAATACGCTACCCATGAAATGGTATAGTGTTAGTTAAAACTAGACTTGGATTAGTTGCAAAAGTGTACTGCAAACTCCAGGGAATGTATAACTGACACATAGAAAAGGAAAGAAAGTAGAATGGTATGAAATGCTAATTAAAACCACAAAGGCAGAAAAAGAGTGGAAGACAAAAATAGGAACAAAGACTAAGGGCAGCAAATATAAAACAACAAATGTGGTAGCTATTAATCCAATAATATCAGTAATCACTTGAATGTCCATGGTCTAAATGCACCAATACAAAGACAAATATTGTCAGAGTGCATCATATAAAACTAAGGACCAACTATATGTTGTCTATAAGAAATCTACTTTAAGTACAAAGTCACATGTATATTAAAAATAAATGAATATAGAAAAATACATCATGCTAACACTAAGCAAAAGAAAACAGATGGTCTGTATTAATTTCAGAAAAAGCACTCTTCAGAGCAAAGAAACTTATCAAGGATGAAGAAATGCATACATAATAACAAAGTGTCAGTTTTTTAAGGTATAACAATATATGTATGTGACTAACAGCAGAGCATTAATCCATATGAGGCAGCAACTGGTAGCCCTGCAAGGAGAAGTAATGAAGCCACCATCATTGTTGTAGATTTCAACATCCCTTTATCAGAAACGTACTGATCCAACAGGCAGAAAATCAATAAGGACATAGTTGAACTCAACACACCATCAATCAGCTGGATATAATTGACATCTATAGACTACCTCATCTAAAACAGAAGAAAACACATTCTTCTCAAGTTCACATGAAACATTCATCAAGACAGACCACATTTGGGGCCATAAAACACATCTTGAAAAACTTAAATGAATAGAAATTATACAACATCTGCCCTCAGATCACAATGAATTAAACTAGAAATCTGACTAAAAAAATCCCCAAATATGTGGAGATTAAGCAACCCCCATCACACAAGACAAAGAAAAAAGCTCAAGAAATTATAAAATTTATTTATGATTAAAATTATTTTGAAAATGAAATGAAAATATGAGTTGTCAAAATGTGTGGGATGTAATAGAAGCAGTGCTTTGGAAACAAATAGCATTGGATGCATATATTAGTAAAAGAAGAAAGGTCTAAGTTCAGTCATTCAAGTTTCCATATTAGGAGACTAGAAAAGGAAGAGTAAATTAAATCCAAATTAAATCAGTGAAAAGAAATCATAAAAATTAGAGCAGAAATCAATGAAATTGAAAGTGGGAAATCAATATAGAACCGTGTAACCAAAAGCTGTTTCTTTGAAAAGATTAATAAAACTGATTATCTTTTAGCCAGGCTAAAAGACTTGGTGACTGAACAACAAAAGTAAGAAGAAAAAAAAAAAAAAGAGGGCACAGATTGCTATCATTAGAAATGAAAAAATAGACATCACTGTAGATCAATGGACCTTAAAAGAATAAGAAAGGAACATTATGATGAATTCTATGCTCACAACTTGGATAACCTAGATGAAATGGAGCTATTCCTTGAAAGACGCAATTTGCCAAACCTCACAAATGAAGGGCTTCCCTTCTGGCTCAGCTAGTAAAGAATCCATCTGCAATGTGGGAGACCTGGGTTTGATCCCTGGGTTGGGAAGATCTCCTGGAGAAGGGAAAGGCTACCCACTCCAGTATTCTGGCCTAGAGAAATCCATGGACTCTGTAGTCCATGGGATCACAAAGAGTTGGACACGACTGAGCGACTTTCAATTTCACTTTCACAAATGAAGGAATAAACAATGTGAGGAGGTTGACATCTAGTAAACGAATTGCATCAATAGGCAATAACCTTACAAAACAGCATCAGAGGTGTTTACTAATGAATTTTACTAAATATTTAAGGAAGAAATTGTGTAAACACTCTACAATTTCTTTCAGAGAATGGAAACAAAGGGAATACCTCCTAATTCATTCTATGAGGCTGTTTTTTTATTACCAAAATTTCAAAACCAAAGACATTACAAGAAAATAAAATTACAAACCAGTATCTCTCATAAACATAGATGTAAAAATCTTCAACAAAATATTAGCAAATTGAATCCAACACTGTATAAAAAGAACTATACTCCATGCTTAAGTGGGATTTATCCCAGGTATGCAAGGCTAATTCAGCATTGTTATATCAATTAATGTAATCCATCACATCAACAGTCTAAAAGAGAAAAATCACATGATCACAACATAGATGCAAAAAAAAAAAAAGAAAAGAAAAGAAAAAAACCAAACCAATGCATTTAATGAAATCCAACACTCATTCTTGTTAAAAACTCCCAGTAAACTAGGACTAGAGGGGGATATCCTCAACTTGTGACAAAAAAATATTTACCAGAAAACATTGTACTTAATGGTGAGAAGTTTGAAGCTTTCCCACTAAGATCACAGGCAACGCAAGGATGACTCCTCTCAATACTTCTTTTCAACATTATACTGGAAAGTCTTGCTAATGTAATAAGATAGGAAAAGGAAATAAAAGGTATAAGACTGGATGAGAAGAAGTAAAATTCTCTCTGTTGGCAGATGATCATGATAATCTGTGTGAAAACCCTAGTGAATTGACAAAAATACAAAAATAAAGCAAAACCAAACTTCTGAATCTAATAAGCATTTTTAGCAAGATTGCAAGAAATGAAGTTAAAGCACAAAAGTCAATCACTTTCCTATATACCAGGAATAATCAAGTGAAATTTAAAATGAAAAACACAATACAATTTGGATTAGCACCCTTTCAAAATGAAATACTTAGGTATAGATCTAAATATATACAAGATCTATGTGAGAGACCTATAAAATTTGATGAATGATATCAAAGAATAATTAAATGGGAAGATATTCCATGGGAAGAAACAACACTGTCAGGATTTCAGTTTATCTCAACTTAATTTAGATTCAATGTAATTCCAGTAAAAATCTAGCAAGTAATTTCATGAATATTGAAAAACTGATCATAAAGTTTGTATGTAAAGGCAAAGGATCCAGAATAGCCAACTTGATATTGGAAGAGAACAAAATTGAAGGACTTAAACTATGCAACTTCAAGACTTACTACAAATCTGCAGTATTCAAGACTTGCTATTGGTAAAAGAATCAATGTAATAGAATTAAGGACCTAGAAATAGACCCACATGAATGTAGTCAAATGATCTTTGACAAAGAAGCAAAGACAATACTATAGAGCAAAGATAGTTTTCAAAACTGGTGACGAAACAACTGAACATCCACATGGAAAAATTAAATCTTGACACAGACCTTACACTCTTCACAAAAATGAACTCAGAATGGATCACAAACTTAAGTGTAAGGTGAAAAATTGTAAAATTCCTAGAATACAACATAGGATCAAACCTAGATGCTTTTGGATATGGTGATGACTTTTTTGATACAATATAAAATGCATGATTCATGAAAGATATAATTGATAAAGCTCAACTTTATTAAAATTAAAAATTGCTCCACAATAGACAACACTTAGAGAATGATAAGGCAAGCCACAGACTGGGAGAAAACATCTCCAAAGGACAGGCAGGGAGACTAGTTAGGAGTCAGTAGAAATTGCTTCAGGCTAAAATGAGAAGAAATTGAGTGAGATAAAAGGGCACATTTTTAAAATAATGCAAAAGAAATTTTAATAATTAGGACTTGACATTAGATTGACTGGAGAAGATGAGTAAAATGTTAGAGATTTCTAGCCTGGGAGATGGAGTGTGGTGTGACCATAAAGAAAATAGGATAACATGAGAAACTCTAATATGACTTCTAGTCTGCAATTGGAGATCTATCTTAACATGTAAATGCCCCTAAGAAGGTTATTACGTGAATATGTTTACACTAAGATGTAACTGATTTCTATCAGCACTTTGCTTATGAACAGGATTGGATTTGGGAAAGGGCAAGGTGGATCAGAGAGAACAGGAGAAGGGCAGTGGGCATGTGTGTGAGAGGAGGTGCAGCAGAGAAAAGATCATGATGGGAGGCTGCAGGCAGATAGATCAAGTTCACATTTTCGATTTAAGTAACTTTGTATGAATAGCGTATATAATGAGGGACTACACTTCATCTATTTTTGTTGTCTGCAAACACTTACAGGAGTCATTTTGTTGGCGAGTGGCAGAAATCCAGAGCATGTAAAAGTGGAAGTCGGAGTCTATTTCTAGCTCAAGCCCAGGAGATCTGGCTGATGAAATGGTGTCATTGGGGCACAGCCATTTCCATCTCTGGCTTTGCTTTTTTGCAGGTTGACTTCCTTGTCACACAGGCCTGTGCATGCATTGGTAAAGATGGTACTTGTTAGTTTTAAGATTACTTTTACTTATTTGTTTATTTCTTTAGTACCTTTTACTTCAGGGGAAGAGGGAGAGAGAGAGAACCCTGTTCTTTGCTGTTGTTGTTGTTCAGTCACTAAGTCATGTCCAACTCTTTGTGACCCCATGGATTGCAGCATGCCAGGCTTCCCTGTCCTCCTCTATCTCCCAATGTTTGCTCAAACTCATGTCCATTGAGTCAATGATGACATCCAATTATCTTATCCTCTGTCACCCCCTTCTCCTATCATCCTCAATCTTTCCTAGCAACAGAGTCTTTTCCAGTGAGTCAGCTCTACACAATAGGTGGCTAAAGTATTGGAGCTTCAGCTCCAATCCTTCCAATGAATAGGAAGGTTGACTTCTTTTAGGATTGATCTCTATGCTGTCCAAGGAACTCTCAAGAGTCTTCTCCAGCACCACAGTTTGAAAGCATCAATTCTTTGGTGATCAGCTTTCTTTATGCTCCAGCTCTCACATCCATATGTGACTACTGGAAAAACCATAGCTTTGATTATACAGACCTTTTTAGTTCTAGTAAAGTCCCTTGGAGTGGCATTGCTATGTCATGTGCCCAGCATTGCACCAATCAGGCAAACAGGGTGGAACACTATAGTCCCTCCTGAAACTGAGAAGGGAGCCTGACTCCAAGCACAGGGACTGAAAATGAAAACACTTCAAGGTTTCCACTTGGTATAACAATTTTCATAGTGAAAACTTAGTAATTAAAAATGGAATGTGGAGTATTCATTACTTTAAAAAATGTAGCTTCTTATACGTAGATAGTATTATGGATATTCAGGTTCCTTTTCTCATCCTAAAAGAAGACCTTAGAGACTGGCATAGTTTCGTATCTTAAATTCAAAACCTTTCAGATTTTCCAAAGGACATTTGAGTTTGCTGATAAAATAAATTAGCTGAACTCTATATTGAAGAAATAAAATCTGTTTATTTCATACAAGACATATTGCCAGCAGCTGTGGTGAGATGTGATGTGATCTTCTCAATGAACAATCTAAGAGCCACTGAGTAAGCTAAAATAATAGAATCTGCTTGTCTGGAGTGAGTGTGTTGACAAAGAAACAAAAGGGAACTGTAGGGTAAACACAGGGCAAGATTATACAAAGAGAGTGGTTAAAAATAATGCAAACACTGCACAAGAAAAGAACTCCTGTAACATAGCAGACAACGTTAAGTGCTTTTCCAATTAAATCTTTGGTTTTCCATATGGAGACACTAAACCTGGTTTTCATTGTTTAAAATCAATTCCAAAAGACTGTCCTTAAATCACCTTTAAAGTATTTCTGAAAATTCAAAATTCTTTCAAGTTAGCTCCCAAGTTCTGACCCATCCATTGGCTTCCATGAGCAAGCTCAAGCCCTTCCTTGAAACAACATAATGATCAATATTATTGTATTTTCCAAAGTAGTTTATCCCTTTTAGAAGTGGTCGAACTTTCTACTTGTTGAACCTTATAGAGAAGCTTCTTCGCCAGGACTGGCAACACAGAAGGCTCCTAGGGTGGATCACTGTTGTGTGTGTTCTCCAATCATGTTAGACGGTGGTGTAAGGAAAACACGTGTGCTTCCTTTTTTTTTTGTCTAATCTGGAACTAGTGCGTGTTAATTTTCTGCTATTGTTCAATTTAAGTAGAGGTTTATTTTGTTATCACCATCTGTTTTACCTAGGATCTGTAAGGTGTATAAATATAGGAGGTAGTGTGTGTTCTTACAGGAAATAAATTTATCTTAAAACAGTTAAGCCTTTGTCTTCTAATCTTTAGTGTTTCTGTAACTGTATCATGGAAATAAGATAGGCATACAATGGTGGATG